>NC_042615.1:466325745-466943018 GCF_901001135.1 Rhinatrema bivittatum | reverse complement strand
AGCTGTTTAATATCCTGTGATTTAGGGAATCAAGGACATGATTATTCTTCTGAATCAATTTTTGTAAATACTACCTCCAATAGCTCAACAGAAGTAATCATGGAAAAGTACCGTCCTGGTTCTAGGTACTGCGCTCCTGTAGCTCTTGTCTTTTACTGTAGTATAATCAATCAAAAGGTAAATATAAGATGAGACCAATAATCACAAGAGGAATAAGGGAATGGAATTTGAAAAAATTGTCCAATAGGTCTGTGAAAAGCATTAGTCAGGGCAAGACTAAGAGTCAGCAATAGGGATGTGCATTCATTTGAAATGAATGGTTAAAACACCTCAAATGAGTCCATATTTGTTTCCTTCATGGACCCCTGAAACAAATGGAGGGGTCCCACAATTTAAACAAATAACTTTCATCTCATTTGTTTATGTTTCCCATTCATTTCTATGGCCCATTGAAATTTATGTCTGTGTACTGCCTAGAAAAAAAAACTGGTAACTATTGTAACCATCTTTTGCCTGTGTAATCTCACTGCCTTATTAGAGCCATGTCAAAGCCAAGGCAGGACAAGTTGGTAAGTAAATCACACAGAAGACAAATCTCAGGGAAACATCTATCTAAATAGTCTATAGCTGTTATTCTGCATCATATAATGCTAATGTCCACCTATTGTAAACTCTGACCATGTGCAAGAAGCTCTGTGTATTTCCTCTAGCTTCTGACTGAGAAGGGTGTGTTAGTAGAAGTTTTCTCAGAGTTTGAAAAAACTTTGAATTAGTTTTGGATTTGGTACTGGTTTTTGGTTCCTTCTGATCTTCTCTTATGCAGTGGTCTCTCCTCCACTGTGCCAGAAAGAGAGGCACATTTTTTCTGTACTTGGGATAAAATAAGGGTGGGAGATGGTATGGAGGCAGTTGCAGCAGTACTAGTGATTTTTTTGTTGTTATCTGGACACCAGTGAGTTGAGAAATATACAGAGACTGAAAAGTCATATCAGGTTGCCAGTCTTTTTGGTGCTGTTAGTTTTAATAGGGATGTGCAATTGTTTAAAACATATGTAATTCCATGACAAATATTCCCCTTTTGTTTTATTTGTGGGCCCCCAGAAACAAATGGGATATTTTCCACGAATAAAACATATATCATTTGTTTCATTCATTTTTGTTATCATAGACTAGAATGGCTCCATTATACTGAATGGAGCCATTTGACTGTATTGGAGCTGTCTGAGACTGGTCATGTGGGAATCTCCATAGCAACCAGCATTAGGTCAGAGAATAACTGGGATCTGTTGGCAAGGATACCTGAATGACAACATAATTGAACATATCAGAATAATGTTTTTTTCTAAATCAGAAAATCGCTGCTCTGTTTATCCAATGACAGATCCTTACTTCTGAGCATGTTTATACTTTGAAAACTGCATTTGATCTTTGTTAACCTGAGATGAAAGTGCTTTGCTGCTGTGTTGAGCTCTGTGTTCTACAGTGCTCAGAGTCAATAGTGCTGAGTTTCTAGTTTAACATTTTGAAACATTTCAAATCCTTTTGGCTGCTGTGTTCACCTGCACAGGTTTTTCTTTTATTTTACATCTTACTTTCACTCCCACTGACAAAAGAAGGCTTGTGTGTGTGTCCTTTTTTTTTTTTAAACAGCCTTCCTTTCCCCTTCATGGAAAAGGCTGTGGCAATGGATGATTTTGGACATGTTGCAGTGAACCAGCAGCAGCTACACTAGTGGTGCCATACAGTGCCAAAGGAAGAGAAAGGCTTTTTTCTCTGTCTGGGTCTATACTGTGCATTAGAGTTGTCAGTGCATCTACAAAGCAGGCAGTCACCAGTCACAGGTACAAGAAAGGCCCCACTTGTGGATCTTGTTGCTATAGTACTAGTGCACATATGCACTAGAGCGTTAGCTGTTATCTATGTTTGTGTGTGTGTGCTGTGTAGTATTTGGAGAGGAAAATGCTGTAGTGCATTGTCTCTGTGTGTATAGTTGCTCACCCTTACATACAGAGTGATCACTTCAGTCAGTGTCAGTACTACATATACGTACACATTCACTTCATTCAAATTAATAAAGAATAAAACATCTATTCTGTATCATTTTAAATCCCAGTACACAGGCACTGTGCCTGATAAAATCCCATGATATCAGGCAAAGGTAGAGGCTGAGGTAAGCCAGCAGTCGGTAGAGAATTTTATAAGAAAACAATGAGTCCCCCAACAAAAAATAAAGAGGGATTTTTTTCAAACCCAAAATGTCAGGAGAGGCAGGCATGTCAAACCATAAGAAATTGAAATTTAGAGAGGATATGCCACCAGCAGCTGTATTTCTGCCAGACCCTGTTGTATCAGAAGAAAGGGAACTGGCAGGCACTAGAAGCAGGGCACCACCAGTGTCTTTGGAAGTAAAAATGAAAGTCATAAAAGATAAAGCACCAGCAGTACAATCCAAAAATGTGAAAGAGGCATTAAAAACAATTTGTCAGCTTCTTCTGAACCAGAGTCAGAAGAATCTCCCTTTAAAGGAAGGGAGAGCTGTTAGCTGAAGACCCTTTATTAGGAGGTTTAGTCAGTACTGTGTTAGCCTCCACTTCAGTGATGGAGAAGAGAGAGGCACAAACTTATGGTGGCGACGGAGAGCAGTCAACAGTGGAGGAATAGAAGATGAGTAAATCCTCTTCTGAAGTGACTCGGGTTCCATTTGCCTCATTACCACTTCAGTGTCAACATCATACACCCCCAAGGATGCAGACAGACATAGGGATCATGAAAGAAATCTTGTTCTGGAGGCACTTTCAAAGGAGAGAGGACACACATATTCCTTATAATTCTTAACATTCTATTTGCTTTTTTGACTGTTGCAGCACACTGAGCCGACAATTTTAAAGTATTATCCACTATGATGCCTAGATCTTTTTCCTGGGTGGTAGCTCCTAATATGGAACCTAACATTGTGTAACTACAGCAAGGGTTATTTTTCCCTATATGCATCACCTTGCATTTGTCCACATTAAATTTAATCTGCCATTTGGATGCCCAATCTTCCAGTCTTGCAAGGTCCTCCTGTAATGTATCACAGTCTGCTTGTAATTTAACTACTCTGAATAATTTTGTATCATCCACAAATTTGATAACCTCACTCGTCGTATTCCTTTCTAGATCATTTATATATATATTGAAAAGCACCGGTCCAAGTACAGATGCCTGAGGCACTCCACTGTTTACCCTTTTCCACTCAGAACATTGACCATTTAATCCTACTCTCTGTTTCCTGTCTTTTAACCAGTTTATAATCCACGAAAGGACATTGCCTCCTATCCCATGACTTTTTAGTTTTCGTAGAAGCCTCTCATGAGGGACTTTGTCAAACGCTTTCTGAAAATCCAAATACACTACATCTACCGGTTCACCTTTATCCACATGTTTATTAACCCCTTCAAAAACAAAATGAAGCAGATTTGTTAGGCAAGACTTTCCTTGGGTAAACTGTACTTATCGTCAACTGTATATAGTTGCATCTATTTGTGTTTTTTCACTCCTTCAGTCCAGCCTTGCCCTCCCCTCTAGCTCCCCCTCTCCCACCCTTCCGGTATCCTCGCTTCCCACTCCCCTCCCCTGTATTATTGCTCTATTGTGCTATTGTTTTATTATCTATTTATCTGTTTTACTGTTTTATTGTTTTATTGTTATATTGTAACTTTCCTCCGTTTGAGTTTTTTGTAAACCGGCATGATGTGTTTCACGAATGTCGGTAAATAAAAGTTAATAAATAAATAAATAAATAAATAAATCCATGTTGACTGTGTCCCATTAAATCATGTCTTTCCATATGTGCTATGATTTTGATCTTGAGAATAGTTTCCACTATTTTTCCTGGCACTGAAGTCAGGCTCACTGGTCTATAGTTACCCGGATCGCCCCTGGAGCCTTTTTTAAATATTGGGGTTACATTGGCCACCCTCCAGTCTTCAGGTATAATGGATGATTTTAATGATAGGTTACAAATTTTAACTAATAGATCAGAAATTTCATTTTTGAGTTCCTTCAGAACCCTAGGATGCATACCATCCGGTCCAGGTGATCTGTTACTCTTTAGTTTGTCAATCCGGCCTACTACATCTTCCAGGTTCACAGTGATTTCGTTCAGTTCATCTGACACATCACCCCTGAAAACCATCTCCAGAACTGGTATCTCCTCAACATCCTCATTAGTAAACACGGAGGCAAAGAATTCAGCTTCCCAGGGCTCAGATGCCAGTTCAGGTGCCGAAGCACACCAAACCAGAGTCCTACTGTTTCCACAACATTATGAGTTGGGCCACACTCTCACCAGGGCCGGTGGAAGCACTAGGTAAACTAGGCCTGGGCCTAGGGTGCCGAGTATTAGGGGGCGCCACGAGCAGTGGTATCCCTAGGGGAGCCAATGACCAGATGCAGGGAGGCTCATGTGGCCGCCGGTGGACCTCATCCCACTGGCGGTTGAGCAGCGACACATAGCAGGCAGATCGGCAGGGCCGTGGTGGAGCTCACGTCACCACGGCCTGAAGAAAAAGGTTGCGTTCAAGCCTGCAGGTGCTCCTCCTCCTTCCTGCCTGTGCGGCCCCGGAAGAAAACGTTGCCAGAGCCGCGCAGGCAGGAAGGAGTAGGAGCATCAGCCACGTGGAGAAGAGGAGCAGCGCTTACGGGCCGCCGCGAATCCTAAGTCGCAGCGGCCCGAGAAGAGGAGGAAGCCCGGTAGCAGGGCTGCCGCGGATCCTACATTGCGGGTGGCCCGAGAAGATCAGGGCCGCTGCAGAGCCCATCCTTTGGCGACCTGTGAAGAGGAGGCCCAGAAATGAGAGAGAGGCTGAGGGCCTGTAGAGTGTGTATGTGTGCGTGTATGAGTTGAGTTGAGAGATTGTGCGTGAGAGTGAGGACCTGAATGTTTACAGAGACAGCATGTGAGAGCCTGTGTGTGTGTGTGAGAGAGATAGCATGTGGCAGTGAGAGCCTGTGCTTGAGCAAGACAGCATGTGGGAGTGAGAGAGAGCCTGTGTGTGTGAGACTCAGACAGCATATGTCAGTGAGAGACTGTGTGTATGAATGATTGTATGATAGAGAGCAAGTGAGAGTGAGAGCCTGTGCTTGAGCAAGACAGGATGTGGGAGTGAGAGAGAGCCTGTGTGTGTGAGACTCAGACAGCATGTGCCAGTAGAGATTGTGTGTATGAATGATTGTATGAGAGAGAGCATGTGCGAGTGAGAGCCTGTGCTTGAGTAAGACAGCATATGCCAGTGAGAGACTATGTGTATGGATGATTGTATGAGAGAGAGCATGCATTAGTGAGAGCCTGTGTGTGTGTGAGAGAAAGAAAGCATGTGAGAATGAGAATCTGCTTGTGTGTTTGAGGGAAGAAGATGGAGAGAAAAGAAATATAAAAAAAAAGACAATATAAAAGGAATTGGCAAAAAAATAGGAAAGGGAAGGTGGAAAAAAATAAGAAAGGGAAGGTGGAAAAAAAAAAAGCTTGTGACCAACCGATTAGAAAACTAAGATCAGACAGAAAAGGTAAAAAAAAAAAAAATTACTTTTTAGTGATTGGCACATGTAATCTTTGGGAATGTGCAATACTATCACTTATGGACTCTCGGACCAGTCCCAGTATATACATATGTATTTAACCTGTAGTTTTTGCTGTCCTTCTACTTCCTGGCTTCTCTAGCCCCCAAGTTCAATCTCTTTGTTATATGTAACCGTGCTTTGGCCTTCTTGTTATATGGTTATTTAGTTAGTTCCTAAGTTCCATGTAAACTGGTTTGATATGAATCTTTTCATGAAGGTCGGTATAGAAAATGTTAAATAAATAAATAAATAAACTTTCTCTATGCGGATCTCACAATGTACGAGATCAGCAATGGAGGAAGTGGAAGCCCACAGGGCCTGCACAGAGGAGGCAGCAGAATGGGCTTCAGTGCCAGTAGCAGCAGTCGGCGCTTCCCCAATAGCCATGTGGCAGCAGTGACAGTGGCAGCAGAGGAATGAGAGAGGTTCCGAGGTTGTTGGCAAAAGAAAGAGAGGGGGGTCTGCCTTTAGTGTGTGCATGTGTGTGAATGGGACTCTGCCTGGGGCTGTATGTGTGTGAATGAATGGGTGCCTGCCTGGGGGTTTGTGTGTGTAAAAATGAATGGGTGCATGCCTGGGGGATGGGGAGGGAGTAGTGTGAAAATGAATGGTAGCCTGCCTAGGGGTCAGTGTGTGTGTGTGTGTGAGAATGACTGGGAGCTTGCCTGGGTGAGTGTGTTTGTGTGTATGTGAGGGAGCCAGTGAGTGTGAGAGCAGGAGTGTGAATGAGAAAATCTAGGGGAGTAAGAGTTTGTGTGTGGGGGGTGTGTGTGGAGGGGGAGAGAGTGTCTTAGAGCCTGAGAGTGTGTCAGTGTCTGTGAGAGCGAGAGGTTATGGAGGATATAAGAGCATGAATGTGATTGTATGTGACAGTGTATGTGTGAGAGAATGGACATGTGAGTATGTGTGAGAGAGAGAGGATAACCTAATCCTCGACAATATCAGGGTAACTGGAAATCAAGAGCTCCCAAGAAAGGGTCGGCAGGGGCTTTTTAAAATCCTTATTAGTTTTAATTATTGGATGTTATTTCATATATGTGCTGTTTTGAAATATTTTATTGGTGTTTGGGAAATTGTAAAAAATGTATATGATTTTAATTAATAGAAATTATATTTATCAGTAGTTTTAAAATATTCTTTTATTATGGTTTTACTATTATAACTGATGCTTTATGTTTCTTGATTTTATTTGTTTTATGAGGCGTGGTGGTTCTGTTTTTCCATTGTTAATACACAGAGTCTGGCTTCTTGGAGTTTCCATTTCAGTTTTTGTCTAATTTGTGCTCCTTTATTTTGTATTCTGTATTTGGTGAGAGTCTGTCTCTGCTCTGTGGAGTAGATATTCAAAGGGTTGCGTGCGTAAGATACATGCACAACCCCGAAAACCTCCCCCTGCCTCCCCCTGCGCGCACCGAGCCTATCTTGCATAGGTTCGGCGGCGCGCGCAAGCCCCGGGACCCGCGTATGTCCCGGGGCTTGCAAAAAAGGGGCAGGTGTGGCCTGAGCCTCCAGGCACAGCAGCCATTTGCCACTGTGCCCGGGATCGCGGGCCGGCCATCGGCCGGCGCACGTAACTTCTTCAACAAAGGTAAGGTGGGGGTTCTAGCTAGGGCTGGGGGGCGGATTAGGTAGGGGAAGGGAGGGGAAGGTGCGGGAGGGCGAAGGAAACGGAGGCAGGCTGCGCGGCTCAGCATGCACAAGTTGCTCAATTGTGTACCCTCTTACACGTGCCGACCCTGGATTTTATAACATGCGTGTGGCTGCGCGCACATGTTATAAAATCGGGCGTAGATTTGTTCACGCCGGGTTGCGTGAACAAATCTGCGCCCACGCGCAGGTTTTAAAATCTGCCCCTGTGTGTGTGACCGCGATGAGAGATTCTGCTAGCATGTAGTGTCTGTATAGGGATCTATAGCAATTGGGTTTGTTTTGTTTCCTCAGTAGGTGGTGTATTGGTATTCTAGGACCCAGTGTAATATTTACCCTTGCTTTTTCACAGGTAGGTTTATTGTTGTTTGAGTCCTTGGTGTTATTACTATTATGTTATGATGGGACTGCAGTATAGATTTTGAGTGTCTTTTTTGCGGGGTTTTGTGTTAGTTCACAATGTGCCTGGCAGTGGAAGGTGTTTGTGCTGCTGTTACCGTGAGTTGACACCAGAATTTGAAAATATATTTTAGTATGATGAGCTGTAAGGGAAACATCCAAGCTCCATTGTTTGGGGGAATTTCAGTGGATGCACAGAGTTACAGAACTGGAGGTTCAAGATTTATATTGACATTCTGTCCCTTCTATATATTCCAGACTTCACTCTCATAGCCATATAGAATTAATTGAATGAGGCTACCAAATAATTTGTATTTATTTATATATTTATATATTTATAGCTTTTATATACCGACAATAGTGTGTAACATCATACCGGTTTACATTAGAACTGAGGGATGGAAAGTACAAAAAACAGGAGCGGGGAAGGGGATAAAAAGGCAACAAGATCTAAAGCCAGGCGGAGTAGAAAATATAACACAACTAACAAGTTAAAATGCTGGAGTATAGAGAGAAACTTAGTACCAAGTTATATACAATATAATAAACCAACTTATGTACAATATAATATACAAATTTGAAAGTAGAGGCTCATATCAGAATCAAAAGCAGGGGTAGATAAGGGGTTGCCTGGGATAGAGGAGGGCGGGGTCTAATCCGGGTAGACCTGTCTGAAAAGTCATGTCTTTAGTTTCTTTTTAAATTTGGAGGTGCAGGGTTCAAGTCGCAGTGATGTGGGGAGCGAGTTCCAGTGCTTGGGACCAGCAATGGAAATAGCGCGATCTCTTGTGGTAGATTGATGAGCCTTTTTGAGAGAGGGTACCTGGAGGGTACCTTTATTGATGGCCCTCGTGGGGCGGTTTTATAGTAGTTTTACTAGAAGTGTGAAACTGGCCAGCTTTTTAAAATTACGCAGAAGACCCTTTGGACTTTTTTATTAACACTTTTTTTAATAACCAATTTTAAAGCAGGATTCATGCTAGAGAGGTGGGTGTGATGAAGAAATGTCATTGTGGCTCCCCCCCCCCCCCCCCAAATTCTTCTGTCTGGAGTTGCCACTGATTTTCTGTGACCTTAAGCTTTAGTACAAGAAGGATTAAGGGGGGGATGCTGGAGAGGCACACAAATGCATTGGCTCCCGGGCGCCGGAGACCCTTGGTGCGCCACTGGGTGTGAGCCATATGGGACCGCAAGTGGTGGCAAAGAGGAGTGGAGATTTGGTGGGCCGCAAGCAGTGCCCAACCTGCTCGTGACCCAGAAAACCACTCAGTCTGTGGGCGTGATCGAGAATGAGGTAGGAGGAGGGGCCGAGACTGGGGGAGGGGGGGGTGCAAGGGAGAAGGCTCGCCTAGGGCACCTAATCCCCTTGCACTGACCTTGACTCCCACTGTTTTTGCCTCCCAGGCCCCAAATGCCAGTCCAAGTACCACTACTGCTGAGTCCTGCTGTGTTTCCAACTGCTGAGTCCTGCTGTGTTTCTAGCATCTCCAGTTCAGCCATACTCCTCCTAATAAGCTGCTTCTTCCTCCAAGACATGAGAAGCCAGTCCAAAAGCCATAACACACTGAATCCAGATTCCTGCTGTCTCACCTACATTGTCTATTGGGCCATACTCTCAGTTATGCACAGCTGCTGCTTCCCAGGACTGAGATGCTAGTTCAAGGGCCAGAACATACCCAATGCAGAGTCCTGCTATGTCCACAACACTGTCAGTTGGGCCATACTCCCACTAACAAGCTGATGCTGCCTCTTAGACCTGAGATGCTACTCCAAGGGCTAAAGCACACTGAATCCAGACTCCTGCTGTGTTCCCAACACCATCAGTTGGGTCATATATCTGCTAACACACTGCTACTGCTGCCAGATTGAGATGCCAGTCCAAGGGCAACAATAAAACAAATGCTGATCCTGTTATGTCCACAACACTGCCTCTTGGGCTACACTCCCACTAATACAATGCTGCTGCCTCCCAGGCCCAAGATAAAAATCCCAAAGCCACAACACACTGAATGCCAAGTCTTGCTGTGTTCCCAGCACAGCCAGTTGGGGGCTTACACATCCTGCTTCCTCCTTCCATATCTCCAAATTCACCACTGGGGCTAACATACACTGAAACCATCTGCCTGCCTTCCCCAATACAATTACTGGGGCTAACATGCACTGATATCATCTGCCTCCCTTGCCCCAATACAATTACTGGGGCTAACATGCACTGATACCATCTGCCTACCTTGCCCCATATACCACCATTGAGATTCGTCAGGGGAGGGTTGCAGATTGGATGTAAACCCCTTCAAGTTTGCTCAGCTGAAACCTCTCAGAGCCTTGAGAGCATAACGCCAAGCTTCTGTCCCATCAGATTGCTAGCTTAAGGACAATCATCAGATTTTTGTCCTTGCAAAAATATATTCCATGACTTGAAGCTTGTTTGACCCTATACAGCAGGTTTCATTTTACATCGATTAAGACCAAGTCTTTGCTATTTGGGCTCCCAAGGTCAAATGTTTTGATTTGGGGATAGCATTTAGAATATTTTCCTGACATTGATAAATAACTATTAACCACAGCTCCCTTTCTGGTCTCTGAATGGTTGAATAGACCCCTATGTTGTTTCAATGATGTGCTCAAATTTGCATCTCACAAATTTTCAAGAAATCCTGATGATGTCAAAGACTGGTCTTACTAATCTTAAAACTGATAGAAGATCATTGTTTTGTGTTGCCTTTTCCACTCATGTGCAACATTCTCTTTCATGGTGTTATTATTTTCCAAGGAGATTTCATGTCCTATATAAACAACAATTTGGAAACATGGGATAGCAAAGAGAGGGAAAACTTTTGCATAGAATATTGTATCTGTTCTGTATTTTTCTTTTACCAACACTGAGCCAAAACAATATTCTACTGTCACTGTATAGTATCTATAGTTAGCAAACCTGTTTCTCAATAGACAAGATTAACAGTTAAATATATGCTGGATCATGTCTTAGCTTGAAGGTTTTATTAAATTTGCATGCATGCCAGACAGTGCAGCTATACTGAGACATTATGTCAAGCTGAGATCCACAAAGTTAGAAAAAATAATAATAATATAACACATAGAAAATCAATTAAATAATAAAGTATGAATAAAAATTTAAATCAATGTGTTGGACATAAAGTAGATGAATCATGCCAGGAATGCAAACTAAAATATTACATGAGAAAAGTAAAACGCTCTTATGAAAGTTCTGTCTTTTGAAAGTGTACACTGTAAATCAATCTAGATTTGTTTTTTGCAGTAATGTTGCTGGTATTATATAGCTGTAATTTTAGCAATAGGCTTTATTTTCTGTTGCAAGCAGACAAAATGGTTAAGAAAGCACATGACAGTTTTCATTTTGAGGGTAATTTTAAGTGGTATGTAGAGGAATAAAGTTTACAGAATTTAGCCCGAATTCTCAATGCAGACTTATACACATAAATCCACTTTGAAAATCAGTGGGTATGCCTGGAACCCAGAGCTACATACACGCATACATTTACAGCTGCTCATTAGCTGCTATAAATGTGAGAGTGTGTATAGATTGACACTCATACTTTGGCCTGTCAAAATCTCAGGACTCCCCTGGTAGGTGGGGAGGTAGGGCGCCCATCCTCAAGTAGCACAGGTCTGGGCCTTCTAGGGAAGGGCTACTGAGCGGTTCTTTCTATGGGTCTATGTCTTGTCTCTCCTCTTACCTCTGCCCTGCTGTTGAAAGCCAGTACATGGGGTGTTGGTGGTAGAGGTGGTGGGACCAATGCTCATCATGGTCTGGAAATCTGTAACAAAGTGGTATTCACATTGTTGACAACAGCTATCAGATCATTCCCCCCTCCTATGAGATGACCATGCTGAGTCTCTGGACTGTCTCTCTGTGGTGCCATAGGTCATGACTCAGGGGAACCATTTCTGAATGGTTTTGTAAATGTCCTGAGTCACAGCCTTAGAGGAAGTATTCTTGGTCTTCCAATTCTGCCTCTGAATTTTTTCTGCTGGAACCTATGAAATGAAGCAAAGGAGCATATAAGTAACAACACAAGTACACTTATTCATGTGAAACTTTTCTGTGTGAACCCTAATAAACCCTCACATTCTTTCTATCTCCCATAGACACCCTTATCTCCCTCTACCAGGATGCACCCTTCTACACTATTCTCCAATGCTTACCTGCTACCATTGAAGATGGATCAAGATCTTTGAGTAGTCCCTCAGAAGAATTCAGGGCCCAGAATGTCCCATATCTGCTGTTCTTCAATGGGGTGAGGAGGATGATAGGGCATAAGTGTCGTCCATTGTCTTGTCAATATGTGGTGATGTTAGAGATCATCTTCTTCTTGAATTTTGCCTTGGCATCACAATAATGATTAAAGAAGTGCAGACATAAAAAATTCATTACAGTTCATTCATTCAATTCATTGGGACCCATATTGTTTCATTAGCTTCAATATGAAAAGAAAGTGTTTAATTGATTCATTAGTTTTATTTGTTTTCCATTAAAACCTATGGGGGAAGCATTACAGTCTATTCTGGACTCCAAAATAGTGATTTTTTAAATCAATTCTAATGAAACTTGTGAGAAGAATTCATCAGAACTGCAAGTTATTTAGAGTGGGGCAAAGTGGCATAAATAGTAACCCAAGACTCCGCAAAGGGACAAAGCAGTACCAGGCCTACAGGATTGGCAGGAGTTCTTGAAAGTAATGTGAGTGGAGCAAAGGAGGAGGAAGAGGAGAAAATATACCCCAAGGTACAAAAATAGGATACCAGCCCAGCAATAGTGTCATGAACATTTGATGGTATCACGAGAGGCAAAGTGGCACTAAAAGTGGCATCAGGACACTAAGGGGAATGAAGGAAAAAAAAAAGTCATAAAAATTCCCAAGTACAGATAAAGAGATCAAGAATCGGAAAGAGTGTTATTAAGAATTCAAAAGCATAGAAGAGGTGCAAAGCAGCACACAAGATTCGCAAGAAGACCTCAAAAGTGTAAGGTCTGGAGTATGCCAGGAAAGTACAGTGGCATAAAGAAGTTAAGAACCGCAAGGTGTAAAATCTGCGCATGGCAGCAAGGCCGAGCAGCACAAAGATGCGAAGGTGTAGGATGAAGGGCATAGCATTAAGGAAGAGTTGCATGGGAGATGCCAGTCATTCTGTTGGAGCATACAGACAACCGTAAAAGGGGATGCCTCTCCCTAACAAAGTATGGCTGTACCTGGCTGATCCACCATTACACTAAGATATATTTCTGTCACAGAGTAAGCCATGTAACTCACAGGTAGTCAGTTATCTAAGTGCACAGTACAGTGGAACCGTGAGTGGGCCATGAAATCAGTTATGGTTCATGGAGCGGAGCAGCAAGTGTGCAAAAGAATGGGTAGCCTTGGCAAGAGCAAGAGATGGCAAGAAGGTGAGTACCATAGATGAAGAATAGAACTAAATCCTAAGGAGTGTTTCAGTAAGTTGGCAAAGCAATGTATGATTAGGGCATTACAAAAAGTGGGCTGGTACTGTAGGGGAAAAAGAATTTGATAAGAACCTTGAATGAATCTGGAGTAGGAAGAAGCACCCTCAGGTACCAAGATTGGCTTGGAAAAGCAGCAGCAGCAGCAGCAGCAGTGGTGTTGGTATAATTTAAGAACTGGAATAGTAGGACCAGAGCAACACAGCGAGAAGGGTATCTATCTCACCCCTAAAGGTATTTGCCAGTTCTTGCACATGCACAGAGTGGCGAAGCAAGCGGGCACCATAATGTGGCAAGAATGACTTGGAGCAGTGGCAGCAGAAGTGCAGTTGGTGTGCGTTAATAATTTTAAAAATTGTAATGGTAGGAGCAGAGCAGCACAGCAAGACATGTGGCTGTAACACCACAAAAGCTGTGGTGTTGTCAGTATCAGGTCCATGTAGCATTCGAAAAATATATTTGCAGGCAGAAAATGTAGCATTCTTAGAGATTGCAAAGTTCATTATAAATTATTAAGGTTCCTGAGCCTTGCTTAAACTGTTTTGATATGGTTGGAACATTTCATGCTAAAGCTAGAAGTGTCAGATCCCATGGGTTGTAGTTGGAGCAAAACAGGCTTATGCAGGCTATATCAGGCCCGAGTGAGTATAGTAAAGCATAGGATGCTGCAGCTGGAAGAGTCAGGCCACAATGCTCATGGTTGGAGCATGACAGGTAATGCAGGATAAGTCAAGCCTGAGTAGATATGGAGAAAATGGGATGCTGCAGCTGGAAGTGTCAGACCACAGAGGTAATAGTTTGACTAAGATAGGCTTATGAAGATATGTTAGGCCTCAGTGGTGGTGTTTGGAGCAAAGCAGGCAGAGGATCTCAGTTGAGTCATGCCCAGTGGTGATGACTGTGGCAAAGCAGGCAGAGAAAGTCAGTGGAGACATGCCTCAATGGTGACATTTTTGGAAAAGGAGGCAGAGGAATTCTGTGGATTCATGACCCAGCATTAGTGCTTGAGGCTCAGTGGGCAGAAGAACTCAGTGGAGTCATGACCTAGCTTTGGGACTTGGGGGTAAGCAGGTAGAAAAAAATCAGTAGAGTTATGACCCAGTTGTGGTGCTTGGAATATGGCAGGCAGTCTCAGGATGGTGTTAGGTTATGGCAGTGGAAATTTGCTGCTTGTTGTGCTGTCAGAATCTTGAGCCTTTGGAGTTGGAATATGGCAGTGGAAGACTTCTGCTGGATGTGCAGACAGAACCTTGTAGTGTCGAGACCCAGAGTTTTTGTTGGGGATATTTGAGGAGGAAGTAAGCTGAGTCAGGCCCCATGGTTGTGATTGGGGACATGTAAGGAGGAAATAGTAGGCAAGAAACCCCAGTGTTGTAGCTGGGGATGCATAAGGAGGAAGCAAGAGGAGTGAAGCTCCATTAATGGTTTCGGGGAAATATAAGGAGGAAGCAGGATATGACTGGCTCCAGTTGTGTTGATTGGGGACTAGTCAGGAGGTAATATGATATGACAGGCCCCAGTTGTCCTGATGGGGACAAGTCAGGAGGTAGCAGGGTATCACAGGCCCCAGTTATTGTGATGGGAATATGTCATGAGGAAGTTAGCTGAGTCAGACCCCAGTGTTGTCATTGTAAACATTACATGAGGCAGCAGGATTAGTCACACCACAGTGTTTGTCATTGGGGACATGATACGAGGCAGCAGGACTGGTCAGACCCCAGTGTTGGCATTGGGGACATGACAGGAGTCATCAGAATGTGACAGGCCTCAGTGTTGTTGTTGGGGACCATTCAAGACATAGCAGGATTGGTCAGATCCCAGTGCTGGTAAACAGGGCAAGGTAGGCAGAAGGTGTAGTACATGTTGACCCCAGTGATGTTGGTATGGGCTAGGCAGGCAGATTGTGTCAGTGCATGTTGGCCCCAGTGATGTTGCTAAGGACTATACAGGCAGATTATATCAATGCATGTTGGCCCCATGCATGTTGGCCCCAGCGCGTATCTTTTAAAATCCGGCGTACTTTTTAAAAATCTGCTCCTTTGTTATTAAGATAATGTATGGAACCCAGTTAATGCATACAAAATTAGTAGGATAATTTGTGCTCTGCTACCTTGCACCCATCTGCCCCTTCTGAATACATTATTTAGTGAATACGGTATTAACCTCAGCATATTAGCGCATGTTAAAACTGATGCCTAATGTGCATTAATGTGCCCTGGTTACTTCAGCTTAGTAAATAGACCTCATAGAGTCATGAATGAAAAGCACTTCAGCTGATAAGAGCAAGATAGGAATGTTTAACATTTTGGGCCTGATTTACCGAGACTTTTTCCCCATTCTGCAGACTTTGAAGAATCAGACCATTTGCCTGCAGTAATAGCATTCTGTTTCTTTCTGCTCATTATCTGAAAAATGAGTATAATTTTCTCCTCTACAGTTTATCTTATACTTACCCTTTAAGTTTTCTAGACTTAATTAAAGAAATGTATGTCCACTAGTGGAATATGACCAAATCAACCTTAGTTTAGAAGATGAGCTATGCTGATGCCTGAGAACCTAACACACATGCCTTTGATGCATGTTGGTTTTCAGGCATGCCATGGAACTTTCCTTGACTTGGTAGCTACAGCTCTTACCACTCAGGCAAAGATTCCTTTTAATCATGCTGCTTTCACTATTCTGTTTTTCTAAGCTGCTTATATCATTACACCTCATCAATCTGTGGTAGCTTTAATCTCTAAAATGCTTCATTCTTACCTGTACCATATGAATAACCTTGTGTAGGAGTTAAATGTATACAACAGTTCAGATAGCTGAAATTCTTGAGCTTGATATTTTTTTTTGGTGAGATGCGTCCGTGTCCTCCTCAGCCTCAAAGCCTTGTTTTATTTACAGCATTTTGAAGTGAAGTAGTGGCGAAGGGGGCAAAATAGTGCATCTGGCAGGAGTCATTAATACAGAACTGTCATAGAGAAATGACTATATTGCTGCTTATATGACTTTTGCAGAATACACATATCCATTAAATGATGAAATAAATTACATCTAGTGTTCATATTGATACCCAACGCCATTATAGACAGAAATATAAATTTTATACTTGGAGCATGTTAGATGCAGTCCTCAATAAAGATCCAGCTGGGTATATTGTTGTCACTATGGAGAGGACTACATTAAATCAAACAGCAGCTAGCATTCTGTGCCTGTTTCTCTACTCTAAAGAAGATGTGCTGTGGAATTTATCGTTTTCTTTTTCCTGTCAGGAAAAAAAAGGGCACCTGTGCTGTTCCTGCTGCTCCATTGCAGGAGTAATTTTCACATTATTAAATTCAGTCTTTGGTAGGTATGCTTATTCAGACCCTTGTGAAGGGGAGCAAATGAATGATTCATATATAAAACTGAGAAATTTTTGTTCTGAAAATGTAAGGTCAGCATGCACATTTTAAGACAGTGAGATCTATAACCTTTTTTTTTATTCCCCATGGAAACAAACATTATGAAGTAGTCAGTACTTTGAAGTTTTTTGATCTGAAATGTATTTCCATGCAAAACAACTGGAATCATTTTCAGTGGTACTTCTCGTACACTGGCATTTTTATGTAGGTTTTGGACAGAGAGCAGGATAAACAATTGAAGCTCAGCTTATTTCACACACCAATTCCCTGCTTATGTTTAAACTGAGTTTAAGATTTCAAATTCAGGTGAAATTTTAAATATTTACATTCCAGCCTTAGAAGAGGTACATTCTTTTTTTAGTTTTTATAATATAGCTAGGAGACCGTAATTGCAAGATATTCCACCATGTTGATGATGTATCTGTGGTACATTTAGTACTGCAATTATTGTTGATAATTAAGCATGAATCAGGCAAAGCATTATAAATGTGTGTTAGAATCAAACATTATTGTTCTCTGACTTCTACCTAAAATGCATCTTCAAAAAGAAGATATTTACTGCAGATTAACACAACCACTGCCATCGAAATTTGTGGTATTACAAGAATCGGATAAGGATTTGTTATGTTTTGGCAGTCATGGTGTTCTTACATTAACATTATTCCATATGGGGGCTGCATTCTTTCTGTAACATATAACCCCAGTTCCCATTAGCTGAATACTCTTGAGAAATACTTGCACATAGGGAGGGCAATTTTCAAAGGGACTTCAGCGAGTAAAGCTGTTTAACATGAAGAAATGGCCTTGGCTTTTTATAAAATTGCCCACCCAATATGCAGGTAAGCATGTACACAAGGTTACCCAGACTGAGCAGAGATATTTCTGAAGGGTTAGGGAGAGATTTGCAGATATGTGCATATTTTTTAATTTTCAAAAGTCAGTATCAGCCCAGCTTGCAAAACTGTCCACAGTACAACCATTTGCACACACAAGTGAATGTGTGGAGATTTATGCTAGTATTTTTATAAACTGTGTGATGGGATCCATACAGTTTATAAAATCCCAAATATCTCAGTCCCTAAAGTAAATTCATATGTTGTAGTATTCATGTATATTTGCAATGCAGGAATATGATTACTTTACCCATTTTAAAAGAATATGCAAATATATTTTATATGTGAAATAACTAACATCTTGCGTGTAATAACCCAGAATTAAACATGGCTACAGGTATTATTATTTAATAGCTTTTATATACCGACGAACGTTGGGAACATCTCGTCGGTTTACAGAGAACAGAAAAACAGGTATATTTTCAAGTATGCACATACACCATTCTGAAATACATAGTTGCATGGCATGCATACTTGGAATCACCAGCTAGCTGATACAGCTACCAGTTCCCCCAGACCTTCACCATTTCACCAGGACCCTCTAGCATTTCATCCTGAGTTCCCACCAATTAACCCAGACCTCCCATCCAAAAGCTGTAGACAAAAGATGAGTTTGATATCAATTGCTTGAGTCAATTAGCAGGTGTGAAAGTGATTGAAGAAATTCGGTAATGTACACCTCTTATAAAATCATGGCTCGTGCACATATTTATGAATCTTGCCCCAGCATGCCTCTGGACCACCCATTTTTTCCCTGTTAAAATTACCACATGATGGGGGCACTCTAGCGCAGAGACCAAGATGGCCGCTTGATTGCCTCGCTCCGGGAGACACAGCATGGTTTTGCAGGGAATCGGTACCTTTTTGTGATTCTGCCAGGACCCAGGTTGGTCTATCGACGGCTCACGATGTCCGCATCTAAATCAGGGAAAATTGAGGGGGCGTTCGCGGCGGCCTCAGGTACAAAACGCTCTAAAACTGATCTGCCTACGCCCGACAAGGCCGCGCCTGTAAAAAACATGGCGTCCGTGGACTTTGTTCTCGCTGAGCTAAAGTCTTTAAAAGACATGCTGCAAACAAATGTAGATAATACTATAGCAATAAGAGCGGACTTACACTCTCTCTCCTCCCGATTTGACCAACTTTCGCATCGGTTGGACGACGCTGAAACGCAGATTTCATCTCTACTGGTGACCACTGCATCGCTCCCCTCTATGGGGCAGGAAGTGGAAAACCTACGCCGCGACTCTAATCGCAATAGAAGAAATAATGTTTGTTTGTTGGGAATTCCGGAAGGCTCAGAAGGCAATGACATGGTAGCCTTCATCACTCGTCTGATTCCAGATATCTTACATCTGACCTTTTCTCCGCCATTGGAGATAGAACGGGCTCATCGAGTTCCTTCTCGACCGCTTCGGGCTCCTGCTCCTCCCAGGCCCATCATTTTCAAGCTTCTCAGATATCCACAAGCGCTCCAGATTTTCACTGCCGCGAAATCAAAGTCGCCCCTTCAATTTCAAGGTGCCAATATACTGTTTGTGCCTGACCTGGCGAAAACTACTGCGGCTAAGCGTAAAGTCTTCCTGGCTATGCGCCCTCGTCTTCATGCAATTGGAGCCAAATTTGGCCTTCTCTACCCTGCTATGATGCACGTTACCTATCATAATCAAACCAAGCAATTCCATAGCCCAGCGGATCTCGAAGGATTCCTTCAAGCACTCGACCATCCCACTGGAATGATCACCTGATTTTCCTACGCCTGGCTTTACGGTTTCTAAATTTGTCTGCTAATTCCCGTATATAGACTCATTCTCTGGTCTCCTGGACGCTATCCGGCGGTCTCTGGCCCCACTCGAGGCCCATCATTCCATATGGGCGGCGAACACTCAATGTTGGTGTGTGCCAGCTGTCTTCGACTAACTATTCTTTCTCAGACTACAATTGTCACTGCTAACACCAGGACACAATTATTTTTTCTCTTTCTTGTTCTGCTTTCAATTTTTGTTTATCTCTCTCTTCAGCATCCATGGTATTCTCAAAGTTTCTCATCTACACTGCCTCTATATGACAATGTTCAGCTCATGCCTCAGCAACTGGCACACTGCTTTCATCGATGGCGTCCTCCATAAGCTCCATTCAGATGGTTTCGCTTAATGTCAACGGGTTTACACATCCCATTAAACGGAAAAATGTTTTAACCTACCTCCAAACCCTACAGTCTGACATTGTTCTTATCCAAGAGACTCACTTAACAGCTACGGAGTCCCTTAAGCTCAAACAGCAATGGGTCGGCCATGTTTACTTTAGCCCGGCATATAAGAAGAAACGTGGTACAGCTATCTTAGTTCACAAACGTTTAGACCTCTCTGTATCGTCGCAAGTCGTGGACACTGAAGGCCGTTGGAATCTCATTCAGTTCACATTGCAAGGGGGATCTTACACCATTCTTAATGTATATGCACCCAACGCGGATGATCCTGTCTTTTTTCAGGAGTTATTTGCAAGACTACTCACATTGAATCCCTCTATGGTTATCATCGGTGGAGACTTTAACCAACCACTAGATCCCCTTCTAGACAAAAAAACAGAGGTACGCTACACTGTCTCCAAAGCAACTAAAACCTTGAATAATCTAATGTCTCAGATGGGCTTGATAGACCCATGGCGACTACAATATCCTACGGACAAAGACTTTACTTTCTACTCAGCACCACATGCATCCTACTCAAGGATAGACTTTTTTTTGGTTTCTAATACGCTGATTCCGTACATTCAAGCATCCAAAATATGTCCCATCTTGGTCTCCGACCATGCTGCAGTGCTTTTCCAGCTCCAACTAGTTGCTCCCATCCCGATAGATAGACAATGAAGATTTAATGCCTCTCTACTTTCAGAACCGGACTTTCAGAAACTTGTTTCTGAGAAAACTTCACAATATTTTTCTGATAATCTGGGATCAGTCTCCTCCCAAGACCTCTTATGGGAAGCGTATAAAGCGACCATTAGAGGAGAAATCATAAGCTATGCTGCTCATAGATGTCGTCTTCAAAGGCAGTCTCTCCAACGACTTCAATCCCGCGCCACGGAATTTGAGCGCCTTCATATTACAGCACCTACAGCACATACACTTGCGCAGCTTCAAAAAGCTAGATATGACTATAATCGGCAATTGAGCTCGCAGGTCCAGCTACACCTCTTTCATTCCAAAGCGCACTATTATTCGGAAGGGAACAAATGTGGAAGGCTACTTGCTTCGTACCTAAAAAAAAAGTCTGAACGTTCACGCGTTATTGAGATAGCCACTGCACCTGGCGTCACATCTACACTGGACAGAGACATACTCCACTCTTTCAGTGACTTCTACGCCCATCTATACCAGTCTGAAATACATCCCTCTCTAGAAGACTTTAACTCTTTTTTTGCTAACTTGTCGATTCCTCATCTCACGGACGACCAGCACCAATGCCTGGATTCTCCCTTCACACTTGAGGAAATATCATCTGCGATCATGTCTCTTCCTCTGAGTAAAGCTCCAGGTCCCGATGGATTCAGCACGGACTTTTATCATGCATTTACGAAACTTTTGTCTCCACATTTGCTGGACCTTTTCACCTCCTTTACTTCGTCGACCTCTGTCTCCACTACCTTCACTGATGCCCGTATTGTGGTGATTCCAAAGCCAGGGCGAAACCCCACTCTACCTGCTAACTATCGCCCTATTTCCCTCCTTAATGTTGACTATAAAATTTTTACCAAATTGTTAGCTACCCGGCTATCCAACATATTAGGTTCTCTTATTCACACAGACCAATCTGGCTTTATTAAACATCGTCTAATTTCTAACAACACTCGGATGTTTTTCCATATTCAAGAATTTCTTTTTCCCACGGTTGAACCTGCAATTGCTGTTTCATTAGATGCTGAAAAAGCTTTTGATCGCATAGAGTGGCCCTTTCTCTTTGAAGTTATGTCTAGATTCGGATTTGGCTCTAAATTTGTTGATTGGATTAAATTAATTTATCAACACCTATGGCCTCCTTATATGTTAACTCGCAGGTTTCTCCACCATTTACCTTACATAGAGGTACCCGGCAAGGCTGCCCAATTTCGCCCCTACTCTTCGACCTGGCTTTGGAACCCCTACTCATTGCTATTCGTCAATCAAAGTCTATTACTGGCGTAAATATTGGCTCTGCTGAATATAAACTTTCTGCATATGCTGACGATGTATTGCTCTTTCTTACCAACCCTGAAAGCTCTTTAACCCACCTATTTGCCCTCATCGAAAGCTACTCTGCAATTTCTGGTTATAAGGTAAACTGGAGCAAAACTGAATTTCTCCCTCTAAACAATTTCTCTCACACACTGGATCTCTCCTCTTTTTGTATTCAAAAAGCTAAGCTGGGACTAAAATATCTTGGTATAAAGTTTTTCACTGATCCTCAAGATACCATTCAGAGGTGTGAAGTACACACACTTCAACAAGTGAAAGATATTGTTCTTAAATGGTCTCCATTGCATCTCACGTGGTGGGGTAGATTGGACACCATTAAGATGGTTCTAGCCCCCAAACTCACCTTCGTATTATCTATGCTTCCCATTTTTTTTTCTAATGATTTTTATCGCAAAACTGACCACATTTTGCTTGCATTTCTTTGGAAGAACAAGGCCCCGAGAATTGCTTTGCGCAAACTTAAAGCAGAAAAAGCACATGGAGGAGTCAATTTCCCTGATTTCCGCACTTACCACCTGTCCTTTGTACTCCAGCAAGGCTTTCATCTATTGGTGTCACAGGTGCCCCAGCCTGACACACCTAGCTGGCTCCCTATCGAGCTCTTCTTCATTCACCCATCCCCTCCTTCTGCATTCCCTGGAATGATCCTCTCTTCCTGCCAAAAACGGAGCAGTATCTTAACAACCTTGCACAGAGCAATTCAGGAATTTGATACTATATGTCCCCAGGGCCACCCTACCTGGTCCAATTCTTGTTTGTCTCCCATTTGGAATGCCCCTAAGATCAAAATCGACTGACGTCCCATCCAATGGCCCATCTGGCAATCTCGAGGGATTTGGTTTCTCTCATCCATTGTCTTGGAAGGGAATATCATTCCATTCTCCTCGCTTCAATCATCCTACCACCTCCCTTCTACTCAATTTTTCGCCTGGCTACAACTCCGAGAAGCGCTAAAAGCTTTTCACCTATCGGAACTGAAACTAGATCAATTACCCAGATTTGCTTCCTTTTTTAAGGAACATGGACCTAAGGGTCATCTCGCATCTAAGATTTATAAGTTAATTAAAGGCTTTGTGGCGCCTTCTCTTACTTCAGCTTTGGCGAAAGTATGGTCCCTGGACCTTCAAATTGAACCCTCTGCTAGGGAATGGAAATGCATCTGGTCCTCCTCTATCCATGTTTCCTTATCTACCAGCCTTTCCCAAACTTCCTTTTTTATTATGCATAGAGCTCTTTGGACCCCATGGAAATTGCATAGGGCCAAGCTTCTCCCTTCTCATCAATGCTGGTCCTGTAATAGGGGCAAGGCCACTTTAGAACATATGCTTTTTTCCTGCCCGATATTATCTACTTTTTGGATGCATGTCTGGGCCAAAATTTCATCCCTACTCTCACTTCAGCTACCAATTTCCTGTGCCATGATAATTTTAAAAGGAGCTCATCCTGCATTAGACCTCTCCTTATCCCACAGGAGACTTCTTGATTTTTTACTACTTGTTGCCTTACATAACATTACTTCTAACTGGAAGCTTAGTGACTTACTCTCAGAACCTCTCTGGTGGAATACAGTCTGCCTTTTCAGTAAGTATGAAAGGGCGATGGCTATCAAACATAATCGCTTAGCCAAATAGGATTTAATGTGGAAACCCCTTGACAATTACACTATATGACCTGTACTTTAACTTCACTTATACATTGTCTTCTTCAGAAGCAGTTAGGATGTTGTGTCCCTAGGGCCCACTCGGCTTTCCTATCTCTTTTCTCTGCATCTCCTTCTTATCTCTCTTCTTCTTCTCCTTTCCTCCCCATTCACTCCCTTCTTCTCTTCCTTCTTTGTTTCTTTCCTTCTTCCTTTCTAATTTCTTCTATATTTGTTTTTTACTCTGCAATTTAGTTGTGTTCTTACTATAAAACTGAATATTGTTTGCTGGATTTAATATTTATGATGTACATGCCTTCGAAATTGCTGCGATGTATGATGTTTCTCAGCTTTATCATGTTTTGACCTCGCATGCTCTAATGATGTACAAGATTTCTTTTTGTTAATAAAAAAGATTACAACTAAAAAAAAAATTACCACATGATACTGAAACTACGTGAACACTCACAAGGTTTATAAAATATCATAGGCATATGTACATGCAACTTATGTGTTTATATACTATTTTTACAGAACTAACCATTGCATAACTCTTTGAAAAATCATATGTATGCATACAATTTTCCTAAAGTTTCTGCACCCAATTTTGCAGGTATAAAAGTGAGTGGATAGATTCAGTAAGATAATTTTCAAAAGGGCAAGGACATGCATATACATACGTACATACACATACTTTTCTCCCACTGCTACTCTCCCTCTCCTGCAGATTACAACCCCTTCTCCCACCTCAGTCCCACTCTTTTTCTTTCTTTGAAGCCCATTCCATCCAACCATTCATTCCACTACTTCTCAGGGTTGCTGTCATGTATTGACCCTCTGATAAATCTCCCTCCTCCTTTCACACTGACTTTGATTCCTGTCTTTCCTTCTTCATTGACCCATCTTCCCCTTCCTGACTTTAACCTCCATGTTGAACATCCCTCTATCTCTTATGCCTCAAAACTTCTCTTTCTTTAACTTCTTTATTTGATCTCCGACTCTGCTCTACCGCCTCTACTCACTAGCATGGCCACTGCCTTGCCCTAAATAACAGGTATTTCCAAGTACAGATAAAGGATGTAATATCAGATAAAATAGACCTTCAAACAGGAATCCCACAAGGGTCCATCCTGTCTGCCACACTGTTTAACATATACATGCTGCCACTTTGCCACCTACTAGCTGGACTGGGCATATCACATTACATATACGCTGATGATATTCAACTAATAATCCCCATTGAAAACACAATCAAAAAGACACTGGATCTGGCCAATATGTACCTAGATATCAAACAGCTTCTCAACCAGCTTCTCTATACACATAGAGAAAACAGAATTCATACATCTAGAAAGAAAAAATTTAGAGGTCATTCAGAACCCAATCGCACTCAAAAACAGACAAAAGATAGAACTAGCTGAGAAAGTACGAAACCTAGGAGTGATATTCGATACTGAACTAAATATGAAGCAACATATATCCTTTAAAATAAGGGAAGGTTACAACAAACTAATGACTCTTAGAAGACTAAAACCCTTGCTAACACCAAACAATTTCCGATCAGTGCTACAAGCATTAATTTTTGTGGGCACTGACTATTGTAACGCCATACTACTGGGCTTACCATACACAAAAATTAGATCACTCCAGATACTGCAGAACACGGCAGCAAGAATTCTGACAGGAAAAAGTAAAAGAGACCATATCACTAACACCCTCATTGAACTACACTGGTTACCCATTGAGCAGAGAACACAATACAAGTCACTATGTACCATAAATAAATTAATCCATGACGAAAAAACAGATTGGCTAAACACTGCACTTCGAGTACACGTCCCCAATAGGAACCTGAGATCTGCAAACAAAGCACTTCTAACTATTCCCTCAGTCAAAACAGCAAGGCTATCGCAAGTAAGAGAGAGAGCCCTATCATTAGCAGGGCCCTCATTATAGAACACCATGCCGTTAGAAATCAGATTGCAAAAAGACATCAAAGTATTCAGAAAAAGTCTAAAAACATGGCTATTTAAAGAAGCATACCACAAAGAGAATGGAGAATAGAATCCAGGGAACTGTAGAGAGCAATTAGTTTGTACACTAACAAAACACCTAAGCAACACAACTTTGTTTTACTTTTAAGCAGTAACAGATAACATGTAGATTATATATATTGTTAAAAATTGTTCTAATAAATCTAAGCATATCTATCTCACTTATCATCCTATAGTTATTATGAAACTTTGTACCGTAACGTACAGGCACCTATCTAGTTGTTATAATAAACGCATTCATCAACATTAATTTATGTGCCTCATTGTTAACCATTGTGACGGCTCCTAGCTTAACGACGGTATAGAAAAGAATTTAAATAAATAAATAAATAAATAAATAAATAAATAAATAAATAGCCTTTGCTTCCAACTGCTTTCTCTCAGACATTGCCACTCAGTTCTTTTGATCTCAGACTATCACCTGATAAATTTAACATTATACCATCCTCCCCCACAGACTTGTCCAGTCACCACTTACACCTTTAGGAATCTCCAAGCTGTTGGCCTTTGCATCTTTTCCACTCCTGTTTCATCTCTCCTTTACTCCATAACTTTGGCTGAATCTGTTGATGAAGCAGTTTCTTCTTACACTATACTCTCTTTAGCCTTAGACACTCTTTCCCCTCCTCTTACCCGTCCTGCAATGCACACTAAGCCCCAGCCTTGATTCACCCCCATAATTTGCTACCTATGTTTCTAGGCCTGCTCTGCAGAGTGCCTCTGGCTGAAGTCCTGTGCCCATGCAGACTTCATACACTTCAAATTCATGCTGACCACTTTCCAGTCTCTTATTGCACTTGCCAAACAAGACTACTATGTCCATCTGACAAACTCTCTTAAATCCAATCCTCACTGTCTCTTTGCCACTGTCAATTCTCTCTTCAAACTTCCCTCACCTCCCTCCTCCCCTTCTCTATCTGCCCACACGATGGCTTTCTACTTCCATGGCAAGATTTACAAAATTAACCTTGAGTTTTCAACTATTTCACCTTTACCTATCTCTCCATCACTTATTTCATCTACCCTTCCCCCAGCCTCCTCCACTCTCTCCTCCTTTCTTGAAATGACAGTGAAGGAAACAGCTCGTCTTCTCTCTTCCTCCAAACTCACTACTTGTTCCTCTGACCCTGTTCCCACCCGATTCCTCAGCTCCATCTCCACTTCAGTCATCCCTTCTATCTGGAACATCCTCAATCTATCACTCTCCACTGCTACTGTTCCTGCTGCCATCAAATGTGCTGGAATCATATTACTCCTTAAAAAAAACCTCACTGGAGTCCAAGATGGCTGCCGATTAGAGTGGACACACATAACCTCATTCCGGAAAACCTTGCTTGTTGCCTTATTACCTGAAATTTTCCTAGAAATGCCTCACACAAAAACGAAGGCAAAAGCAAAATTATCTGTTACCTCTACGCCCAATTTGGACATTAGACAACCGCGAATCGAGGAGATGTTTACACGACCTGTGCAGCAGCTACTGGAGGGAGGAGTTGCGGGAGATGCCGATGTTGAGCAGATGCCGAGCTCCTTGGCAGAAGGAATATCCCTCAGACCTGGTGCACCGAATACCCCAGAACCACCATTGAGGATTTTTGAAGAAATGACCTTGGACTGGAGAAAAGAACAAACTTCTTCACCAAGAGCTTCACCCAAGAAGAGAAGTGGATATATCACTCTCTTCGGTGAATCCTGTTTCACAGGGTTGCACTGGCTCTGAAGTAAGAACAAGACAATAAGATGGCGAGGATGAGGACCCACTGGAACCAGGAGAAAGTGAAAAAGAGGTACAGGTAATCTGTAAAACGTCACTGGTTAAGCCACCAATAACAACTTTGGATACAATTTGGAAAGTTTTGGTGTCAATGGATAACTCCATAAATACTTTGAATGTTATGCTAAAAGAAAACTTACAAAAAACTACGAAATTAGATATTAAGGTAACAACGATGGAAAATACTTCGAAAGAAATGGAGCAGAAAATTAAAAAGGTGGAAGAAGTCCAGATTAACCTTGTTAAGTCTGAGATTATTTGTTCTAACAGTATGGAAAAAATTGGAGAATGACATTAGAAGAGTCAACCGGGCAGCTGACATTACCTGTGGGAGTTGCTGGCATGCAAACCCGGAACTTTTCCTTTCATCTGTTCCCTGCTACCCCGATGTCAAAGGGAGGAGCCGAGGGAGGCGCCTATAAGACCGGTGTCTCTGCGATTTTGAATTTGCAGCTGACATTACCTGTAGGAGTTACTGGCATGCAAACCCGGAACTTTTCCTTTCATCTGTTCCCTGCTACCCCTACGTCAAAGGGAGGAGCCGAGGGAGGTGCCTATAAGACCGGCGTCTCTGCAGCGCACCGCAGCCGCCGGCACACCGCCAAAGCCACACGTGCCTATGGGGCATGCGGCTTTGCTTGGCTTAGCTTGGATTTGATTGGGTTTGAGTGGATACTGACAGTATTTTAATTCAGCTGCCATGAGATTTTTGGAGGAAGATAAAAAGGAATTTAGTGCCAAGAACGCAAAAAGTAAATGGTAATATCTTTTTTTCTTAAAAAATCTTTCTTTGTAGCTATATTAATCCTTCCTCTTTGCAATGCCATACAAAAAGAGGAAGGCAAAGTTGTGAGATTTATCTTCAATGCCGAATGTAATAGATAATCAGCCAACTATAGATGACCATTTTGCAAAAACCCCTATAATAGCAGGAAGTGAGGTCACAGAGGGATCGGTCCAGAAGCAGGGGATGGTCCCTCAGACCATTGAAACATCTTTAACCCCTGGAGCACCATCAACACCTGAGCCACCTACCAGAAAAAGAGAAGGGATATCTCTTTTAGAAGATCCCAAATTGAGATTAGATTTTTTATCATTTTCTGACCAGAGAGGAGTTCTCTCCTCGGAGAGCCCTATACAGGGCTCCAGGGAACAAAATGATATATTCTCTTCTCATTTTGATGTATCTGGAAAAGCTCCAATAGAGAGAGGAAGTGGAGATTATCAAGTGAAATCTTTAATAGATATACCCCTAATAACACCCAAGACTTTTACTCTTGAAGAAATTGGAACTATGTTGGTAACAATCCAGAAATCTATTAATAATCTAGCTACTGTGGTTCAGGATTCTTTAAACAAGAATGTGGTACTGCAGTCTAAGGTAGAAAAATTAGATGGTTCAGTAAATTTAGTTGAGAATAAAATAAATGAACTAGAGAAGGTTCAGGTTAATTTAATTAAATCAGATAAGATTCATCTGGATAGGTTAGAAGTATTAGAAAAACAAATTAGAAAGAGTAATTTAAGATTATTAAATTTTCCTAAAACATCTTTGGCATCCCTGTTAGATTTATTTAAAAGTTACTTGATTAATATATTGAAGTATACAAATGGTACAATACCTGCCATCTCTAGGATATATTATATTCCTCAATATTCAGGACTAGAAAATATACAAAATCAAGGTCAGGATAATCAAATGGATAATCTGAATTTATCTGAGTTTCTGGAAAAATCTTTTGAAACACATATTAAATCACGAGCTACCCTCATAGTGCAATTTCTGTTTACATCAGAAAGAGATACTGTATTAAGAACATACTTTAGATATCAAAATGTGAAGTTTATGGTCAAAACATAAGGTTCTTTCCAGATATAGCTCGTGAAACAAAAGTTAGGAGAAAGAAATTTATATTGATGAGAGGAGAAGTCTTACAAAGGGGGGCTAAATTTATATTAAGATATCTGTATTGATGTATTATTGTTAATCAGGAGGTGAGATATGTCTTTAATCAACCAGAACAGTTAAGATCATATCTTGATAACCAATCCTAAAATCTCTATTGATGATGGTAATGAAGTAGATGAGGGTCTTGACACACAGATGCATTAGATTTATGATGTGATAATCTGCTCCTTTATTTTATTTTTTCCACCATTTATCTCTTTTTTCTTATGACTTCAAAGATTAAGATAACATAGTATGTCATTACTTGTTTTGTATTGGAATTCTCTTTTGTTGAATATCTGTGGAATGTATCTTAAGATATTGGAAATTTAATTAAAATAAAATTAAAAAAAAAAGTCAACCCGAGAGTGCTAAATTTTCCAAGATTAAAAGCGATATCCCGACGAGAACTGTTTAAAAGTTACTTATAAATGTTTTAAAATTCCCTGTAGAAGGGATACCTGCTATATCTAAAATATATATTATATACCAAGAATAAGGGAAAACAAGGAAGAGCTACAATGATGGGAAGAACAAGAAATATCGCTAAGTGTTACTGCTTTGTTGGATCTAAACTAGAGAAGGTCGTAGAATCTCGAGATACTTTACTTGTCTCTTTTGTGTTTGTCACAGAAAGAGATTCTGTTCTAAGACTTTTTCTTAGGAATCAAGAATATAATTTTCATGGTCATAGAGTTTGGATATACCCGGATGTGACAAAATACACCCAGGAGAAAAGAAAAAAAATGTCTACAGATGAGGAATGAAGTCATAGCAAGAGGGGCGAGATTTATACTTCGCTTCCCCTGCAAATGTATTATAATTTATCAAGAATCTAGATACATTTTTTTGATCCTTTACAATTAAGAGAATATCTGGATTTACATTCCTGAGATAGTTTCAGTGGGTTGGTGCTTAAAAATGAATAGCATGGGCTACACTCTAAAAGGATATTTTATGTTATAGGAATATTACCTTTAGAAAACTGCTCTGTGTGTCTTGGACTCCCAAATTTCCTATTACTTTTCAGAGAAGAGATTACATTGTTACTTAAAGATGTATTAATTTCAGTAGAAAGGGACGTATTTGTGTTATCTGATATTCTTAGAACAATGTTCTGTAAGAAGTGTTGAAATTTCAATTAAAAAAAAAATACAACCCTCAGTGGATCCTACCTGTCCTTTCAACTATCATCCCATCTCCCTTCTCTCTTTTGCCTTCAAACTACTTGAACATACTGTTTACTGCCACTGTCTTCACTTTCTTACATCTCAAGCCATTCTTGATCTATTCCAGTCTGGTTTTCGCCCTCTATATTCAACTGAAACAGCCCTTGCCAAAGTATACAATGACCTGTTTATGGCTAAAGCCAAAGGTGTTTACACTTTCCTTATCCCCATTGATCTTCTGCTGCTTTTCACATTGTTAATCACCACCTACTCCTTGATACTTTATCCTTGCTTTATGCTATTTACCCATTTCAGTTTGTTTTTCATCCGTGTAAATCGCTTGTTCTGAAATATGTCAGATATTTGTTTATAAATGGTTTTTAACTGTGTAAGTATTTTATGTATATTTTTTCTGTGCCGAATAGTGTGTGTGTTGTTACTTAACTTTGATAAAATGAGAAAAATTGTTAGAAAAAAACTGAAAGGAGCAGCTACAAAGGTAAAAAGTATGCAAGAGGCATGGTCATTGTTAAAAAATACCATCCTAGAAGCACAGTACAGATGTATTCCACACATTAAAAAACATAGAAAGAAGGCAAAACGATTACCAGCATGGTTAAAAGGGGAGGTGAAAGAAGCTATTTTAGCCAAAAGATCTTCATTCAAAAATTGGAAGAAGGATCCAGCAGAAGAAAACAGAATAATGCATACGCATTGGCAAGTTAAATGTAAGACATTGATAAAACAGCTAAGAGAGAATTTGAAAAGAAGTTGGCCATAGAGGCAAAAACTCACAGTAAAACCCTTTTAAATATATCTGAAGCAGAAAGCCTGTGAGGGAGTCAGTTGGACCGTTAGATGATCGAGGGGTTTAAGGGGCAATTAGAGAAGATAAGGCCATAGCGGAAAGATTAAATGATTTCTTTGTTTCGGTGTTTACTGAAGAGGATATTGGGAAGGTACCTGTACAGGAGAAGGATTTCATGGGTAATGATTCAGATGGACTGAACCAAATCACAGTGAACCTAGAAGATGCAGTAGGCCTGATTGACAAACTGAAGAGTAGTAAATCACCTGGATCAGATGGTATACACCCCAGAGTTCTGAAGGAGCTCAAAAAAGAAATTTCAGACCTATTAGTAAAAATTTGTAACCTATCATTAAAATCATCCATTGTACTTGAGACTGGAGGATAGCTAACGTAACCCCAATATTTAAAAAGGGTTCAGGGGTAATCCGAGAAATTACAGACCGGTTAGCCCGACTTTAGTGCCAGGATAAATAGTGGAAAGTATTCTAAACATCAAAATCACAGAACATATAGAAAGACATGGTTTAATGGAACAAAGTCAGCATGGCTTTACCCAAAGCAAGTCTTGCCTCACAAATCTGCTTCACTTTTTTCAAGGAGTTAATAAACATGTGGATAAAGGTGAACCGGTAGATGTAGTGTACTTGGATTTTCAGAAGGCATTTGACAAAGTTCCTCATGAGAGGCTTCTAGGAAAAGTAAAAAGTCATGGGATAGGTGGTGATGTCCTTTCGTGGATTACAAACTAGCTAAAAGACAGGAAACAGAGAGTAGGATTAAATGGACAATTTTCTCAGTGGAAGGGAGTGGGCAGTGGAGTGCCTCAGGGATCTGTATTGGGACCCTTACTTTTCAATATATTTATAAATGATCTGGAAAGAAATATGACGTGTGAGGTAATCAAATTTGCAGATGATACAAAATTGTTCAGAGTAGTTAAATCACAAGCAGATTGTGATAAATTACAGGAAGACCTTGTGAGACTGGAAAATTGGGCATCAAAATGGCAGATGAAATTTAATGTGGATAAGTGCAAGGTGATGCACATAGGGAAAAATAACCCATGCTATAGTTACACAATGTAAGTTCTATATTAGGTGCTACTACCCAAGAAAGAGATCTAGGGGTCATAGTGGATAACACATTGAAATCGTCGGTTCAGTGTGCTGCAGCAGTCAAAAAAGCAAACAGAATGTTGGGAATTATTAGAAAGGGAATGGTGAATAAAATGGAAAATGTCTTAATGCCTCTGTATCGCTCCATGGTGAGACTGCACCTTGAATACTGTGTACAATTCTGGTCGCTGCATCTCAAAAAAGATATAACTTCGATTGAGAAGGTACAAAGAAGAGCTACCAATATGATAAGGGGAATGGAACAGCTCCCCTATGAGGAAAGACTAAAGAGGTTAGGACTTTTCAGTTTGGAGAAGAGATGGCTGAGGGGGATATGATAGAGGTATTTAAAATCATGAGAGATCTAGAACGAGTAGATGTGAATCGGTTATTTACTCTTTCAGATAATAGAAAGACTAGGGGGCACTCCATGAAGTTAGCATGGGGCATATTTAAAACTAATCAAAGAAAGTTCTTTTTCACTCAACGCAATGTGGTTAGTGCAGTTAGTATAGCTGTGTTTAAAAAAGGATTGGATAAGTTCTTGGAGAAGTCCATTACGTACTATTAATTAAGTTGACTTAGAAAATAGCCACTGCTATTACTAGCAACAGTAACATGGAATAGACTTAGTTTTCTGGTACTTGCCAGGTTCTTATGGCCTGGATTGGCCACTGTTGGAAACAGGATGCTGGGCTTGATGGACCCTTGGTCTGACCCAGTATGGCATGTTCTTATGTTCTTTTGTTTGTATAGCCCTTAAAGTAGCCCACGTTGTACGTGCGAAACTCGGCCTGAGTCGGGCATTTGTGTTCTACTAATTGTATAAATAAAAGCATCTTTTGACACAGATTCAATCTCATTTTGTTTGCTTTTTGTATGTTTGTACAGAACTGTGTATGTAGTGTAATGCTATAGAAATGTTTAGTAGTAGTAATAGTAGTAGTAGTAATAGTAGTAGTAGTAGAAAACAGGAGAAACTTACACATGTATTTGCCATCTAATGTATGCATGCTATTACAAAATTACCCCATCAAAGACAATTTTCTAAGCCACTATAATTAAATACTGGAGAGTAGTCAATGCAATGCTAGTTTGGCTGAGATATTCAACAGATCTACTGTGGAATTCATAGAAAGACATATGGGTTATCCTAAAGGTTAAAGAGATCTTTCTTTTGGTGTCATTTATAATGATTTCAGTTTGGACTTTTTTGAAGCCTTGGCAGGCCAAGGCTGGGAACAACTTATAGATAAAAGAGCTTACAAACTTGGTCATACCCTTGACCTCATTTTCTGTAATCCTCGTTTTGTGTCTGTTCCCCTGTTCCCCTAACAATACATCCAGTGCCATGGTCTGATCACTCTTTAATTATATTTTTGATGAACCTTAACCAAGAAATTCCATCTTTTACCTGAGTGTACTGTTCTGTTCGTATTTATTTATTTATTTATTTATTTATTTAAAAACTTTTCTATACCGTCGCTAAGTTATATACCATCGCAACGGTTTACAAATAGGCACATAGACTAAGGTATGTAATGTAGGTTATCGTACATTCTAACAGGTGCCAATAAAGTTCAGTTACAATTTCGTATATTTCAGTCTGCATGTAAAAGTGGCCTCTAACCCCTACACTACTACCTAAACCTCACCTCAAATTACTAGGTGGGACTCCTATAGTAGCATAAATAGCTGATTACTATGACGCCACCCCAGAGGCTCTCTCTCCCTCTCTTCTCTCTCTCTCTCCTCTCTCCCCCTCCCCTCTCCCTCATCTCTATCCCTCCCCCCACTCTCCTCCCACATCTTTGAATGCAATTGAAAAAGGTGTAGTTAGTTTTGGCATTAAAACTGTCTAATATTGTGTGTTACGGCTTCGCAAAGTGTGAAGCCAGTCCACTTTTTTGGAAATCCCACCCCAGACTTCTATATTGCTCCCATTTAAAAATTTGCGTCACGCCATGCATTATAGTGCCTCACGCCATGTGTTATAGTGCTTATTGCATGCGTTAAGGCATTTTTGCATGCGTTAACATGTTAAGCACATAAAAGCACATGTATTAATGTATGTGAAAATACCATAACGCGATCTGATAACTGACCCTATTAATGTGCCCTGGTTCTCTGTTACTCTTCAATCATTAAAAACCACCATCCGACATCATGAGCTATACTGGCATAAGCATAGTACCCCTGAGACCAAAGCTTATTTCTTCACTTGTTTAAGAAAGTACAAAAAACAAATCAAAATTGATAAAACAAAATCTCTGCTGCAAATGGAAATCCTTCCATCTTATTCAATATCATTAAAATCTTAACCTCCATAAAACAAAATTGTTCTTCATCAGTTGACAATTCTCTGTGTAATAAGATTGTAATCGCCTCCCTGCGGTGAATTTGCCAATTGAAAAAGTGCTGCTGCTGTGAACTCATGAGCTTGAAGTCCTGCCTTTTGCCAGTGTTCAACCAGAGGTGCTCCTTCTTCCTGCGTTTTAATGCGACTGAGGTGCTCCTGTATTTGGACTTTAAACTTACGTGTAGTTTTTCCTCTTACAACCGATGACTGTCCAACAGGAATATAAAATAATATGTGTTTTGCCATTCACACCACACACATATTGACTAAAGTCCACCATTATAAAATACTTGTCTCTTCTACAGATTCATCCAATATTTCAAGAGAAGCCTATTTTTGCTTTTAAAAGGGCTAGAAATCTTTTAAAAGGGCTAGAAATCTACATCATTTAGTGGTTCACTCAAGCTTGGCAAACCCTTCATCAGCACAGGAGAGTAGTGCCACCCCAGGCCACTATAGATGTGGCCAATGTAATGTTTGTTCACAAATGCATAAAGGAACATTTTTAGAGAATCCAGGAGAGCAAATGTTTTATTTCCGTCAACACTTGCCTTTTGGTTTTACAAACATTATATATGCTCTTTGGTGCCCTTGTCACTTGATATACATAGGAAAAACTACACGGAAAAACACAATTTGCAGTTAATTGAAATGGAAGAATGGTTTATTTATTCATGGAACACAGTGGCTCCCCATGGATTGAATCGGGAAATTGACTGGTCAGCATTTTATTAATTAAGCTCGTAGTAATATCTGCCATTGTCTATGGGCGAATGTGTCAGGGGACAAGACAGCACTCAAGAGTAGATTTTCTCACAGCGTTTGCTTTCAGAATGGATGGGGATGAGAACTAGGAGTCTCAGTCAGGTCCGCTCTTGCGCAACACAAGTTTGAAAGCTACAAAATAGCATGTTCTCCAGTACAGACATGGTTGAGAACTAGCAGCCCCAGCCAGGTCCACTTGTGTGCCATAATCCATAGGTTATATATTTTCTTCAAAATGGACAGGGATGAGAACTTGGAGCTTTAGGCAGGTCCGTTCTTGCATATCAAGGTAATCACATTATGCTATAGCCTCATTTTTGGGAAGACACCACGATTGGCCCATTGGAGTTTAAAAACCCACACGCGAGGTACAGACACCCTCTCAACTGATTCAATCTCTAAGTAAAAAGAAAGAGGAACAGGAAATTGAGAAAGGAGATACCTAATGTCTGGTTAATAAATGTCTCCAGAGCAAGGCTGTGTTTATTTCTCAAAATAGAGAGCTCAACCACTAGCAGTAACATACGATTTCCTAAAAATATTAAGTATATTTTACAAGTTTAAGGATTGGATTTCCCACTTATTTAGGACTTATATTTGAAGTTGTAAATCTGTTTTCTCGATAAGAATTGTATTATTTCTACTTTTTTGATTATGACTATAGACTTCAAATATTCTGTGTCAAGTAAAAAAACTTTCTTGATGTTAAATTGAATACATTAAAAATTAAAAAAAAAAAAAGAAATGAGTTGGGTTGGCTGTCAAGGAGAGTATTCATTGTGAAGCATTGCACTATGGGGGTCATTTATCAAAATGTGCTAAGGCATTTTCGCATGCAAAAAGCTCTGTTAACACATGTGAAAGCACCATATCGTATGGTGCAATGCAAATTTGGAAGAGTTAGGATTGCCAGTCTGTGAAGAGCTATCGCACAGACTTAATGCCAAATTTAACTGCACCTTTTTGAATTGTGTTAGGCTGTGTGACTCTCTACTTGGGTAACATCAAGCTAGGTGGAGAGAACATTGTACAAATCTCATCTTTGGGTGAGTTTCCTCACTCCGAAGGACATCAAATCATTACAAGAGTGCACTGTTCTGTTCATACGTCTCACTTTGAATGTCAAAGTGGCCCCTAACCCCCTACACTAATACCTAAACCTCACCTCGAGTTACTAGGTGGGCCTACCATAGGGATACAAATACCTATCTAGGAAGATGACATTATGGCCAGTCTCTCTCTCTCTCTCACATTTCCAGTAATCTCACACACACTCTCTCTCTCTATTCCCTTGCCCTCACTTTCTAAGAAATTCACTAATCCCAACAGTAACTCTCTCTTTTGATCCTACTCAGTTCCAGTAGTCACACTCTCTTTCTATCCCCCTTATCCCCAGCAGTAACTTTCTATCAATCCATCTCTCTCTATCAGTCATTCTCAACTCTACAACTCACTCCCTCTCTCCACCCCCTTTATTTTTCCTTCTCCATACCCCCATCCTCGGCTCTCTTTTTCCCATCCTCAGTAGCCACATACTCTCTCTTTTCCTTCATTTGAAGCAGTCACTCTTTTTCTCTGTCCCAGGCAATCACTCTCTCTTACTCCCTACCCTCCTCTGTCCCCAGTAGTTACTCTATTTTAGCTCTGGCAGTAAATAGAACAGTAAATCAAATATGCAAAAATGACCTGAAGCATCACCAGGTAAATCAAGTAAAAGGTATTCCCCATTATGTGAATGGCACAGATCATACATCCCTCATCTAAGAAAAAAATCAATTATACCTCTGTACTATTAAGGAGCAGTAATATCTGTAATAGTATACAAATCAGAAATTGAGGCCTGAGGTCATCAAAGAGTCTAATCAGAGCTCCCAGAGCCTTTTTTTTAAATCATGAAATGTTTACACATCCAATGCTCTCAAGCACAAAAATGTGCATATAAACAATGCTTTGTAATCATCATGGGACCATTGCAATACAGTGCACACAGCTGAGTGCACTGTTTAACTTGCAGTTGGACACAGGTTGTGTAGGCGCAACCTAATCCCCTTATGCAATAAGATTAGCGCCTTCACAACCCGCGTCCAATGCACAGGGAAACTAATAGTGCTAATCACATGCAAATGCATGTTGATGAGGCTATTAATTACTCACCCAAAATGCAAAAAAAAAATTGTGCATCCAAAATGCATAGTTTTGTGCTCAGAAAGTAATGCCTGCCTAGAGCAGGCATTACTTTCTGAGCACTTCCAAACGTTGTACAGAAACGCAGAAAATACTGCTTTTCTGTACATCCTCCTACTTCATATCATTGTAATATTAAGTAGGAGGAACTAAAGATTTAAAAAAAAAAGTGCCAGCGGTCAGGTTCGGAAACTGATGTTCAGTTAACCAGCATCCATTTCCCGAACCCGAGGCTGTGCACCATTTAGGAAAATGGATGCTGATAAATTCAGTATCTATTTTATTAATCAGCGGATGACTGATGACAGCCGATTGCTTGTGAGCTTCTGCTGTCAAGGAGGTGCTAGGGGCATGCAGTCGATCCGAGTGCCTCCTTGACAAAACGACCCCTGATTTAAATATTGCCTGGCTCCCCTGGGAGAGGTGCCTGGGTGCATGCTAGGAAAAGTGGGTACTGAACACACAGCTCCCACTTTCAGTGCTTTTATTTTGTATTGGCCCCTATATGTTTACAAAAATATAAAGTGTGTAGATGGATGTGAAGAAGATGGCTCTCGTAATTCAACTGCAGCAATGAAAAAAAATACATATTGGCGACATTGCTGCAAACTTCCACTTGTGAATTAAGATTTTTTTTTCATGTACTTTTCAGTATATCATTGCAGCCTGCAGACACCACCTCATCAACTTTCTCTTGAACAAGTGATGCTGACGACCTTCCCTCTCAGTCACAACTCAACATGAGCCATATGACTTAACCCCTCTGCCCCTGATGGTCCTCACCTTCTTCTTCTTCCTGCTGGCTGGAAGTGGGAAGCCCACTGGCCAGTCACCATCTGGCCCCATGCTAGGCATCCAGTGCCATTGCATGGACTTCTTCTCACTGGCGGAGGTGGGATCCCACCAGTGCATCACCACACAGCAGGGTCTCTTCTCACTGGGGAGGGATGGGAACCCCGCCAGCACATCACTCACAGAGTACTGCCATGCAGGGTCGGTGCTAGTTTTTTTTTTGCTGCAAACAATTACTATGCTGGCCCTTCCTCATGCTGATGTTTTTTTTTTTTGTCTTTAATTAATATTCTTTTCCTAATCAGAGCCAATGAAAGGATATTAGACACCCTAAGTTATCCCAAACCTGTCCTGGGGATCCCACAGTCAGTTGGGTTTTCAGGGTTTCCAGAATGAATATGTATGAGATATATTTGAATATACTGAGTGTCCATGATATACAAATATATAACATGCATATTCATTGTGGATATCCTGAAAACCCCTTTGGCTGTGTGGTCTCCAGGTCAGGTTTGTGAAGCCCTGCCCTAAATAAATCATTCAGCTTTGTATCTAGCCTTTCGCCATCCACGACTCTCTATATCCACAGTTTAAATGTATGCATTTATAACAAAAGAATTTACATGGAAAAAGATACTACAAGTACAGTCTTTTGAAGTAAAAATATCACAACAGCAAGTATATTATATTTAAATACACTGCTGTGGTATCAACCAGAAGACCCTGCATAAAAGCCAAAAAGACACTTGAAACACATATGGTATTTGGTCTATTGTAACACATGTTAGGTGTGGCCTTTGTCTTCAGAAAGCCATGAGCAAGCTAAATTACAATTACAATATAATAAACTTCCCATTCCAAAACAGCACTAACTGCCAGCACTCAAACAGTTACAGCCCTACCTATGAAAATGTGACCCTGCAAACATTACACCAGGCCCTATAACACAATACACTTCCTATTAGAAAAACAGAACAAGCCATGTTGATATAGATCCCTACATACAAATGACACGTTAATAGAATATTTAACCTCAGTCACACGTGCAGAACACAGACAGACTCTCACCAAAAACAGAATAATGTGACTAAAAAATATAAATGGAAAACTGCAGACAAAAACTGAACTATAAACCACAAGTGCATCATTGGAAAAAACAGAAATATCACTATTCCTCAGAAAACATCAAACAATAAAATCAAGAAATAGAAAGTATCAATCATAATAGCCTTCCCATAACACTCGTCCTTGCCTCATCCTCCACAGACCTTCTCTTCCTAAGCTCAGATGCCTAAGCACCTTTTCTTCCACTGCCTAAGCTATTTAATATATGTATATTAGTTTCATTAAATCTATGGTAACCCTGCGCTACCTCCCTCCCCACCTTCAAACCCCCCTTCAATCCCTCATTCCTACCCCCTCCCTCGGAATACCTTGTTACCCCAAAAAGCCAACTCTTATCAGTTTACCAGTTTTGACACGTTACTCCCCATGCTTAAGCTGTATCCAAGTTTTTCTCTCCCCCTGTTCTATGTAAGACAACTTTGTCACTGTTTTTTATTGTTGCAATGTAAACCGGAGTGATGATAAACTCTGTTATTTGAACTTCGGTATAGAAAAGTCATAAATAAATAAATAAATAAATAAATAAAAAGTAGTAAACCATACTAAAAATATAATTATTTAAAAACAGCTGATGAAGAGAATAACATCCAAAATTTAAAAACTCATATAATATATTTTTAAATTTTCCAAGCACCAAAAAAATATTTCGAAATAGCATACACATCAAATAACATCCAATTAATTCAAATCAATAAGGATAAAAACAATCACTCACTCTCTATACCTGGGAACGTTTGAGTTTCGATCACCCTGAGATTATCATGGATTAGTGGGATGGGAAGGGAGATGAACAAACTTTCTCCTCTTTCATATACACAAACAGATACATACATATTCTCTCATACTCACACAGACACACACAAATGCTGTTTCATAACTGACACTTGCTCACAGAGACACACACATCCTGGCTTCCCCCCTCTCTCAGGCACACACAGACACACACACACTGGGCTCCCTCACTCTCTCTCAGGCATATACATACATAGGCTCCTTCTCTAAAGGGAACACACACACAGAGGCTACCTCTTTCTTAGGTACATGCACACACACACACACAAACACACAGGCTTCCTATCTCACAGGAACATACACACTCACACAAGTTGTCTCCCTCTCTTTCAGACACAAACACATGTTGGCTCCCTTTCTCTCAGGCATGCATATGCACACACACGCTGATTCCCTCTCTCTCGGGAATGTACACACACACACACACACACACACACATAAGCTTTGCTCCTCTCTCTCAGCCACATGCACACAGGCTCCCTCTCTCTCAGGCATACACACACACACACACACACACATACACACATACAGACCCCTCTCTCTCAAGCATACACACACACATATTCGCTCTTTATCTCTCTTTCTCACATACACACACACACAACTCTGGCTCCCTCTCTGTCTCAAGAACAACACATACACTCTCAGGCTGGTTCCCTTTCTCTCTCAAGCACACACACAAATACAAACAAGCTGGTTCTCTCTCCTCCAGTTGGACTAATGGTTCGGACAAGATCCCCAGAGGCTGTGGGCCTCCTGCAGTTGGGCCGCTGGGCAGGATAAGATCTCTTGGAGTCTGTGGGCCTTCTCTAGTTGGGCTACTGTGCAAGATGGTGTCTCCTGGCAGTCACTGAGCTGCCAGGCAGGATGAGATATCCCAGGGGCCACAGGTTCTCTCTTCTGCTTGTACAAAAAGGTCCCCAAGCATTCCCTACAACTTGGCACCTGTGAGCCTTGCCCCCTCCCACTTGCTATGTCACTGCCCTGGAGCTTTGACTGAAAATAGAGGTCTTTTTTGTCTCTCCTTATCTGGGCCTGGGCCCCTGGGTGGGTTGTATTTGTGGTTGGTCTGTGCTTCAGAGGAGCCCGGGAGGCTTAGCCAGGCAGGTCTATGCCCCAGTTTCAATGGTGGAAGGCAGGAGGGTTCTTCCAGGGCCATGCAAGGCCTATTTTCCCCACAACAAATACAAAAATACCAAAAAAATGTAAGGCATTATTATAGGAGGCCATTTTCAGTTTTTTCCATTTGGAATGAACAAAAAAGTGTCATTTGTTTATTTGTTTGTTTTAAAGCCATAAAGGTAGCGGCCAGCAAAGGTCCTAGGCTAGGGGATTCCGTAGGCCGGAACAAAGCCACCTCTCAACTTACCTCCCCAGCCTCTCCAGCATCCACTCCAGCCTCTCCAACAGCCACTCCTGCATTCAATCCAGCCTCTCCATCATCCACTCCAGCCTCTCCAACAGCCACTCCTGCATTCAATCCAGCCTCTTCAACAGCCACCCTGCATTCAATCCAGCCTCTCCAGCATCCACTCCAGCCTCTCCAACAGCCACCCTGCATTCAATCCAGCCTCTCCAGCATCCACTCCAACCTCTCCAACAGCCACTCCTGCATTCAATCCAGCCTCTCCAACTTGAGCAAACAACCCCTCAACCATCTCGAGCAAACAACCATCTTGCAAGCATCCAACAAATGCTCAGCAAACAACCATCCTGCAAGCATTCAGCAAACAACCATCTTGAGCAAACAACCTTCTTGAGCAAACAACCATCCTGCAAGCGTCCAACAAATGCTCAGCAAAACAACCATCCTGCAAGCATTCAGCAAACAACCATCTTGAGCAAACAACCATCCTGCAAGCGTCCAACAAATGCTCAGCAAACAACCATCCTGCAAGCATTCAGCAAACAACCATCCTGAGCAAACAACCATCCTGAGCAAACAACCATACTGAGCAAACAACCATCCTGCAAGCATTCAGCTATCAACCATCCTGCAAGCATTCAGCAAACACCCTCACTGCAAACATTCAGCAAGTATACAGCAAACAACCATTCTACGCTCATCCAGAGCCCTAACCAATTAATTATTTCTTCCTAATCCCAGCCTTTCCTCCCATCAGTCATCCGCCTATCCACGGCACCAACCAGTCATCCGCCTATACACGGCACCAGCCATCAGTCATCCACCTATCCACGGCACCAGCCATCAGTCATCCGCCTATCCACGGCACCAGCCAGCTAACTATTCACAATGTCTCTAGTACTCCCAATACCAACATTACAACACCGCCTCCCACCTAAAAGATTATCTGCCAGACGAGCCCTCCTCAAGAACTTAAAAACCCTCACCCCCATCTCGATTACTCCAATCACACAGCTTTTAGGCCTCTCCCTCTTCTCACTCTCACTCTTCAATGCACAATCCCTAACAAAAAAATCCCTAATCTTTAATGATTATCTCAACGACGCCAAGCCAGATATTTGTGGAGTAACTGAAACCTGGCTCAAGCCCTCAGATACAGCGTTAATAAACCAACTACCTACACATACCTATGACGTCTTCTCACTCCCGAGACTGAAAAAAAGAGGAGGTGGAATCCTTTTGGCTACAAAAAAAAGTCTGAACTTCTCCCAACATCCATTCAGCTCTAACTCAAAACTGGAAGTCGGCTTCTTCACCTCACAACATCTTCAAATCCTTCTTGTCTACGCCCCCCCAGGGTTCCTAGAATCCAATGTCTCCCCTATCCTTGAAATCTCCACCATGCTCATCAACCTGGATTCTCCAGCAATCATCTTAGGAGACTTCAATCTACATATTGACAACCCCTCACCATCCAACAGCTGTATAACCCTCCTCACAGCCCTATCTGCCATGGGATTCCAACAAATAGTCAATGAACCCACACACAAAGCGGGTCACACCCTGGACTTGATTTTCTTCAACAAAGGGATTACGAACACGTACAACTTGAAGAACAAAAAGGTCCCTTGGTCAGACCACACTCTTATCTCCACCTCTTTCGCACTGGAAGAAACCAACACTCCTAACATCCCCTCACCTTCATTCCATTACAAAAAGCGATGTTCTCCAGAAGACCTCAACACCCAATTAGTCTCCCAGCTCTCCCTATTAGACTTATCCGACCCTAACGCTGCCATTCGTTCATGGAACAACATAACAGAAAATATAGCTAACAAGCTCTGTCCTTCAATTACAAAAAAATCTCACACCAATGCAGCCAACAGACAACCTTGGTTCACCAACAAACTCAGAAAACTTAAACAAACTTTAAGAAAAAAAGAAGCGACCTGGCGTAAAACCCCTTGCGACACCACCATCTCATCATACAAATCCACACTTTACCAGTACAAATCCCTCACCTCAAAATCAAAAAAAGATTTTTACGCATCCAAGATTCACAACCTGGTCTTTGACGCTAAAGCCCTCTTCGCCTATGTCTCCAGCCTCACTCAAACCATACCGCGAGAAATTCCCGGCAATATGGCTCAGTCCAAAGCCGAAGAACTCGCTCAGTTTTTCCAAAATAAAATTTCCAATCTCCTAACACAACTGCCTCCCGACACAGCAGCCCTCCAGACATATCAACAACCTGCACACAAAAATGCCAGCTTAAACACCTTTGAACCTGTAGCCTCCACTGAGATACAAGCCATCCTGAGAAAAATGAAACCTTCATCTCATCCTGCAGACCACATCCCCTCCAAATTACTTCTATCTATTCCAGACACAATAGCCACATCTTTGACAAATATCATCAACTGCTCTCTAGCCCAAGGAATCTGCCCTGATGACCTCAAAATGGCCTCAATCTCACCGCTCTTAAAGAAACCTAACCTTGACCCGAAGGAACCCAACAACTTCCGCCCCATAGCTAACCTCCCATTCATTGCCAAGATCATGGAAAAACTAGTGAACTCTCAACTCTCAGATTTCATCGAAGACAACAATCTTCTCTTCACCCCACAACACGGCTTCAGAAAAAATCGAGGCACAGAATCCCTCCTCTCCTCGTTGACAGACTATATCTTAATGGGCCTTGACAAAGGAAACTCATTCCTATTGATCTTGTTAGACCTCTCAGCAGCGTTCGACACGGTCAACCACGCCATCCTCCTAAACCAACTCTCGTCTATAGGAATCAGCGGCACCGTCCTATCCTGGTTCAAAACCTCTCTCAACAACAGAGGTTACAAAGTTAAAATCCAAAACAAGGAATCCTCTAGATTTGACTCTGTTATAGGAGTCCCTCAAGGTTCTTCATTATCTCCGACCCTATTTAATATCTATCTTCTTCCTCTCTGCCAACTTCTCACCAACCTCAATCTAAAGTACTTCCTTTATGCAGACGATATCCAAATCATCATCCCCATCAAAGATACATATTCTGAAACTCTTGACTACTGTGAATCATGCCACCTGAAAATCAAACAACTACTAAACAACCTACACCTCATCTTAAACTCTTCTAAGACAGAAATCCTTCTCATTTCTCCGGAAACCAACATCTCCAACACTACTCTTCCCACCAACCTACCTACCACACAAGTTCGAGACTTAGGAGTGATAATAGACAACCGGCTAAACTTCAAGGCCCATATCAACAAAACAACCAAAGACTGCTTCTATAAACTCCAGGTTCTGAAGAGGATAAGACCTCTTTTCCATGCCCAAGACTTCAGAACGATCATCCAAGCAGTCATTTTTGCAAAATTAGACTACTGCAATTCCCTATTGCTAGGGCTGCCCTCTTCCTACTCCAAACCACTACAGATGGTTCAAAATTCAGCAGCTCGATTACTAACAGGCGCAAGAAAGAGAGACCACATATCCCCCATTCTGAAAGAGTTACATTGGCTACCCGTCCACTTCCGTATCATGTACAAAGCCATTTGTGTCATCTTCAAAACTATTCATCAACGCATCTCCCTCGATCTACAAATCCCCCTCCAAGTATACAACTCGACAAGACCTACCAGAAATGTCTACCGAGGCGCCCTCAAAGTTCCCCCTGCGAAAATGACCAAACACATCACTCTAAGAGATCGTGCCACCTGCACTGCTGGCCCTTCTCTGTGGAATTCCATTCCCACAGATCTCAGACTGGAACCTTGCCTCTTAACTTTTAGGAAAGGACTTAAGACTTGGTTATTCAAGCAAGCTTTCCCAGACACAATCTAATATCACGTCATAGATACAAACCAAGGACTTCAAATTTTCAGCCATTAATCATGCCATTTTTACATAGCATTTAATTTATTTGTATACCGTTCAACCGTTTATTCTTTCCTATCTCTTCCTTCTTATCCAAGTTCTGCTACCCTTGTTATTTGTAACTGCTCCTTCGATCACCACAGTTCTAGTTGATGTATTTAATGCACTCCCGTTTCATGTAAACCAGCAAGATATGTGCTCATGATTGCCGGTATATAAAAACCTTAAATAAATAAAATAAAAATAAATAAATAAAAGTGCTTCTATTCTACTCTCTTCATAAATTGCCCAAGGCAGCTTACAATAAAAACATACTTATTATTTCAAAAGGTTTAATAAAATAAAGGAAACATAATAAGTTTAATTACATAAAGGAAAAATACTAGAAATTGGAATCGTCAGCTCTACATGTAGGATATTCATTCATTCATTCATTTAAACAATCAATAGTATTGTGCAGGAGATCTAGCCACTGAGTTTCGCTCTGTTTAAAAATTAATCTGGTGAGGTGGCAGGACCTTTCAGAAAGACTGCTATAATTCAAGCCTATTCTGTATTGAGAATGCTTTTTTTTTTAAAGAGAAAGGTTTTTACAACCTTCTTAAAGTTTTTGAGTTCTGGATCTCCCTTACAGAGTCTGGATCTCCCTTACAGAGTCTGGATCTCCCTTACAGAGTCAGGAAGTGAGTTCCATATTCTTGGCCCAGATATCGAGATAGCTCAATTCCAATTTTATATTTTGTATCTCCAGGAGATTTTTGGTAGCAGAACAGACAAGCCTTGTCAACTTGTAGATTCTAAGAGAGATATTTAGCCAGATTGATGATTCCGTATGCATCAGGGAGAATATGGTTGATAGAACTTTAAATAGGATATGAAAGGTAACTTGAAGCCAGTGTAGTGATGATAATACAGGTGTTATATGGTCTTGAATTCAAGTTCCTGTTAGTAGATAGGCTGAAGAATTCTGGATTACTTGTAGTGGATGAGTGGAATTGTACTTTTTTTATTTGTTTGAAATGAATGCTCATCCCTACCAAGCATCTAGGATCACTGGCCACTGGTTTATGATCTGAACATGACATGGGTTCATTTTGTGCCTCCTACTAGTCATCTGAGCTTGTTCTGAGATCTTCTGAAAAATTATGAACAATTCTGAGCTTGTTCTGAAAAATTATGGAAAATTTGAGCAAGAATTAAAAAATTTAAATTTAATTGAGTTTTTAGAACTCACTAAATATTCACCTATTTCTCAATAAGTATTGTGGGCATCTTAATTGTATATTTCTTGTTGTTGTCATATATATTTTTAGAAAAATCATTTTGTGTTGACATATGTTGCTTAGAAACAAGAGCAAATTAATATTCACCCGATTTTGATTTGCTAGAAAAAGGTATTCCTGTGTAAATTCATAGAGAGAGAGAAAGAGAGAGAACCTAGCCATAATGCCATCACCCTAGAAACTTATTTATATCTCTATGGGAGGCCCATCTAGTAACTCAAGGTGAGATTTAGGTATTAGGGTAGGGGTTAGGGGCCACTTTGACATTCAGTGTGAGATGTACGAACAGAACAGTGCTCTCTTGTGAACGTTTGATGACCCTAGGAATGAGGAAACTCACCCAAAGATGAGATTTGTGCAATGTTCTCTCAACCTAACTTGATGTTACCCAGGTAGAGAGTTCCAGAGGGAACCATGGGTCGCTGGAATTGCAGTACAAGATGCAACAGGTGACAAACCTGGCCTTGTTCCTGGGCACACTCATGAAAGTAGAGATCTAGCTGAATAGCCGTGAATGAGCTCCTCCAGTAACTCAGGTATTTCTCACCTCGCTAGCTCATCCTTAATGGACTCTGATAGGTCATTGAAAAATAGCTAACAGGCTGTCATGCCATTGTAGTTCTGAGACTAGTGTCTGAAACAGGGCTGCTTACTCTTCCATGGTTTGGAAACCCTGGTGAATCTGTAAAAGATCAGATGCAGATGACGATGTTCATCCTGGTTCATCAAAAATAAGATGAAAGTCATGAAGGAATCAATCTAAGTCTCCCAATATCAGTTCTTCTTCCTCCTACAGAGGGAAAGCTCAGACCTTCTCCAGTCTCATGTTATGGTCTACCTGGATGACATTCTGGTATTTTCTCAGACATTTAACCAACATCAAGTATACGTTCAACAACTTTTGCATTGGCAGAGGGAGTACCAACTCTATGGTAAATTAATGAAATGTTCCTTTGAGCAAATAGAACTGCCATTTCTGGGGTACATCATCTCCCAGACTGGTCTAAGCATGGACCCAGCAAAATTAACAGCTATATTGGAATGGTCCTGACCCACAAGCCTCATGATCCTACAGAGATTCTTAGACTTTGTGAATTATTATCAACATTTTGTGCATGGGTTCTCCACATTAACAGCTCCCCTCATGGCTCTGACGAGGAAAGAGGCTAAATTCCACATCTGGAACGAAGAGGCATTTCAGCATCTCAAACATGAATTCACTTGGGATCCCTGTATACACCACCCAGATTCCATGAAGCTGTTCGTAATTGAGGTAGATGCCTCCACCATTGGGGTATTGGTAACCTGTGCATACTTATCAAATAAATTCTCTCCAGTGGAGACAAATTATATCATCGGGGATCAAAAGTTACTTACCATCAAGCTGGCTCTAGAAGAGTGGTGCCATTTGTTGGATGGAGACTGACATCAAATCACAATATATACCGATCATAAAAACTTAGAGTATGGAGACCACGTGACCTGATGAGCCGGTAGGCTGCATGCAGACCGTGCTCCCGGCTTCCCTGCTGAATCGCAGCTATTTTCGGTGGAAAAAATCTGCAAAGTTGTGGCCCAAGTTGAACAGGGGACACAACAGAAGAAAACAGACTCCTTCTTTCGCAGCGGTGATTCTGGAATGGTGGCTAAGCCGCAAAGGAAAGAAAAACTATCGGGCAAGCAAAGTGAAGCCAAAATGGCTGCCGGACCCACAAGCCCGGGCACACCAGTGGACAAATCAGACTTAGTCGGTGATGTTACACAAGCGGTGGTTAAGGCACTGGAGCCCAGGTTTGGGGAACTAGCCCAAAAAATAAACGTGGGAAATGAGACGCTGCAGGAAATAAAACTTCAAGTAGCTGACATCCAGCAAAGAAATGCAGATGTGGAATCAGAGACGCAGCAGCTTTTACAAACCCAAGAACAAATGAACAAAAAAATTGCATACCTTGAAGACAAAGTGGAGGATTTGGAGAACAGATCAAGATGGAATAACTTAAGGTTTGTGGTGATCCCAGAATCTATAGTGGAGAGGGAGCTGGCTCGGGCCCTGGAAATGTGGCTGGCTACAGCCCTGGGGCTGGAGGATCTGGACGGCAGATTAATAGTTGAAAGAGCACACAGACTGGGGGTGATAAGGCAAGAAGCGACCAAGCCTAGGGTAGTCATAGCCCTTTTTCTCAATTTTTGTCATAAGACTGCCATTATGCAAGCATATTGCAAGTGTGTAAACCTGGCTTTTGACAATAATAAAGTAATGATCTTTCAGGACTACTCTGCAGCTATGTCTGCAAAATGCAGAGAATTCTCTCCCATATGTGCAGATCTCTTTAAAAGGAAATTAAAATTCACCCTACAATATCCAGCCCAGCTCCGCATGGAACACCTGGCATAGTTTTGACACGGTGGGGACGGTGAAACAGTTTATTACAGAAAACGTGGACTTAAGATGAACTCCCCAACAGAATGGGTTGCTTCAGATGCCCAATTCTAGAGGGTACAAGTGTCCTTTTTTTGGGTTGTGAAATGCACTGTCTTATTTGTTTGTTTGGTTGGTCAAAAGCCTGAGTTGCTGTTCAACTTATGTGGTTAAATGTTTCTATGTTAACGATGTTGGCGGGGGAGCCGGGGAGGTAAAAATCAGGTGGTCTCATTCCTCCATTACATGGAGGACAGTAGTGTGGTTTGGGATGTAAACTGGGGGATGGGGGGATAGAGGGGGTGGGGATATGGGTTTGTGCTACAACAAGTTTTGAGTTGAGGCTTAAGGTTGCTTATGGGGACGATATTGAGCTCTTAATATACCCATGCTGGCAACAGAGACGATGCTTTGATGCATGTCTGCACCCAGGCTGGGAGGGGTGGATTGTGTGGTGAGATAAAGGAAATATTCTAAGTGGAGTAGAGCACACCCCTACCAAGGAATATGGCTGAGTGGTTATGTTGTGTTTCCTGGAATGTAGCTGGGCTGGGCTCCCCAGTAAAGAGGGCAAAAGTACTGCAATCATTGCAACGGCACAAAGCACAAATCGCACTCCTGCAAGAAATGACTTTAATGGCTGTTGAAAGTCAGAAACTGGCAAGGGACTGGGTGGGCCAAGTGTATTATTCCTCAGCAGTACATAAGAAGGCGGGGGTAGCCATACTGATAGGAAAAAAACACGGTGTTTGAAGGTGCAAGTACTATCTCAGATGCGGAGGGGAGATATATCTTAGTGAAAGGTAAACTATTCGGAGCAGAGGTTACCCTTTGTAGCATTTATGCACCAAATTCATACCAACATAGTTTCTTTACCAACTTGATCCAAACTCTCACGCTTCATAGGAAAGGCCTTTTACTAATAGCATGTGACTTTAATCAAGTGTTAGATCCTGGACTAGACAGATCCACCATGGGTCCAGGTCAGAAACAGACACTGCACAAGGGTTTGCCTTATTTATGTCAGCAAGTGCAACTGGTAGATCCCTGGAGGATCTTACATCCAGAACTGCGGAATTATACGCACATAGCTAGAGCCCAACTCTCTATGTCCCGAATAGATTACATTTTAGTCTCCCCTCAGTGCTTTAACATGATTGAGAAGGCTGAGATAGGGCCGGAGGAATGCTCAGACCATTCCATGATCTGGATAGATGCTAGAATCGGAGGCCCTAAACAAGATCACATGTGGTGGCGTTTCCTGGCCCACCTTTCAGAGGACGTAGGATTCCGCATATATCTTCAAGAAAAATGGAAAGAATATGCCCACCATAATAAGCAACATACTGACAACCCTGCCCTGTTTTGGGCAGTGGGCAAAGCGATGATGCGCGGAGAAATAATAGCTTATGTCATCAGACAGAGAAAATTGGCGAGTAAGCAACTTATTGATTTGGGGAAGGAGGTTACCAAAGGAAAACGGCAGCTGATAGCCCATCCTAATGCGCAGGCCAAGAAAAAATATAGAGATCTCCTATACACCCTAAATTGTTACATTCATCAATGCATGCAAAGAGACCTACTACACCATTCACACAAATTATACCGATTTGGCAATAAAATGGGGAAAACTTTAGCAAATCAGGTTAGGGCTCAACGGGGGGTGGTGTTTATCCCGGCATTAAAGGATAATAAGGGAGTGCGACACACTTCAGGTCCCCGAATATGTGAAATATTTAGAACCTTCTATGAAAAGTTATATGATAATGACCTTTCACCGCAGGCGCCTCTGGCTGAAACCAGTTTCTTTGAAAATCTCCCCTTACCTCGATTAATGACTGAGCAGCTACAGGTACTAAATGCGTCCATCACAACACAAGAAATATAGGAGAATATCGGGTCCAGTAAGTCCCATAATGTACCAGGGCCTGATGGGCTAAATGCTGACTTTTACAAACTCCTCAAAGTAGAGGTGGGAGACACTTTGTGAAGCTACTTTTTGGATGTATCATGAGATGGGTTTACAAAAGACGCCACAATGGCCTATATTACTGTGCTTTCAAAAAGTGGCAAAGATCTTTTCAACCCTGCCTCATATAGACCCATCTCGTTGCTGAATTATGATGTCAAATTATTTTCTGGAATTTTGGCTGATAGGATAAGCGGGTATTACCAAATTTAATTTCCGACAGCCAGGTAGGGTTTGTGAAAGGGAAAAAGGTGAGCCAACATCTCCTCAGCTTATGGGTCGCGATGACATTGTAAGCACCGTCGTATCCTGGCCCTGGCTGTTGGATTCGATGCAGAAAAAAAATCTGACCACGTGGCTTGGGACTACTTGTCCTCTGTGCTACAGAGATATGGTTTTCAGGGGAGTGTATTACATAACATCTCAGTCTTGTACCAGCAGCCTCAATCTATGATAGATGCTAATGGGTTAATGTCGGCTCCATTCTCGCTCTGTAGAGGAGTAAGACAGGGATGCCTCCTATCCCCACTACTGTATATATTATCCCTGGATCCCTTGTTGCATGTTATTAACACAGACCCAGATGTAACGGCTTTGCAGGTGGGAAGTACGCATTTCAAATTTGCGGCATTCGCCGACGAAGTTTTAATTTTTGTTGTAAACCCAACTATTTCATTAAACAGGGTACTTGAGTTAGAAGCACAATTTGGGCACTTTTCTGGTCTAAAAATTAACAGGGATAAATCAGAAGTCATCGATATAACTGGCCTGGTCCATGGAAACTGGCCGGGAGAATTTCCCTTACGGTGGGTTACCTCCAAAATGAAATATTTGGGTATTCGTATACCGATTGATATTAATAATCTGTATGAGGTCAACATCTTGCCGTTACTTGCGAAAACAAAACAAAAACTGAAGGAATGGATGAATCTGCCGTTATCCCTCTCTGGGAGGATACAATTATTCAAAATGATTGAACTGCCTAAATGGCTTTACGTTATGCATATGTTGCCTATCTGGATTCGAAAGCTGCATGCCACACTTCGGGGATTTCTTTGGAAGAATAAGAAAGCAAGAATAGGCTTGGCCACGCTAATGACCCCTGTTCCAGATGGAGGACTTACCTGTCCCAATCTTCATTTATATAATGTGGCCAATCTATTGTGTCATCTCAGAGACCGGATACAGGGCACTAATACTTTTATTCCATGGGAGCTACTACGAGACTGGTGTAGACCACTTGGTATTGGCAATCTCTTAATAGCACCTAGAGTGACTAAACCCCTACACATCCGAGATTTCCCGTACGTTGTGGCTTGCCAGAAAACCTGGAAAAGACTATGCTCTCAGCTACATGTCTCATGGAGGATGTTAACCTTTGCAAATCTTCAGGGGCTGCCATCTTTTTCACCCAGCTGGGAAAACCCTGTGTTCCCTCAATGGTCGGAAATAGGCATTATGATTATAAGACACCTTCGGGACACCACTGGAAAGAGGCTGCGGCCTTTCAACGAGTTGCAATACCAATATGGGATTTCCCGCAATAGTTTCTTTGCATATTAATGGCGGGGGTGGAAGGTAAATAGAAACAAAAGGTTACTGAGGGCCAAGAGTAACAGATAAGTATGAGAAAAAAAAAAGTGCAAAAGCTTGCTGGGCAGACTGGATGGGCCGTTTGGTCTTCTTCTGCCGTCATCATTTCTATGTTTCTATGTTTCTATTTACAAATTCAACATTTCATTCAAACATGGAAAGATTCAACTGAGGATGACCATGATCTGGAAAGATTGGAAACCTTTTCCCATCTCACCCAAAATGAGTAACTTGTTCTACTATGCTTAAGAAGTTACAAACGTTGGAATGTTCTGACAGGATTAACAAGTTGACGGATTTGTTGAATTGTGATTTGAACTGTCAGGTTTCTCCATTGCAGTTGACAGGTTGTTTCAAGACGATAGCTCGTTGCACTGAAAATGTACAACTGCGAGAAACCCAATATAAAACTCTGCACAGAATCTATATCACTCCACTGCAGGCATATCAGTGGTGAATGACCACATCAGCCTCCTGTTTCAAATGTCGAGCAGATAATGCCACTTTTAGACATAAATTTTGGGATTGTGTACCGGTTTGACAATTCTGGATTAAAGTCTTGGAATATCTTGGCCGTCTAATAAAGAACGATCTACCACTGGTCCTGCAATTGTATCTTTTGCATCTTGTTTGAGATGTGGCACCTGGGGTTACTCTTCAGGCACAATGCCTTTTCATCTGTAAAAGTCTCCTTCTGGCAAAACAGACCATCCTGACTCAGTGGATGGCTAAAGATCCCCCAACGCTTACACAGTGGAGATTGAAACTTCATAAGATGGTCATCTATGAACAGGTATCGGCTAAGGCCACTACATCGGCTAGGAAACATGAACAATTTTTAGACATAAGGAATCCGTACCTAATGGCCCTTAATCAACGGGCTCAAAGCACAATCCTCGACCTAACTACATAAAGCTGCACGGTCCTAGGAGTCACTAACATTAGCACATTTCTTCACATCTGTGACCAGTGATTTAAGGGATGTGCCTCTTAGCATGCTGGCTACCAAATCTGGAGCTAATAGCGATATATACCAGCCTTCCCAGTTGGCACTGGAAAATAGGTACCGTGTGATGGTGGAGAGCATCACCACCTAAGACACCTCCAAGCCACACCATGGCCTCACTTCATAAAAGCAGAAAGATTCAATAGCTGGTGCAGGGGAGGGGGGGGGAGGGGAAGCAGGTGGGAGTTGGGGAAATCTCATATCTGTTGTTAGCAAGTTTTGTACTGTTCTTGATCCATTGTATGTATTTTGAAAACTTTATAAATACATTCAACACATGAAACCTAGGCAGACTCGGTGGTCACTTTTCTTTAACCATTTCTATTTTGAGTTGTGATATCACTCAACCGAAAAGAATTGATGGGCCGATGCGTTATCTCGCTCTTTCAACTCTGAGAGCCCATCAGCTATACCCAGCCAAATCATTGATCCAGCCAAAATCATACTGGCAATAGGCGTCACAATATCTCGAGGGAAAATGGTAATTCATCAACAACTTCAGGAGTGTGTGCTAAAATGGGCCCAACACTCATGGCTGGCTGGGCAAGGGGTTAAGAAGATATCTGAGCTGACCACTTGGTATTAGGGATGTGAATCGTGTGATCGATCGTCTTAACGATCAATTTTGGCTGAGGGGGGGGGGGGAAATCTGATCGTCATGGTTTTTTTGGTTAAAAAATCATTTTATCGGGGGAGGGGGAGGGCGGGAAAACCGGCACACCAAAACAACCCTAAAACCCACCCCGACCCTATAAAACAAATCCCCCACCCTCCCGAACCCCCCCCCAAATGTTTTAAATTACCTGGGGTCCAGTGGGGGGGTCCCGGCGCGATCTCCCGCTCTCGGGCCACGGCCGCGTTAATAGAAATGGTGCCGGTGGCCCTTTGCCCTTACCATGTGACAGGGCAAAGGTAGCGCCGGCGCCATTTTGGTTCCTGGTACCCGACGTCACGAGTGCAGGAGATCGCTCCCGGACCCCCGCTGGACCCCCAGGGACTTTTGGCCAGCTTGGGGGGGGGGCCTCCTAACTCTCACAAGACTTGCCAAAAGTCCAGCGGGGGTCCTGGAGTGACCTCCTGCACGCGGGCCGTATTGCCAATATTCAAAATGGTGCCGGCGCTACCTTTACCCTCACTATGTCATACGGGCGACGTAGACAAGATGGAGGCAGTCCAGAGAAGGGCGACCAGAAAGGTGGAGGGTCTTCATTGAATGACATATGAGGAGAGATTGAAGAATCTAAATATGTACACCCTGGAGGAAAGGAGGAGCAGAGGTGATATGATACAGGCTTTCAGATACTTGAAAGGCTTTAATGATCCAAAGACTACGACAAACCTTTTCCTTCGGAAAAAATCAGCAGAACCAAGGGTCATGATTTGAAACTCCAGGGAGGAAGACTCAGAACCAATGTCAGGAAGTATTTCTTTACGGAGAGGGTGGTGGATGCCTGGAATGCCCTTCCGGAGGAAGTGGTGAAGACCAGAACTATGAAGGACTTCAAAGGGGCGTGGGATAAACACTGTGGGGCGGATTTTAAGAGCCCTGCTCGCGTAAATCCAGGCGGATTTACGCGAGCAGGGCTTGCGCGCCGGTGCGCCTATTTTACATAGGCCTGCCAGCGCGTGCAGAGCCCCGGGACTCGCGTAAGTCCCGGGGTTTTCCGAGGGGTGTGTGTCGGGGGCGTGTCGGGGGTGGGGCCGAGCGGCGCTCCGTTTTCGGGGCGGGACGCGGCGTTTCAGGGGCGGGCCCGGGGGCATGGTTTCGGCCCGGGGAGGTGCAGGGGCGTGGCCGCGCCCTTCGGAACCGCCCCCGGGTTGCGCCTAGACGCAACCTGGGGGCGGTCGCTGGCGCGCGGGGATTTACTTCTCCCTCTGGGAGGCGTAAATCCCCCAACAAAGGTAGGGGGGGGTTAGACATGGCCGGGGGGGGGGTGGGTTAGGTAGAGGAAGGGAGGGGAAGGTGAGGGGAGGGCGTTAGCGAATTCCCTCCGAGGCCACTCCGATTTCGGAGCGGCCTTGGAGGGAACGGCGGCAGGCAGCGCGGCTCGGCGCGTGCCGGCTACACGGAATAGGCAGCCTTGCGCGCGCTGATCCAGGATTTTAGCGGATACGCGCGGCTATGAGCGTATCTACTAAAATCCCGCGTACGTTTGTTTGTGCCTGGAGCGCCAACAAAAGTACACGAACGCGCCATTTTTGAAAATCTACCCCCGTGGATCCATAAAGTCTAGAGGACGTGAATGAAGAGTGGGTGGCTCTCGGGAATAACGGCTACTGCCTGGAGATAATACCCTTATTCAATAAACATTCACACAGTTAATGCAACTCCAACAATGCTCTAAACTTCAATGGCAAGAGGAAAAGTGGAAAAAAGGATTTGCATTCACAAAAAAGTGGGGAGTAGCTTGCTTGTTATGGCGGTTACTACCCCAAACCAAATAAGCCTGATACTTCACTTTTAATACATATCCAGCATAGCTCTCTGCTTCAACGGCAGGGGAGAAAGACCGATAATTCACGCATATCCAGCATAGCTCTCTGCTTCAACGGCAGGGGAGAAAGACCGATACTTCACGCATATCCAGCATAGCTCTCTGCTTCAACGGCAGGGGAGAAAGACCGATATTCACGCATACCCAGCATAGCTCTCTGCTTCAACGGCAGGGGAGAAAGACAGATACTTTAAGCATATCCAGCATAGCTCTCTGCTTCAATGGCAGGGGGAATGAATAAAAGTGGATCTATATCCAGACAACAACCAAAAGGACTGAATTACATAGTCTGAGTAAACAAAAACATGGGTGTAGCTTGCTTATTGCGGCAGTTACTACCCCTAACTAAGCTAGATATTCATTTAGATGCAGTTCCAACACTGTTCTCTACATTAATGGTGAGGGTGGAAGGGAAATAGAACCAAAAGGTTTCTAAGAGCCAAGACTAACAGAATTATTGGAGAAGGGGGAGTGCGGGGCTTGCAGGGCAGACTGGATGGGCCGTTTGGTCTTCTTCTGCCGTCATTTCTATGTTTCTATGTTTCTTCAGTTCCACCACCCGTCTCTGAGGAATCAACCTGTAGACATCATTTACACTGAATTAGTTCTCCACTATGGATTAGGATATCCATCTGGACAGTAGCAGAAGTAGTAACAGTAGGGACAGCTTAGATGATACATTGTTTCCTACCATCCTCTACTGTTAGGAGATTTTGGTACATGAGGAAACCTACCAAAGTCCCTACCTTTTCCTTAGCTGTCCTGAATGTAAAATAAGCTAATTTCATTCTGTTGCGTCTGTCGGTCACAGACGGCTGCATCTGCTCTGCCCTACCTCTTTTCTACCCTTTCCCTTCTCCTTGTGCAAGATGGCTGCCTCCAGTGCTGAGTGCCAAAACCCTTGGCGTCTCCAACTTAGCATGGGCGTCCCAGTCCGCCATGCTCCTTCCTATGGCCTCCTAGGGCCTATGCTTTACACATCATGGCGGGAACCTCGGGGGCATCCCCACCGCATGACGTCAATACCTCCGGGTATTTAAGCCTCTGCTACGCTACCTACATTGAGTTAGCAAGGACTTTGGTTTAGCTACTCTGACCGCTCTAAGCTGCTCGCTTAGACGCCTCGCTACCCTCCGGGGAATCTTGCTCCTGACTAATCTCTTGGCACCCGCTCTTCGGGGCCTTTCACTTCCAACAACTCTTCGGGGTTTCTTCTAACTAGACAACCGCTCCTTGGGGGTCTCTCTCTTTATTTCAGGATCTTCTGTACTATTGGGTACTCGCTCCTCGAGGGCCTATCAGTCCAGTGTATCCTGCACCACAGACCTTCGGTCCCACCATCTCCTTTGCCAGGAAGACACCTGCACTACGCTCCAGTGAGTACATCTATGATCCAGTTCTCCAAGTCCACCCACCAGGCTCGGCTTATCCCGCACTGCAGGTTCCTATCTACCTTGAGGATCTGGGTGAGACTTCCACATCTGAGACTGTCTGAACGTATTGGCACCTTGCCGGAGACTTCAGTGCCTTTCCTTCCTGCCTTATACTATCTATCTACAGCAGTACAATAAAGCTTTCCACCTACAAGTGTCTGCTCTCTGCGTTTAGCCTATTGCTGTGGTTCCCCACGGGGCCCCTCCCCGTGGGAGGAGTCATCTCCACTGTGACTAAGGGTCCACACCATGCCACAAACACAACACATTCCTGTAGAATCTATTTTCCACCTCCATACTTAGAATCTTTGTTTGTAGTCCCATTTGCTTTTTCACTTTTTGCTTTGAAGTATGGACTTATCCTTTCATAATACAATAATGTATCCTTTCATACTACATTATTTATGTAAATATGCTTATGGTATAAGAGTAAACCAGACCAACTAGAAATAATTACCACAAAGATCTAAGAAGATGAAGCCAAGAAGGACAGAGTTTTCTATCCAAAACAGAAATATGCTTCAAATCACAAGCAATCAATATATCCAACTACAGACTATTATCACCATATGTGGCTGGCCAACTTGTGGCTAGTCATCTGTAGCTCCTCAAGTTCCCCAAATATCTAGGGCAAACATACAATGTTTCAAACTTTTTAAAGTGGATTTATTCCCATGGAAAGGAAAACAAATCCTGAAGGAAAATAAAACGTACAACAAACAGAAATAAAATTAGAACAACCCCTAGCTCTGAGCTCCAGCTATTTACATATTGCCTGTTCTTTGACTGTAAGGAGCCAATTTAAGGTCTATTTACTAAGCTTCAGTACAGAAGCTTAGGAAACCGCATGATATTTTCCCCATCTATAAAATACCATAGTGAAAATACCACAAATACTTACAAATGCTAAGTGATGGAAGCCCACGCAACAGGGACATTCATTGAGAGGTGGCTGGCTGGCTCAGGGCATGAAGCCTGGAGAGCGCTCCAGGCCCCAGTAGCCTACTAGGGATAGAAAGGTTGGGGGGACTGGATGCCTGAATGAGTTGTCTAGAGGCCTGGGGGTGATTTAGACAAAGAGGATAGGTTGGGAAGGAAGGGGAAGGGCAGCCACTGTGTGATTAGAAGCTTTTATGTTTTTTACTTTTTTGGCATTGTGGCTGCCTTTAGAGACAGCAAGAGGCTGAAACAGGGAAGTCTCACAAGACCTCCAAAGTTGTTGTTTTTTTTACACTTTATGCAACTTTTGCACTTTGTGCAACTTTGTGTACTTTAATGCGCTGCCCGAGGAGTATTTGGATGCATGTTAGCATTCAAATGCTCCCAGGAAAAGTCAACTACAACTCCAGTTATAGCTAACTTTCATGATAATGTGGCTGGCAATTTTTCAGCCAAGCTGCATTATTTTATTATCATGCAATTGTCTTGTAATGAGCTGCACTGCATGCAGTCGCAAAGCAGCTCATTACAATTTTGGCATTGATGGGGGTAAAATAATGTGCGGTATTTGGAATTCTGTTCATTATTGCCACCACAAGGCAATTATCGTGCAGTAAACACCTAGCGCGGCTTGGTAAATGGCCTTCTCAGCTTGTTAGCTCCAAAAACTAGCTCAGTACAGTTTAAATTCTCTCAAGAAACAGCACAGTTTGGAGGTCCCTTCCCCCTTTTGGGCTTAACCATGCAACCTCCTCTGTGGCTTCCACCGGGTCTCATTCTCCAGTTCCCCTTCCTGGTCTCTGCTTTATCCTTGGCCCTTCTATGTGGCAACGTGATGCGGCCATCCCTCGGCGTCACGAGTGAGCCCTCTACTTGCCCACTGCAATGGTCCCAAACACCGTATTCCTCCAGTTATGAACGTAGACTCCTTCACAGCAAGGTTTCTACTTGGTTTAACTGAATTGTATATTTTAGATGTTTTGCCTTGATGTTTTTATTATTATTTTTATTGCTAAGTCTATTGCACCACACTTAGACTCTCTATTTATTGCTGTGCACTGCTCTGTGCTGGCCATTTAGCCATGAAAGGCCATTAATAAATGTTTAGATTACAGTGAAATTAACAAGGCCCATTTACTCTGAAGGTAAAACTGAAGAAAAGCATGAGCATTTGTAATTACAGCACAACTGACTTTCAAACCGCTGTTGCTCAATAAAGTTAACCAAAGAGTTTAAGTGAAGAAATGAAGCATCTGGCCTCTTTCTTTTATAATCATTTTTCTAAGTCCTCCTGCAGTCACTGCTGACTAAACAGACCAATCATAATAAAAAAAAACAAAAAACCAGTGCTTGCGTCATTTTGAAAATATTTTGTGTGTGCATGTTGCACATTCCATTTGTATTCCTTGACAAGACATTCTGCTTCACCTGCAAACAAATTAATGTATTCCATGTGTTGCAGAAGGAACCCTGTAGCAAAACTGTAAACGTGTGCGGAAATAACGGCTTGCCTGTTCTTTTTTTTTTTTTTTTATATGTGCTATATACTGAGATGTCACTGAACGTTTAGGTGCTGTGGTGTGAATGAAATACGTTCTCACTATAAATGTAATCTGTCCACACAAATAAAGATCGATCAAAGATTTATTGTGTTATTTATGCTTGGTTTTTGGTAACAGTTGTTCTGAGCTAGACTAAAGAGCCCTGCATCATTTTCTGAAAGGCAATGTCCAGAAAACGAATCCTAAATATAAATAAATAAATAAATAAAGAGATGGGCCGGTGTACGTCAGTAAATCCTGCCCAGTAAAGATGTCACAATAAAGTCGCTGTGCCATCTATTCAAATGGTTGGCCAGCAGTGGGAGATCCCAGGCTCAGTACGAATCCTTGGAAGCTATGCCAGAAAGTCATATTTACCTGGATTTTTAGTACAGACTGAGTCAAATTTTTATCAAAAGAGGTGCAATATTGGGCTAAGGATCCTTATATCTACATTACTAAAGCAGTTAGCATGGTTATGTACAGTTCAAAATGTATTACTCTATAAATATGCAGTTCGCTTTGTTTTCAAAATGTTAATGCCAAACATACATTTTAATCTGCTTTTAATCTGCAGTTCACAATTTACCACCTCACAGTTTTAAAGGTGAATGATCAAAATTACCTTTGGTGACAAATGTTGTTTCTGTGAATGAATTCACAGTGGGCCATCAAGTGTTTGGCCACTGTACCTTTTGCCCTGTGATATTATCAGTGAGAATTTGTCAACATCCTGTCCAGTGTCAGCCTTTCACATTACAACATTATTTTGACTGTCAGTCTGTGTTATGTGGCAAATGTACTGATTTGTCTATGCTGTCTTTTGTATGAGGGGAAGCCCACAAGAAAATGGAGGAAACGTTTATCAGAAAACAAAAGCTGTTTAAAATTTATGTAGAAAGCAAGCCCCCATTAGTGGAACATTTCTTATAAGTGTTGCCACTCTGCTATTAAGTTCACTTAGAGAATAGCCACTGCCATTAGCAATGGTAACATGGAATAGACTTAGTTTTTGGGTACTTGCCAGGTTCTTATGGCCTGGATTGGCCACTGTTGGAGACAGGATGCTGGGCTTGATGGACCCTTGGTCTGACCCAGTATGGCATGTTCTTATGTTCTTATGTTCTTATCTACACTGTGGGGTAGATTTTAAGAAATTGTGCGCGGGCATCTATGTGCGTGCGCTACCCAGTGCGCATACCTAGGCGCCCGATTTTATAACATGCGTGCTCAGGTGTGCCCTGCCCAGGCTGCTTCCTATCCCCCTAAGCTAACCTCCCTTCCCCTTACCCTCCTGCCCCCTAGCACTATCCTAACCCCCTCCCGACCTTTATTTTACCTCTTGCACGCGCCAGCAGCCTGCCAGCACGCGATCCTCCGACACAGTGGCAAATTGGACGCTGTGCCAGAGGCCTCTAGCCCAACCCCATCCCACCCCTTTTTTGAAGCCCTAGGACTTAGACGCATCCTGGGACGTTAAGCGCATCTCCGGGCCTTTGTAAAATAGGCCCGGCGAGCGTAGGGCTTTTCAAATCTGTCTCTGTGTTGTTACTGACTGCTTACCTCCGGATCCTCTAGGGGGCAATCTTACTGGATTCTGAATCTGAAAATGTGAAAGAGCAGCACTGGATCCCCGGGGGTTGAATACAAGTATTACATTTTGGGGCAGATCTTAAAACATACGCGTGGGCATAGATTTGTTCGCACAACCCGGCGCGAACAAATCAATGCCCGATTTTATAACATGTGCGCGCTGCCGCGTCCATGTTATAAAATCCAGGGTTGGCGCGTGCAGGGGGGTGCACAATTGTGCAACCTGAGCGCGCCGAGCCGAGCAGCCTGCCTCTGTTCCCTCGGAGTGGCCTCGGAGGGAACTTTTTTTCCGGCCCCCCCACCTTCCCCTCCCTTCCCCTACCTAACCCACCCCCCAGCCCTTGCGAATGCTGGCTGGCTAGGCCCTGACACAGGCTGCTGTGGCGGGGCACTCGGCCACACCCCCGCACCGCCCCTGGACCACAGCTACGCCCCCGAAAAAAGGACAGGGCGTAGTTTGGGCGGGGCATGGGCGCTCCTGGATTTCACAATGAAACTAGCATGTGCATGTGTGCAAGTCAGAAAACAAAACAGATTAAAGAGGTGAGCAAAGTTTTAAAGGTCAGTGTTAACAGGGTAAAAGGGTAAAAGGGTAAAAAGGAGGATATTAAACTAGGGGAGTTTGGGAGTCCTATCCCTTACCTGGGAGAACTGGGAACAAACTGTGAAAACTGGTAATTGCGTTGATTCACATGTCCACTAAAATTCCCTCACTGACAGGCCGATATATAGTACCTACGCGTAAAAAAATGTGCGGCAGAGCTGGGCGCCTGCGTGTTTGACGCGCACACAATTTTGTTCGCAAGCCGCTCGATTCAGTTTTCAAATTAGATGCAAATCCAAGCGGTGGCAAAGGAGCATCAAAAGCGCGCCAATGAAGCAGTAGGCGTTCGCAATCCATTTTACTGTATAGAGCGGTATACAGCGCCTATTCAATATCCAGGGTGCGCTGGCGCCATACCTGTCATTTCAAATGTCATTTCAAATGTCATTCCAGCAGGTAAGTGGATGGTTCTTTTCTACAGACCCTGCATGGACACTGGGGCCTCTGGCCTGAGCATACGGATGTCCTTGATCAGAAGTCACCCCCAACCTTCCACGTCCGGGCGCTTAAGGACATGTAAGGACGTCCGGGCGTCTGTGAAGGTCAGGGCTTCCGAGCATGGACGCCCGGAAAGAGACGGGAACGCTGCCTTCCAACGCCTCTTTCCGGGAGTCCATGATCAGAGGCCCAGCTGCCTTCCAACGTCCATGGCCGCTGCCTTGAGCACCCGGCCAGATGTCCAAGGTCATGGCTTCCGTTCATGGATGTTCGCGCTTCTTTCCAGGTGTCCATGATCGGAGGGGAGGCCCTGCTGCCTTCCAATGTCCATAGCTGCTGCCTTGAGTGCCCGGCCGGATGTCCAAGGTCGGGACCTCTGAGCATGGATGTGCAAGGAAGGAAGGCGTCCGTATAGGTGTCCGCTGCCCCCCCCCACCCCCGGAGCCTCAGGATGCAGAGCAGATGCCGGAAGGCCTGGTGCGGCTCCCATCTCTCCAGTGTCCGTAGAGGCGTCCATGTCCCTGCTGGATCCCTGGAGCCTCAGGACGCCTAGTAGATGCCGGAGGAAGGCCTGGTGCGGCTCCCATCTCTCTGGCGTCCGTAGAGGCATCCATGTCTTCGCTAGACCCCCGGAGCCTCAGAGACGCCCAGAGATGGATGGTACCATTGAACACATACCTCCTCCGGTCTTGCTGCTGGGTTCTCCAGTTGGCTGGGTTCTCCTTGCTGCTGGGCTCCCCTCCAATCTGCCTTCTAGAATTCGCTTGCCGAGCATTTCTTATTCTGCTTCTCAACCGAATGAAAAAGATCGCCAGAGCCAATATATACATGTTGTCCATGATGCTGTCTGGTCCGAAGCTGACTGAACATTACACTAACGCCAGGGTCAGGGTAGACGGTAAATATAGAGGTTAAAGGCACGGTAAATAAGCTGGTTAAAAACACGATAATTTGGGCACACATTACTGTATCGTGGGGAATAGGTAATCCGATCATTAACATCATATACATGCGGCGGGCGGAAATGGATATGCGTCTTTTTCGGCAAGCGCTAAGGATGCGTAAAAGCCAATACTGAATTGCGCGTTCGTCTTACGCGCTCAAAACGTGCGTCCAAAGCGGGTTAAAAACCGCGCAACTGCGGCCGCGCTTTACTGTATCGGCCCATTAGACAGTAGAAGCGGCATTTGCATGCAGAGGCATGTGCCTACTTAAAATTGGACGAATAGGTGTGCGTGTTTAGACCTTTTTATACCATACACGCATATTCTCATGTATGTTATAACACGGGTGCTTCCCTGGGCGTGAGCCAACAAACGTGCACACAAGTGCACTCACGTGGCTGTTTCAAAGTTACCATCCCTGTATTTAAACCAAATAATCGCAATCCATTGTTGGACAGTGTGTGATGCACTTTATTTACAGATTTTTGTTTGTGTTATAGAGCACTAGTTTTGGGCAAAAACGTTTTCCACAATTTATTTTGTCACATAGAAGGTTTTTTCTTTCTTTCTTTCTTCTTTTTTTAATCGATAATAGATATTAAGTGCCATCCTTTGTATGAAATATACCAAGTCGCGTTGACACCCGGTCCCGGTCGCCGTGTGCCGCGGCCGGCGGTGCTAACAGTACCCCCTCCTTTAGGCCTCCCCCTAGAAGGTTTGGGTTTACCAGGGTGTTTTGAATGAAAGTCCTTCAGCAGGGATTTTTCCAATATATTCTTCGCCGGCTCCCACAAATTCTCCTCAGGTCCAAATCCCTCCCAAGCTAGGAGGTACTCCCAAGTGGTGCCCCGCCTCCGGACATCCAACACATCACAAACTTGATAAATAGTTTCATCCACTGCTTGATGGTGCACCGCCCCGGGCGGCTTCTGGCTAGGCCACTTGAGGATCAATGGCTTCAGAAGAGACACATGGAATGAGTTGTGAATTCGCAATGTAGCAGGTAACCGAAGTTGGTAGGTCACTAGACCTAATTGTCGCAGTACCTGGAAAGGTCCAATATACCAAGGAGTCAGTCTCATGGAAGGGACTCTCAGATGGATATGCCGGGTGCTGAGCCACTCCTTCTCCCCGGGATGAAACTGAGGAGCCTGTCGTCGATGTAGATCAGCAAATTTCTTCGCAGAGCGGGCAGCTTTCTGTAGCATCTTTTGAGTATGAACCCAAAGCTGTTTCAGCTGTGTAGCTGTTAACTGAGCTGCTGGCGGTGGAACAGGCAGGGGTATAGGCATTAGGCAAGGGCGGCCTGGGCTGATGACCGAAAACGATCTGAAAGGGGGATGCCCCCGTAGAGGTTCCAGCATGCGAATTATGTGAAAACTCAGCCCAGGAAAGAAGTGACGCCCAGTCATCTTGTCGAGAGTTAAGATAAAAACGTAGAAACTGTTTCAGTTTACGATTTGAGAAAAAGAGAAAGGAGAATAGCAATTAAGGGAAAGCAGGTACAAGCAATTGAACAACAAACACAGAACCAAAATCAATATGTGTGTAATTTTTAATCAGATCAAGTTTCATTTTTTTAAACCTCAGCAAAAGGGTGAAAGTACAATGATAAAGGTAATCTAGTAACCTAAACTGTTACAATGTGAATTGGAAATGACTCATTACACTTACCAATTAATTTCATTTACTAACTATGTTACTGACCCTTAAATGGCACCTATGTAACCTAAGATACGTTAGCTTTATTTTTATGTGCCTTATTGTAAACCGTTGTAACGGTTCCCACCAAACGACGGTATAGAAAAATGTTAAATAAATAAATAAATAAATTTGTACGCTCTGCCTGACCATTAGCCTGAGGGTGGAATGCCGAGTAAAATCCAGCGAAATCCGGAATTTCTTGCAGAGGTTGAGCCAGTATCGAGCCATGAACTGAGGACCCCGGTCCGAGGTGATGTGTCGAAGCAGGCCATGTAGGCAAAAAATGTGAAGCATGAACAATTGAGTCAGTTGTGGAGCAGACGGGAGGGAGGGGAGGGGAATGATAAGAGCCATTTTTGAAAAACGATCTACCACTACTCATATCACAGTGTTGCCATCAGATGGAGGAAGCTCCACTATAAAGTCCGTGGAGATGTATGTCCATGGTCTAGTGGGAATGGGTAATGGTTGTAGCAAACCCCAAGTTTTCCCAGTGAGGACTTTATGTTGTGTGCAGACTGGACATGAATCTACATAGGCTCGTATATCTTTATGCATCTCAGGCCACCAATAATACTGTTGTAAGAGAGCCTGAGTTCGCATTCGTCTGGGATGTCCTGCCAATCTGGAATCATGACCCCAAGCCAAAACTTTATTACGAAGCCGTTTAGGCACCACCGTCTTCCCTGGTGGTACCGTGAAGGTAGCAGACAAGATGATACGAGCCGGATCGATGATATGTTGTTCAGGATCCTCAGTATCCTCTGTGGAGAATGATCGAGATAAGGCGTCAGCCTTAATGTTCTTGTCGGCAGGACGGTACCGTAATTCGAAGTTGAAGTGAGTGAAAAAGAGAGCCCAACGGGCCTGACGAGGGTTTAACCGTTGAGCTTGTTGAAGATATGTTAAATTTTTATGGTCAGTAAAGATGGTTATGAGATGTTCTGCTCCCTCCAACCACTGTCGCCACTCTTCTAGTGCCATCTTGATAGTGAGAAGCTCTTTATCCCCAATGGAGTAATTGCGCTCAGCCGCTGAGAATTTCTTGGAGAAGTATGAACAAGGATGGAAAGCTCCTGATGTATTAGTCTGACTCAGAACAGCTCCAACCCCTTCAGCCGATGCATCTACTTCAACAATAAATGGGAGCTTGGGGTCGGGATACCGAAGACATAGTTATTTATTTATTTATTTCGGATTTTTATATACCGACATTCTCAATACAAGTATCGAATCAGGTCGGTTTACATATAACAAAACTTTCGCACAAATGGCGTTACATGGAACAGCGTTTCTTAACATATAACGTATAACATATAGCATTTAGCATATAACCTATAACATATAGATATTAATAATAAATTAAATTAAATATTACATAGATAATAATAATGGTAACTCGTCAACAGGACGTAGGTAAATATTCGGCATGTTTATAGCGAGAATAAATATCTCGAAAAAAATTAAAGGGTAGACTAAATTGAGATTTGAGGGTACACAGAACATAGTTGTCGAAGAAAGGAGTTTTTGAGTGCTTGGAATGCTTCTTCAGCCTCAACAGGCCACGCCTTGATGTTGGCTCCCTTGCAAGTCAGAGCAGTCAGAGGGGCCGCTAATTTAGAAAAATTCTGGATAAAACTGCGATAATAATTTGCAAACCCCAGAAAATGTTGAAGCGCACATAATCCATTAGGCTGAGGCCATTCTTTAATGCATTTCAGCTTGGCGGGATCCATTTGAAACCCTTGCTTAGATATAATGTAACCCAGGAAGGGTAATAACTCTTTTTCAAAGATACATTTTTCAAGCTTAGCATACAGTCTGTTTTCCCTTAGACGCTGTAACACCTGAAGGACATGTTGTCTGTGGGATTGTAAATTGGCCGAGAAAATAAGAATGTCGTCCAAATAGACCACAACACAGACATAAAGTAGATCTCGAAATATTTCATTAATAAAGTGTTGAAACACTGCAGGGGCATTGGTTAATCCAAATGGCAGAACAAGATATTCGTAATGTCCATCTCTAGTATTAAAAGCCGTTTTCCATTCATCACCGTCACAAATTCTGATTAGATTGTAGGCCCCTCGGAGATCCAATTTGGAAAATATCTGGGCCCCTTGTAAACGATCAAAAATTTCAGTGATAAGAGGCAATGGGTAGCGATCTTTGATGGTGATTGCGTTGAGTCCACGGAAGTCAATACATGGCTGCAGTGTCCCATCTTTTTTTCCCATGAAGAAAAAACCAGCTCCGGCTGGCGAGGTAGAGCGTCGACTGAACCCCTTCTGTAGATTTTCTTGGATGTAGTTGGTCATAGCTTGAGTCTCTGAGACGGATAATGCATAGACCTTCCCTCAGGGAGGTGATACTCCTGGAACCAAGTTAATAGCGCAGTCGAACTCCCGATGCAGAGGCAAGATATCAGCAGCCTTTTTAGAAAAAACATCTGCGAATTGACTATATTGTGCGGGCAGTCCTTCAAGCAGTGCGGTGCAGATGTAGCTGTCGGTTGGTATGATTCTTTGTAGACAAGTCTCTTGACAAGTAGATCCCCATTGCAGAAGTTTTAAGGTCATCCAGTCAAACTGAGGGTTATGACGTTGTAACCAGGGGATACCCAATACCACAGGATGTATGGCTCTCTGGATGACATAAAATAAAATTTGTTCAGAATGCTTGGGAGCGATGCGACACACCAGAGGAACAGTTTGATGGGTTATTCTTCCTGGCAGCGGATCTCCATGAATGGAGGATATGATCAATGGCCTGGGGAAAGGTTGAAGAGGGATATGGAGTTTTTCCACGATATCTTGAAGGATGAAACTCCCTCCTGCACGGAGTCTACTAAAGCCACGGTAGAAAATTGAAGGTCCTTTAGTTCCAAAGAAATCCGAAGAGTGAGTGGGGGAGCTGGAGAGGTAATGCCTAGGGTTACTCCCCCGCCAGAGCCTAGGCTTTGGAGTTTCCTGGACGGATCGGGCAATGGGCTATGAGGTGACCTGTTCCTACACAATACATACAGAGGCCTACATGACGGCATCTTTGTCATTCCTCAGGACAAAGAGGACCACGTCCCAATTGCATAGGTTCTTCTACAATTCCTTCGGAAGCAGGTGTAGTTCGTGAGCCGGTCGATACTGGATGAGGAGAGTTCCATGAAGTGGTTCTTCTGGAATTGGCTCCTTCACGAGCTCTTTCTTGTAGTCGCCAGTCTATCCGAGTTACTAAGTCTATAATAGAGTCCAAGGACCTTGGTAATTCTCGAGCCGCCATCTCGTCCTTAATCTTAGACAACAGACCCTCCAAATATATGGAACACAAACAATTCTCCTCCCAGTGAAGCTCTGAAGCTAGTGTTCTAAACTCGATGGTGTAATCAGCAAGAGCTCGGTTCCCTTGCCGAAGTTGCAGAAGTTTAGAACCGGCTACTACCTGCTTCCCAGGATCATCGAAAACAGCAGTGAATAGCTCCAGGAACTTTTGAAGATCTTGCAGGACTGGGTCTGATCGCCGCCAATAGGGAGAAGCCCATGCCAGGGCTTTCCCTTCCAAGAGCAATAAAATATAAGTAGTTTTAGTGAGATCTTCTGGAAACGAAGAAGCTTGAAGCTGGAAATGCATGTTGCACTGGTCGATGAATCCTTGGCATAACTGAGGATCCCCTGCATAGCGTGGAGTTATGGGTAGCGGAATTGCAGTTCGGGAGGTGTTTGACATCAACGCTGGTACTGCTGAAGAAACAGCCTGAGCAGCTGCCATAGAGTCCAGACACGTGTTAAGTCACTCTAGCGAGGTTGCCATGGATTCCAGTATGCGTTGTTGTTCCCTGACCTTCTGGGCTAGTCCTGGAATGGCTTGCCGAGCTGAGGCCTCTGCCGGGTCCATGGCCTTGGTATTCTGTTATGAAAGTGGACCCCTGTTTCGAGGTAGATAGCTACTGTCGAAGGGCGAGGCCGCTTGGACTGGAGAGGCTTGATAGAAGACTTCACCCTGGAAGCACGCAACCCCCCCAGGAGGAGCCTGTAGGGGTCCGGCCGCTGGGACTTAGGTGACTCCTCTGAAGACTGTAGAAAGGTCTGGATGCAGGCGCCTCCTGCAGGTCATGGGTTCCAGATGGCTGGTGCCTCCAGCAGGTCGTAGCAGTCTGAGGACAGAGTCATAGAAGAATCCAAAGCCGGTCCGAGGTTCGATACACAGGCGGGGTCCGAGTCCAGTCCAGGGTCTAAGCAGGAGAAGGGTCCAAAGCCATACCAGGGTCAAGCCAGGAGAAGGGTCCAACGCCATACCAGGATCAAGCCAGGAGAAGACACGTCCACCAGTCCAGAAGTCAGCAGCCAAGAATCAATCCACGGAGCAGGGGAGCAGAACGGGATAAAGAATGAAGAACCAGGAACACAGGAACACACTCAGGCAGGAACCTCAATACCAAGGCAAGGACTGAATGCTCAGCCCTTGCCTTAAGTACAGGAAGCCAGGGGAGGAGTCTCAGGGGGAGCCATGACACTTCCTGTCATGGCTTCTTTAAGAATACCCATCAGCCGCGCACGCAAGCAGCTCCTAGGAGCAGGGGAGGAGGAGCCGGATCGCTGCGGAGCCACGCTGCCGATCCCAGCGGTGGCGGCGGCCGTCAGAAAGAAGGAAGGGGCTGCCTGCTCCCGCAGGATCCCTTGGCACTACCCGGCGTCCCGGGTAAGCTATTTGCTGCGCACCCGTCAGCCCGGCCTCAGTTGCGGTCCGCCGCGGCCGGCGGCCATGACACCCGGTACCGGTCGTGGCATGCCGCGGCCGGCGATGCTAACAGTCCCATCCTATTTACCGTTTTGGTTGCCCATCTCTGTACCTTCTCCATCGCAAATATATCTTTTTTGAGATGCGGTGGCCAGAATTGTACACAGTATTCAAGGTGCGGTCTCACCACGGAGCGAGACAGAGGAATTATGACATTTTCTGTTTTATTCCTTTTCTAATAATTCCCAAGATGTCTGAATCCAATTCCCCTTTCCCTCCTGCCATTGAAGCACAGATCAATGTTGGATTTGCATCAATAATATCAAGGCTTATTGGTTAAAGATAGTAACCGCTGCACCAGCAAGTTACTCCCATGCACTCATTTCTTCATTTCCATTCTCTAGCCTTTAGGGATCCATAGTGTTTATCCCATGCTCCTTTGACTTTTGTTTTTTTTTGACTGCTGCAGCACCCTGAACCGCTGATTTCAATGTGTTATCCACTATGATACCTAGATCTCTTTCTTGGGTGGTAGCTCCTAATATGGAACCTGACATTGTGTAACTATAGCATAGGTTATTTTTCCCTATATGCATCACCTTGCACTTCTCCACCACTCTCTTTGCTCCCACCCACCCCTATAAGTCACAACTCCTTGGTTTGTGCATCCTCATTCTACGCTCAGCTGAGTGAGTCCCAAGTCCTAGAATCAAAGTTGCTGACTGCACTTTGTGTGATGCAGCCCCTCTCCAGTTTCTCTCCCACATGCTGCCTACAGTGTGTCTACTCCAGAATCACCCCTCTCCTTTTGTTCTCCTCATTCTTACTGAAGAAGGGGACTGGTTGGAGCTGTACACAGAGAGGCCCAGAGCTTTTCATGTGTTTCTCCAGAGACTTGGCAATTTATACAAATTCCCTGAGTTTTTGGTGGAAATACAGATAGTTCCCATGTATACCGAGTTGGTGGCCAGTGCCCTCTTGGGGACTTTCTGAGGATTTTCCCATCACCGCAATTTTTTATTGTTCACTTATTGTAAGTTTTTTTTTAATCCAATCTCGCTGAATGTTTGGATCGGTTAGCTGCTGGTGAATCCATTTGGATAGCGCTATGTTACTTTACTAAAACAAGCATCCTTTTGCTTGGTTTTCCTGAATTTTCATGTGAGCAGCAAGAGGACTGAGGGCACAGTTACAATGAACTAATGACTTCAGTTTTTGCCCTCAGCACTTTGCTGTATTGTTGTCAGTTGACACTCCTGCTGCTGCTGCTGCTGCTGCTGTCTGACCCATGCCCTGCCTCTCTGTTGGGTCAGCACCTTGCTGTGCTCTCATATCACTGTTGCTGCCTGGTCTGCTGCCTCTTCCTCCCACCCTGCCTCTCTCTCCTGGTTCTGCGCTTTACTGTGCTGTTTCTGCCTGGCTTGGAAATAGTATTAATAACAGAATCAAATATTTATGACAAATAAGAATTGTAAAATTATTTACAGGTATGCAAGGTTATTTAAAGATGCTCCACACTGAAGCCCCGGCTATGAATAGGAACTTAATTTATTTTTTTGAATTGGAAGTTTCCTCCTGTTTTGCACTTCCAGCTCAGTTGGAAGTGCAAGGGGCTGGGCTACAGCACACTGAGTTTTTATTCCCAATGACCTGGGATTTTCCCCTATTTTATAAACAGCTCCCAATTCCACACATAGCCCAGTCATGCGATATGACAGTCCTTGGCTAGGGGCCAGAGACCACAGCTCCCCTTGTGGCTGTTACACATGTCCTCTGAGTCTAGCCAGAAGGTGTCACCATTGAAAAATTGTTGAGATTCCCTAAGGGTTTTGAACACTACTCTTGCAGCATAGGAATTGTGTTAAAAGTACAGCTGTTAGGGTGCCAGTCCTTGATGATGTCAGGGTGGTAGCCCTTTGACCACTCCATAAGCCCTTTCGTACTACAGGCCGTGATGAGAAACCCTGTGTGGTGAGGCAGCAAGAAGCACCACCAATTAGCCTGACCTCAGGCGGAAGTGCCAAAGAGGGACTTGGGGAGGCTTCACCCATGCAAACCATCATTCCCTCAGGTTGAGCCATTGGACAGCCAGCAGGATTTAGACAGATTCCAAAACACAATCAGGCACAGGAAAAAGACAGGAGGCAATCTGGGGTTGAGGAAAGCACTGGGCAAGCAGAATCCAGAACCGTCCAAGACTGAGATGGGCAGCAAGCAGGCAGAATCCAGAATGGTCCAAGGTCAAGATGGGTAGCAAGCAGGTAGGAGCAGCGTACAGAACCAGGCACACAAAATGTGAGGCAGGAACAAGCTAAGGAACTGGTTGTTAAGAAAAAGAGTCTAGCTCCAGGCAGGCTAAGTAGTCTTAGTGTGTGACATCATGATTGGGGTGAGTACTCGACTCTCTTGCCACAGTGCACAGAATCATGCACACAGATGTGCATGCACACCCTATGAGTCTCTTTGCCAGGTCATAGTAATATATGTGTCAGAATGTGCAATGGTGGCTCCCTGCCATGCAGTGAGTATCCAAAGCTGAAGAGTCTGGGAAAGTGACTGAATTCTAACTACAGCTGTATTAAATATAACCTCAACTGATACAAAGTCTGCTTTTTTAAAATGTACAGTTTCTAATTGTTGTTCTTCGAGCTAGAAGTTTCAATAGCTTGGTCACATTGTTACAGAACAACATAAAAGGTGAATTTTAAAAGCCAGAAGCACCACAAAATTTGGAGATATGTGCACATGTATGTCATGTGCATGTCCACCTGTCTTTAAAAGCCACCTACGTGCGCGTACATATCCTGGTGAACGCACATCTCACTCAAATTCAAAAAGTGGCATGGTGTGGGCGTAATGTGGGAATTCCAGGGAAGGGCCAAGAGATGTGTGCACAAATACTTATGCTCCTGGATAGTTGCCCAAGTCCATTGCCACATATCTTTCCTTCTGCTATGGAGGACTCGGAGGAGGTATAAATGAATAGAGATGTGAATCGGAACCGGAATAGGTTCACATTCCGGTTCCGATTCACATCGTGTTTTTTTTTTTCGTCTGGCCCGATCGCGGTTTTGTTTATCGGCTGCGCCCGAGCCGATAAACAAAAAACCCACCCGACCCTTTAAAACTAATCCCTTAGCTTCCCCCACCCTCCCGACCCCCCCAAAAACATTTTACAGGTACCTGGTGGTCCAGTGGGGGTCCCGGGAGCGATCTCCCACTCTCGGGCCGTCGGCTGCCACTAATAAAAATGGTGCCGATGGCCTTTGCCCTTACCATGTGACAGGGTATCCGTGCCATTGGCCGGCCCCTGTCACATGGAGGGAGCACTGGATGGCCGGTGCCATTTTTAAAGATGGCGTCGGCCATCCAGTGCTCCTACCATGTGACAGGGGCCGGCCAATGGCACGGATACCCTGTCACATGGTAAGGGCAAAGGGCCATTGGCCCCATTTTTATTAGTGGCAGCCGACGGCCCTGGAGCGGGAGATCGCTCCCGGGACCCCCACTGGACCACCAGGTACCTGTAAAAAGTTTTTTGGGGGTCGGGAGGGTGGAGGAAGCTAAGGGATTAGTTTTAAAGGGTCGGGGTGTGTTTAGGGGTTATTTTTGTGTGCCGTTTTTCCCGCCCTCCCCCAAAACGATAAGAGAACCCCTATGAACAATATCGTGGGGTTTTTCTATCATTTTGGGGGAGCCCCCGATTTCTGACGATTTTGAAAATATTGACGATATTTTCAATCGTCCAAAGCCCGATTCACATCCCTGTAAATTAACAAAAATAATAACCAGTCATCCCTGAGGGCTTTAAGGGGTCTGGGGGTAACTGAGGGGAGTGCACAATTTTAAGCCTGAGGATTTTGGAGGAACTAGCTCTACACTGGCAAAATGCTGGATGAACTGCTGAATTTGGTCCTGGCACAGACATGCCCTGGTTAGAAAATTCTCTCACTTATGCAGCAGAAACCAGATTTGTGTGGTTGGGCATGCCTATTTGCAAAATCAAGCACATGCATATGTGTGCCTAGGATATTTTACAACACAAGCATATATGTGTGCGTATGTTATAAAAATTTGCACATCCCTGTGTTTGCACCGACACACACACACACATGTATTTGTGTGCCCATGTGTCTATTTGAAAGTTACCGTCCCTGAATGAATGGTAATATATTTAAAGCACAGAGATCTGGGAACATATTTGGTGGAAGATTCTGACTGACTGAGTATCCCAAAGGGCTGCTGCTAATTAAATAGTACCGTTTACATTATACCTCCAATAGATATTGTGTTGCCTCCAGTGAAATATGATATCTACAGATATTTTAGATTAAAGCACTTTTTCAATTTTCAATTGTCCCATGAATTACTACACTCTATACATAATACAAAGTTAATTGGTAACAATTACTTCCATAAATCATAAGTCATACTGAACATCATGACATATAATAATAGCTTTAAAAATGTTCAAATAGGGAGAAAATACACCTTAGTATAAAGCAGTTAGTCTGTAAACATTATTACTACAAAATGCCTGTGCCTCTAACTGGAAATGAATTATAAAGTTTCAGACATTTTCTAATTAAATAAATCTCAGATACAGATTTTCAATTGTCACCAAGCAAAACTCCTGAGGAGAAAATAATGGCTGCTCTAAAAGGGCCAAATCAAATCACCTGCAAAGTGGTCACCAATCAAGGCTCTAAAATAAAGTTCTTGCATCTTTTCTTCTTGTACATGCTAACAAGGTGAAATAAAACACCATACATCATAATGACAGTTTGTCCAGTATGTGATTTGTGATGCATTAATGCTAATTCACCTCACCAAATAAAACAATAGGCATAAAAGAGGAGTTGTATGCAAGGAGATTGAGTTGTGATCCATATTTATCACATATTTTATTCTCATCTGTCTAACTCTTAACAATCTCAAAATTGACTTAAAAGATTTAGGGTTCCATTACAATTTCTTCCTCATATCCCATTGAATAATTGGCATATTTATCATGTTAATTGTAGGCTATACATGCTAAACTGTACAAAGTGAAACAGAATGGGACAGTTGAATACAAAATCAAGCAACTTAAATTGACTGGTGAATACTCTGAAGTGGCACAACTGAGGATTCTGTTTATATTTCCAAGCTTTTCCTTCTCTCTAGTGTTTGTTTAGAGACTTCTTACTAGGAGAAATGAGGAGAGGACGTGCTGTGATTCAAATTGCTGCTTACATTAAACCATTTTACCCCAGACTTTGAAGTCTTTCTCCAAGTCATATCACAACTTTCGGGCTAAAATCTGAAGTTTTGGTCTCTAATTAGCTTGATAAGCTTAGATGAAAAGTGAAACAAAAAGAGCACTTGCAAGTCCTGTGCAATATTCCAGTTTATATTTGGAAATAAAGGTAAAAAGTATATATATAAGGTGATACCTTTTCATTGGACCAACTAAGTTCATTTCTTGACAAGCTTTTGGGTGCTAGTACTCCCTATTAATATGCCCTATTAGCTCCAGAAAGCTAGTCAAGAAAATCCAATAAATCCAATTAAAAAATACGTTGTAGAGTATATTATTTCTTTCTCTTTTACATTTATTAACCTGTTTTTCCAAGTGGACTAACACAGCAACCACACTGCTTGTTTTTGTTGCAGGTGAAACGTTGTAGGCATCAAACACTGTTTCTGTTTCGATCTAGGAATCTTGGGAGAGCTTTAGGAGAAGTAAGTGATACTTAAAGAGTTACAGGACAGAAGAGTTTATTCTTGTCTTTTTTTATTTTCATTTTTTAAGAATACTTGGAAAAGCATCAGAATAAAATGCCAACCATTTTTTTTCTTTACTATTCTAATAAACAAATCAAAATAGTATTCTTACAGTTTTGTGCAATAAAGATCACTAATATAGCAAGCAAATTTATCTCTATCTATATTTACAGTTATAACAACCTGCAAACTGCATCACTGGGAGAAAGCTAGAATCAATTATTGTACTTATCAAATTAATACTCAAATTATCTATTTTTCTCTCTCTCACGTACATACACATTTATTTATTTATTTATTTAAAAACATTTCTATGCCGTCTTTTCACAAACAAAAGTTGAACAAAATGATTTACAAAATTATTCAAAATAAAATAAATTAAAATGGGAGATAATATCAACTAAATAAAATAAAAATAAAATAACTTAAAATACAAGGAACTATAAAACAAAAATAGTAAAGTTAGGAAAAAAATACAATGAATACTTTAAGCTCTAATTCTAAATAAACATCTCCTTAAATTTTTAATTTAACTATACTAGGTTTTATGTAAAAACAGAGTAAAGTCAGAAAGCATAAGAAGGTAAAGTCATACCAAGTTTCACATGAAAGTTACATCTAATTTACAGTAATATGAATTAGGGATGTGAATCATTTTTCTAATAAATTGAAATATTGTACGATATTTCTAAATTCGTTAGAAATTGGTTAAAAGAAAGAAATGATGAATTTTACCCCCAATTTTTCATAAAAATCATTTTTTTGGTTAGTGCGCGCTAAGTCATGATAGTGGGCGCTAACAAAACTGTTTATTTTTGTTACTTTTTGCTATTTTCTGCTATTTTTGTTAGCGCACACTAACCTGAAAACTGATTTTTCACTAAAAAAAAACTGGGGAAATGCGGGAAAATGATTTTTTCCCATGGCCAGACGATCCCGAAAGCGGGAACGATTGGGCACCCGATTCACATCCCTAATATGAATAGCTAGAGATAGACAATATATGGAACCTCAGAGAAGATTTTGCGTACATTTTTCTTGTTCCGCAAACACTTCACTGAATAGATATGTTTTTACTGATTTTTTGAATTCTTTATGATTAATAATTTGTCTCATAGTGTTTGGAAGTGAGTTCCAAAGTAGGGGGCCTGCTACCGAGAAAGCTCTTTCTCTAGTTATGTTTAATCTAGCAAGCCTAATTGTGGGAACATCCAATAGATTTTTACTCGCAGATCTGAGGCTTCTAGTTGGTTTATAGAGCCACAGTGTAGTACATAACCAGGTTGAATCAAGGTCATATATTTATGAGTGAATAAGTGATAGCACTTTATATTTGACTCTAAATTTAACTGGGAGCCAATGTAATTTGGATAAGATGGGCGTGATGTGAAGTCTCATTGGTGTTCCAGTTAATAAACGAGCTGCAGCATTTTGAATCTGCTGTAGAGGTTTTAAAGTGGATTCAGGCAGACCCAAGAACAAACTATTACAGTAATCTAAGCCGGAGAAAATAAGAGATTGGAGAACTGTTTGAAAGTTGACTTTAAATTAGGGATGTGAATCGTTTTTTGACGATTTAAAACAATCGTCAGATATATTTTAAATCGTCAAAAATCGTTAGAGCCGCGATACAATAGCAATTCCCCCGATTTATCGTCAAAAAATTGTAAATCGGGGGAGGGGGGAGGGCGGGAAAAGCGGCACACCAAAACAACCCTAAAACCCACCCCGACCCTTTAAAACAAATCCCCCACACTCCTGAACCCCCCCAAAATGTTTTAAATTACCTGGGGTCCAGTGTGGGGGTCCCAGCGCGATCTCCTGCTCTCGGGCCACGGCTGCATTAATAGAAATGGCGCCGGTGGCCCTTTGCCCTTACCATATGACAGGGCAAAGGTAGCGCCGGCGCCATTTTGGTTCCTGTCACCCGACATCACGAGTGCAGGAGATCGCTCCCGGACCCCCGCTGGACCCCCAGGGACTTTTGGCCAGCTTGGGGGGGCCTCCTGACCCCCACAAGACTTGCCAAAAGTCCAGCGGGGGTCCGGGAGTGACCTCCTGCCTTTGGGCCGTATTGCCAATATTCAAAATGGCGCCGGCGCTACCTTTGCCCTCACTATGTCATACGGCCCTCACTATGTTATACGGCCTGAGTGCAGGAGGTCGCTCCCGGACCCCTGCTGGACTTTTGGCAGATTCCTTTCTCACATACACACACACAGAAGCTCCATTCCTTTCTTACATATATATCACATACACATATACACACACACACACACACACACACAGAAAGAAGATCGGCGCAGCCGGTCTAGCTGATCACGTGGCCGAAGAAAGGAAGATCGGTGCCGCCGGAGACCAGCCACCGAGTCTTAAGGGGTGCCGCGGCAGGCAGCCAGCCCCCGACTCTCCATGCCTCCCCCCCAGTGCCACCCTCTCGACGCCCCCCCCCCCTGGTGGTCCAGCGGAGGGCCGGGAGCGATCTGCCACTCCCGGGGCCTCGGCTGCCACTAAGCAAAATGGCGCCGGTGGCCTTCAGCCCCTGTCACATGGTAGGGGCTAAAGGTCACCTGCGCCATTTTGCTTAGTGGCAGCGGAGGCCCCGGGAGCGGCAGATCGCTCCCAGGACCTCCGCTGGACCACTAGGGGGGTGTCGGGAGGGTGACACTGGCGGGGCGGCAGGGCGAGTCGGGAGCTGGCTGCCTGCTGCGGCGCCCCCTAAATCTCAATGCTTGGTCTCCATCTAGGCGAGTCGAAGGCTTGCAGAATTTTGAAAGGGCGCTTTTTGCCCTTTCAAAATTCTGCTGCCTGCCACGGCGCCCCCTAAGTCTCGGTGCCCTAGGCACAGGCCTAGCTTGCCTATTGGTTCCGCCGGCCCTGAGTCTGGAGTAGTTCTGGAGGACTGGAAAAGGGCGGATGTGGTTCCTGTTAATAAAAGTGGAAGTAACTAGGTGGCTGGGAACTATAGGCTAGTTAGTTTAACCTCTGTGGTGAGCAAATTAATGGAATCACCACTAAAATAGAGGATTGTGCAATTTTTGAAATCCAATGCATTGCAAAATCTGAGGCAGCATGGTGTTACCAGAGATAAATCTAGTCAGATGAATCTGATCAATTTCTTTGATTGGGTAACTAGAACGTTGGATCAAGGGAGAGGACTAGACATAGTGGGGCAGATCTTTGAACCTGCGCATGGGCATAGATTTGTTCGCGCAACCCGGGATGAACAAATCTACGCCCAATTTTATAACATGCGCGCGCTGCTGCGCGCATGATATAAAATCCAGGGTCGGCGCGCGCAAGGGGGTGCACAATTGTGCAAGTTGCACACGCCGAGCTGCGCAGGCTGCCTCCATTCACTCTGAGGCCACTCTGAATTCGGTTAATGCGATCCAACATTGCTCTAAGACTCCAACATTGCTCTAAGCTTCAACGGCAAGAGGAAATGTGGAAAAAAGGATTTGCATTCACAAAAAAAGTGGGGAGTAGCTTGCTTATTACGGCGGTTACTACCCCAAACCAAATAAGCCTGATACTTCAGATTCAATGCTTATCCAGCATAGCTCTCTACTTCAACGGCAGGGGAGAAAGACTGATACTTCACACATTTCCAGCATAGCTCTCTGCTTCAACAACAGGGGAGAAAGACTGATACTTCATGAATATCCAGCATAGCTCTCTGCTTCAATGGCAGGGGAGAAAGTCTGATACTTCACGCATTTCCATCATAACTCTCTGCTTCAATGGCAGGGGAAATGAAGAAAAGTGGATCTATATACAGACATCAACCAACAAGGACTGAATTACATAGTCTGGGTAAACAAATAAGCATGGATGTAGCATGCTTATTGCAGCGGTTACTACCTCTAACTAATTAGGCTAGATATTTCACTTAGATACAGTTTCTTTTTTTTTTTTTGTTGTAATATTTTTAGTTTATTAATAATTAAAGATGGTACAATAACAACATGATGTACATAATGCTTGTACACAAACAGCAGATAACCTAAGAAACTATAATATATGTTACAAAAAACCATTAGTACCAGAAAACAAAGTCCTAGGTACTAGATACAACAAGATGCATTCATGAATAAGCAACCAGTAAGAAAAGAATCAAGACAATTAGCAGCAAAGAGACAAACAAAGAAAAAGAAAGAGAAAGAGAAGAAGCAAGAGAAAGAGAAAGGAGCAAGAAAGAGGCCAGACGTAGCAAAGAACAAATATAGAGAGAGAAGAATAGATTAGAAAAAGAGAAGTAGAAAAGGACATGAGCATCATCAGTAACCAATCAGAAGATCCCAATGGTGCGTGGAGTGCAGGTGACCAAAAAACATTAGGATGTGCTATTGTCAAGGGGTTTCCACATTAAATCCCACTTGGCAAGACGATTATATTTAATTGCCATAGCACGTTCATATTTGGAATATAGGCAGACTGTGTTCCACCACAAGGGTTCAGATATCAGATCACTTCTTTTCCAATTGGAAGTGATCACGTGAAGGCCAACCAGTAGAAGGAAATCCACTAAGCGCCGGTGTGGAAGTGGCAAATCTAAGTCTGGGTGGGCACCCTTGAGTATCACCAATGCGTAGGACATTGGAAGCTGTAAGGATAGCAAGGAGGAAATCCTGGACCACACCTGAGTCCAGAAGTGGGCTATCATCGGACAGGAGAAGAGCATATGTTGTAAGGAAGCTTTCTCAATGTTACAGGACCAGCAGTTATGAGAAGGAAGAAGCTTGGCTCTGTGGAGCTTCCAGGGGGTCCAAAGGGCCCTGTGCAAAATGAAGAAGGAGGTTTGGGATAGGCTAGTGGAAAGGGAGATGCGCGTTGACTTTGACCAGATGTAAGCCCAAATTTTAGTAGATGGGTGGCAAGAGAGGTCAAGGGACCATACGTGATGGAGAGCTGAAGTAGAGGAGGGGGCTGAGAAACCTTTCAGGAGTTTGTATATCTGAGAAGCGAGATGGCCTCGGGTACCTGTTTCTTCAAAAAAAGAAAGCAGGTAGGGCATTTGAGTGAAGTGGTAAGTTGCAAGGGTCAATCCTTTGATAACTTGCCTAAGCTGCAACCATGCATAATATTGAGTGGAGGGAAGTGAAAAGTGTGTCTGTAAGTGGGAGAACGGGAGCATAGAGTCATTCAGCATAATAGAAGGGAGAAACCATATCCCGCATTTCTGCCATTTGGGCCAATGAATGGGGTGGCCTTCAATAGTGAGTTGACGATTATTCCAGATGGAAGCATAACAGGAGCGTGACCAGGGGGTTTTTTCCGGGGGGCACAAGGCTTCAAACTCATGTATCGCGCTATGTAATGAACATATGATTTTATTGCTCGTATGGGAGGCTGAAAGGAGCATGCTAGGAAAAGCATAGATGGAGGAAGAATGAAGGAGATGGCGTTCAATAGGTAGCCAGCTAGGAGCGTCTGGGGTATAGTGTCCTGAGCCAAATAGATGATAACTCTGTTGAAGAATGTAAGCCAGGTGATACTTGCGGAAATCTGGGAAATGTACCCCTCCCATGGACTTGTTGGCCTTCAGCTTACACAAAGCTATCCTGGGAACCTTATTGCACCAGAGAAATCGAGATAAGATACTGTCAGTACATTTATAGAAGTTATCAGTAAAGAAAATCGGAACCATGGATAGGATAAACGTGATCTTTGGAGCAAGAACCATTTTAATAGTGTCAAGTCTACCCCACCACGTAAGGTGAAGGGGGGACCATCTAAGGGTAATATCTTTAATCTGTTGCAACGTGGTTTGCTCAGTAGAGTCTAACGTTATCTGAGGGTCTGAAAAAAATCGAATACCCAAGTATTTAAGACCAGATTTAGCCTTCCGTATAGAAAAAGTTGAGAGGTCAAGGGATTGAGAAACAGTATTCAGAGGCAAAAATTCAGTCTTGCTCCAGTTCACCTTATATCCAGACAGCGAAGAATATACATCAATGATGGTAAACAGATGAGTGAGAGATCGTACAGGGTTTGTGATAAATAACAAAAAGTCATCAGCATATGCTGAAAGCTTATATTCATCAGCACCAATAGTAACGCCAGTGATAAGAGGAGAGCGCCGGATGGCGATGAGTAGTGGTTCCAGAGCCAGGTCAAATAAAAGGGGTGAGACGGGACAGCCCTGCCGAGTGCCGTGGTGGAGTGAGAAGGAAGGAGAAATTTGGGAATTAACAAATAAGGAGGCCATAGGGGAACTATATATCAATTGAATCCATTTAATAAATGGACGGCCAAATCTGAACCTAGACATGGTCTCAAATAGGAAAGGCCACTCAATGCGGTCAAACGCTTTTTCAGCATCCAATGAAACTGCAATAGCCGGTGTCATAGATGGAAAAAGAGAGTCTTGAATGTGAAAAAGCATGCGGGTGTTATTGGTTATAAGCCTATTCTTAAGAAACCCAGATTGATCAGGATGAATAAGGGTACCCAGTATGTGGGATAACCGAATCGCTAGTACTTTAGTGAATATTTTATAATCCACATTAAGGAGAGATATAGGTCTGTAGTTAGCAGGCAAGGCAGGGTCACGACCAGGCTTTGGGATCACCACAATGCGCGCATCCGTAAAGGCCGGAGAAACAGTGTCACAGGTAGATAATGAGGCATAATAATCCAACAAATGAGGAGACAGTACTTTTTTAAAAGCATGATAGAAATCAGTACTAAAGCCATCAGGTCCAGGAGCTTTAGCCAAAGGTAAAGACATTATGGCAGCTGATATTTCGTCAATAGTAAACGGAGAATCCAGTGCTTGACGCTGGGCGTCAGTGAGCTGGGGTAAGGAGAGTTCGGAAAAGAAGGAGTCAAAATCGGCGGATGTCGGCCGTACCTCAGACTGATATAACTGAGCGTAAAAGTCTGAGAAGGCGCGAAGTATGTCCGTATCCGAAGTAACAACTCGCCCCGCAGATGTGGTAAGTTGAGCTATTCGTGTCCGCTCCGTTTTCGTCTTGAGATAGGAGACTAGCATCTTACCACTCTTATTGTTTTCAGCATAGTACTGCGTTTTGGACTGGAAAAGATGTAAATGTACTTGAGAACTCAATTGCTTGTTATACGCATATTTCGCCTGTTGAAGTTGAAGTAGGGAGAGAGCGGTAGGGGAAGCAATATGAGCACTTTCCAGTTCCTCTGAGATCCGTTGGAGATTCTGAAGAGCCTGTGCTTGAAGACGTCGTCTACGCGCTGAGTAGCTAATAATTTCCCCACGGATTGTAGCTTTATAGGCCTCCCAAAGCACCGTCGGAGAGGAAACAGAACCAGAATTAGTGGCATAATATTGAGAAGTCTTATCCGTCAGCATCTGTAAAAATTCAGGTTCAGAAAGCAAAGATGCATTAAAGCGCCATTGTCGGTCAGTGCGAATGGGTGAGGTCAAGGAGAGTCGAAAAGATACTGCAGCGTGATCAGAAACAAGAATGGAGCGGATTTGAGAATCACAAATCTGAGGTAGTAACGTCTTGGAAACGAGAAAAAAGTCAATCCGTGAGTAAGATGCATGAGGGACGGAATAAAAAGTAAAGTCCTTGTCCGTTGGGTGTTGAAGCCTCCACGGGTCTAATAGTCCCAGTTTAGCCATGAGGTAGTTGAGGGTTTGAGTCGCCTTTGAGGTAGTATATCTAATCTCAGTTTTTTTATCCAGCAGAGGATCCAAAGGCTGGTTAAAATCACCTCCAATGATATAAGATGGAGCGCCGATGGAGAGCAGAGTGGAAAAAGCATCGTGAAAGAAAGTGGGGTCATCTACATTGGGCGCATAAAGATTAAGTATAGTGTATGAGCTATCTTGCAGTCGAAATTGTAGGAGATTCCAGCGACCTTCCACATCCATGCATTGGTGTTGTACTGTGATGTCAAGACGTTTGTGAATCAGTACTGCAGTGCCGCGTTTCTTTTTCCAAGCCGGGCTGAAAAAGACATGTCCGACCCATTGTTGTTTAAGCTTAAGAGACTCCATAGCTGTCAAGTGGGTCTCTTGGAGTAGAGCAACATCCGCATGTAATGTTTGGAGGTAAGTCAGAATTTTCTTGCGTTTAATCGGATGTTGGAACCCATTGACATTAAGCGAAACAAGGGTTATATTGTCTATGGCGGACGCCATTGGGACGTAGACAGTAGCCACGCAGCATTAGGAGAACATGGTTCGGAGAGGAGAAAAATAGGAATACTGAGACGCTCCAGAAAAAAAAGAGAAAAGGTGAAAAACAAAGAGGTATGAAGAATCAAGCCTTTCGGCAAACAGTTAGCATACCAGATGCTAATTGATAAAAGGAGTAAATAGAGATAGCTGGCGTGCATCTCGAGGATGCAATCGCCGCCGGGGTTCAAATAGGGCCTCAAGGAGGGCCATGGTCGTCTGAGTGGCCCCGGGGAGGGGTAGGTTGAAAGTATTTTCCACGGGAATTTAGAAAGCAAAATGCCAGTAATATTCAGGTAACCATGTCCGGGAGAACGTTAGATGACTGGAGGAATTCTTCAAGATCCGCTGGGGCGTGGATGAGTTGAGTGCAATTTTGGTAGGTGACACGCATCATAGCAGGGTATAACAGGCCAAATTTGGCTCCGAGAGAATGAAGGCGAGGTCTCAGCGCCAAAAAGGCCTTGCGCTTCGCCGCAGTCGTTTTCGCCAAGTCCGGGACGAACAGAATCGTAGCCCCTTGATAGTGGATGGGCGACCGCGATTTAGCAGCCGAAAGGACTTGTAGTACCTGCTGGTATCTGAGAAGTTTAAAAATAATCGGCCTTGGGTAGGGCGATGATCGGAGCGGACGGGAAGGTACCCTATGCGCCCGTTCTATCTCCAGCTGGTGGACGAAGGTGAGCTGAAGGCTATCCGCGATCAGATGGGTGAGAAAATCAAAGACGTCATTACCTTCTGCACCTTCAGGGATTCCAAGGAGTCGAATGTTGTTCCGCCGGTTGCGGTTGGAGAGGTCTTCATAATCTCTGCGCAGCGATTCCAAATTTTTTTCAAGAGCTGGCAATGACGCACTCGCCAAAAGAAGGGACGAGACCTGGGATTCAGCATCGTCTAATCTGTGAGATAAATGATCAAACCGAGCAGATAGGGATTGCAGGTCAGCCCGTATGGCGATGGTAGTGTCCATGTTGGTTTGCAGCATGCTGTTCATCGACTTTAATTCCGCCAGAACCAGGTCCGCAGACGCCATGGGTTTGCTCGGCGCGGCCTTGTCAGGCGAGGGTGGATCCGGCTTCGCTCTTTTCGTCCTGGAGGCCGAAGCGAACGCCGCTTCTATCTTCCCGGATTTAGATCCAGACATCCTAAGGAGTTAACTAAGGCGAATTGCACCACCAGGATAGCGTAAAAAGCGATAAAATTCCCTTTATACGAAGATAGCTCCCCGGAGCAAAACGTTCAGGCGGCCATTTTGGTTACCGCGCTAGAGCGCCCCCCCACTTAGATACAGTTTCAACACTGCTCCCTACATTGATGGTGGGGGTGGAAGGGAAATAGAAACAAAGGGTTGCTAAGAGCCAGCAGTAACAGATAAGTATGAGAGGAAAAAAAAAACGGCAAAACTTGATGGGCAGACTAGATGGGCCGTTTGGTCTTCTTCTGCCATCATTTCTATGTTTCTATATAAGGCACTGTGCCTGTGGGCAGCCATTTTTGCAGGCTCATGTATATTGGGACAGCGGTTCTCTCTGAAGCCAAATCCCCATTCGGCCTCTTTTGGTAAAGGCAATATCTGACGGGTGCTTTCAGAACATCCAATGTTTTGCACATACTCTGCATCTGGTATTGAAGTCAGCTCTGGGGTTGGAGTCCAATCTCCAAGAGAATGAATAACTGTATACGTTAATACACAAGTGCAGGAACATAGCAGTGCACTTCCACAGAAGTGTGAAGGTGGGGAAGGTTCTCCGACAAAAGCAGACTGATTTGGAGATGCCTCACAAGCGTCTCATTCAAGACATTGCCACCCAGTGGAATTCTACCTATATGATGCTGCAGAGGTTAGTAGAGCTGCAGACACCCCTTCATGAACTTTCTGGTTCAATGGACATAGGTGTAAAGAATCCCCTAGAGCATCATGATTGGTTAGTCATGAGTCAGCTGGTAAAAATCCTGCAGCCCTTCAAGGATGCCATGGAGGAGCTGAGTTCCAGAAGTGCCAGCTTGGCTGACATCATCCCTATAGTTAATTTTCTGGAGGAAAATTTGGAGGGCTTTAAACAGGAAGAGGGAATGACAGCAAAGGTGCTGCATTGTCTGGACATTTTGTAGGAGCAGGTGCAAGAGAGATTAGGGCCTTTAACAGAAGACCACACATACATGCACGCCATAGTCTGTGATCCCCGTGTGAAAGGAAAATTTGCCCTACTGTCCAATTGTCTCTCATTTGTGAAGGACTTGCTGTTAGCAAAAGTCTGTGATCAGGAGCACCATAGGCAGAGACAGATTAGGCATGAAGCAGAGGTGGAAACAGCGGCGGGCACTTCAAAGAGTTGGGCTAGCCCAAGCTTGAGCAGCACTCTGTCAGCGACAGGTAGTACTTCCTCCTCCTCTACTTCAGGACGCCAAAGGCATTTTGCCCATAAAGATTCATCTTTTGTGCTAAGGGCTAGAGAGAAAGCAGCTGGCATGAGTGACTCTCAGCCAACCCAAGCAAAGGAGACACCAGCACAACTGTCAGTGACACGGTATCTCTCAGATCCCACAGAGGACATACAGACAGATCCGCTGGCATATTGGGCACACAAGTCCACTGTCTGGCCACACCTAGCCAAAGTAGCTCAGTGATATCTGTCATGTCCACCAACGAGTGTGCCCAGTGAACGTGTATTTTCAATAACAGGGGATATCATGAGCCCTGAACGCTGAAGGCTGGCACCAGAGTTGATGGAAATGCTAGTGCTTTTGAAAATAAACCTGCCTTTGCTTGGGTTTCCAAATTTTCCCTGTGAATGGCAAGATGAATAAAAGCAATTGAAAGCCTTGCAGCAGCGCCAACTGCCTGCTATACTCCAAATAATTTCAGCACTACAGCACATATACCTGACCTGAAATGCTGTGCCAGTCTGTCTACTCTCCAGGCAAGGGCCTGACCTCGAATGCAGTGCCTATCCGTCCACTCCAGGCTTCATGTCCCTAAAAGGGCTTGACCTCTAATGCTGTGCCTGTCCTTCCACATTTGGAATGCAAAAACATAAAAACTGACTTCAGATGTTTGGAACTTGAATATTTCATATGCCTAATAGTTTTCATGACCTTTATAATATGGGCCAATTTCCCTAGATGTTTCTTAGGTGCCAACATTAATGTTTCTGGTACTATAGAAAACTGGTGGTAATTGCACTCTAGTTCATCCTCTGTGTTCCCATAGTTTACAGAGACACTGTGTAAACTACAAAGACAACAGTGGTTGATATTGTAGATTTGGACTTGAGTAGCGGTTTTCTTATTTCTGAGAGCTCTTCATGTTCCTTTGTCATCAGCTGAAGTGCATAAGTACAGTTAATAGCTTCTGGATATTCAGAAATAATCTTCAGCTCATTTATTGCTTCACAAATAGCAGTGTCTATTGCTCTAAAAGCATCCTCTGTTGAATTACAAGGCTTTGACCTCTATCCTCGAATGCTGTGCCTGTCCGTCCAGGCCTTATGTCCCTACCAGGGCTTGACCTCTATCCTTGAATGCTGTGCCTGTCCATCCAGGCCTTATCTCCCTACAAGGGTTTGACCTCAAATGCTGTGCCTGTCCGTCCAGGCCTTATGTCCCTACGAGGGCTTGACCTCGAATGCCGTGCCTGTCCATACAGGTCTTACAGCCCTACGAGGGCTTGACCTCTATCCTAGAATGCTGTGCCTGTCTGTCCAGGCTTTATGTCCCTACAAGGGTTTGACCTTGAATGCTGTGCCTGTCCAACCAGCTTTATGTCCCTACCAGGGCTTGACCTCTATCCTTGAATGCTGTGCCTGACCATCCAGGCCTTATGTCCCTACAAGGGTTTGACTTCAAATGCTGTGCTTATCCGTCCAGGCCTTATGTCCCTACAAGGGCTTGACCTCTATCTTAGAATGCTGTGCCTGTCCATCCAGGCCTTATGTCCCTACAAGGGCTTGACCTCAAATGCTGTGCCTGTTTGTCCAGGCTTTATGTCCCTACAAGGGTTTAACCTCAAATGCTGTACCTGTCTGTCCAGGCCTTATGTCCCTAAGAGGGCTTGACCTCTAATGCTGTGCCTGTCTTTCCAGGCTTTATGTCCCTACCAGGTCTTGACCTCTATCCTCGAATGCTGTGCCTGTCCGTCCAGGCCTTTTGTCCCTACGAGGGCTTGACCTCTAATGCTGTGCCTGTCCGTTCCAGGATTTATGTCCCTACCAGGGCTTGACCTCTATCCCCGAATGCTGTGCCTGTCTGTCCAGGCCTTATGTCCCTATAAGGGTTTAACCTCGAATGCTGTGCCTGTCCGACCAGCATTATGTCCCTACCAGGGCTTGACCTCTATCCTCGAATGCTGTGCCTGTCTGACCAGCTTTATGTCCCTACCAGGGCTTGACCTCTATCCTCGAATGCTGTGCCTGTCTGTCCAGGCCTTATGTCTGTACGAGGGCTTGACCTCTAATGCTGTGCCTCTCTGTCCAGGCCTTATGTCCCTATGAGGGCTTGCCCTCGAATGCAGTGCCTGTCCATCCAGGCCTTACGTCCCTACAAGGGCTTGACTCTAATGCTGTGCCTTTCTGTCCAGGATTTACGTCCCTACCAGGGCTTGTCTTCTATCCTCAAATGCTGTGCCTGTCCATCCAGGCTTTATGTCCCTACCAGGGCTTGATCTCTATCTTCGAATGCTGTGCCTGTCCATCCAGGCCTTATGTTCCTACGAGGGCTTGACCTCTATCCTCGAATGCTGTGCCTGTCTGTCCAGGCCTTATGTCCCTACAAGAGTTTGACCTCTATCCTAGAATACTGTGCCTGTCTGACCAGCTTTATGTCCCTACCAGGGCTTGACCTCTATCCTCGATTGATGTGCCTGTCCATCCAGGGCTTATGTCCCTACAAGGGTTTGACCTCAAATGCTGTGCCTGTCCATCCAGGCCTTATGTCCCTACAAGGGCTTGACCTATATCCTAGAATGCTGTGCATGTCTGACCAGCTTTATGTCCCTACAAGGGCTTGACCTCTAATGCTGTGCCTATCCATCCAGGCCTTACGTCCCTATGAGGGCTTTACCTCGAATTTTGTGCCTGTCCGTCCAGGCCTTTCATCCCTACAAGGGCTTGACCTCTAATGCTGTGCCTGTCCATCCTCATTTGGAATGTACAAACATAAAAATCTGACTTAAGAAATTTGGAGCTTCCGTATTTCATATTCTCAATAGTTTTTATGACCTTCATAATATGGGCCATGATCCCTAAATCATTGTTAGATGCCAACATTAATGTTTCTTCTAGTACTATAGAAAATTGGTGGTAGTTGCACTCTAGTTCATCCTCTGTATTCCCATAGTTTACAGAGGCACTAGGGTACAAAGTCAACATAGGTCGATACTGTAGATTTGGGTGGGAGATGATGTCAGTGCTTCTTTTGGTCCTAACGGCTGAACCCTCATTACAAAGGGAAACCTCAGTCTCCGGCAATTCAAAATACTAATCCTTCACAGCATGGATCCTTAAATAAAACAAACAATTTTCTTTTAGTTTCAGGGCAGAGAAGAGAACTTCCTCCATCTTGCTCATGAAGTCATGACCTGTTTGCACATGCTTAAATCCTAACAATTTGTACCATTATACACTCTAGGCCAACCCATTCCGGGGAGTCCTTCCCTGCTCAAAGGAAAGGGAACTCTCTCCGGGGTAGCTGGCCTATCTCTTAGTACCAGTTGACCCATGTTGAACCGCTGTTCACATGGCACTCTGCTCCACATCACCACGCTTTGAAGGCTCGTGCTCCACTCTAGGGGTCAACCCATTCCAAGGGTGCCCTTTCCTGCTCAAAGGAAAGGGAACTCTCCCCGGGGTAGCCGGCCTATCTCTTAGTACCTGTTGACCCATGTTAAACCGCTGTTCACAGTGAGATCTCCTCCACATTGCCATGATTTGAAGACTTGTACTCCACTCTAGGGGCCAATCCATTTCGGTGAGCCCTTCCCTGCTCAAAGGAAAGGGATCTCTCCCCGGGGTAACCGGCCTATCTCTTAGTACCGGTTGACCCATGTTGAACCACTGTTCACATGGCACCCTGCTCCACTTCGCCATGCTTTGAAGGCTCGTGCTCCACTCTAGGGGCCAACCCATTCCAGGGAGCCCTTCCCTGCTCTAAGGAAATGGAACTCTCCATGGGGTATCTGGTGTATCTCTTAGCACCGGTTGACCCATGTTGAACCGCTATTCACATGGCACCCTGCTCCATGTCACCACACTTTGAAGGCTCGTGCTCCACTCTAGGGGCCAACCCATTCCAAGGGCGCCCTTTCCTGCTCAAAGGATGTTGATGCCACTTGTCTTGCCACTTTGTCTGTCGTGCTGCCTTTAAGGGTTCATGCATCTGTTATCGGTGCTCTCTTTTGAAGCTGTGGTGTATTTTTGACACTCTTGCTGCTGCTTTGTGCCTCTGTTAAAACACTCTTGCCACTTGTGGTACCCCTTTGCCCCTTTAAAGTGCCTTAGGCTATTCATGCCATTTTGGTGCCACTTTGCCACAGTCTAAGTACCTTGGAGCTCTTTTCTTGTTCTGATGATTGCTCCCCAGAAGTTTCATCAGAATTGATAAGAAAACTCCAATTCTGTAGCCAAAAATAGGCTGCAAATACTTCCCCCATTGACTTTAATGGGAAATCGGAAAACAAATAAAACTAATCAACAAAATGGTTCCCCCCCCCCCCCCCCCCTATGAAATGAATGCAATGGATTTGGGTCCCGGTGAAATGAATACCGAATCAAAACAAATATTTTCCTTCTGTACATCCCTAGTAAACATATAGGTCTGAACCCTACTAGTTATACTCTTATTGATAACTAATGCCTTAGCATGCATCTTACAAAGGGTTCCTAAGTAGTCTACATCAACCCTTATGCATCATGAGTGAAACTTTTTAGAATATATTTATTCTATTATTTCAAGCACTTACCAACATTAACAATTCCTTATTAATCTGTATTAATTTATTTTATATTTATTGCATTTAATTAAATAAAGAAGAATATCAAGTAAAAAGCAAAGAACGCAATCATCAGATCCAATCAATTTTGCCATAAAACAAATATCAATGTACTCTTTCTTAAATCCTCTTTCCAGAAAGGCAGAGATCACCATAACTACAATAAAATAGCAAAAATCATGAGAACAGGTGCAGAGCAAACCTGGAACAGTTCACATTAAACCCAATATGAAAAAAAATTGTATTCAAATTATCGGGACACCTCAGCAAAATAAATAAATAAATAAATAAATAGATAGATAAATAAATAAATAAGTACATAAATAAATAAATAAAAGACCCCCTCCACTGCTAAACAGGTGTTTGTTTTGGAGCGCCTGAAAATGTTGTAGAGAAAAGCAGAAAATACTGCTTTTCTGTACATCCTCCAACTTTATATTGAGGCAATATTAAGTCGGAGGAACTAAAACTTTAAAAAGTTAAAAATATATAATAAAAAAGAAAAGTGCCTGTGGTGAAATTAGGGAAATGGACGCTCAGTTAATGAACGTCCATTTTTATAACCAATGGCTGTGCACTGATTAGGAAAACACACTCATAAAATTGAGCATACACTTTCCAAACCCGTGGACAGCCGACCTCTCCTGGGCGTCCACTGCCAAGGAGGTGCTAGGGGCGCGCAATCGACCCTAGCACCTCCTTGGCAGCATGATCCCTAATTTCAATATTGCATGTTGCCCCCAGGACTGGGGGCAACATGCAATATGGGCACGTGTTGGGCAGTGTTGAGTGCCTGCTTTCAGTGCACTTTTATTGCATTGGCCCAATAATCATAAGAAATGCATATACCCAAAGATGGCATATTCCAATTGCTAAAATCTCAAAATATTTCTTTTAACCTTTGTTGTCTGATCTTTTTATTTTTCTAATCAGTTGGCCCCATCTCTTTTTTCTACTTTCCCTTTGTCAGTCTTTTCCTAATTCTTTCTCCAGGCTCACTCTTCTCTTTTTGTTTCTTCTCTCTCCTATCTTCTTCCCTTCCTCTCTCTCTCACACACACACACAAAAGATCATGCTTTCTCTCACAGACTCCCTTACACACACAAGCTCTCACTCTCGAATGGTCTACCATACACATAAGCTCTCACTCACACACCCAGGTTCCCATTCTCATATACACACTCAAGCTCACATACAAAGACCAGGCTCCCATTCTCACATATTATTACCCAGGGCCCCATTCTCACATTCTCACACCCAGGTTCCCATTCTCACATATAAACAGGCCTGGAGCCACCGGGCATGCAAACCATGCAATTGCACAGGGCAGCACACCTGGTGGGGCTGTGCCAGGAGCTAGGAGAGGCCTTTGCTGCTGCTGATGGGCCCAAACCCACCAGCGGCAGAAGAAGGTGAAGCCCCTGGTGCCGCCGATGGACCCACCGGAGGCAGAAGAACAGGCGGCCACAGCAGAGGAAGCCCATCTGGCAGCTCCTTCTCCAGTGCTTGCCTCGTGGTATTGAACATTCATAGTACTAGAAGTTCCTGTATCCTTGCAAGATGAGAATACAGGAAGGGCTAGCACCAAGAGGTCGATTTACCGCGGTGCCAGCACAGGAAGAGAAGCTGCAGAATGGCTTTTATCCACAAAGAAGGAAAAGGCTGGCAGCAGCTGCCTGGTCTGTATGTATGTGTGAGTGAATGGGAGGCTGCCTGTGATAAGTGTGTGTGTGTGTGAATGGGAGGCTGTCTGGACTGAGTGGATGTGTGAATGGGAGATTGCCTGTGATGGATGGGTGTGTGAATGGAAGACTGCCTGTGATGGGTGGGTGTGAGTGTATGGGAGGCTGCCTAGGGTATCTGCATATTAACGGGAGCCTGTCTGGGGTGGAGGTACATGTGTGTGTGTGAGAATGGGAGCCTGCCTGGGATTTGGGTGGATGTGAATGGGAGCATGACTAGGGTGTCTGCATGTAAAGGGGAGCTTGTCTGGGGTGGGGGTATGTATGTGTGTGTGAGAGAGAGAGGGAAAGAGAGAAAATGGGGGTTTCAGGTGGATTCCAACCTGCTAGCAGTTAAAATGAAGATGAGGGCCTGATGCTGCTGGTAGATCCCAACCTAAGAAGAGCTGAAGATGTCTGCAAGTTTTTCTGAAAGGGAGCGTATGTGCGTATGAGCTTGTGTGCGTACATATAAGAAAGACAGGCGAAAGTTTGTGCATCCCATTATCACTATTCTATGACAATCCCAGAGTGACTGGAAATCAAAACTGAAATTTTAAAATCCTTTTTAGTTTTATTTTTCAGGTGTTATTTGCTATGTCTGCTGTTTTGAAATATTTTATTGGTGTTTGGGACATTTAAAAAGCATGTTTATGAGTTTTTAATTATTTGATCTTTTATTCATCAGCTAGATTTTAGCCATATAAGTAATGAGGGGGTCAATATTAAAAGAAGTTGAGACCCTAAATTTAGGTTTCTAAATTATGTTCTTAAGTTAAGCACCTATTTTCATCCAAATTTAGGTGCCATGCTTTCAGCTGAAAATTCAGATACATTTTCCATTCTAAAATTTGGATCCTAAATTTAGGCCTGCTATTTATTTGTCTAGATTTAGGCTTTTAAATTAGGTGCCTAGTTCTGAAAATCAGTGCTAAGCTCCTACAATTTTTCCCCGCCCTAACTCCACCCCTGTGGCCACCCATGTGCAAAACAACATGAACTAGATAGAGGCTCTTGCATTCTACAAGCAGTTTTGCCCAGAAGCCAGGGAAAAGGATTCCATTGTCCTGGTGCTTCCTCAGACATGGATACACTGGGGCAGAGTGCAGCCCCATAGACAGAGATGAGGGAGTAGCACAGCCCTGCAAAGTGCTTCAGAGGACAGCATCATTGTCCTCATGGCACTAGGGAAACTCCAAACGAAGTGACATTGACAAAGTGCAGACAAGGTTATAACTCTTAGCATTAAAGTGTCATTTGCAATGACAAACCTTTTTTTGTGGGTGAAGGAAACCTAATTGCATATATGGATGATAGAAGATGCAGTGAAAAGTCACTATTAGGGTGGATCAAGATTTAGCTGGCATGAACAGAAACCTGCTATTGAGGATGTCACAGAACTTACATCATATAATTACAAGCACTTTACTGAAACTTCTCAGGAAGACCTGGGAGCTGAACTGATGCAGGGGGAATGGCTGGAACAGCTGTGTACCAGGTAGAAATGGGCCGGAGGTAAGTTCCCATAACAGAGGTGTCAACATTGTCTTTCTATTGCAGTTTGCATCACATTCCGCACAATTGCCCTGCCAGTCAACAGAAGGCTGTCACAGACAACAGCTTGAAGAATCCCCCCTGCACATAAAGTATCATCCATCCAGTACCCATAGGGGTCCATCCAGCAGAACAGTGACCAAAGCACAACCCCTGGGTCATGTCATGTAATGCTATGAGGAGGAAATACTCAAACAGCTGTCCCAGGTCAATACATATATATATATTAAGGCGTTAATGAGAACTCTACATACCAAAACTAGGAAATCTCAATGCCTCCCCTTCCATAAAGGTTCCTTTGTCTAGTAGCAGTATCCTGATCAGGAGTTGGCATGTAAAGCAGCTTTCAGAAAAACCCACCCTGCCACAGTGCCTACCGCCAAACTGCTCTCACTAACTGGTAAACAATTCTGTACAGGCCAGCTCTCCAGAAGCCTCTTCTTTTTCTTTTAGAACTTATATATTGGCTTGCAACCCCTGATAGCAGATGAGAGTCCCAAAAGTAGGATCACATCCCATTGGTTCCACACTTCCCTTATGAAAACTGTTCTCTAGGTGGAGGCTGATGAAGTAAAAATGGGTAGGGCCTCGCATTTTTTTTCCCCTAGAGGGGGTCACACCTGAAAAATCCTCTTTCCTGCTAGGTATAGTATGAATTGGTACAGATGGGTAAAACTCACCCAGTCTCCCAGGGACAGGGAGGGAAAGCAGGGCTAAAAGTTTAGGAAAAGTCCTATGTATAGATTATAATTGGAAACATGTAATGAATGGTTCTGAGGTAGATTGTTCAGAAATTTATTACACTGTAGTAATTTAAAAGCTGGCAATCAATAATATAATGAATGCCTTAAGATTTTCAATGAATATTATTAAGTTCAGTTGTCTCTTTTTTAAAATGATTAAAAACATTTACAACTTTGGTACATGGAGAAACCTTTTTCTAAGCATCATAATTCTTTAAAATAATGTTAACAATTATGTTTTTTTTCTTTTTTCTTTAGAAACTTCTACTGAATTTAGCTATGAGTCAGTCAGTCAGATAAGTATTTTGTTTTTTACTTTCTTTCAATTTACATTATTGTTGTGGTTTTACTAGTTTGAGTTTGACAAAAATTGATTCTTTGTGTTGCTTAGTCTTCTGTACAGAACTCATCTCTTGGAGTTCCAAGTGAGTTTTTCTGTTTTTCTGTCTTATATATTTCTGTCTATCTCCCTCTCTCTCTCTCTCTCTTTCTTCTCCCTAATGTTTATACTGGAACTTTATGGCCAGACAAATGTTGTATTCCTCGTGAATAAGATCAGATATCTTATACAATTTTCAAAACAAAGCTGCTGCATGATGACCCAGCTGTGGTGTACATCATACCTTCCTTGTCAGCACACCTCTGTCCTAATTTCTTACTAAGCTGACTTTGAAGAAATTAGCAAAAGAAACTGACTATTCTGTCAGTGAGTTTCTTTAGCAGACTAAGAGTTCCCTGGTGAGAGTTGTCTGTCAGCTTGTTGTACTGTTATTAACTAATTCAGAAAACAAAGGATAATTTAATTTCTCTGTCTAAATCTTGTTTCCTGGGAAACAGTACACTCTCCAGACATACATATGAGACAGGTGAACTAAAGGTATTTCAAAGCTAGACTTTCAGAGAGAATTATTTTTATTTATCCTTGCAGCCAGAATGCACTCAAACTGACCCCAATTTCATTTTGTGATGTTTCTCCTACAACAATACTTCTGATAACAAAAGAAGCTAAATTTGTCTTAATTGCAGGGGCAACTGGAAAAACAGTACCAGATTAGATCCCAGCTGATTTAAAGAAAAGATTCTGTCCCTCTTACACCAGAGTCTGACTTGTGGACAGTTACCAGTATTTATAGGAAAACAAAATGGGAAAATATATAATAGAAAGATTTCCCCCACTACTCTATGCAAAATAGCTCACGACCATGAAAGTTTTGCTCTCTATTAGCCTCAGAGGACAGTGGAGTGACACAGCCTTTAATTTCAATTCTGTTCCTAAATTTTCTCTTTCACACTTTTTATAAGAATAAAAACAGGGATAAATTTTCCTGCCTTCCTGCTTTATTTATCTTTAATACCTGTCTTTACCTTTTCCTTCAAAGGTCAGGAACAATTTCTTTTAGTTAATAAACTTATTCGTTCATGCCTCGCTGTCTCATACATATGAATTTCCAAGCATTTAGATACTATTCCCCAATTTCTAGTGGTTTTTAGGGGTGTGCATTCGTTTTGAACGCATTTGCAATCCGCAACTTATTTTTTTTCCAACTTAAAAAAAGTGATGATGCGCAACGCATCGCGACTTCCAACTTATTCAACATAGCTTGAACCACGAGGCGCGCGCTTTTCTCGCCGCCATTAGCTGCGAGCTTGGATGCCCGGATTAGCACAAAAGAAAAAAGGCTACTCCACGCTCGGGAAAGACATCACCTGAGAGAGCACGGCCTGACAGGTACCAGAAGGCTTAGGAGCGCTGAAGCAAACACCAAGAAGGGCAGAACATTAAGGAACCTAGGACATCAGGAAGTAGAAGATCAAGATGAGATACCAGGACACCTGGACGGGGACCTCAGGCATGAACATAACTTGACATGACGAGACGAAATGAAGAGGAGCTCCACGAAGAAGACCTAATGGAGCTCTGGCAGGTAGGAGCCTCCAGAATGAAGTAACTCCGATGCAAGGCCAAGACTGAAGTGACAGAGCAGCCCTTTATAGGGCTGGAGCAGGAAGTCCACTCCCTAGGTGGGGCCAGCACAGAGGCACGGCCGCATGCCTAGAGGGAGGAAGCAGGAACTTGTGCAGGACAGCGGACAGCGGCCTGCACCGACGTCTTCAGAGGAGAGGCAGGGCTGGGCCTGAGGAGCAGGCCCTGATGACGGCAATGGCTCCAGCCACTGCAGGAGGCCCCGGGGGCAGCTCCAGCCACTACTTGAGCCCGGGGCTGCGGCCTCCGTGCCACGAAGAAGACAAGGATGTCGGGGGCGGCTCCTGTGCCGCAAAGAGAATGCTGAAAGGCCGCGGCTCCAGCCGCGGTGAAGAGGAACATCCGGGGCGGCCTCCGGGGTGGCCTCCGGGCCGCGTGAGAAACTCAAGACCATGGCTCCAGCCGCGTTGAAGGGCCCGACGGTGGCATCCGTGCCGAGTCGGGTGAAGCGTTGGGTGAGTGCCTGCTCACGGGGGGAACCCGCGGGCAGCGATTCACAACAGATAGGTTACACATTTTAACTAATAGATTTGAAATTTCATTTTTGAGTTCCTTCAGAACCCTGGGGTGTATATCATCAGGTCCAGGTGATTTACTACTCTTCAGTTTGTCAATCAGGCCTACCACATCCTTGTTCACTGTGATTTAGTTCAGTTCATCTGAGTCATTACCCATGAAAACTTTATCCAGAATGGGTATCTCTCTAACATCCTCTTCAGTAAACATTGACCAACTTCTTTTCAAATTCTCTCTTAGCCTGTCTTATCAATGTCTTATATTTAACTTGTCAGCACTTATGCTTTATCCTATTTTGTTGTGCTAGATCCTTCTTCCAAATTTTGAATGAAGATCTTTTGGCTAGAATAGCCTCTTTCACTCACCTTTTAACCATGCCAGTAATTGTTATGCCTTCCTTCCTCCTTTGTTAATGTGTGGGTTTGACTTATACACATAGAATTTAGGATTTTCAAAGGCATTTGCTTATTTTTCACTGAAAAATTAGCCACACAAATTGGCAGGTTTAAATATTTACCAGACAGGAGCTGAAGCAGGACTAGCTACTGGAACCAAGCTGGAACAGAAGCAGAACAGATCACTGCAAGCAAGCCAGACAGAAGCAAGACAGGTACTGGAACCTGGCTGGAGCTGGAGCTGAAGACGTGTACTGGAACCAGGCTAGTGCTGAGGCTGAAGACGAGTACTGGAACCAGGCTGGACCTGAAGCTGAAGACAGATACTGGAAACTGGCTGGAGCTGGAGCTGAAGACGGGTACTGGAACCAGGCTGGAGCTGAAGCTGAAGACAGATACTGGAAACTGGCTGGAGCTGGAGCTGAAGACGGGTACTGGAACCAGGCTGGAGCTGAAGCTGAAGACAGATACTGGAACCTGGCTGGAACTGAAGCTGAAGACAGCCAGGGTCAAGCAGGAACCAGGCTGGGAGGCCAAGGAAGATAAGCAGGAATTGGACAGGAGATGAACAAGCACAGGGGCTGGCGAGACACGTCGGGGCTCGGTGCAACGTGGGAGCGCTAGGGAATAGGGATGTGAATCGTGTCCTCGATCGTCTTAACGATCGATTTCGGCTGGGAGGGGGAGGGAATCGTATTGTTGCCGTTTGGGGGGGGTAAAATATCGTGAAAAATCGTGAAAAATCGTGAAAAATCGTGAAAAATCTAAAAATCTAAAAATCGCAAAACCGGCACATTAAAACCCCCTAAAACCCACCCCCGACCCTTTAAATTAAATCCCCCACCCTCCCGAACCCCCCCCAAATGAGTTAAATAACCTGCGGGTCCAGCGGCGGTCCGGAACGGCAGCGGTCCGGAACGGGCTCCTGCTCCTAAATCTTGTTGTCTTCAGCCGGCGCCATTTTCCAAAATGGCGCCGAGAAATGGCGGCAGCCATAGACGAACACGATTGGACGGCAGGAGGTCCTTCCGGACCCCCGCTGGACTTTTGGCAAGTCTCGTGAGGGTCAGGAGGCCCCCCACAAGCTGGCCAAAAGTTCCTGGAGGTCCAGCGGGGGTCAGGGAGCGATTTCCCGCCGCAAATCGTTTTCGTACGGAAAATGGCGCCGGCAGGAGATCGACTGCAGGAGGTCGTTCAGCGAGGGTTCCGGCGCCTCGCTGAACAACCTCCTGCAGTCGATCTCCTGCCGGCGCCATTTTCCGTACGAAAACGATTCGCGGCGGGAAATCGCTCCCTGACCCCCGCTGGACCTCCAGGAACTTTTGGCCAGCTTGTGGGGGGCCTCCTGACCCCCATGAGACTTGCCAAAAGTCCAGCGGGGGTCCGGAAGGACCTCCTGCCGTCCAATCGTGTTCGTCTATGGCCGCTGCCATTTTTCGGCGCCATTTTGGAAAATGGCGCCGGCTGAAGACAACAAGATTCAGGAGCAGGAGCCCGTTCCGGACCGCTGCCGTTCCGGACCGCCGCTGGACCCGCAGGTTATTTAACTCATTTGGGGGGGGTTTGGGAGGGTGGGGGATTTAATTTAAAGGGTCGGGGGTGGGTTTTAGGGGGTTTTAGTGTGCCGGCTCACGATTCTAACGATTTATAATGATAAATCGTTAGAATCTCTATTGTATTGTGTTCCATAACGGTTTAAGACGATATTAAAATTATCGGACGATAATTTTAATCGTCCTAAAACGATTCACATCCCTACTAGGGAACCCTGTTGGAAGGCCCCGACTGAGAGCAGGCACCGGCGTTACATACCCCCCGGTGTCTGACATCAGCGGAGGGGGCAGAGCGTCTCGTGGCGGGAACAGGGCTATATCTGAGCCCTTCTTGCGTGCGCACGCGCCTAAGGCCTGGGCGCCCCCTGGGGAGCCTCCGACGGCGTTGCCCTTGCGAGATCACCGATGAACAGATCGGCCTGCGCACCGGCGGGAGCGGGAAGAAAAAGGTAAGGTCCCGGTCGCGACCGGGACCACAACAGATGGTGTTTGAATGGGAGATGAGGGCAAGGAATTGCATTATGTACAGCACAAGTGAGTAGATCGTACGCCTCAGCATGGTGCAAAAACATGCCGGGATGAAATCAGACAACCTGGATGAGTTATCTGAGTGGGGAGGCTAAGGGGATTTGCGGGGCATGCAACTGATAAACAGATCCAGACACACTAGATTCTGAGTCTGGTGGGTAAATCCAGTCTGCAGACCCTCGTCAAGGAAGGTGCTTTGGTTGGGTGTTATGGAGTTCCTAATCTCTTGGAGCAGACAATGGGTGACACGAGGGATTGCAAGACCCATGAAATGGGCTAGGGTCTCTGGGGTCACCCATCATGTCTGTCATAGTCCAGGAGATCTCTGAGCTTTGTGATCCCAGCCAGCATTAGTCAATGGCAAATGATGGATCTTGAGCATGCTCGTATCCAGGCATGGCTTGAAGAACAGAGGCTTGGATAGAAATTCCACGTTCATAACCAACGTGGCTTCTCTTGTCATGGAGATCATGTTCCGGGCTTTAATCATATCTTGATATAAAACTGGAAGCCTCGGGATGTTCTTGCCCTAACCTCTCGGATGAGTACAAAAAAGCTGCCAGTCATATTGTAGGTTGACAACTGGCAAAGATAGTAACAGGCCAACTGGCACCACTGCGGAGGCAGGCCTGTGTAAAGGAACCTCTGCAGGATCTACAGGTGGAAAGTTCAGACCTGACTTTGGATACAAACCATATCCTGCCCTCCCTTTCCTATTGTGAGGCTCAGAGCACCTGCAGAGATCCAGTATTTCTCAGCCGAAAATAAATCTAAGAACCTCCTCTGGGACCAGGCCAAGAACTCAAGGGTTGGACACAGGGCAATCAATCAGTGAGGAAACTTGCTTGCAACTAGCAGGTTGATCACAAGGGCCCATCCCCTGAGGGATATAAACGTTAGCAGACTTGTCCACTACTTCAGGTGAATGCCCACTTCCAGCTCATGCCAGCTGACAGGGGCCGTGGCTTCCATAGTCAACAGGTGGTCTCTTAGGTATTACAATGACTCCCTGCTCCAAGTTAGATGATTAAAAAGCTTCAGGGAGCATATCCATTTGCTGTCCTACTTAAAGCCCAAAACATTTGGCCCAGTTGATCTTTGCTGAGGACATAGCAGAGTACACCTGCTGGCACTCCTGCATCCTCACTAGACTAACCCAGTCTTGGGCCACTTGGAGTGTTGTGAACCTGCCCGTGAGGAGCGCAGACAGGTCAACCTTCACGGCCAGTCGGGCCGCTGACTCCGTTCACCCCTGCTCAGCTGATCCCGGCCAGTCGGGCCACTGTTGCTTCTTCCTCTGCGGTGCGGAGGCTGCGTTCCCCTTCTGCCCTGCGAGGCAAGGCTGAGTCGCTGAGAGTCCTCCCTCGTGGCTGGGACCGCTGTTGCCACTCCTGAGGTCCTTGGATGGCAGGGAGCTGTCCTCGATGATGCCGGGGTCCTTTCCCGGCAGGGAAGCTGTCCCTGTCAGTGCCTGCAGCCTTCCTGATCTTTCTTTTGCTTCGGTCTTCACGGCATGGAGCCACTCCTGCAGCCTGCCCTTTGTCCATCTTAATGGCAGGGCTGCTCCCGCTGCCTGCCTTGTTCTTAGGGCCTTCCACATGGTGGGGAGGATGCCACCAATGATCCTGCCCTTCCTGGATTTCCTTAGGCGTGGGCCCACGCCTCTCTTCTGCATTTCAAGGGCCAGCCAGGTGTGGCCCTCTGCTAGCTCCTCCCCGGGCATTGTACTCTTCAGCCCTACAAAAGGGCCCAGCATTCATTCCAGCTTTGACTTTGCAAGGAGTTACTTGCTCCTGGATGTTCCTGTCCTTTGCTCCAGGAGTCTCACTGTTCCATCGCTTCTTCAAGGTCCTGTGTTTCCTGTTCTTAGTTGGAGCTCCTTGTCTTGTCCTGATGTCCTTGATCCAGTCCAGATGTCTGTCTTCCGCTCCCGATGTCCAAGGTCAGTCTTGATGTCTGTCTTCCAGTTCCTGATGTCTGTGATCCAGTCCTGATGTCCGTTCCTGATATCAGTGATCCAGTCCAGTTGTCCTGTACCCCTGGTTCCTCATTGGCACCTTTCCTAGCATGCCATGTCGTGATCCGTGACCAGCCTCACGGGTGGGCTGAGTAGGGTGCTTCGTGACACATTGCCTTCCTCATTACCACAGCTCAAGCCTTGGGGAGACTTCCGCTTGTATCCTTATCCCTGGTCTATGGAGTTCCTTGTGCCTGCTCTGCCCATACTAAAGACTGTGCCATCCAGCATGTTCTGTGACCAGCCATTGGCGGCTGTGTAAGGCGCGCCCCGGTGCAGGCCTCTACAGTTTCTGCAACATGCCTTTCTCAGTTACTCCACTATCTCGTCTAGAGTCTACGTCGGTCCCAGCATGGTCCGTGACCAGCCCCGCGGGTGGGCTGTGTAGAGCGTGCTGCGTCGCAATTTCAACCCAGCTCTTGATCCTCGCTCCTGATACCTTGTCTACAGAACCTTCCTCCTGATACCTTGTCTATAGAACCTCTATCCTGAGTCTTTGTCCAAGTACCTACGTCTTCGCCTGAGTCTTCGTCTGAATCTTCATGTTCCGGTCTTGCCCCTGGCACCGTCCGGCCTGCTGCTTCTTGCCATTACCCAGTGGCTGGTCTGAAAGGGCTTGGTTGGAGGACTGTTCATAAGACCACCATTGCGTAGTTGGTCTTCCTGAAGCATGCAGGTCCGGTGGAGGGTCAGTTCCTACAGTCATCCTTGTCTTCGCTACAGCTTGTTCCTGCTCTGGATTCCATTGCCTGTCTTCACTCCAGCCTCGTTCATGTCCAGCCCTTACTCGAGCATGCTTCGCCTGCCTCGGCACTTCTTCAGCGATCCTCTGGGGTCGAGCCATGGCCCAATGACACACAATCCCCTGGAAAGTGGAACCGCTCTCCTAGCGCTTCCATAATATGGAGTCCATCATTGGCGTATGACAAAGAGAACATTATTGGCGTATGCAAAAAGCGTCACCTGCATTTTGGGTTCCTGCACCAGCCTGGTCAGTCTCCTGCATAGAAGGTGCAGGAAAGGCTCGATGGCCAGTGCATACTGTTATTGTTTGGGATAGTTGTGGATGGATCATTGGGCCGGTGGCAGATGACCACGCCCCCTGGGGGAAGATCCCGAGAGGGACCACTGGTCAGGCTGAGTTTGGAGACAGACACACACTAGTTCTTTTATTAAACAGTATATTGAACCACCAGAGGTGGCAGTAGTGAGCTGGAAGAGCCCGGCTGGGCTGTAGTCCCTCAGATACTGGAACAGCGATCCCAGGATGGCAGAACTGTAGAGAAACTAAGTATAGTGAGTAGGCAGGGTATGCAGAGTTCAGGAATAGAACCTTGATGGTAATACTCACACAATAGTCTCTTGAAGCAGCCCAGGAGCTGGAATGGATTAGGCCCTCGAGGAGCGAGTACCTGGTTCCAGGGAAGGCTCTGAGAGAAGGGTGGTAACTCACTGGTGTTGTAGGCATGATGACTTCCTGGCAGAAGTGGTATTCAGAAGCAGGTCCGAGAACGTGGGCCCTCGAAGAGCGAGTATCGGTTCCAGACTGCGACCTGAAAGGCAAAAGAGAAACGAGGCCCCCGAGGAGCGGGTACCCATGGTAAGTCTGAGGAGGCAGAGTAGCTAAGAGCGTAAGAAACTTTTCCTTGCTAACTCGATTAGTTAGCGAATTCAGAGACCTTAAATATCCAGTGCGGATGACGTCATCTCAGGGGGACACCCCTGAGGTTCGCGCCACTGCTGGTACTTGAGTCGGGGCCACGCCATGCACTCGCCCTTAGGCTTCTGGGAAACATGGCGGAGTGAAGCGTCTTGCCGGTCCAGGGACGCCGGAGGAGGGCAACAAGATGATGCCGCGGCAGCCAAACATCCAACAAGCAAAGAGAGAGTCACCACAGAGGTAAGGTGGGCGGGGTGGAGACATCGGGCAGCGACGGTCACAACACATACATTTGCTCTGACAAATGGCATCCTTGATGTACTTCTCGCCTGAATGACAGAGGCATTGTTAGGGTACAATTGACCTTCATGAGGCACTCTGCAGAGCTGTACAGCAGTTGGAGAAGACTCATGAAGTGTGGGCCAAAATCAAATGCCTGCTGGGTTTACATGAGGTATCTGTGATTCATCATGTTGAATGCCTTATCTTGGTCTAGAGCAGTGGATCTCAACCTTTTTTCTATGAGGACACACCTAGGACATGATGCTCACATGTATGACACACTGAATACATGACCATCATGGGACTAAGCATATGCTCTGCATCCACAGGAGTCCCCTGCTTTCTAACAATGGGTGCAGAGCAGAACTAAGACATTTCCCTGTACAACTCACCATACAAAAAAAAGATATTCTGATTCTGGTGTCATCTTTAACAGCATCACTAACTCCCTCTACTACCAGGTGCATTGTAAAATAATACAAACAAACCCCACCCTGTACATGTCTATCAAACCTGCATTACCTCAGCAGCACTAACTCCAAGAAATGAAACAGCAATGGTCCTACCGATGAAAAGGCAGCAGTTCACGACCAGTGCAATATAACATTGAGAAGATACAACAAATAAGGCTGATGCAAACCTCTAGTAAAGTACCTCATCTCAGTCACATACACACAAAACCGACAGACCTACCTTCACCAAATAAAAGACCACAAATTACAAATGTGGAAACAAAACCTGGAATGGAAAACCCAAGACTTCTGCATGCAGTGCAAAACTGGAAACAAATTTCCTCCTACACTAAGCAAAGAGAGAAGAGAGAAGAGAGAAGAGATGCATATTCTCAAAACTGACATAGTATGGTCCTTGTACCCAGTCACTCCCCTCCATGCCCCCATCACCCCTCACTTCTCCCAACTACTCAATCATCCCTTCACATGCTCATATCTATGTCCAACATTTCTGACTCCTCCCACCCCACATCCTCTTCCCTGTGCTCTCTCTCTCGCCCTTGTTCAACTTTTTTTGCCTTCCCTCTCCCCTTCCCTATCCAGAAAACCTCTGACCACCTCTTTTCTACCCCTTCCTGCTCAACATCCCCCACTCCCTGCTCCCCTCTACCCTAACCCAGCAGCCCTATATCTCCATCTCTCTCCGCTTCCTTCTCTCTTCCCTGTCCAGCTTCCCCCAAAACCCTCCCTCTTCCACCTCTCCCTACCCAGCAACCCCAACCTCCTTTCCCCCACCCCCTTCCTATCCAGTAGACTCCTGATTCCCTATCTCCCAAGGCCTTCCTGTCCAGAACATTTCCCCTTCCTTCTGGCACCCAGCCAGCAGAAAAGACTTCAGTCCCATCCAGAGTCTCCCTCCCTCTTTATCAGCAGCAGATGAAGGCAAGAAGCATTGAAAAGAGGAACATGAGGAGGCAGCAGCAGCAGATCTATAAATCATGCACATTTCTCCCTTATACTCCTTGTTTCACATCCAGGCCCCATGGGGTGAAGAGGGCATCAGCAGCCTCACTGCCAGGCCAGGTAGGGGAAGATAAAGTTGGTGTCCTGCTGGGTCAAATGAACAGGAGTTGGTGATATCGCCTTCTGATCTGGGTGAAAGAGGAGGGAACAACCTCTCACTGGCCAGGAAGAGGAGAAGGAATGAAGAGCAACTTTCTGTCATATCCAATAAAAGAGAAGTCAGCCAACTCCTGCCCATACTGATAAGGAAAGATCAGTTTTCTGCTGGCTCTGTGACACACCTACTGGGACTTCGCGACACACTAGTGTGTCCTGACACACCTGTTAAGAACCACTGGTCTAGAGTAAAAAAGATGATTGGCTGACCAGTGATGCGAGTGAGATGGATCAGATCCCAGACCAAATAGATGTTACCAAATATTGTCCGGCCTGGGATGGTGTAGGTCTGGTCAGGGTGACTCACGTCAGAAAGAACAGACTTAAGCTACAACGAGATGGCTTTAGCTATGATTTTATTGTCTGTGCTGAGCAGCGAGACTGGGCACCAGTTTTCACGTCACACAGGTCCCACTTCTTATATATTAGATTTAACACTGCATGACAGCATGACAATGGTAACTACCCAGTCTTGAAAGCTTCTTCTAGGACCTGCAGGATGTTAGGCCCTAGCTCACTTCAGAAGTGATGATAGAACTCCATGATCAGCTTGTCATTGCCCAAAGACTAATTGTAGGGCCTCAGACTAAGGGCTTCAGGGAGCTTGGACAGACTGAGAGATCTGTCCAGCCGCTCCCTGTCACCTTGACTGACACTGGGAAGCCCCTCCCATAAAACCCTGCAGGTGTCTGGGTAAGTGGGATCCAGAGAGAACAGTGTTGAGTAGAATTCACTATCCCTAGATTGAATACTTTCCAGATATTTAAGGAGAGCAATTATGCTGTCTGCTTCTTGATCCCCTTTCCCTTCTCCAACCCATAGAAGCACGAGTCATGTTCCATCTCCTGAAGGATTTCGATGTGTGACCTGATGTAAGACCCCGGTTATGATGCTCAACTAGGTCCCAGAGGGTACTCTTCTTCTTGATGTACAGGCTCAACAGACCTTGGTCCCTGATCACAGGCAGGCACTTCTTAAGAACAAGCAATTTCCCCTCTAGCAGCTCAATCCAAGCATCATGTCTTCTGCTCACACCTCTGGCAAACTCCTGACAAAGGATCTTGAGAAGGATCTTCCCCACACCTTACCATTGACTCAGTGAGGAGAAGCCCACCTCGTAGCCGTGCCAGTCACCCCAAAATTCATGAACTGACTCACAAAGCCCAGGTCCTCCATTAAAGAGTTAAAATGCCAATAGGCTGCTCGGGACTCTGCTGACTCCAGCCCTATCATTACAGTCTCTGCATTGTGGTCCATGAACAGTGCCAGTCAAATGTCACTGGCCGAGGCCCATGACATCAGATAGCTAGATATATATATAGAGCTGGTAAGTTCGAGATTGGGACATCACACCTTCTCTCACCCTGCCTAAGGTGAAGGTGTAAGATGACTCTGGGTGGTGTTCTTGCCAGATATCAACCAGGGAGAAGCGGCAGACCAACCCCCTCAGGACAGCCAATGAGCCCTGGTATGGCTCTTGGCTGTTTCTGTCCAGGGCCATGAGGGTGCAGTTAAAATCACTCCCGAGCACCATTGCTTTATCAACTTCCAAGCTATCAAGATAGGTTAACACCTGGCTGAAGAATTACTGTCTATTGGACCCTGCATTCAGAGTGTACACGTTAAGGAAATTAACGATTTCACACTTGAGACAGACCTTGACATGCAGCAGTCTTCCAGGCATTGTAGACTTCACATAAAATACCTCAGGCTGAAAGTGTCAGTGTCACAACCCCACAAAATGTAGCAGTGAGGTGGTTTAAGAAGACACTGCCACACCTCTCCAACTGCCAGTTGACCTTAGCTGCTGGAGTGGTGAGGGTCTCTTGGAGGAAGCTCACAGTGTACTTTTCCCCTTCCAGGAACATGAGAATCTGAAGTTTCCAGAGCTTGACCCTACAGCTGTTGACATTGAGTGTGCCTTTGCTAATAGTCATTCTCTGTCAAAGTTATTCTCAAGTCCTTACTTGAAGAGCTTGAGGCCGTTATAAAATATACGGAGGTGGATGTGTTCAGCCATCCTGCACAGTTTGGCCTGATGATTGACTCAGAAAATAGCCCAAACCAATCACCACAACAACTCTACATCTGGTCACTTCATCAATGCCAAACACTCCTTCCATCTGAGATGTAGAGTCCTCTCCAGGAATTAGAGGATCTCCTGCTTTTGGATGATGGAAGCCTCAGAGTCTGAAGGCTCTGCATAACCTACAGACTTATCATCTGACTGCTCATCATCCCTTGCCTCCCCACTGCTGAGGATTTAAAAGATCTCTCCCTGATCAGGGAGAGACTTTCTCCTATGCTTGATCTTAATTTGTCTATCACTGCCCCAAGATCATATCTCAGATTTTGATGGATCTGTGGTCTGCCCAGTGATGGAAACTGGAGGTGCTTGGTATGGTGTCTCCAGAGCTGAAGAGAAAGCTTCCAGCAAAGTGACAAGCACCCTCTCCATAAGCTCCTCTGGAGGAGTTATCATCACCATTGCTGGGTCCTCAGGAGACTGGCTGATGAGAGAAGGAACAACTTCTAAGGATGTTGCAGATGTTGCTTCCTCTCTTTCCAATGTTTCACTGGAGCCAATCTCCATGTCCAAGACTGGGGTCACTGAGAGTCTGGAAACCCCTTCCTCCTCAGCAATTTTCTCCAGCTCCACCTCTCCTGAGGCCATGTCTGCCCTTCTGATTTTCTCAAGCCCAGTATCTTTGACTGGGGTCAGACCTGGTTTCCAACCCTGGCCAGATGGTCACCCTGAGGAGATCTCCCCCTCCTTCTTAGACACCCAGGACTCAGAAGTCTGCGGGCTGCTTGGTGGTTGTTGGTGAGAAGGGCGAAAATTTTCATCGGTGGTTCCACTAGGATTAGGATTATCTGACCCCCCCCCCACCAGCCATGATGGTGGACAGGGGATATCACCAAAGGAGATTGGCTCGGGGATTCGCTGTAACCATGAGATCTGATGTTCCAGGGATCTGACTTCTGTTCATGGAACTGCTTGAGGGTCTCATATTTCAGACCCTTACTCCAGGCCCTTGCTGGTAAATGGCCTGGATCCTCTGAGTCTAATCCTGAGTCCCTTGTCCCATAAGGGACCAGCAACCTGACTTTGGAAGCAGGCTTTTCCTCCCCTGTGCAGTTGCTCCTGTTTCACCCATTGGTTGCAGGCAGCTGTGACCTTTGCTGCTTACCTCCTTTCTCTGTACAGTTCTAAGTCTGGGGAGAACGGCAGCCTCCACTTCCACACGCCGACCCTCATGGCATGCCTGGGACGGTGTGGGCACTGCCGGGAACCATCTTACATCCGGGTTTACCTAAGGCATGAACGTGCACGCCTGCTCCCTTCTTCAACGCATCATGGCGGGAACTTCGGGGGTGTCCCCACCACATGACATCATCCACTTACCATACTTAAGCTCAGCTGACATCTTGCACTACGAGTTAGCAAGGATTTCAGTCCTGCTATTTCCACCACACTGGGACTCCATCAAGCTATCCTACTGAGTGACCTAGTTACCCGTTCCTCGGGGGCCTTGCTGCACTTAGGGCTATCTGCTACTCAGAGAGCCTTTACTCTCTGCTTCTCTGTTCCAGTGTGTTCCTGCATTGTCTTCGGACAACCCTTGTTCTTGTTCGGACCTCCTCGGTGCCTGATCCTCCATCTTCTTCCACAGTACTGGTGTGGGTACAGAATCTGCTCATCTACCTTTGTGGCAAAGATCCCCGGGTTACCCTGCTTGTGGGCCACTACCAGATCCCTCCAGTCTTGTGCAGCTTTCCATCGGCTTCTGGCCTGCCCTGCGCTGCAGACCACTACCGGAGTTGCCAGCACAAGCTATGCCTTGATAAGGTATTCATCGGACTACTCCACGCTATATACCTGAGGCAGTAACCTTTGTTACTGCCTCAGGTATATAGGGTTGCACTTTTGATAGCACCACCCTGATTCCAGGTACCTACAGAGGCTCAAATGGTACAAAGACTCCCTCCACTACTATGCCTTTACAATTGCAGTATGTGTGGTGGCCAGCATACTGAGGAAAAATACTATTTTTCTGTATATCCTGCCAATGTCCGCAATGGCTGCAGAACCCACCATATCAAGAAGGCCAGACTCACAGCAACAAGAGACCGTGCTCTCTCAATAGCTGGCCCAACTTCCTGGAACTCACTACCATGCAACCTCAGCATGGAACCATGCCCTTTTAAATTCAGGAAAATGCTAAAGACATGGCTTTTCCACCAGGCATTTCCAGATTAACAACCCTTGCTCTCCCCGCTTACCCCCTCCCCTTCCCTCAGCTAAATCCCTGGCATTCCCACTAGGTTCCCCTAGAGCAATTATACCTCTCCCCCTCCCTCCCCCCCCCCCCCCCTTCCGTGCCTTTTTGCGCAGTTCCATACCATTATAAATAGTTCTTTCCCTCTAACCTTAGTTGCCCGCACTGTGTGTAGTTCCTCTCTCTCTCAAGCACCCCATTAGAGCAGCCTTTCTATTGTTTTGTTATCCCCCCTCCCCCGTCCCTGTTTATTGTATTTTCTACCTTTTTGTTACAATGTAAACCGATATGATGTGTATTTTAATGTCGGTATAGAAAAGCTGTTAAATAAAAAAATATCGGTGCAATTAAACCTCTGTTGTTAAAGCTGGGAAATAGCCATCTGTTATTAACGGAGTTGTTGGAGATAGCAATCTATTATTATTTAGAATAGTTGTGGGTGGATCCTTGGACCAGTGGCAGGTGACCACACCCTCGGGGTCAGGCTTAGTGTAGGAGACAGACACACACTAGTTCTTTTATTAGACAATATATTAAACCACCAGAGGTGGCAGTAGTAAGCTGGAAGTGCCCGGCTGGGCTGTAGTTCCTCAGGTACTGGAACAGCGATCCCAAGGTGGCTGAACTGTAGAGAAACTAAGAAAGTGAGTAGGCAAGACATGCAGAGTTCAGGAACAAGTTCTTGATGGTAACACTCACACAATAGTCTCTTGAGGCAGCCCAGGAGTTGGTATGTATTAGGCCCTCGAGGAGCGAGTACCTGGTTTCAGGGAAAGCTCTGAGAGATAGATAGAAACTCACTGATGTTATAAGCAGCAAAGTCTTCTTAGTAAGCAGTATATTAAACCACCAAAGGTGGCGGTAGTGAGATAGAAGCGCCCGGCTGGACTGTAGTCCCTCAGGTATTGGAACAGCGATCCCAAGGTGGCTGAGCTGTAGAGAAACTAAGAAAGTGAGTAGATAGGATATGCAGAGTTCTGGTACAAGTCCTTGGTGATAACACTCACACCATAGTCTCTTGAGGCAGCCCAGGAGTTGGAATGCAGTAGGCCCTCGAGAAGCGAGTACCTGGTCCCTGGGAAAGCTCTGAGAGATAGATGGAAACTCACTAATGTTGTAAGCAGCGATGACTTCTTAGCAGAAGTGGTATTCAGGAGCTGGTCTGGGATGTGGGCCCTCGAGGAGCAAGTACCAGTTCCGGACCGTGACCTGAAAAGAAAAAGAGAGAGCGAGGCTCCCGAGGAGCGGGTACCTCTAGTGAAGTCCGAGGAGGCAGAGTAGCTAGGTTTGCGGAGAGTGAATCCCATCTGCAGTGACCTGGAGGAAGCAAACCCGTGCTAACTCGTCTTATTAGCGAAAACTGAGACGTTAAATATCTGGAGCTGATGGCGTCATCTCAGGGGGACGCCCCTGAGGTTCACGCCAACGCCGGTACATCAGTCGGGCCGTGCGCACCCTTAGGCATCTGGTCAACATGGCGGCTTGCAGCGTAGAGTCAGTCCGGGGACGCTGGAGGAGGACGGCCTGGAGATGCCACAGCAGCTAACCTTCCATCAACCCTGGAGGGAGTCGCCAATGAGGTAAGGTGGGCGGAGCAGAGACGTCAGACAGTGACAGACACAACAATCGGCCAGAGCCATAACGTAGTCTGCGATAGTTGCCTTTCCCATTTTTGGACACCTGAATCCCATGCCTCCTGATTAGCCCATGGAAGGTGTAGGTGACATATGTTTTTGGGTACAGGGCCATACTACCTGATCCTGGCTGTTATGTTTACCCTCCATTCCCCTGGCAAAGCTGCCAGCTGTTGTGCCTGATTTCACCCCACCACATAGCAGAGATGTATGCAATGACAGGGGATGAACTTGCACTCTGACAGTTGTCTTACTGTGTCTTGCTGCTGTCTGAGGTATTTTAGTAATATCCGCAGCAACAATGGTGTTTGCAATGGCTGACAAAATAGTGCCAGCCACTGAAGGATCTCCAGAAAGAGGAGTCTGTGCTCCAGCAGTTGACAGTGCTAGGGCACGAGTATTGTGCCCAGAATCAGCAGAGATGTCATTATTAGCTGCTGTTGGGGGTAGATGCTACATTTTCAGGTTCAGTGATAGGAGGTGCTGAAAGGACAGGTGCACCTGGAGTTACTGCAGCTTTAGGGGTATCAGCCAGAAAGTCACAGGTATTGTGCTTTGGTATTGACTTCTGTCTAGCACCTTTTCCCCCCTAGCTTTCTTGGGACCTGCTTCAGACTGCTTCTGCCCCAGTGCCCAGGCTGTTCTTTTTATTGAGGTATACTCGATGGGGTATTCTAGAATTCAAGCAGCCTCTACTGAAACTAAAAAGGAAGTGAAAGATTTCTTAAAGAGTGACTTTTTTTTGTTATTTGTATTTATTTATTTTTAATAGTTATATGTGTAAAACAAGTCTTAAATGATTCTGTGCTCCAAAATTAAAAAGAGAATGCCCAGAGGACTGAGAAGTAGAGATGTGAATTGGAACCGGAATCTGATCGGTTCCGGTTCCGATTCAAATCTTAAAATTGTTATCGTCCGGCCCGATTGGGTTTTTGTTTATCGGCTGCGCTCGAGCCGATAAACAAAAAACCCACCCCGACTCTTAAAAATTGACCCCTTAGCTTCCCCAACCCTCCCGACCCCCCCAAAAATGTTTTAAAATTACCTGGTGGTCCAGTGGGGGCGCGGGGAGCGATCTCCCGCTCTCATGCCATCGACTGCGCTAATAAAAATGGCGCCGATGGCCCTTACCATGTGACAGGGTATCCGTGCCATTGGTCAGCCCCTGTCACATGGTAGGAGCACTGGATGGCCGGGAGGGTGGGGGAAGCTAAGGGGTCAATTTTTAAAGGGTCGGTGGGTTGTTGTTTTTTATCGGGCCATCGGTGCCATTTTTATTAGTGGCATCAAAATGGCGCCGATGGCTTGAGAGCCGGAGATCGGTCCTGGGGCTTCCCCTAGACCACCAGGTACTCGTAAAAAGTTTTGGGGGGGTTCGGGAGGGTGGGGGAAGGTAAGGGTTTAGTTTTAAAGGGCCGGTGTGGGTTTAGGGGTTGTTTTGGTGTGCCGGTTTTCCTGCCCTCCCCCCCTCCCTTGATTTACGATTTTTCACGATAAATCGGGGGAATTTCTATTGTATCGCGCACTCTAATGATTTTTGACGATTTAAAAAATATCGGACGATTTTTTAAATCGTCAAAAAACGATTCACATCCCTACTGAGAAGTATAAAAAAAATCTTGAATTAAACTTACTTAGAAAAGAAGGCACCTTGGCTGCTCCGGGAATCTTAAGGCAGGTGTCTGATTAGAGCTCAGCCAGGCTTCAGAGCTTGTGGCCCAGCTGAGTAGCTCAGCCCTCCCCCTCCTAGAGCTCCAGAAGCCTCAGTGATTAAATAAAGAAAAAAAAGGTAAGAGCTTGCTCTTCTTTTAAATTATAAAACTAAAATAAAATTTAAAAAGGCAATTATGGGGGAAGGGTTGAAATTGAATAATTAAATCAAATAAAACAGTTTAAATAAAGCTCTTCCTTCAGCTCCAATGGATGGCTGAAGGAAAGAGCAAAACAGAAAATAAAATTGTAAAGCAAATAAGGAAGGAAATGTAGCTTGAAATTAACCCTTCCTTAAACAAAACTCATCCTAAAACTAAAGCCTTGAACCTGCCCAAATAAAATTTCACCCAGAAACTAAGACGAGAGAGAGAGAGGATGAGAGAGAGGGAGAGGATGAGGAAGGGAAGAGAGGCTGCAGTCAGCTGCATTCCCCTCAAACTAATTAAAAAAACCAACCTAAATACATGAAATAAACTCTAAATAAAAGTAAAGAGTGGTTCCTCAACACAAACTTGATGAAAATATATCAAAATTAGAGGGTAACAAAATGAAAATATAGGTTTTGATTTCTTTGCTGTCAGAGCACAGTGTGCACACTGCCTCTCTGGAGGAGGGAAAGCAAGGCCTATTTTATATCGGCCACAGTCCAATGCCACCTGGTGGTGGTACCAGAGCAGTACGTACAACCTTGGATCCCTTAAAGGAAAACCAAGAAAAATGTCCAATCTAAACTAAAATTCAACATAAACTGTGCCGGTAACTCAAAAAAATGAAATACAGTGCACTGGGATAAATCAAATGTTGAAGGGTAAAACATAATATTGGGGGGGGGATGAGCAGAGCAGATTATTTAGTGCCCGCTGGCTCGTAAACTTGTCAACTGAGACAGTAGACACAGCGAAATAGTGCTCTGCTTTAAGGTGGGTGTGCACCAATGCCCAGAACAGGACCTCGCAGTCCATGGGCACCTCCCTGTCAGTTTTGTTACCTCCTGCACTTGCGGAAGGCCATTTTTGCAAGGGCCAGGAGGAGGTTGAAGTGGAGGTCCCTTACTCAATGAGCTGGGGTCTGGGACATGGTGCATCCAAAAATAAACATGTTGAGAGAGAAATTAAGCCAGAACTGCAGAAGAAGGTTTTTGAGGGGCTGCACATGGTAGGAGCACAAGATGGCGCCATCCATCCATTGCTCCTACCATGTGACAGGGGATGACCAATGGCACCGGTAGCCCCTGTGACATAGTAAGGGCAAAGGCTATCAGCGCCATTTTGAATACTGGCAGCCGATGGCCTGAGTGCAAGAGATCACTCCAGGACCACCGCTGGACCACCAGGGAATGTTGGCAAGTCTTGGGGGGGGGGGGGGGGTCAGGAGGGTGGGGGGTTGTAGTTAATTAAATTTAAAGGGTTGGGATGGTTTTTTTTTGTTTTCTAACTTTAATAGAAAACAAATATCGAATGCAACTAATGGGCTAACCGGGTTTCCCCGAAAACAGATGCAATGGATTTGGGTCCCAGCGCAACGAATACCAAATAGCAACACATTTTTTCCTTCTTGACATCCCTATGCCTTGCCTCCCAACTTCTGAGGATTTCAAACGTCTCCAAATGATCAGGAAGAGACTTCCTCCTCAGCTTGATCTTAATCAGTCCCTCAGTAACCCAAGATGGTGTCTCTGATTGTGAGGATCCCATGGACTCCCTAGTGGTAGAAATTGGAGGCGCTTGGTATGGTGCAACCAGAGCTGAGGAGAAAGCTTCCAGCAAAATGACAGGCACCCTCTCCAGGAACTCCTCCTGAGGGGTTATGATCATCATTACTGGGACCTCAGAAGAATGGCTAGTGAGTTAAGGAGCAACCTCTAAGGAGGTTACAGATGTTGCTTCTTCTCCCTCTGGTGTTTCAGCAGAGTCTGTCTCCATAGCCAAATCTGTGGTCACTGAGAGTCTGTAAACCCCTTCCTCGTAAGCCGGCTCTGTCTCTCCTGAGGCCAAATCTGCCCCACTGCTTGTCTCGACCTCAGTGTCTGTGACCGGGGTCAGACCTGGCTCCCCACCCTGGCCAGGTGGTAACCCCAAGAGGCTCTCCCTCTCTTCTTTAGCAGCCTGGGATTCAGAGGTCTGCGGGCCGGCTGGTGGTGGTTGGAGAGAGGGGCAAGGGGTTTCCTCTGCAGTTCCACCAGGAGGAGGATTTTCTGTCCCCCTTACCCACGATGGTGAAGTGCACATCTGCTTGGGGACTTACTCTGCCCATGAGAGCTGATGTTTCAGAGACCGGGCCTCTTATGGTGTAACTGCTTTGGGACTGATGTTTCAGACCTCTGCTCCAGGTCCTTGCTGGTAATTGGACCTGTATTCTCAGAGTCTGATTCTGAGTCACATGATCATAAGGGACCAACATCCTCCTCCTGAATTTGGGAGCAGGATTTTCCTCCCCCCTGTGCATTTCCCCACACCCAGTCCACCCCAGCTCCTTCCTTTCCCTCTTTCCAATCTTTATTTCTCCTTCAGCAGAGGAATTGTCAAGGGCAAAGGTAACATGGAAGGAGTAAGGAGGGTCTGATGCTTCATCCATGGGTGTGGACTCAGGTGATGATATTGACAAGGAAGGCATTTGTTCTCCTTCCTTAAGTCACTTCATTTTCTTTTTGGCAGCAGCAGAATCTCTAGAGGCTATCCCCATCCCCCTTGCTGTTACTGGGGGAGGGGGGCGGCTAAGTCCTCTGCTGATAGCGGTGGAATTGGAGTGGCAGCCACATTCTCATTAGATGCGGTCTCCCGCATGATGGAATTCACAGGGGTGGCTGCCAGATTCACATCAGTCACCTGCAAGTTGGATTTTGCAAGGCGGTTGCCAGTTTCTCATCTGAGGCAGTTCCCTGCATGTTAGAATTTGCGGGGGTGATTGTCACATACTCATAGGGGGCAGTACCTTTTGAGGTGGATTCTGCAGGGGTGGCTGCCTCATAGGGGTGTGCATTCGTTTTGAACTTAAATGTAAAACACAACTTTTTTTTTTTTTAACTTAAAAAAGTGATGAGGCGAAAACGATCGGATTTCCAACTTATTCAACATAGCTATGTTGAATACGTTGGAAATCACGATTGTTGATCCTAAATAAAAATTTAAACCCCTCACCCTCCTTAATCCCCCCCCCCAAGACTTACCAAAACTCCCTGGTGGTCCAGTAGGGAGTCAGGACGCCATTTCTGAACTCCTTTGCGAGGAGCACGTGACGTCGGCGCCACGTCGGAGTGACGCGGCGTCATGTGATTCCCCGCGGGTTCGCTCCGGGACCCTCGTTGCACCCAAAAGGAACTTTTGGCCAGCTTGGGGGGGCAAGCTGTCCAAAAGTTGAGTGGAGAGACTGCATTCTCACCATCACTCTGTCATGCCCTGCTAATTTTCTTTGTAGCTTTTTTTTGGCATGCCAGAGGAAGTTGTTAACTTATTGCCATACTTGGCAGTAGGGGTTCTGGCTGAGATGTTCCTGGGGACCTCTGAGATGGTTATAGAATGCCCCTCTATCACGGCCTGCTGTTTCATGGCCCTGGCAGTTATGTTGGGGTGATGGGCTTCTGCAATTTTGGCAGTGGAGGGGGAGGCCCGAGTGGTGTCAATTGGATGGGTCCTAGCAGAGGTGGCAGGGCTGATTGGAACAGATGGAGTTTGGGGTGGAGGGCTTTGCAGATGAGGGGGGAGCTCGGGGGCAGCAGACTTATTGGCTTGGGGGGGGCAAGCTGGCCAAAAGTTCCTTTTGGGTGCAACGAGGGTCCCGGAGCGAACGCGCGGGGAATCACGTGACGCTGCGTCACTCCGACGTGACGCCAACGTCACGTGCTCCTCGCAAAGGAGTTCAGAAATGGCGTCCTGACTCCCCGCTGGACCACCAGGGAGTTTTGGTAAGTCTTGGGGGGGGATTAAGGAGGGTGAGGGGTTTAAATTTTTATTTGCACGTATGGACATAGACTCAACTTATGGAATTCTCCATATGTCCATATTGACCGAAATTGACCCCCCCTTTCAACTTATGGACTTATGAACATAAACTTTTGGTCTTCACATCCCTACTGCCTCATTCTTATCCAAGGATATTCCCTGTGAGGTATTATTTGCAAGCATACCTGCTTCAACAGTACTGGGGTGAGGAGCAGACCTCTTTGGGATGGTGAGTGGAGAGACTGCATTCTCACCATCACTCTGGCATGCCCTGCTAATTTTCTTTGTAGCTTTTTTTTGGCATGCCAGAGGAAGTTGTTAACTTATTGCCATACTTGGCAGTAGGGGGTTCTGGCTAAGATGTTCCTGGGGACCTCTGAGTTGGTTATAGAATGCCCCTCTATCACGGCCTGCTGTTTCATGGCCCTGGCAGTTATGTTGGGGTGATGGGCTTCTGCAATTTTGGCAGTGGAGGGGGAGGCCCGAGTGGTGTCAATTGGATGGGTCCTAGCAGAGGTGGCAGGGCTGATTGGAACAGATGGAGTTTGGGGTGGAGGGCTTTGCAGATGAGGGGGCAGCTCGGGGGCAGCAGACTTATTGGCTTTCTTTGCCTTGGGTTATACTTTGTGGGTATGTCCCACCCCCCAGCACAGGAAGCACCTCACCTCCTCTGTGCTGTAGTAGATAGTGTGTGGGGCCCCATTATGTGAGATAATAAAAGAGCTCTCCAGTTCCTCCCTTCCCTGAGGTATCTTCATGGTCACCTGCAGTCTATAGGACAGGATGTGGTGTATAGCCCTGTGCCTGCACTCCAGAGGTATTACAGTGATGAAAGAGCAAACCTCCCTCAGGGTGCATAGGTGACCCATTATTACTGCCTCCGGAATATAGGGTGGCACATTTGATAGTACCATCTTCATTCTGGGGTTCCTCCAGAGGCTCAACTGGTATGAAGACCCCCTCCACCACTATGCACTTTACAATTTCCATATGCATGGTGGACAGCTGACGGAGGAAAAATACTATTTTTACATGCATCCTGCCAATCACCTCAATAGCTGCAGGACCCACTACATCAGCTAGTGCCATGGCGTGGTCCTCAATCTTTTTGCCTCCCATTGCTGGACCCTTTACCTCATGCCTTCGTGTTAGCCCATGGAAGGGGTAGGTGACATCTTGTAATGGGTATGAGGCTCTACTGCCTAATCCTGGCTGTTGTGCTCATCCTACATCCCTCATGGCAGAGCCACCAGCTGCTGTGCCTGATACCACTGTCGAAAAGGATCTAGTTTGCAGCAGTTTGACTGCAGCAGAAGTGGATGCAATGACCAGGGAGGAACTTGGGCTCTGAGCTTTATCTTTATTTGTGCCCTGCTGCTGCTGCCTGAGGTGGAAGGAAGGGTTCTGTCAACCAGAAATACTTTCTCAGTGGTGAAAGGAGCTAAGGAAGGAATGGTGTTTTCAGTTACTACTTTAGTAAAGCAGTGGTTCTCAACCCTGTCCTGGGGATCCCCCCCCAGCCAGTCGGGTTTTCAGGATATCCACAATGAATATGCATGAGAGAAAATTTGCATGTTATGGAGGCAGTGTATGCAAATTTTCTCTCATGCATATTCATTGTGGATATCCTGAAAACCCAACTGGCTGGGGGGGTCCCCAGGACAGGGTTGAGAACCACTGCACTAAAGGGTCATCTAAAATAGGAGTCTCTGCCCCAGCAGATTACAGTGCTGGGACAGGAATATTGTGCCCAGAAATAGCTGAGATGTCATGATTAACTGTTGCTGGGTTAGATGTTGCATTTTGAGGGGGTGCAGCTGCAACTGATGTTGTTGCTGCAGCTTTTGGGGTGCCAGCCAGAAAGTCACAGATGTTCTTCTTTGGTATTGACTTCCAGCTGGCACCAGCTTTCTTAGGGTTTGCTTCAGGCTGTTCTTTCTATTGAGGAATAGGCAATGGGGACTGGGATCAAAGCAGCCTCTATTGAAATTAAAAGGAAGGTGAGAAGGGTCACTTAAAGTGTGGCTTTTTTATTTTCTAATATTTTTTTAATTTAAATTAAGTGTAAAAATAAGTGAAATGACAGTGAAGTTTTAACTGAACAAGTGAACCTGTGCTCCAAAATTAAAAAGAGAGTGCACAGGGGAGTGAGAAATAAAAAAAACCCCTGAAAATAAAACTTACTTAGAAAAGAAGGCACGTTGGCTGCTCCGGGAAGGCTTGCAGCAGGTGTCTGATTATAGCTCAGCTGGGCTTCAGAGCTTGTGGCCCAGCTGAGTAGCTCAGCCCTCCCAGAACCTCAGTGATTAAATAAAGAAAATAAAAAGGTGAGAGCTTGCTGCTTGTTTAACTTATAAAACTAAAATAAAATAAAAAAAGCAATTGTTGGGGGAAAGGTTGAAATTAAATAACTAAATGAAACAAAACAGTTGAAATAAAATATTCTTCCTCCAACTGTAAAGCAAATAAGAAAGGAAATGTGTCTTGAAATTAACCCTGCCTAAATCAAAACTCACCCTAAAACTAAATCCCTGAAAAACTGTCCCTGCCTAACTAAAACTTCACCCTAAAACAAGGAAAAGAGCTTATGTGTGTGTAAATTAAAGGGGGAAGGGAAGAGAGGCTACAGTCAGAATACAGGGAAAGGCAGAAGAGCTGCCTTCCCCTAAAACAAACAAATCAAAAGTCTGAATAAATAAAATAAACTCTAACTAAAAGTGAGGAGTGGTTGCCCAACACAAACTTAACTAAAATATATCAAAATTATAAAGCTAAGTAATTGAAAATATGTGAAAATTAAAGATTTTTAAATCAGTGATGCAGGAGCACGATGTGCACACAGCCTTTCTCTAGGAGGTAAAGCCTAGCCTGGATCAACTTGAAAATTTGAAGCCAGTTGGCAACACTAACATACATACACACAGAAAACCCCAAAGAATGGTATAATTCTCTAATACATGTGGAGTACACAGCCGTACACTAGTAATAAATGCATTAACAAATTAAATTAATCCACAAAGTAACTGGCTGTACATGTGGTGATGACTGGCACAGACTGCTCTCTTTATGGATGCACTGAGTCTTGTTCACACAAAGACCCAGACACACAGCTCGATACAGTAAAGTGGGGCCGCGGTTACCCCGCTCCTAACCCGCTTTCTACTCACTTTCCGGCCAGGTTAGCCGTTCCTGCAATACACTATCCCCTTTAACCCATCCTTACCGCCTCTTTAAATCCCCGGGTAACCCCTTCCGCACGCGGCATGTATATCAGATGTAAACGATCGAATTAGCTATTCCCTCCCATACAGTAACGCGCGCCCCGACTATCGCTATTTTACCCTGCCATTTTGCCCCGCGTTTAACCTGGTAACTTACCGCCTACCCTTACCCCTGCGTTAGAGGCAGGGGTAATGGTAGACGGCAAACTTTCCCCCAAAAGGAAACCTCTAAAAACCTAAAATCCCCTCTTCCCCTCCTCCCAAAGCGACTCGACATTACTTTCTGTTGTTTTCTTACCTTTTGTTGCTTTTCAGCCCCTTCCCTTCTCTGCCGCCCTCCGGAGGGGGCAGCCGGCGGAGAAAGCGGCTCACAGCGGTCCCCCCCGCGCAGGTCCCGGTTCTCCTGGCTCGGCGTGAAGTGCCCTCTCCGGCACGAGCGAAGCGAAGCGTTCTTTCCTTGGCCGGAGCGCCCGTCGATTTGGGCGCCTGGCCAATGAAAGCACATAGACGCCTCTCAATCTTTGGTACTGTGGCACAGTTAGTAGCACTGGTACTGCACTGCATCAGGTTTAAAATTTAATAAATCACTGCAAACACAGCCACTGCTAGGCAGTAGCCAGACTTCCCCCAGGAGGGGAGAAGGTGATGATGGAAAAAGCTAACCTTTCTCTAGGTCAGTGGTAGTGACAGTGAGATGTTAATTTGTACAAGTTTTTTTTTTTTGTTTGTTTTTTTAACAGCAATGACACATAGAATTGTTTTATTTCACTTTACCATGTGTGTAGGTTTTTAAGATTTGTTTTATTTAATGTTTTATATGTTGTGCATAGGATTTTAAGATTGATGGTCATTTAATGCTATAGATTACATTTTTAGAAATATCAATATTAATGTTTTATTATTTTATTAATTTGACTATGATGTAATAAGGTATTTATTTAGATGTTTGGCACTTGAACTAATCTTATTATCTGTACTTTTTAAATTTATATTATGTGTCATGTGAACCGTTGTGAAGGAATTGATCCAAATGATGGTATATAAACCTTACTAAATAAAAATAAATAAATAAATAAACACAATGTGACATCCGCTAAAATGATTAGAAAAGATATAATGTTTCTAATGTTGAACAAAGGCACTGTTGATATAGACGACTGTAATAAAAAACAGAATTTCCACACAACAGCAAAGCACTATGTATCCTCCATGCGAGAGAGAGAGAGATCCAAATGCTGCTGTACTAGTTTGGAAATACTATAAGAAGAATATACAAATCAGTGATTCTCTGGTTTAGAAAAATGTTTCCCTCTGATACCTTCACTACTCTATCAGTCTGGTTTCCTTGATAACAGATCCTGGGTCTTCTCTGACCTCACACATGAGTCATAATCATCAGGTCTGGTTACTATGAAAACTCCCATATGACCTGCCAAGCCTCAGGCTCTATTTTCCAATGCAGCCAATGCTTTTCAGTGGGAAACATAAAGTTTCATTTGTGGGACTTACAAATTCATTTTTGGGGCAAATGAATCAAACAAATAGAACATTTTTTTGTGGTTTGTCTATTTGTTATAAATTAATGCACATCCCTATGCAATAGTGTTTAACACAGGATTACACTTGCAATTTTAACATATTTTAGTATATTGGCCACTTACTACTATTAGGGTAATGACTGCTTAACCAGTTGCAGAGAATGCTGTTGAGGTTTCAGATAATTATTATTTTTATCTTCTTCAGTTCACTGCCTTAATTTAAGAAATAATATGTTGTGATAACCTTTTGTTTTACAGGCTCTTAAGAATTTGATCTGTCTTTGGTAAGTATAATTTCTTTTATCTTGTATTTGTTTCTATAACTATAATTATTGTGTTCTCACTTATTTTTCTCTTTATTCTGTTTGTCTTCTAGTGTATTTTCTCAGATGCTTGAGTTCATGGTTAGAGTGTGTATGGATAAGGAACACTGATCTTTTCTATTCTATCTGATACTTCTTAAATGATTTCTACTGATTCTTTCTCAGGTTTTGAATACTTTCTATCCTGACTATAAAAACCAATAAAATTATCTAACCACCTCAAACCATAATTCTTCCAAAATCTATCTGTAAGCACTGACATTGAGTTGGAACCATCTTGAACTTTAATTTCTAGTTATTTAAAAATAAAAGAGTATTTATTCTTTTCTCCCCTATCTACTCTCAGAACAAGTTATTGTAAATCGGTTATTTACTCTCTCAGATAATAGAAGGACCAGGGGGCACTCCAAGAAGTTAACAAGTAACTCATTTAAAACAAATCAAAGAAAATTCTTTTTCACTCAGCGCATAGTTAAACTCTGGAATTCATTGCCAGGAGATGTGGTTTTAGAAGTTAGTGTTACTGGGTTTAAAAAGGTTTGGATAAATTCCTAGAGGTTAAATCCATAAACTGCTATTACGGTAATTAATAAGCAATAGTAGCTTGTGAACCAATGTTTGGGTACTTGCCACTTGTGACTTGGAATGGCCACTGTTGGAAACTGGGCTTGATGGATCCTTGGTCTGACCCAGTATGGCAGTTCTTATGTTCTTATGTTTTTGTCTTTCACAATGTGTCTGTTTCTCTCAACACTCTTCACTTTTAATGTCTCCATTTAATTTTCCAGGATAAGAAACTTAGGAGATATTTCAGATGAACCTTAATCAGAATTCAGGTTTTATTTTCTCGTCTATAAATATGGTTTGGTTAGTTACTAAATGCTGAAACAGCTCAATTTCCTTTGATCTTCGATTTAAAGCTGGATCTGAGAATTTTCTTAAGGAGAATTTTATAAGAATTTCATTTTTTAGCTTCTCTCTCCAATCAGTCACACTTAGGCCTGGATTTTCTAAAATCGCAGGCCTTAGTGAATCGCGCAGTACCAGGGGGCGGGGAGCGAAGCGGGGGGAGGGGGGGGCGGGCCTGAGAAAGTCGGCAGAGATCGCACCACTGCGGTGCGATCGCTGCCAGCTTTCGCAAACCAATAGCACCACCGAGAAAGGTGGTGCTATTGGGAGCGTTACTGGTGGTGATAAGGGGCCTTACCTTTTCGCCGTTAGCGATGTCTTCGCTGCGTCCGCCCCTGTGCTGCCCCGACTCCTCCCCTTCCGGTGCCGACTCCGCCCCGACTTCACCCTGATCTAACTGTCGCAGGCGAAAAGGGACTTTTCGCCTGCGAAAGCAATAGAAAATGATCCCCTTAGCAATCTTCTGAGATTAAGGATGGAAATATTCAAAAAGGCTTTTAAGTGACTTTTTAAGAGCGGAAGGTTTTCTTTAAGAACATTTTCTAGATCCTGCTAGCCAATTTAATTTTGTGTTTTGGATTTTCTCTTTTGTTGTGGTCTCTCTCTCATTTTATTTAAGTGAGAGTTATTTTAGGGTTTTATATCTGTAATTACTAATGGTTTTCAAACAAACTTTACAAGTTCACCTTTCTTTCCTAGCTAAAAACAGTAGAAATTTCTTTGTTTCTGTTTTTCAGATTACTTTTAACTGCCCTCCTTACCTTACTCAGGAGTCTCAATTTTACATGCTCATATTTATTTATTTAAAATTGTATATCCTGCACATTTCAACACAGTTCATGGCGGCTTAAATAGGTCACATTTATAAACAATAAAACAATGTAAGACATCATAAAATGAGAAAAGCATAAAACATCAATGCAGACAAAAAGGTAAAATAAAAAAAAATTGTAAAGTATAATACTGGGTTCCTCTTAAAATCTTTGAATGTCAAGGCAAAAAGATTAGTTTTTAAAGCCTTTATGAAGGATTTCTAGTTGAAGCAGTTCATAAGAGCTACAGCAAAGAGTTCCATAAACATGACGAATGACTGCTATTGCTCTGTTCCTAGTGATTTCCAAACTTGTTAGTTTTGGAGTTGAGATTTCCAGCAAATTTGTATTAACCAAATGCAGATATCTAGTTGGTTTGCAGACTTTACATTCATCCACTCTAATATACATATTGGGGCGGATTTTAAAAAGCATTTACATGTGTAAATCTGGGTTTTACGCATATAAATGCACTTTACTCGAGTAAGTGGGCTTTTGAAAATTGCTACAATATATGCCATTGAATCATCCATAGGATTTATTACGTGAGTAAATGGCTTTTGAAAATTGCTACAATAGTAGTTACATTTATGCGCGTAACTCCTTTGAAAATTACCCCCATTCTGTGTATTTTCATTGTTACTAACTGTTCCCAAAGTAAGTAGCATTGCTTTTATATCAATTTTCTGTGAATTCCAGTGTTTTCGCTATGGTACATTCAATACGCAGCTGCTCTGTCTCTCAAACCAATTGTCTGTAACTGATTCTTTACTGTAATATCAATGCTTTCAGTGAAGTCATTGTAAAAATAATCTCTTATATTCTCTCATATTCCTATTTACAGTTATTTGGGAATCCTCCCATTAACCTTCTCTAGAGAAAGTGCCCCTTTAGATTAAATTTCAATTAATATTTAAATTTAGATAGTCTTTAAAATTATAGGGTGGCTGGCCATCTTACTCCTACGTTATCCTTCCTGCTAACAGTACTGTTAGTAAACAGCTTTTTATCTGCAGCATGAGGCTGCACAAGAGCAGCAAACTGGTGTCTGTGAAAATGCAAATTAGGTCTCTGTTAGGTATGTGCAGGGGAGAAAAATTTGTTTTCGTTTTTCAGTTCATTTTCAGGATGATTTTTCCCCAGGAATTTTGGTTTGTGGATTGCTTGAATCGTTTGATTTATGTGAAAAAACAAATCAAGCAATAAAAAAAATAAACCCAAAATGCAGCCGAAAAAAAAAATTAGGCCTCCTTCCCACCCAACTGGAAACATTCTGGGGCCATGATCCCCCATGCCCTCACATCTGGTCTGGTGGGATCCATTGGCAATGCCTAAGCCGAAGTCTCGGACTTGCACAGGTCTAGGCTGGCATAGGTCACCATGACTAAGTCTATTCAAGGCTGAGGCTTCGGCCTAAACTGGAGCCTGAGCACAGGCCTGATGCCACAACCTGACCTGGAGGCCAGTTGCTGGTGCCTCAGCCTTGGCCTAGGGCCAAGCCTGTGCCCAGACTGGAGAATGGGTCTTGCGGCTCAAGGCTGCATCCTGGCATCTAGGCCTAGACTCAGGTCCAACATTGCAACCTGATTGGGCTCCAGCCTCAGCCTAGGCTGGAGCCTGGACCCAGACATGATGCCATGACCCGACCAAGAGGCTGCATCCTGATGTCTGGGCCTAGGCCTAGACCCAGGCCGTGACCGTGACCCAGGCCGTGACCCAGGCCGTGACAAAGCTGTGACCTGACCCGAAGGCCTGGTCCTGATGTCAGGACCTAGGACCGGAATCAGGCCCAACACGAGGGCTTCAGCCGGAAAGCCAGGATATGAAGCCTAGACCTCAGCCCAGGGTCAGGCCCATACATGGAAGCTCCTCTTCTGTTCTCTTCGGCTCTTCAGCACCATATGATGGTATCTACCTAGTTGCATCAGAGTTAATTAACTTCGGTGCATTTACCCTAGCGGCCGGCGACATATTGATGTGCAGCAATGCTGTACATATTGCCATACCTCAAAATGGTGCTAATTACTGGGTGAACGCACCGGAGGTAATTAACTCCAACATGACCCCAGAGGACACCATCATTTGGTGTTGAAGAGCTGAAGAGGGCTGAAAAGGAGGTCTCAGGACTGGACCTGGGTCTGGGCCTAGGCCCCAACATTTGGAACCGGCCTACAGGTCGGGTTGTGGTGTTGGGCCTGAGCTCTGGTTCTGGCCTAGGTTGAGGCCCTGGCATTGGGACCCAGTCTCCGGGCCAGGTCATGGCACTGGGCTTGGGTCTGGGCTGAGGCCCCAGCGTTAGGATCCGGCCTTCAAGTTGGGTTGGCAGTGTCAGGCATGGGTTGGGGCCTCAGGACCTAGCCTTTGCGTCGGTCCATCGTATCAGGCCTGGGTCAGTGCCCTGGCCTGAGCCAAGGCTGCAGCATTGGGACCTGGCCTTTGACAGATACCAGACGGATCAGGTAAGGTTTTTTTTCATTTAGTTTTCAGAGGTCTCGGACTATGTCTTAGGTGAGGCCCCAGTTTCGGTGTTGACCTAGGCCTGATGCATTTATTTAAAATTAAACAAATGAATAAGGTTTGTTTCATTCAGATTTGGTTCAGGGCCCCCTGAATGAAATGAATTAGTCTTATTCATTACGATTTACACTTTTGTTTGAACTGAATGCCCAGCCCTAGTTTCTATAATGGACTTTAATACAGGTGGAACCTTTACCTTCAGTGTTCTAAGGTAAAAAATCACTTACATTATGTTATTATTATTATTATTATTATTATTACATTATTTTTTACATGCACCACTGTGGTACCAACCAGAAAACTGTAAAAAAAAAAAAAAAAAAAAGACACCTGCAACCATATGTTATTGGGACAATTGTAAAGCATGTCGGCAGTCAGAAAGCTTTAAGCAGAGGTGATATGATACAGACTTTCAGATACTTGAAAGGTTTTAATGATCCAATGACAACGACAAACCTTTTCCATAGGAAAAAAATCAGCAGAACCAGGGGTCACGATTTGAAGCTCCAGGGAGGAAGATTAAGAACCAATGTCAGGAAGTATTTCTTCACGGAGAGGGTGGTGGATGCCTGGAATGCCCTTCCGAAGGAAGTGGTGAAGACCAGAACTGTGAAGGACTTCAAAGGGGTGTGGGATAAACACTGTGGATCCATAAAATCAAGAGGCCGTCAATAAAGAGTGGGTGGCTCGCCAGAATGACGGCTACTGCCTGGAGATAATACCCTTATTCAATAAACATACACATGGTTACTGTGACTCCAACATCACTCTAAGCTACAACAGCAAGAGGAAATGTGGAAAAAAGGATTCGCACTCACAAAGTGGGGAGTAGCTGGCTTGTTACGGCGGTTACTACCCCAAACCAAATAAGCCTGATACTTCACTTTCAATACATATCCAGCATAGCTCTCTGCTTCAACAGCAGGGGAGAAGAAAAACTGATACTTCACGCATAGCTCTCTGCTTCAACGGCAGGGGAGAAGAAAAACTGATACTTCACGCATATCCAGCATAGCTCTCTGCTTCAACGGCAGGGGAGAAGAAAAAAGGATTCGCACTCACAAAGCGGGGAGTAGCTGGCTTGTTACGGCGGTTACTACCCCAAACCAAATAAGCCTGATACTTCACTTTCAATGCATATCCTGCTTCAACCGCAGGGGAGAAGAAAAACTGATACTTCACGCATATCCAGCATAGCTCTCTACTTCAACGGCAGGGGAGAAGAAAAACTGATACTACACGCATATCCAGCATAGCTCCCTGCTTCAACGGCAGGGGAGAAGAAAAACAACCAATAAGGGCTGAATAACACAGTCTGGGTAAAACAAATAAACATGGGTGTAGCTTGCTTATTGCGGCGGTTACTACCCCTACTACCCCTAACTAATCAAGCTTGATATTTCACTTGGTTGCAGCTCCATCACTGCTCTCTACAAATGTGAAGCTTGCTGGGCAGACTGGATGGGCCGTTTGGTCTTCTTCTGCCGTCATTTCTATGTTTCTATGTTTCTATGTTTAAGTAAACTGAATTACAATATATTAAAATCCCCATACATAAACAGCAGCCACTGTCAGCACTCAGACAGTAACAACCCTATCTATGAAAAGGCAACACTGCAAATATTACATCAGGCTCTAAAACACAAATACACCTGATAATAGGAAAACAGAACAAGCCACTTTAAGAGCCTGACACAGAAACTACATTCTAGCAGAATACCTCATCTCAGTCACACTTGCAAAACACAGACAGACTCTCACCAAATACAGAATAAAGAGACAATAAAGTATAACTAGAAACATGCTGATAAAAACTAATTTGGAAACCATAATAAGACAGACTCCTTATGGAGTGCAACAATGGAAAAACAGAAGCATCACCATTCCTCATTAAACATCAAACAAAATTAAGATATATAAACCATCAATCATAATAGTAAAGCCATAGTCATAAAAAGAATAAATATGTCAAAGCAGCTGAAGAATAGAACATCCAATGATTAAAAACATATAATTTTTTTTTTTAATTTTCTAAACATCAATAAAATATTTCAAAACAGCAGGAATATCAAATAATACCCAATAATCAAAACCAAGGCTAAAAAATATCCCCTGCTTTCCATACCTGGGAACTTTACACTCCAGTCACCCTCAGACTGTCATGGATTAATCAGGGATAGGAGGTGTATGCAAACTTTCTCCTCTCTCTCTCTCTCATATATGCACACTCTCCATCATACATGTTAATTTTAACACAAACTCCCTTATATTCTCACACACACATGGGGTAGATTTTCAAAGCAGCATGTGGGCATACATGTGCGCGTGCTACCTGGAAACCACAGCAAGTCTTACTGTATTATACAATTCAACAATGGAAAAACAGAAACATCATTCCCCAGGAAACATTAAGCAATAAAATCAAGAAATATAAAACATTATTCATAATATTAAACTCATAGTAATAAAAAGAATAAATATATCAAGCAGGCAACTGCCAACGAACATCCAGTAATTAAAATAACTCACATTTTTCTAAGATTTCCCAAACACCAAATATTTCAAACAACAAACCAATGAAATAACACCCCAAAATTTAAAAGAACAGGATTAAAAATTTCCAGTTTTCCATACCTGGGATCTTTTGATTTCCAGTCATTCACAGATTGTTGTGAATTGGGGAAGGAGGACCTCACAATCTTTATCCTTTCTCTCCACCCCCCTCACACACACACATACTATCACACGCACAGCCTCTCTCTTTCTCACATATATCTGTCACACAGGATTTCTTGCTATCACCCATGTAGTCTCTCTCATTCTCACATACACATAGACTCTCACAGACACATGCAATCTCTATTACTCTCTCATACATATGCAGTCTCTCACACACATGCAGGCTCTGTCACTCTCATATACATTCAGGCTCTGACATACACATGCAGACTTGCTCGCTCTGTCATGCACACATGCAGGCTCTATCGCTGTCTCGTAAAATGCAGGCTCTAACACATATGCAGGCTGTTTCATACATACATGTAGGCTCTCTCTCTCTCACACACATAAGCATACATACCTACAGCTTTCAGGCTTCCCCCTTTCTTCTGGGACTAATCTTTTGCCATTGTTGGATGCCAGCACTGCTCCTCCATGCGGGAAGGGAGGTGGAAGAAGGCCACTACTACTGTACGGTTCCTGCAAGGTTGGAGGGTTAGAGACATGGGTCCATGTAGGCCTATCTTCCAGCCACGGAAAGATTGGCTCTGCCACAGACTGGCAGGCCTCTGTCCCTGCCATGGCAGGATTGACTCTGCTGCTGCCCCGCATAGCTTTCTTCCAGTGGTGGCAAGATAGGCTCTACTACAGCCCCACATAACTGTCTTCTGGCCATGGCAGGATGGGCTCTGCCACAGCCTTGCATGGCTTTCTTCCGGAGATGGCAGGATGAGCTCTGACACGTCCTCACAGGTCTCTCTCCCGGTGGCAGCAGGATGAGTTCTGTCAAGGCTCTGCATGGCTGTCTTTTGGCTGCAGCAGGATGGCTCTGCCACGGCCTTGCAGGTTTCTTTTTGGGCCGCAGCAGCCCCTCTTCTCCTCATTGGCTTCTCTCTCTCTCCTCATGCTGCCTTTAGCAGCAAATATCAGCAGCACAAACCAGAGTCACTTTCAGCCTCTCTCTGTTCCTTAGGATGCTGACTTTACCTGCAGATTTGGCCACAGTTCTCAAAGGGAAATTATGAGCATACTTCCCATTTAAAAAACTGATTAAAGAAAAAGTAGCTGCAGAAATTTGCACCTGCTTTATCTGTGGGTAAATTTCTGGTCAACAAATTGCACATAGTTTTGAGAATATCGTTGCCTTCCCCAGGCTAACCTCACCCTGGGAATAGTTCCATGCAAATGCAGTTAAAAAGGGCAAGGTGTAGAACAATGTTCTTACTTTTATCTACAAACAGGGTAGCAGTTTTTCAATAGCCCTTTATGCCCAGATATCTAGTCATTTACATGGTTAATGACTTTTGAAAATTGTCCTTACGATGACCAACAATCATTAACAGGGACTCAACAGTTGCCACCCCAGTCATGCAATTCTTCTCTTCAGTTTTCACTACCTTTCTCAAACATGATTTTGTTTGTTGATATGCAGGATTCAAAGTGTAAAGAAAAGAACTATTGCCACCTTGCATAGACCAACACAGAACGGCCATGCAGCATCTTCAAAACATCTCTATTTTATAGGAAATCAGCAGTTAAACAGATTGATTGAATTTCATCCTGATTGCATAAAACATTTACACAGCCCAATTAAAGGGTCAGTTCAGCTAGGCCACCAGTACCCTATCTATCTTGTTGTCATGGCACTATACTTGGAGTGACAGTGCCGTCTCATCCTTGCAGCAATAGAGCTGTGATTAAAATTTCCTAATGAAGCACAATCTCATTTTACAAAACCCAATTGATTAATTATATTTCATTGGAAGCTTGATTCTGGGAAATGAGATCACCAGCAGGGATACAAATCACACATACCCTATGCCTGCCAAGGGACTGCGAGTGTCAAGTTAGTACAGCATGCTAATGTCACATGCTATGGAAAACAAAATATTCTGACCCCCTGCAGATCAAAGCCCCTTTGTATCTCTGGTTTAGATATTATTTTTACAGCAAATCATAATTTTTTAGTATAATGCTATTCTTGAGATACAAATCAAAACCTGAAGGTTAGGTGATGATGTGCCAAGAAGGAATTGATGTAGTGGCATGAGCAAGGCATAATAAGGGATGTGATATTGCTTGAGCTATTTTTAGTCAGAGCCCAAAAGTAATGGTGGAAAGAATTTATGGACAGATAGGTAGTCTTTTAGTCAGACAATAACTGCTGTAATGCACATTATAAACAAAGAAACATTCTCAAATTGGAACAGGTCTCTTCTCTCCAGACCGATTATGTACTGTCTGGAGCTGGATACATGCTTTCCCAAAGAGCACATGACTGAGGCTAGGAATGAGATTGCTATTGAATTTCCCCCAATTTCAGATGCCTTGATCCAGAAGGAAAAAAGAAGATCTAAGTGGGTGCCCACGCAACTATGGGAGATCTAATAACCTGAGCAATAGAATTACTTGGGAACTCATTGTCATGGAGTACATAGTGGACATATAGGCAAGGTTTGTCGAAACTCATATAGATTATAGAAGAAAAGGGGAGTCGCCTATTCAGAGTGCTGTTTGTCATTATTTCAGTTTGGGAAGAATGCTGGCAAAGGTTTCAATGGCAATGGAGCTTGAACCTGAAAATTTCACTTCATACCCTTTCACAAATGGTGCATATAGCCTAAGAATGAGTGGGAGCCAAATTAGAAGCATTATCAGATGGAAATGAAGGAGGAATTTCAGACAGGACGTAGTAAAAGCAGAGGTAACACAGGTAGATTTAAATGAAGACCATGTAAACCGAAATGCTTTCATCTGCTAGCAATAAGGTTATGGACAACAATAAAACATATTGCTTTAGTTGTCTGTATACAAATGCCACAAGCCTAAAATATTAGTTTTGAGAGTTAGAATATAAATGAAGAATTGGACATAATAAGCATATAAGGGACCTGAGTGGAAAGAAGATAACTAATGGGATAGTGGGATACCAAGGTGAAAAATTCTCAAAATGACAGGAAAGATCAAATTGTGGGTGGGATGGCACTAGAAGTTAAGGAGACACAGGAACAAATAGGATAATAAACCTGCAGGAAACAAACCCAGATCTCTATGGATAGAAAATTTTCTGAGTATAACAGTAGCGGTATACTGCTGACTGACTGGCTAGTCAGTGAAATACTGACAGAGATTAGAAAGGATAACACAATTGTCAACAAAATAATAAAGTGAGATTTCAGTTACTCCAACATTGATTAAATGAATCTTTCATCAGGTCATTCTAGGGAGGTAAAGTTTATAGATACTATGAATACTGATTCTTGAAGCTGCCGGTTCTAGAACTGATAAGAGAGGAAGATGCTTTAAATTTAGTTCACAGTGGCTCACAGGACCAGGTGCTAGGGGTAATGGTGATGGGCTGCTTGGCAATAGTTATGATAATACAACCAAATTTGATGTAATCACCAGACAGATAATATTAAGTAAAATAATACAGCAGTAGCATTCAAATTTTAAAAAGGGAGCAATGGACGGCCCGTGCCATCTTAGAAAATGGCGTGGGCCATCCATTGCTACTTCCATGTGACAGGGGCCGATCAATGGCACCAGTAGCCCCTGTCACATGGTAACGGCAAAAGGCCACCGGTGCCATTTTCATTAGTGGCAGCCAACAGCTCGAGAGGGAGAGATCGCTCCCAGGACCCTGCAGTACCACCAGGGCTTTTAGTAAGTCTTGGGGGGGGGGGGGGGGTTGTAATTATTTATTTATATTCTGCTTTTCACACTTCTTTCAGCACTTCAAAGTGGATTACATTCAGGTACTGTAGGTATTTCCCTATCCTCAGAAGGCTTACAAAGTTTGAACCTGAGGCAATGGAGGGTAAAGTGACTTGCCCAAGATCACAATGAGAAGCAGTGGGATTTGAACTCTGGTCTCCTGGTTCATAGCCCACTGTTACATATGCACTAGGCTACTCCTGCACTCCGAATTATGTAAATTTGTAAATTAAGCAAATAAAGTAAAGTAATTAAGTATATTTGAAGGGTTGGGGTGGGGTTTTTCTTTTGTAGACAATCGCCGAAAAAAAAAATAATGACCCGCTGGAAAATGAAGTTTTCCAGGAAGCGCCTGACCCATAGCCCGATCCAAAATCTAAAAACGATGCACATCTCTACACACATATATGTGCATGTGAAAGTGAACATGTGTGTACATTTTCAACTTTTATAAAATGCTGAATACTTGAGTAGAGGTTAGATATGTGTGTTTATGCTATATTTTGTGTGCATAAATCTTTGAAAATTCATCTTTAAGAAGGCAGGTCAAGAAATAATTTGAGAAGATGCTTGAAACCGAGGCAAAAACTAATGATAACATCTTTTTCAAATGGCTCCCCTTGAGAGACATGTCTATAAATACTTATTAACCAGATGGCCGCACGCTAAAGCGAGTAGCTCCGACTCTCTCCTTGTTTTTCCTTTTCTTCGTAGTGGAAACTTTAAAATATTTACCTCATAAATGGGCAAGAGGAAAGGAAGGGCCAGAGTGTTCCCCGAAGCTTCGGAGGGAACTCCTCTCAGGGCCCGATGGACCAACATGCAGTGTGGAGCCAGGAGCCCTTGTTGAGCTTCATGAATGTGTCCTTGGGCGGTCAGCAGAGAGGTGTTCCTTCGCTGATGACCCAGACCTGGATTCATCTCTTTCTCCAGAGGAGGGCTGGATGCCTCCTCAACCTGGCCCGGGTGCTGACTTGTTCAGTATGTTCCCGTTGCACTCCGATGATGGTATGCAGCTGGCAGTGTCAGCGTCGGGTGGAGCCAGTTTGGAGGAACAAACTGAGGGAGCTGGTTCCCGGTTCGGTAAGGAAACAGAGCTTTTGTCGGCTATTTCCCCAATATCTTCAATGCCTGGACCTTCTACAAGGGCAACATCAGAGGTAACAACTGTTTCCTTAATTAAACCTGCAAATAATACTTTGGACATAATTTGGGAAGCAATTGCTAGCCTATCTAATCAGGTTTCACAGCTAGTCTCTCAATATCGTGACTTCTCAAATTCCTTTAATGTTTCCCAGTCTCAAATAGTAGAAATAAAATCTCAAGTTGAACTATTGGAGTCCAAGTAGTTAAAGATACAGAATTCAGTCAATACCATTTCAGTTGGACATTTGTATCTTCAAAATAAGATGGAAAATCTGGAAAATGTTGTAAGCCGTTGCGGTCTAAGAATCTTAAATTTTCCAAAGAAAAGATTCACCATTCCAGTTGAAATGTTGCACAGATATTTTATGGAAGTTTTGTCCATTAAAGAAAACTTACTTCCACCTATTTCAAAAGTCTATTTTCTGCCTGGTATTAAGGTTTCAAATTTGAATAATGCACCAAGAGAAGCCGTTTGCACTGATTTGTCTCATCTATCTTCTCTTCTTGAAAATTCTCCTGAAGAAAGTATTACTTCTTCTACTCTGATTGTCACCTTTGCCTTGGACTCAGACTGGGACTTTGTGCTGAAAATGTTTTTCCGCAAAAAGGAGGTATTATTCTTAGGATTTAAGATACATATGTTCCCTGACGTGTCTAAGTTAACACAAACTAAGAGAAAACGTTTCTTATTAATGTGCCCTGCTGTTGTAAATTTGGGAGCTTCTTTTTGGCTATATTTCCCTGTAAATGTTTTATTAAATATAGTGGGGTCAAATATGTTTTCTTTGACCCCGCCAAGCTAAATACTTTTCTAAATGATAAAGCCAGGCAGATTCCGTCTAACCTTACATCCAGCCCATAGTTAATCGACCAATTGGAATTCCTAGGGCTCTAATCCCTTTGGGGCGGATTTTAAAAGGGATACGCACGTAACCCCAAAATCCCGCTCCTGCGCGTGCCGAGCCTATTTTGCATAGGCCCGGCAATGTGCGCAAGCTCCGGGACATGCGTATTTCCCGGGGCTTGAAAAAAGGGGCGGGGAGCGGGCGGGGTGGGGCAGGGGTGGGACCGAGGTCTCAGCACAGCGGCTGTGCCGGGGGATTGTGCGCCGGCACTTGGCCAGCGTGCGCAACCTATGCCTGCCCGGAGGCAGGTGCAACTTATTCAACAAGGGGTAGATTTTCAAAAAACGCGTATAGGCGTACTTTTGCTGGCGCATCAGGCGCCAGCAAAAGTACGCTGGATTTTAGTAGATACGCGCGGAGCCGCGCGTATCCACTAAAATCCTGGATCGGCGCGCGCAAGGCTATGAATTCTGTATAGCCGGCGCGCGCCGAGCCGCGCAGCCTACCCCCGTTCCCTCCAAGGCCGCTCTTAAATTGGAGCGGCCTTGGAGGGAATCCTCTAACGCCCTCCCCTCACCGTCCCCTCCCTTCCTCTACCTAACCCACCCGCCCGGCCCTGTCTACACCCCCCCCCTTACCTTTCTCCGGAGATTTACGCCTCCCGGAGGGAGAAGTAAATCCCCACGCGCCAGCGGGTCTGTTGCGCGCCGGGACGCGACCTGGGGGCAGGTACGGAGGGCGCGGCCACGCCCCCGGACCGCCCCGGGCCGTAGCCATGCCCCCATACCCGCCCCCTAAACGCCGCGACAACCGGGCCCGCCCCCCGACACGCCCCCCTCGGAGAACCCCGGGACTTACGCGAGTCCCGGGGCTCTGCGCGCGCCGGTAGGCCTATGTAAAATAGGCTCTCTGGTGCGCAGGGCCCTACTCGCCTAAATCCGCCCGGTTTTGGGCGGATTTAGGCGAGCAGGGCTCTGAAAATCCGCCCCCAAAGGTCAGGAGGGTTTAGATAGGGCTGGGGGAGCGGGTTAAGTAGGGGAAGGGAGGGGAAGGTGGGGGGGGGCAGAAGGAAAGTTCCCTCCGCCCCCAAGTTTCAGAGCGGCCTCGGAGGGAATGGGGAAAGCCATCGGGGCTCCCCTAGAGCTCGGCATGCACAAGGTGCACAAGTGTGCACCCCCTTGTGCACGCCGACCCCGGATTTTATAACATGCGTGCGGCTATGTGCGCATATTATAAAATCAGGTGTAGATGTGTGCGTGCCGTGTTGCGAGCACAAATCTATGCCCATGCGTACCTACTAAAATCTGGCCCATTGTGTTGTGGCCTTTTTCTTCTATTATATAAGAATAGACGTTTCAAATAGGAACTCCCCCTAATTGTGGTCTGACAAGGTAGTATTGAGATTTAATGTGTTTGTATAATGATATTTTCCTAAATTGTGTGATCTCCATATACCATTCTTGTCAAGTTGTATTAACTTGTTAATTTGATTTAAATATTGATAAATAAAGGAGAAAAAAATACGTATTAACCAGATAAGACTTTAGTGTCTCCCCCACTTTCTTATGTATGTGAACAATATGGAAAAAACTTCTGGGTACTTCCAAGTGACCTGGAATGGTCACTGTGTGAGACAAGATATTGCGCTCAATAGACTATTGGTCATGTTTTAATTATTTTGAATATTTTTGCGTCATTTGATCTCTTCACTCATTGCTCCCTTTTCTAGTTCATTAACTGGTTCCAGTACAGATCCCCGAGGCCCTTCATGTTTTACATCTTTCCATTGGAAAAACTGACCATTTAGTACTGTTCTGTTTCCTATCTTTTAACTAGCTACCAATCCACAGTAAGACATTGCCTCCGTATTTCATGACTTTTCATTTCCTGAAGAGTCTCTCATGTGGGATTTTATGAAATGGCTTCTGAAAATCCAAATACAACATATTGACTAACTCATATTTATTGACATGCTTATTGACACCTTCACAGAATTCTATTAGATTAGTAAGCATTGACATCCCTTTGCTGAATCCATGCTGGCTTTTCACTGATAAACAATGTTTATCATTATGACAAGTAATATCTGCCTTTAGGTTTTTTATATTGCATTTTATATTAATTGTTTTGAGGGAGGGCCTTTTTTTTTTTTTTTACTTCTTCCAGCTCCTATGAGAGAGAGAGGGGGGTTGGTGTTAGTTAGAGGAGGGTATTATTTGTGAGTTCTATTTAATTAATTACAATTCTATTGAATTTACTGCTTAATTATATATTTTTTTACTGTGCCATAAATTACTTTGAATCCTTTTCTGGAAAAAATCAGGACATAAATAGAACTAGAAATGCCCAAGTTGGAAACCCTAAAAGGAATGAGCAGTAGGTTCTGAGATCAGTGTAGTCATCAGTATTGTTGAGGGAGGGAATCCTTTTAAATTTCAAACTGATTTTAATTTTCTAATACATTTTTATTCTGGTCTATTCAATCTCTCTCTCCCCCCCTTTCTCCCTGAAAAATAAAACCAAATGTGCTAGTTGGGCTATCCACTGGCAAAAGGTCCTCTCCAGGACATTTTTTAAACTTTAAGATGCAAGAATGCTTTTCAGTGGGCACCAAGGTGATTTGGTAGGACCTGTTCCTTATTTATTAATATATAACTATTTATCTGCCAGGTTCTGTATCCCTGGAATTCAGGCAGTTTGGATATATTTACCAGCAAAGGGCCAGTGCTTTCTTAGTGGTGTATTTAATAAAGTAAGTGAAAAATGTGTGTTAATATATGTTTCAGGTGAAAAAATCAGGATTTACTAAAGAACATTAAGCTTTGAGTAAAACCACATGGCCAGTAATGCATGCACATTACCAATTATGTCAATGTACACCACTGGCCCACAAACTAAAATGATAGCCCCAACTGTGAACATCCTCAAGGAGATAGCAACCTCACCCCTTACTCTGTCATACAACTCATAGGCAAGCAGATCCCTACCCCCCTCCAGCAAATACTCCTCCTTCCCCAACAGCAAACCAAGCCTCCCATACTAAACCCTTTGGGGCCGATGCAATATTATTCGCGGAAAGCGGAATTTTCAGCACCCGCTTTCTTAACGCACTCATGGCCATGCAATACACAAATTGGGGGTTGTGCTAGCAAGGAGGTACTAGGGTCGCTTGCGTAACCTTAGTGCCTTCTTGCGAACACGACCCCGCGGTTGCTGGCGGTCTGCCAGTTATGAACACCGATGCCGATAAACTCGGCGTCAGTTTATATGACTGCAGTCAGCCGGTTATGAAAACCGACGCCGAGTTTATCGGTGTCGGTTTTCATTACTGCAGCCGGCCGATTATGAAAACCAAAGCCGAGCATATCAGCGTCGGTCTTCAAAGCGGCCAGCAGAGGTTTTTTTTTTCTTTTTTTTAATTTCAAAAAACTACAGAAAAGCAATTTCTGAGAAGCACATTTTTTTGCATTTGGAGTGAATGAGTAATAGCCTCATTCATATGCATTTGCATGTGATGAGCGCTAACTCATTCACTCCGCGTTGGACGCGCATTAAATAGGTGCTAATCCCCCTATTGCATAAGGGGGTGGATTAGCGCCTATTTAACCCTCATCTGACAGTGGGTTAAACAGTGCGCTCAGCTGAGCGCACTATATTCCATCGGAACCTTTGTTCTTTAAAGGGCTATCGGGGCCATTGGCTGGCCTCTGTCACAGGGTAGGAGCAATGGACGGCCAGTGCCATCTTAAAAAATGGCATAAGTCGGTATATATATAAACAAAAGAAAATAGCACACAATGCATAAAATGACTTGCAATGTAATAGTGTGTCATGTGACACAATATTTACATATGTTGTATGGAATATCCTTAATTTCTATAACCATGCCCAAGTTTTTATTGTGGCTCACAAACATGCTATATTTGAACTTTATTTTCCACGATTTGATGAATCTAGGCCTTAGCAAGATAAAACATATCTGGCTAAGTAGCGGCAAAGTCAGAACTTATTTGGATAAGTGGCATGCAATTACAATACCCGTAAATTTTTACATCTAACTTTACAAATATATGAGTGGAGATTTTACCCACATAATTTCCATTGTCTTACACCCCATAAATCGAGTGCTATGTGTGTAAGTCGGGAGATTTTCTAACATACGCTTAGCAATGAAATTACCCGTGTTACCAATTAGTCTACCATTTTGCTCATTCCATCTGCAAATTGTCGAGACCATCCTGGCTCTTTGGTCTCAACTTCCCCCATTTCATCCCCCACCCCTCCTAGTCCCTATTTCAATTTGAATATATTTACAATCATTTACTCCAAATAAAGAGAAGGTGTAAATATATACAAGTAAACTACAAAATCTATATGCATAAATCTTTTATAAATTAGCAATTTACACACATGAATGTTGGCCCCCATTCAGGAACGACTGCCTCTTTTTAATGTGTATAGATTTACTCACTTACCCTTACTTACGTGTTTATGTTGTAGGTTTCTAAAATAGCAAATATGTGAGTATTTGCTATTTACATACGTATAAGCTGATTTTTTGGAAATTCTGGCTTTTGAAAATTCAGCTTTTAATTTCTGCATCGCAGATAAGGTGCTTAATTGCACCTTATCAGTAACATATTAACACATTTTCTATTATGCATTTCAAATATACAAGAGAAAAACAAAACAAATGGTTAATACATTTCTAATGCATGTTAAGACCAAATTTGGCATTTTAATACAAGCTAATGCCTCATCACAGCTTAGTAAATAGTAACTCTAGTTAAAAACTGTCAATGAATCATCATCTTTTCTGATTGGGTGTAGTTGTGCCTCACTTTTATATGAAAAGGCAGAAGTTATTTCCTTGACTTTTTCACACCAAAGCCCATGAAAAAGAATTTTACTGTTGTATATTATTTTTGAAAAGTCTACTTTTTAATTGCATTTTATGTTCCTATATCTTAGAAATATATTATCAATTATTGAGGTTATTACGTTATTTTTTATTTAAACAATTACAAACATTTAACATTCATGATGCCCGAATTATCAGGAGAATTTATCACTTTATCTTAAAAAAAATCATTTGCAAGATTTTAAATGAACTCTTTAAAAATTAGACAAATCATAATGGTAAATTTTCATGAAATCAGTTAAAAACAGACAGGGTAATTTTTCAAATCATGTTAGGACGCGATAACGCTGTAACACATATCATAAATAGTACTATGCACATTACATATGGAAAATAATTATTATTCAAGGGGGAGGAGTTTGGGTGGGGTTAAATACCCAAAGCGAGGGAGGAGTCCCGGGAAGGAGCCACGACAACTTCCTGTCGTGGCCCCTTTAAATATTATCTTCAGCCGCGCATGCGGCTCTAAGTCAGCCAGAAGGGGGAGGAGTCATCCCCACCATGCAGGGCCCTGCAGCTAGCCTCAGCAGTGGCCATGGCCGCAAGGAGAGTGCCGAAGGAGGCTGCCTGCTGCTTCAGAAGCCTTGGGGCCAACCTGACGCCGCAGGTGAGTACATGGTCCCGGCTGCGGACCGCTGCGGCCGGCAGCCATGACAGTCGGCCACAGTTGCATCCCGCCGCGGCCGACGGCCATAACACTCATGCTTGTTCTAGGAAGAATATACAGTATTTTAGAGACAATTGTCAATCATAGGTCTTAAAAAACCTCCAACCTCCAATAATCTAAATTTTATTTCTCAATTTTGTATTGATACTTGTATTAAATGTGTAAATATATATTTTTTGTTTTTTTTATATTTTCTTTAAAAATTACTCGTTTATGCTCAAGCTGTGCTCTCACGGGCGGATTTTAAAAGCCCTGCTCGCGTAAATCCGCCCGGCGTTTTGGGGGCGGGGCGCAGTGTTTCGGGGGCGGGACCGGGGGCGTGGTGCCGGCCCGGGGGCGTGGTCCAGGCCTTCGGACCAGCCCCCGGGTCAGAGCACGGCGCGCCAGCAGTCCGCTGGAGCGCGTAGATTTATGTCTGCTTCTCGCAGGCGTAAATCTACGGACAAAGGTAAGGGGGGGGGGGTTTAGATAGGGCCGGGGGGGGGGGGGGGTGGGTTAGGTAGAGGAAGGGAGGGGAAGGTGAGGGGAGGGCGAAAGAGAGTTCCCTCCGAGGCCGCTCCGATTTCGGAGCGGCCTCGGAGGGAACGGTGACAGGCTGCGCGGCTCGGCGCGCGCCGGCTGCCCAAAATCGGCAGCCTTGCGCGCGCCGATCCAGGATTTTAGAAGATACGCGCGGCTACGCGTGTATCTTATAAAATCCAGCGTACTTTTGTTTGCGCCTGGTGCGCAAACAAAAGTACGCGAACGCGCTTTTTTAAAAAATCTACCCCTCATTGTTTAAAGATCATAGCAAATTTTTCTAATGATCAATTTTTCTGCACATTCTAGACACGATGAAACTTTTAACTTATCTGACTGGATTCTTCACACAAAAACCATCTATGTGTGGTCACTCTTCTCAGTAGTCCAAACCAGACATTTTCAAAAATGCTGGTTGCTAGCCAGAAGTGCAGAATATTCATTCATCAAGCCGACGTCAGCTAACGTTTCACCGTATGGCTGTATCAAGGCTTAAACTGTATAAATAAAATATGATTACATGAGAAATTCAATGTTAGAGAACAACTTTATGCACAATGTCAGTGAAGCCTCAAAATACCTTCTTTGACGAAAAGTCCAGCATCCAAATGATTCTATGCTGCGGACACAACCGCTAATGGCAATTTTGTAACAAAAACGCCGGTGCATGCGCTGTCTATTTATATGCGCACTCAACTAATGGGAACAACCTCCCTCTGCTCTGTAGTTCAATGATGTTTCAATCCCGATATAGGAATTCTGTATATTATAAACATTACGTTTTACATTTTTAACAGAAGAAAAACTGTCCATTCCTGAATTGAATTACTTGATGTCAGAGCTCTCATAGTTTATATGTCCATCCTCTCTCAGTCAAAACATAATCCTTCAGTAGAATAATGAAAATTTAATTCTCCTTATATTGATACGGAATCCATTTGAAACCTTGTTGGAAAAAATCTTTTGAGGTTTTTATTCAAAAAAAGGGGAACCAGTCAATTTCTAAATTCAAACCAAAAGGGGAAAAACTTTGCAATTTATATATCCATCTTGATTCTTGCTGTAAAAGTCTCTTGCCTCTATCACCTCCCCTAACATTTGATTTTACTCTCGCCAAAACACTGCATCTTAGATCCCATAAACTATGAATAAATTTGGTACAATGGGATACTACAGGTGCTTCAATTTTAGCAGCTTTTGTGTTCAGAAAGCCTAGTATGTAAAGGTCTGATGGTCTTACCCACATATGCCTGCCTGCAAGGACAAATAAGAGCATATATAACATAATCAGAGCTGCAAGTTGTAAAATCATTCAAAAACATTTTTTTTTTAATCTTTATGGTTGATGAAAGTATCCCCTTGTAGCATTATTTGGCAAAAGGAACAATGTCCACAATGATGGTGTCCCCTTGGCTTATTATTCCATAATACATTCACCATACCATCCCTCTTTTCAGCCAAGTAGGAGGGACTAACAATTTCCTTGATGTTTTTTGACCGTACCTATGACGTGCGTATCCTATAATCTTGGAAACAAGGAAGTAATTGCAAATATTTTAAAAGATGTCAGCGTGCACACATATCTCCTGGTGCATGCACAAATCAGTAGTTCCAAAAAAGGAGTGTGGCATGGGTATGGTCTGGGTGGGGCATGGGCAGGACATGGTCATTTCAAGACTTTAACATGAAATGTGCTTGTAAGTATTTATGCACACAAGTGTGTGCAGAGGTCCCTTGCCATGTAACTGTGGAAGGCTTGTAAGTCCAACAACAAAAAAAAAGCTAGTAACCAGGGTTTTAAGGTTAGGGGCTAATAGGGTAAAAGGGAGGCTACTCAACTAGGGGGTTTAGAAAGTCCTTTCCTTTACCTGGGTGAACTGGAAATGAACTGGGGAAACTGGTAATTGCGTTGGCAGACTTGTCTACTGCAATCCCTTCACTTATGTGGTAGAGGTGGTATTTGCTAGCATATGCACGCATCCATATTAAATTGTGCACACATATACATGTCTACAGCCTATTTTATATCATGTGTGCATATACGCACATATGTTATAATATGGTGCAATCTTTGGTGCGAGCCATGTATACATATGCGCCGGTGCGACTATTTCAAAGTTACCATCCTAGTTACTATGTTACTACCAAGCTTTCAGGCCGATACAGTAAAATCGCGGGAGAGCGGGCGAGCGCACAGGCCACTCTCCTGTGTGCGCGATACAGTATTTTAATTTATTTAAATTAGGCCCGGTGGTAAAAAGAGGCGCTAGGGATACTAGCGCATCCCTAGCGCCTCTTTTTTGATAGAAGCGGTGGCTGACAGCAGGTTTGACAGCCGACGCTCAATTTTGCCAGCGTCGGTTCTCGAGCCCGCTGACAGCCAAGGGTTTGGAAACTGGACGCTGGCAAAATTGAACGTCCGGTTTTTGACCTGCCAGCCGCGGGCCCATTTTAAATTTTTATTTTTATTTTTTACTTTTTTAAACTTTAGGGACCTCTGATTTAATATCGCCATGATATTAAGTCGGAGGGTACACAGAAAAGCAGTTTTTACTGCTTTTCTGTGCACTTTCCCGGTGCCCGGAGAAATTAGCGCCTACCTTTGGGTAGGCGCTAATTTCTGAAAGTAAAATGTGCAGCTTGGCTGCACATTTTGCTTTCTGAATCGCGCAGGAATACCTAATAGAGCCATCAACATGCATTTGCATGTTGCGGGCGCTATTAGGTTTGGGGAGGAGGGGGAGTTGGACGCGCGTTTTGGACGCGCTATTACCCCTTACTGAATAAGGGGTAAAGCTAGCGCGTCCAAAACGTGCGTCTAAATGCCGGCTAACAGTGTGCTCCGTCGGAGCGCACTGTACTGTATCGGCCTGAATGTAATAAACCAAATTAATAAACTATTTTGGATTATTGAATTATTCTTTGCCTGAGGATAGGTATACATTATTTGATGACCACTGCACCATTCTTTGACTGATTATAAACCTAATGGCTACCAACATTAGTGAGGTGTTGTCAAAACACCAGGCTGCCCCATGCTGACTGATGTTAAGACTGTAAACCATGCCTGCTCCATGCAGGTCACTCAGGGATACCTCAATAAAAATTGTTTAGCGAATGCAAAAAAGAAACCCAAAACATGTATTTTCCTATATTATTAAATTAGTGTATACCATATTATTACTGAATAACTATATGGATTTACATTGTTTAATTCCCAATTTTATTGTTATGTCCCCTCCTTCCCAGATACATATACGGCAATTCACATCCTTTTAATCCCTTGTGCCTATCCTAGGAAAAGCTGAAATATTCAATGGAAATAAAATAAATACATTTCATCTGCTAACAGACTACTGTTGTTTTTTTTTTTTTTAAACTATACCATTGGGTTAGGTGAGTTCATATGATTCAGAATGACAGACCTTTATAGAAAGAATGATGGACCTTTCTTCAGATGAAATCTAAACCCCTGATATCTAATGTTGATTATGAGATTTGAAGAAGATTTTGAAATCCTCACTAATGTTTACTGGGTGAAAGGCCAGCAGGTGCAAAATGATCTCAAGTTAAATCTTGCTTAAATCATGCTTTTTTTTTCCCTGAGCCTGAGAGAAGCTGGCAAGCAAACATGACCTTGGAGATCCATATCAGCTCTAATTATAGCTAAAGGAATCATATAATATTGGGGAAAAAAATGCAAAGATGCAGTTATAGGTTTACACTGTACTGTGCTGCAGTAGGAAATTAGAGTAAGATAAAAAAAAAAAAGACTTTCCAAATTGGCTTAATATATTCCCTGCAATGCTCTTTGAGTTTGAAGCTATGCTTTTAACTTTTAATGCAATTTGCAGTTCGGTCAGAATATAATCTCACTTATTAAAATGTAGACAGAAAATAATACCAGTTCTAATCACTTAAAAGTAGGAGACAGCAGCCACCTTTGCTTCTCTGACATATTTAATTGGCCAGCCCCGAACATTCATTATGAAAAAAAAAAATCAAAGATGTATTTTTTTTAAGTTACATTTCTTCATGAATACAGCACTGTACAAAAAAGAAGGCCCTTGGTTTCCGGTGATAGCTCAGGAGTAGATTGTGCAGCAAAGGTTAGAAAATTATGCAGCCTGGTTTCTACATTTCTGTGATAATTGAACAGCATATTAGTATGAATTTGCATATAGCTATACATTGCTTACTATGCACAAAATGTCAATTTTATTGAAAAACATATTTTAAAATATTTGCATGAAATCAAATGTTTCCTAGTCCTTATTGTGAGTCTGAATAATTTTCTTTGGTGGTTTTTACATGATTTCTTTCCATTATCCATTTTAGTTCTTTCTCCTTTTTTTTTTCTTTTCAGAGCTTTTTTGTTATCTCACTTCCATTTTTCTGCCTTCCTATTTCTCCTTTCATTCTCTTTTCCTTTTCCCCCCCTTCCAAAAGTTCCTCATGTTGTGCTGGTCAATCATTTTCTTCTTCCCCTCCAGCTTTTCTTTCATTCTTTACCTTTCCTTGTATCTCTTTTTTTCCCAGGACAAGCAGGATGGTAGTCCTCACAGATGGGTGACATAATCAGATGGAGCCCTGTCACAAAATACTTTTGTCAAAGTTTCTAGAACTTTGATTGGCCCACTGAGGCCTGGATTTATCAAAATGCACTAAATACCTCCTCACCATCCATCGATGCCTTCCCACCCTCTCGTCTTTGGTATCCTTCCTCTCTCTGGAGGCCCAGCGGGTGAAGGGGAGACTCCCTATGATCCATGGGAGGATGCATCCTCAAACCATTCCTCACAAGCTTCCAATGAACTTCTCTCGGAGCCTTCACCCCCAGAAGAAAGGCATCGTTCTCCTCCGGAAGAACTCTCCTTTTCCAGCTTTGTCAAGGAGATGACTGAAACTATCCCATTTCCACTGGTAATGGAGGAGGACGCACGCCACAAAATGTTGGAGGTCTTACAATTCAAAGATGCTTCAAAAGAGTTAATAGCGATACCAGTTCATGAAGTTCTTCTTGACATTTTACACTGCCTCTGGGACCATCCGGGTACTGTACCTCCAGTCAATAGAAAGACAGATGCTACGTACCTGGTTCAACAAGCCCCAGGTTTTCAGAAGAGCCAATTGCCCCACCAATCGATAGTTGTGGAATCAGCCCAAAAGAAGGATAAAAGATCCCATCCACATTTCTCTGCTCCTACTGGAAAGGAACAGAAGGCGTTGGATGCACTGGGGCACAAAGTCTTTCAAGGGTCCATGTTAATAGCTCAAATAGCAGCATACCAACTGTACATGACCCAATATAATAGAAATCTCTGGAAAAAAAGTCCAGGAATTCTCAGAGACTCTACCACAGCAATACCAGGAAACCTTATCCTCCATCCTACAGAAAGGATTGGAAGCAGGTAAACATGAGGTCAGAGCCACTTACAACACTTTTGAAACAGCATACAGAGTTTCGGCAGCGGGAATCAGTGCTAGACGCTGGGTCTGGCTCAAGGCCTTGGACTTACGCCCAGAGGTACAGGACAAACTAGCAGATCTCCCCTATACAGGAGAAAACCTGTTCAGGGACAAGATCCAGGATGCAGTGGCCCAGTTAAAAGACCATCATGAGACCCTACATAACGATCAACTGTCACCTCAGATACCTCCTCCATAGCCCATAGGGACACTAGAAAACAGTTCTATAGACCACGTAGGTATTATCCTCCTACCTCACATGCTCGGACAGCTTGGGCCCCTCAGCGAGGACATACACGCCAACCGAGAACTAAAGTGCAGCCAGCTCCACAAGCTGGACCTGCAGCTGGATTTTGACTCCTATCCAGAGAGCAGCAGCCACCCCCCCCCCCCCCCCCCCGATCCCACAAACCAGTTCACCAGTGGGAGGCCGCCTCTGCCACTTCACAACCAATTAGCGCCCAATTACCATGGACTAATGCGTATTGTCCATCATAACCCACGGTTACCGTCTAAATTTCTCAACTGTACCCCCAGACTCCCCACCCACTCCAGCGTGGAGCCAGGACAATCACACACTACTTCTCAAGTCAGAGCTCTCAACCCTTCTACATGCCATAGAACCGGTTCCCTTGACTCAGCAGGGGAGAGAGTTCTACTCCCGATATTTTCTAATCCCCAAAAAGACCGGCAGTCTCCAACCCATTCTAGATCTTCGGGCCTTAAACAGATTTCTTTACAAAGAACGGTTCAGAATGATGTCTCTGGGCACCGTGCTCCCTCTCCTACAACAGGGGATTGGCTCTGCTCTCTGGATCTTCAAGACGCTTATGCCCATATTTCAATCTTCCCTCCTCATCGCAAATAGCTGCGATTTATAGTGGGACACGGGCATTATCAATACAAGGTACTGCCATTCGGCCTTGCCTCGGCGCCCCAAGTATTCACAAAGTGCCTGGCAGTCATGGCAGCACAGTTACATCGCAAGGGCATCCATGTCTTTCCCTATCTAGACGACTGGCTCATAAAAAGCCAATCCAGACAAGGAGCCCTCAACTCCCTTCGTCTCACCATACTACTTCTTCACTCATTGGAATTTCTGATAAACTATCTGAAATCCCAATTGACGCCATCTCACCATCGCTCCTTTATTTGAGCAGAAAAGGACACCAGAGTGGCCAAAGAGTTCCTACCCATGACCACGCAACCATGCTGTCCAACCTTGCCAGCTCGATGCATCGTCAGCATGTAGCCTCAGCTCACCAACTACTCACGTTGCTCGGCCATATGGTGTCTTCAGTACACATCACACTAATGGCACGCTTAGCCATGAGAGTGACACAATGGACCCTAAGATCTCAGTGGAACCAAGCCATTCAGCCACTCTCGTCCCTTGTCCACATAACCAACCAGCTTCGTTTGTCCTTGCCTGATGGACGCACAAGGCCAACTTACAAACAGGTCTTCCCTTCCAGCAATCAGCTCCTCAGTTGATCTTAATCACGGATGATTCCAACCTAGGTTGGGGAGCCCATGTCAAAGGCCTGCAAACCCAAGGTCTTTGGTCAAAATCCGAAGCAACCTATCAGATAAACTTTCTAGAGCTTCGAGCGATGTGGTACAACCTTTATGCATTCCGGGACTGCCTGGCCAGCAAGGTCGTCTTGATTCAAACAGACAACCAAGTAACAATGTAGTACCTGAACAAACAGTGGGGCACGGGCTCTTATCTGCTCTGCCAAGAAGCGTAGCAGATTTGGGCCTGGGCCCTGTCGCATTCCATACTACTGCGAGCCACTTATCTGGCAGGCACACAGAATGCAATTGTGGACCTCCTCAGCCAGACATTCCAGCCCCATGAGTGGTCACTGGATCCCTTTGTAGTGAGCAGACTCTTCTGCTGGAGGGGTCAACCGGACATTGACCTCTTTGCGTGGAAGCACAACCACAGAGTGGACTAGATCTGCTCCCTACACAGGGACAGGAAAGCACCAGCTGTGGTTGCCTTCGCCCACCCCTGGACTATATGCGTACCCTCTGATTCCGCTAATAAGCAAGACTCTCATGAAACTAAAGCAGAACCGAGGCTCAATGATACTTATAGTCTCTTATTGGCCACACCAAATCTGGTTTCCCATTCTTCTCGAACTCGTGTCCAGGAATTTATTTGCCTGGGCACATCACCCAAGCTAATAACACAGAATCAAGGCAAGTTACGCCACCCAAACCTCCAGACCCTGTCTCTAACAGCCAGGATGTTGAAAGGTTGATACTTAACCTTTCTAGTAACATCTGTCAAGACCTTATAGCTTCATGAAAGCCTTCCACACAAAAGTCTTACCATTCTAAGTGGAAGAGATTTACCTTGTGGTGCACACAGAAAGGCTTTGATTCCTTTTCTTGCCCCACACCACAACTCAGACTATCTCTGGCACCTCTCAGAATCTGGTCTCCAGACTTCCTCCATATGAGTACACCTGAGTGCCATCTCCGCTTACCATCAAGAAATAGTGGATGCCGCAATATCTGCTTAACCCCTTGTGGGTCGCTTCATGAGGGGCTTACTACAATTTAAGCCTCCCTTACGCCCACCGGTCGTGACCTGGGACATTAATTTGATACTTGCTTTGGTCATGCATACTCCTTTTGAGCCTTTGCACTCTTGCGATCTCATATACCTCACATGGAAAGTACACCTGCTCACAGGGTCAGTGAATTGCAGGCCCTTGTAACCTACTCCCCCTATACAAGGTTCCTCCATGATCGGGTGGTTCTCCATACTCACCCTAAATTCCTACCTAAGGTGGTAACTGACTTCCACTTGAACAAGTCTATTGTCTTGCCTACTTTTCTTTCCAAGGCTTCACACTCACCCGGGTGAGTGAGCTCTGCACACCTTGGACTGTAAGCGTGCGCTCGCCTTTTACTTAGACTGCACCACAGTCTATAGGAAATCCACCCAACTCCTTGTTTCTTTTGACAAAAGCAAGCTTGGAGTTGCAGTGGGAAAGCAGACTCTCTCCAACTGGTTGGAAGACTGCATTGCATTCTGCTACCACCAAGCAGGCCTTTCACTTCAGGGATGTGTAAAGTAGGGATGTGCAGAGGGACGCCATATGTTGCATTCGGGATTCATATTTGTTGGGGGGCAGATACGTTGCATTCGGCAAGGGGGCCCCCTGATATGTTTATCCATTAATTCCTATTCGTTTCCCCGCTAAAATTAAATTAACTATAACCCCCGACCCTCCTGACCCCCCAAGACTTACCAAAACTCCCTGGTGGTCCAGCGGGGGGTCCAGGAATGCAGGCGGTTGAGGCCCGACAGGAGGAGGTCGCTCCTGGACCCCCGCTGGACTTTTGGCAAGCGGGGGTCTGGGAGTGCAGGAGGTCAAGGTCCGAGTGCAGGAGGTCGCTCCCGGACCCCCGCTGGACTTTTGGCAAGTCTTGTGGGGGTCAAGAGGGTCTCCCAAGACTTGCCAAAAGTCCCTGGTGGTCCAGCGGGGGTCCGGGAGCGATCTCCTGCATTCGGGCCGTTGGCTGCCAGTAATCAAAATGGGGCCGATAGCCTTTGCCCTTACTATGTCACAAGGGATACCGGTGCCATTGGTCAGCCCCTGTCACATGGTAGGAGCACAAGATGGTCCTGATGGCCATGTGACAGGGCTGACCAATGGCACCGGTAGCCCCTGTGACATAGTAGATCAAAGGCTTTCGGCGCCATTTTGAAACCGGCAGCCGAGGGTATGAGTGCAGGAGATGGCTCCTGGACACCCCGCTGGACCACCAGGTAGTTTTGGTAAGTCTTGGGGGGGTCAGGAGGGTGGGGGGTTGTAGTTAATTTTAGCAGGGAAATGAATAGGAATTCACGTATAAACATATCGGGGGGCCCCCTTGCCGAATGCAATATATCTGCCCCCCCCCCCCCCCCCCCGATGAATACGAATCCCGAATGCAATGTATGGCGTCCCTCTGCACATCCCTACCATTCGAGCTTCTTCACTCCTGTGATCTTCGCTATCTCACATGGAAAGTGATTTTCCTTCTGGCAGTCACTTCAGCTCGCAGAGTTAGTGAATTACAGGCCCTAATTACCTATCCTAAACTTCTGCCCTAATTACCTATTCACTAAACTTCTGCAGGACTGGGTGGTACTCCACACTCACCCTAAGTTCTTGCCTAAGGTAGTATCGGAGTTTCACATTAATCAATCCATTATACTACCTACTTTCTTTCCCAGGACCCATTCCAATCCAGGAGAACAGGCTCTGCATACCCTTGACTGTAAATGGGCTCTAGCATTCTACCTAGACCGTACAGCTGCCCACAGGGAAAGCACTCAATTGTAGAGATGTGTATCGTGTGATCGATCGTCTTAACGATCAATTTCGGCTGGGGGGGGGGGGGAGGGAATCGGATCGTCGCGGTTTTGTTTTTATAAATATCGTGTAAATCGGGGGAGGGCGGGAAAACCGGCACACTAAAACATCCCTAAAACCCACCCCGACCCTTTAAAATAAATCCCCCACCTTCCTGAACCCCCCCCCCCACAATATCTTAAGTTACCTGGGGTCCAGTGGGGGGGGTCCCGTTGTGATCTTCCACTCTCGGGCATTGGTCGCGTTGATATAAAATGGTGCCGGCGCTACCTTTGCCCTGTCATATGCAAAGCAAAGCAAAGCGAAATGGCGCCGGCCATATGGCCATATTGCCGTACAGCAAAATGGTGCCGGCCGTACGGCAACACGATTCGAGTGCAGGAGGTCATTCCCAGACCCCCGCTGGAATTTTGGCAAGTCTTGTGGGGGTCAGGAGGCTCCCCCAAGCTGGCCAAAAGTCCCTGGGGGACCAGCGGGGGTCCGGGAGCGATCTCCTACGTTCGTGACGTCGGGGAACAGGAACCAAAATGACAGGGCAAAGGTAGAGCCGGCGCCATTTTCTATCAACGTGCCCAACGACCGAGAGTGGAAGATCACAACGGGACCCCCCCACTGGACCCCAGGTAATTTAAGACATTTTGGGGGGGTTCGGGAGGGTGGGGGATTTATTTTAAAGGGTCGGGTGGGTTTTAGGGATGTTTTAGTTTGCCGGTTTTCCTGCCCTCCCCCTTCCCCTCCCCCTTCCCCCGATTTACGATTTTTGACGATAAATCGGGGGAATTCCTATTAAATATCGCCTCTAACGATTTTTGACGATTTAAAATATATCGGACGATATTTTAAATCGTCAAAAAATGATTCACATCCCTACTCAATTGTTTGTCTCTTTCCACCCTAACAAGTTAGGGAAGCCTGTGGGTAAGCAGACTCTCTCCTCCTGGTTGGCGGACTGCATATCCTTTTGCAATCAGCAAGCGGGCATTCCATTTCAAGACCGTGTTAAAGCACACTCTATGAGGGCCATGGCAACTTCAGTAGCACACCTATGATCGGTGCCGCTTCCTGACATTTGCAGGGCTGCCTCCCAGAGTTCTCTCCACACCTTTGCAGCCCACTATTGCTTGGACAAAGCCGGAAGACAAGATTCCATCTTCGGCCAGTCTGTCCTTCATGACCTATTTACAACGTGACGTAACAACACCCTTCCACCTGCCCGGTGGGGTTCAGGATGCCCTCTATCAAATTCCACCCCAGTTGTTGTGCCAGTTGCACGCCAAAGGTACATTTGGTGCATGTTCGGACATCCTCAGCTCGGTACTCACCCATATGTGAGGACTACCATCCTGCTTGTCCTATGAAAAAGCAAATGCTTACGTGTAACAGGTGTTCTCACAGGACAGCAGGCTGTTAGTCCTCATGAAACCCGCCCGCTGCCCTGCAGTGTTGGGTTCATAACGTTTTATTATTTTATTTTTCGGCATTGCATGTAGCTTTTAAATAAGACTGAAGGGGGACCCCTGCTGGCTGCAGGGTTAGTGCCATGCTGGGCATGCCCAATAGGTGCCAGTCAAAGTTCTGGAAACTTTGACAAGTTTTCCGTGATTGGGCTTCATCCTGTGATGTCACCCATATGTGAAGACTAACATCCTGCTGTCCTGTGACAACACCTGTTACAGGTAAGCAGCATTTGCTTTCTTCTGGCAGTGAACCAGTACAGGAAGAAGTGACAGTTCAGGAAGAAGACAACATACCTGCATAAAGGAAATCCTTGGATGCTGTGCCTGCCTGATCGTCCAGGCCTTATGTCCCTACGAGGGCTTGACCATTAACGCTGTGCCTGTCCATCCAGGTTTTCCATCTCTACAAGGGTTTGACCTCGAATGCTGTGCCTGTCTGTCCAGGCATTCTGTCACTACAAGGCCTTGGCCTGTTTCCTCTAATGCTGTGCCTGTCCGTCTAGGCCTTATGACCCTACAAGGGCTTGACCTCTATTGCTGTGGCTGTCCGTCCAGGCCTTATGTCTTTATGAGGGCTTGACCTGTATCCTTGAATGCTGTGCCTGTTTAACCAGGCTTTACATCCCTATGAGGGCCTGACCTCTATCCTCGAATGCTGTGCCTGCCTGTTCGTCCAGGCATTATGTCCCTATGAGGGCTTTACTTCTATCCTCGAATGCTGTGCCTGTCCATCCAGGCCTTATGTCCCTACAAGGGCTTAACCTCTATCCTCAAAAGCTGTGCCTGTCCTTCCAGGCCTTATGTCTCTACAAGGGTTTGACCTCGAACGCTGTGCCTGTCCATCAAGGCCTTATGACTCTAGCAAGGGCTTGACCCGTATCCTCTAATGCTGTGCCTGTTCGTCCAGGCCTTATGTCCCTACAAGTACTTGACCTCTGTCCTCGAAAGCTGTGCCTGTCCATCCAGGCCTTACTTCTCTACAAGGCTTTGACCATTAATGCTGTGCCTGTTTGTCTAGGCTTTACATCTCTACAAGGGTTTGACCTCGAATACTGTGCCTGTCCATCTAGGCCTTATGTCCCTTCAAGAGCTTGACCTATATCCTCGAATGCTGTGCCTGTCTGTCCAGGCCTTATATCCCTTCAAGGGCTTGACCTGTATCCTCTAATGCTGCCTGTTTGTCCAGGCCTTATGTCCCTACAAGAGCTTGACCGCTATCCTTGAATGCTGTGCTTTCCTGTTCATCCAGGCCTTATGTACCTACAAGAGCTTGACCTCTATCCTTGAATGCTGTGCCTGTCTGTCCAGGCTTTATTTCCCTACAAGGGCTTGACCTCGAATGTGTGCCTGTCCATCCAGGCCTTATGTCCCTACAAGAGCTTGACCTCTATCCTCGAATGCTGTGCCTGTCTGTCTAGGCCTTATGTCCCTACAAGGGCTTGACCTGCATCCTCTAATGCTATGCCTGTCCATCCAGGCTTTACATATCTACAAGGATTTGACCTTGAATTCTGTGCCTGTCCATCTAGGCCTTATGTCCCTACAAGGGCTTGACCTCTAATGCTGTGCCTGTCTGTCCAGGCCTTATGTCCCTAAAAGGGCTTGACCTCTAATGCTGTGCCTGTCTGTCCAGGCCTTATGTTTTTAAAAGGGCTTGACCTCTACTGCTGTGCCTGTCCTTCAACATTTGGGATGTAAGAACATAAAAAGCTGACTTCAGTTCTTGCTTCATAAATGGCAGTCTCTATTGCTCTAAAAGGTCATCTGTTGATTTATCTTTCAGACATGATAAAGATAACATATTCTTCTGGCAGAGAATCAGTTCTGGAAGAAGTGACAGATCAAATCACAACATACCTGCACAAAGGAAATCCTCGAATGCTGTGACTGTCTGTCCAGGCCTTATGTCCCTACAAGGCCTTGACCTGTATCCTCTAATACTGTGCCTGTCCATCAAGGCCTTATGTCCCTACAAGGCCTTGACCTGTATCCTCTAATACTGTGCCTGTTCATCCAGGCCTTATGTCCCTACAAGAGCTTGACCTTTAACCTCAAATGTTGTGCCTGCTTGTTCGTCCAGGCCTTATGTCCCTACAAGTGCTTGACCTTTATCCTCGAATGATATGCCTTTCTGTCCAGGCCTTACATCTCTACAAGGGTTTGACCATTAACACTGTGCCTGTCCGTCCAAGATTTACGTCTATACAAGGGTTTGACCTTGAATGCTGTGCCTGTCCATCCAGGCCTTATGTCCCTATAAGAGCTTGACCTGTATCCTCTAATGCTGTGCCTGTCAGTCAAGGCTTTACATCCCTACAAGGGCTTGACCTCATACACTGTGCCTGTGCGTCCACATTTGGAATGTATGAACATAAAAAGCTGACTTAAGATGTTTGGAGCCTGCGTATTTCATATGCTCAATAGTTTTCATGACCTTCATAATATGGGGGCCATGTTCCCTAAATCTTTCTTAGGTGCCAACATTAATGTTTCTTCTAGTACTATAGAAAACTGGTGGTAGTTGCACTCTAGTTCATCCTCTGTGTTCCCATAGTTTATAGAGGCACTGTAGGGTACAAAGTCAACATAGGTCAATATTGTATATTTGAGCGGGAGATGACGTCAGCGCTTCTTTTGGTCCTAACGGCTGAACCTTCTTTGCAAAGGGAAACCTCAGTCTCCGGCAATTCAAAATACTAATCCTTCACAGCATGGATCCTTAAATAAAACAAACAATTTTCTTTTCTTTTCAGGGCAGAGAAGAAAACTTCCTCCATCTTGCTCAAGAAGTCATGATCTGTTTGCACATGCTTAAAGCCTAACAATTTGTATTTTGTACCATTATACACTCTAGGGTCCAACCCATTCCAGGGAGCCCTTCCCTGCTCAAAGGAAAGGGAACTCTCCCCGTGGTAGCCAGCCTATCTCTTAGTACCTGTTTACCCATGTTGAACCGCTGTTCACCTGGCACCCTGCTCCACATCACCACACTTTGAAGGCTTGTTCTCCACTCTAGGGTCCAACCCATTCCAAGGGAGCCCTTCCCTGCTCAAAGGAAAGGGAACTCTCCCCATGGGAGCCGGCCTATCTCTTGGTACCTGTTGACCCATGTTGAACTGCTGTTCACATGGGTCAACGTCGCCACACTTTGAAGGCTCATGCTCCACTCTAGGAGTCAACCCATTCCAAGGGACCCCTTTCCTGCTCAAAGGAAAGGGAAACTCTCCCCGGGTGTAGCCAGCCTATATCTACCCTCTGACCCATGTTGAACCGCTGTTCACATGAACCCTCCTCTGCCTTGGCCTTGAAAGTTCTCATTTGTATATCTCCTACATCGACCAGATTTTAAAAGACCAGCGAGAGCTCACTAGACACCAATGAAAACACCCCACTCTAGGGGCAAACCCATTCTAGGGAGCCCTTTCCTGCTCAAAGGAAAGTGAACTTTCCCTGGGGCCGGCCTGTCTTACCCCTCTCATAACCACAAGGACCAGACTTCATCCGCTCTGCCAGCCTGTCTTGCCCCTATCATCTTTCTACCACTGTGCCTTGCTGCCATACACCAGCTGACTCACTCAACTCCTTGTGGTTTTATTGCCACTATCATGGTTCCTCAGTGTGCTGCTGCTAGTCTTTCTGCTTGCTATGTTGCCCCTTCATTGTGCTGTAGGATGTTGATGCCACTTGTCTTGCCACTTTGCCTGTCGTGCTGCCTTCGAGGGTTCATGCATCTGTTATTGGTGCTCTATTTTGAAGCTGTGGGGTGTTTTTGACACTCTCACTGCTGCTTTGCACCTCTGTTAAAGCACTCTTGTCACTCCTGGTACCCCTTTGCCCCTTTAAAGTGCCTTAGGCTATTCATGCCACTTTTGTGCCACTTTGCCACAGTCTAAGTACCTTGGAGCTATTTTCTCATACTGATGATTACTCCCCAGACGTTTCATTAGAACTGATAAGAAAACTCCAATTCTGCAGCCAAAAATAGGCTGCAAATACTTCCCCCATTGACTTTAATGAGAAATTGGAAAACGAATACAACTAATCAACGAATTGGTTTCTCCCCCTATGAAATGAATACAAAGGATTCCTGGCGAAATAAATACCCAATCGAAACAATTTTTTTCCTTTTGCACATCCCTAAACAGGGGCAGTCTTGGACTTGGACATCCCGCTATATCAGATGTTGGGCTATTACCAGCTATTCTCTTGTTCAGCCAGGTAAGAGAAGATTCATGTTACAGAAGTTGTTCTGAATTCATATGATTATAAGTGGGGCACAACTGGGGGATTTAAGAGCATTGGCCATTTCTCACAGCTCATAGAAATAACTGTAGAATTGATTGAAATGAAGAGAATGTGACATTAGATAGAAAGGAGCTGCAGTGTGACTTCCTTCTCAAGTGACCCAGCTAAGATACATTTGTTTTTGATATGCAGATCTGAGGCTCTTCAAGTGACCCTTATCTGTTCTGAACATGGTCAAAGAAGTATAGCCTCATACTGGAGAATGTTGGGCTATAAAGTGAAAATGCATTAGTAATTATTACTTTTAAAGGCCAAGAAGCAAAAATGCAGACTTGAAAAAAAATGTTGTCACATTACAACTTGAGTTGTCACACTTACCATCTCACTAAATCTCTAACAACTGGATAGAAATCGTGGTAATACTATGACAATCTTGTATATAATGAACCACGTTTAATGAAATGCCAAAACAAAAAATATTTTTATTGCGACAATAACCCTTTGTCACAATAAAAATTGTCGCAATAAAAATATTTTTTGTTTTGGCATTTCATTAAACGTGGTTCATTATATACAACACTTACCATCTCTGCAGATACATTTTGTTGAGCATTTAATCATCTGATTGGTTTACAATTTTTAAATGAACTATTTCTAAAAAGTGGACAATGAACCATGATTATAAGAATATGACCAATATAACAAAGGAGCGGTTAGAGGTTTCATTTTATATATTTATTTGAATTTTATCACATTTATTTATTTGTTTATTTATTTATTTTGTCAGTTTATATACCGTCATTCCATGTGTAGATCACAGCAGTTTATAAAATCACATTCATAGTTGTAATTCATCAAACAAACAGTGATTGGTTACAGGGGTGGTCTTCATAAACAGGCATTAATATCTATCAAGTGTAATTATCTAGTACGCATTAATAATTGATCTAGTACTTAAGACAAAGAGTATGGAAAATTAAAACAAAATGATAGTTTTCTCTTCTTAGAGGGTTGTTTTGAGAATCATATGTTCTCTCATTTGGTTTACTCTACATGATTCGATTATCTTTTGTCCTTCTTGTCTTTGTTACTCAGTATATTCTGATGTTTTTAAGTTAGCTATTCAAAAACACATATAAACTATATGCTTAGCTCACATATACATCTCTTTCTTTTTGGTAAAATATATAACATGTCAGGCAGAGAATTCCAGAACTTTGGACCCACTATGGAAAACACATGATCTTTTATCTGCGTCAGATGTGTGCTCCAAATTGTGGGAATAGTCAATAGTCCTTTATTTTGATATCTTAGTGTTTGTGGCAGATTGTATGGGTGTAGAGGCACTCCTATTAAGCCAGTGTTATTGGAATGAATAATGTTGAATATTATCGTTAATACGTTATAGTGGATACTGGCTTGAACTGGTAACCAATGCAGTGACATAAGCGAGGGTGTAAGGTGATCATTTCCTAAATCCTAATAAGAGTCTTGCTTTGGCACTTTGTAACAGTTGTAGTGGTTTTAAGTGACATGCTGGAAGACTTAATAGTAAGGAGTCACAGTAGTATAGGTTTGAGAAGATTAGAGTTTCCAATGCAGCACAGTGTTAGGAATTGTGGACCCTTGCTCCAAGGTGGGGTTGGTGCTACCTGCGGGGCTCAACCCCACCGTTGGGAGGCGAGGCTGGCTGAAAGCAGAGGCAAACAGGAACTTTGCCAGTACCAGCCCTCGTTCCCCACAGGTTGAGCCCATGGGTGCCAGGGCCGGCTGGTCTTAGGTGGGCCTTTGTGTAGGTGGTCCCGGAGGAAACAGGTGGCTAGAAGAGAGGTCAGATTCAGACCAAGGTTGAGGTACCCTCGAGGAGAAAGAGAGAGAGAAGGCCTCAAGTGATGAGATGCTACAGCAGTTTCGGAGACAGTAGAGCAGGACCACGTAGGGCAGGCTCCGTGGAAAGGAAGTGCAGGAGCAGAGGCCTGAGTAATGGTATGTTGAAGCAGACTGAGAGTGGCAAATCCACTGAGATAGGTTCAGTGGAGTAGAAGTGCTGAGGCACTGCCTGAGGTGCGGCAGTGCAGTAGCAGGAACCTGTGAAGTAGAAGCGCTGAGAGATACCCCGAGGAGCGGGGACACAAAGACACAGTCCTGTAATGTAGAGGTGCTGAGACAGGTCGTGAGCGGGAGCGTAAAGACAGCGTCTGGTGACGTAAAATTTCTGACCAGGCCCTGAGGGGCAAAACCGCCGAGACAGGCTCTATCACAGCCGCACATGGCAGACCACGTGACTGGAGCGATCAGCCCACCTGGGGTTGCCCGATCCCCCGATAGGCCAATCTGCCTCTGCTCATGATGTAGCAGCACTGAGCCAGGTCCCGAGGAGCGGGAGCGCTGAGGCAGGTCTCAGATGTAGAAGCACTGAGCCAGACCCCGAGGAACAGGGCACTGAGGCAGGGACCAGATGTAGAAGTGCTGAGCCAGAACCCCGAGGAGCTGGGCACTGAGGCAGGGTCCCAGATATAGAAGCGCTGAGCCAGGCCCCGAGGAGCTGGGCATTGAGGCAGGGTTCCAGATGTAGGAGCGCTGAGGCAGAACCCCAAGGAGAGGGGCACTGAGGCAGGGTCCCAGATGTAGGAGCACTGAGGCAGAACCCCGAGGAGTGGGGCGCTGAGGCAGGGTCCCAGATGTAGAAGCACTGAGCTAGGTCCCGAGGAGCGAGAGCGCAGAGACTGGATTCCGACGAGCAGAGCAGGGATCCGTAGAATAGGAATAACAGGTACGGAGAACTGGAGCAAGCACCAGCTAGGAACTTGTTGCCAAGTCAGTTAGTGGTGGAGAGAGATAGTCCTTAAATATCCCAGGCAGTTAATGTCATCAGCCGGCGAAGAGCCTAAAATTCCCGCCATTGACCCTTTAAAGGGAGGACAGATGGTACGCACGTGCGTGCCTAGGGAGGCCCAGGGTCGGAACGCTGGTTGGCAGCGTCCCAGTTGACACGTGGAGCACAGGGAGCCAGGAGGAATGCGGTGGCGGTGACTGGCTGCGGCTGCGAGAGTAACAGGAGTAAAGGGCCAAGCATGACATGAGGTGAGTTTTGCCGGTCGCGGGTGGCCGTGGCTGGTGGGTGTAACACTATCTTACCATGGCCTAAGAATATAGCATTCCCCTTTCATTATTAGATAACCTGTGCAAAGATAGACAAAGGTTTTTTGTTTTTTGTTTTTTTTTTTTTTTTGGGGGGGGGAGTCAGATAATTATAGTTTAGGCTAATCCCCACTGGCATCACATTCCACAGAGTTGGACCAAAAAAGCAAAGACCTTCTACCTCATAGAAATCAATTTTACCTCTGTTGGACTTAGGGCCTGATTTTTTTTAAAGCATTTACATGCTTAAAAATGGGTTTTACACATGTAAATGCACTTTACCTGAGAAAGTGGGCTTTTGAAAATTGCTACAATATGACATTAAATTGTTCATAGGATTTACCTGTGTTAAGTGCACTTTATGTGGGTAAATGGCTTTTGAAAATACCTCCGATAGTAGTTACATTTACACATGCAATTCCTTTTGAAAATTACCCTCCAAGTAAAGCAAGTTATGAGGAATGAAGCAGTCTACTAGACTGTTGGCCATTCCTAGATGAACCAGCTATATAGGTGTGTCCCAGTGCAATGCCTTAAGTACCAATCATGATATTATGAAAGCCTTTACTCCATAGGAAATAAATAAGGATGTGCATTGAGAAAATGTTAGGTTCATTTAATTTTGTTTTGTCCCCCCAACCTTTTTATTTCATTAGGTTTTTTATTCTTATTTTTCATTTAGTGCACACTAGTGTACACTATTTGAGTTGTAATAGTGTGCACTAGCTCAAATAGTACACACTAAATTTAAATAGTGTGCACTAAATGAAAAATGTAAAAAAAGTTTTGTAAATTTTTTTAATTTCAGTTTAGGAACAATATGAAGAAAAGCAAAATAGGCACTGTCATTGAGTATATTAAAAAGAGGCCACATAGGTGCATACAATGCATGAGCAAAAGTACACATGCAAAAAAGGGGCATGTTGGGATAGGGTTAGCATGTACATGTGTAATGATTAATTGTAAAAGCAATGTATGAGAAAACATCATCCAACCTATGGGCCGGATTTTAAAAGGGTTACGCGCATAAGGTACGTGCGTAACCCTTTTAAAAGGCCCCTGTGCACGTCGAGCCTATATTGCATAGGCTTCCGGTGCACGCAAAGCCCCGGGACACACTTAAGTCCCGGGGCTTTCTTGGGGTGGGCGTGTCGGGGGGCGTGACGCAGTCGGCGCATCATCCGGGGGGCGGTGCCATGGGAGTGAATTTGGTCCGGGGGCGTTCCAGGGGCATGGCCGTGGCCTCCGGACCAGCTCCCGGACCAGAACATGGCGCGCGGCAGCCGGCCCGACACGCGCAAAGTTACACCTGCCTCAAGCAGGTGTAACTTGTGCGACATAGGTAGGGGGGGTTAGATAGGGCCAGGGGGGTGAGTTAGGTAGGGGAAGGGAGGGGAAGGTGGGGGGAGGTGGATGGAAAGTTCTCTCCGAGGCCACTCCGAAATTGGAGCGGCCTTGGAGGGAACGGGCAGCGCACTCAAGGCTCGACGTGCGCAAGTTGCACAAATGTGCACCCCCTTGCGTGCGCCGACCCCGGATTTTATAAGATACGTGCGGCTACGCATGTATCTTATAAAATCCGGCGTACTTTTGTTCACGCCTGGTGCGCGAACAAAAGTATGCGCGCGCGCTGTGTTTTAAAATGTACCCCTGTGTGTGTTAATTTACTATTGCTCATTTATGTACAAAAAGAACAAACTTTCTTTTGGCTTGGCATTTAGTGGGTTGTCTACTCCAGCTGAGTTGTCACAGGAGCAGGCTAGGAAGTGAGAGGGAGTATACCATGGACAGATTGGGACCTTCTGGGGTCAAACTGTGATACACCAGGGTCATATAAGTGTGTCACTGGGACACACAGGGTCATACGATGGGGGGGGGGGGGGAGGAAGGGGAGAGTGATTATACCTAGGATAGATACTGGGTTGTAACTGGGATATACTAGTTTTTACTTGGGAATATGAGTTACTGAAACCTACTGGAACCTATTGGGGTTGGGAGTCAGTAGTGGAGACTACCTTTTCAAAATGACTCTAATTGCCTTATGGATACTTAGGCACAATTGTTGAAGAGGGAGAGAGAGGAGGAATAAGAGGAGGAAGTAGTCCTTACAGGGAGTCTACAAGACTAGGACACAGATTTTAGATCTCTCAGATAAATAAATAATGCACAAATTCAGGTTCAACAAGGAAATCATACTGTACCTATGCCAGCAGTTAGAGCAAGATCTGCAACCTACCATTCAAAGGGGCCATGCCTTGCCTGTACATGTCAAGGTCTCTACTATTTTGGCATTATTGACCACCAGAACTTCCAGACACCTCTGGGGGTCATTCCTGGAATAAGCCAGTCTGTCACCTCCATATATATTAATCGGTTCCTGACTGCATTTCTCCAGAAAACATACCACTCTATATCTTTCCCTCAGAGCAGACACCAACAAGAACAAATCATGACTTATTTCTATCAAATATCACACTTCCTTTCTGACTTGGGGGCTATTGATTGCACTTACATCCATATAAGGGCACCAGGGAAAGACAAGGCCACCTATCTCAGCCGCAAGGGCTTCTGCTGTATCAATATGCAGGTGGTCTGCAATTCTAAGGACAACATCCTGGAAATCATTCCCAGGTTTCCAGGATCCACTAACTATGCCTATATCCTCTCAAAGTCAGGAATTCATGATCGCTTCCAGAAAGGTCACGTCACCAAGGGCTGGATCCTAGGTAGGAATGCATTTATCACTACTATCACATACCAACTAATCTCTTTTTATTGTCTCACTCATATCTAGGTGGGCTGAAAGCTTTGGCCCAGGAAGACCACTCTAACCCTGCCCTGTGAAGTAGCCTGCTGCCACCTCCCCAAGGCCATATCTAACTGATCTTCTCTGCCTTGACCCCCTACAGGTGATATCCGCTCAAAATCTGTCTCATGATCCCACTGGGTAGCCCAAAGATCGCTGCAGATGTTTGCCACAACAAGGCCCACCAGGAGACCAGAGCATTCATTGAGAGAACCTCTGGCCTAATCAAAACAAGTTTCTGTTTCCTGGACCAATCTGAAGAATGCTTTCTTTACAACGCCTATTAGGTCTGTAAGATATTTTTAGCCTGCTGCATACTCCATGCCCTGGCCAGAACCAGAGGTATGCTTCCTCCTGAGGACTAGAAGATCATCTAGATGAAGAGAAGGAAAAGGAAGAAGATCTGAATCAGGTAGAATTGTAGGAAGTATATTGCCAGAGTCAACGAAAAGTTATAGAGGAAAGGAACACTCTGATACAAAGTCATTTTAGAAGGTAAATGTGTATTTATTTACAATCCGGGGTCGGCGACCGCAAGGGGGTGCACACTTGTGCACCTTGCGCACGCTGAGCCCTAGGGGAGCCCCGATGGCTTTCCCTGTTCCCTCCGAGGCCGCTCCAAAATCGGAGCGGCCTCGGAGGGAACTTTCCTTCCGCCGCCCCCCCACCTTCCCCTCCCTTCCCCTAACCCTAACCCTAACCCTAACCCTAACCCGGACCAGAACATGGCGCGCGGCAGCCGGCCCGACACGCGCAAAGTTACACCTGCCTCAAGCAGGTGTAACTTGTGCGACATAGGTAGGGGGGGTTAGATAGGGCCAGGGGGGTGAGTTAGGTAGGGGAAGGGAGGGGAAGGTGGGGGGAGGTGGATGGAAAGTTCTCTCCGAGGCCACTCCGAAATTGGAGCGGCCTTGGAGGGAACGGGCAGCGCACTCAAGGCTCGACGTGCGCAAGTTGCACAAATGTGCACCCCCTTGCGTGCGCCGACCCCGGATTTTATAAGATACGTGCGGCTACGCATGTATCTTATAAAATCCGGCGTACTTTTGTTCACGCCTGGTGCGCGAACAAAAGTATGCGCGCGCGCTGTGTTTTAAAATGTACCCCTGTGTGTGTTAATTTACTATTGCTCATTTATGTACAAAAAGAACAAACTTTCTTTTGGCTTGGCATTTAGTGGGTTGTCTACTCCAGCTGAGTTGTCACAGGAGCAGGCTAGGAAGTGAGAGGGAGTATACCATGGACAGATTGGGACCTTCTGGGGTCAAACTGTGATACACCAGGGTCATATAAGTGTGTCACTGGGACACACAGGGTCATACGATGGGGGGGGGGGGGGGGGGGGGAGGAAGGGGAGAGTGATTATACCTAGGATAGATACTGGGTTGTAACTGGGATATACTAGTTTTTACTTGGGAATATGAGTTACTGAAACCTACTGGAACCTATTGGGGTTGGGAGTCAGTAGTGGAGACTACCTTTTCAAAATGACTCTAATTGCCTTATGGATACTTAGGCACAATTGTTGAAGAGGGAGAGAGAGGAGGAATAAGAGGAGGAAGTAGTCCTTACAGGGAGTCTACAAGACTAGGACACAGATTTTAGATCTCTCAGATAAATAAATAATGCACAAATTCAGGTTCAACAAGGAAATCATACTGTACCTATGCCAGCAGTTAGAGCAAGATCTGCAACCTACCATTCAAAGGGGCCATGCCTTGCCTGTACATGTCAAGGTCTCTACTATTTTGGCATTATTGACCACCAGAACTTCCAGACACCTCTGGGGGTCATTCCTGGAATAAGCCAGTCTGTCACCTCCATATATATTAATCGGTTCCTGACTGCATTTCTCCAGAAAACATACCACTCTATATCTTTCCCTCAGAGCAGACACCAACAAGAACAAATCATGACTTATTTCTATCAAATATCACACTTCCTTTCTGACTTGGGGGCTATTGATTGCACTTACATCCATATAAGGGCACCAGGGAAAGACAAGGCCACCTATCTCAGCCGCAAGGGCTTCTGCTGTATCAATATGCAGGTGGTCTGCAATTCTAAGGACAACATCCTGGAAATCATTCCCAGGTTTCCAGGATCCACTAACTATGCCTATATCCTCTCAAAGTCAGGAATTCATGATCGCTTCCAGAAAGGTCACGTCACCAAGGGCTGGATCCTAGGTAGGAATGCATTTATCACTACTATCACATACCAACTAATCTCTTTTTATTGTCTCACTCATATCTAGGTGGGCTGAAAGCTTTGGCCCAGGAAGACCACTCTAACCCTGCCCTGTGAAGTAGCCTGCTGCCACCTCCCCAAGGCCATATCTAACTGATCTTCTCTGCCTTGACCCCCTACAGGTGATATCCGCTCAAAATCTGTCTCATGATCCCACTGGGTAGCCCAAAGATCGCTGCAGATGTTTGCCACAACAAGGCCCACCAGGAGACCAGAGCATTCATTGAGAGAACCTCTGGCCTAATCAAAACAAGTTTCTGTTTCCTGGACCAATCTGAAGAATGCTTTCTTTACAACGCCTATTAGGTCTGTAAGATATTTTTAGCCTGCTGCATACTCCATGCCCTGGCCAGAACCAGAGGTATGCTTCCTCCTGAGGACTAGAAGATCATCTAGATGAAGAGAAGGAAAAGGAAGAAGATCTGAATCAGGTAGAATTGTAGGAAGTATATTGCCAGAGTCAACGAAAAGTTATAGAGGAAAGGAACACTCTGATACAAAGTCATTTTAGAAGGTAAATGTGTATTTATTTACAAGGTGTGCTAATATGATGAATAATATATTAAATTAGTGCTTCCTTGGTCACCCTTGAGGGGTGAGAAGCTCTGTTGTCTTTGATTGTCTAATTCTGGCACTTCTCTGTAGTGATGTCCTATCATAGCTGAAACTGCCATTGGAGGGCACAGAACCTGGGGGCAGTGGCACAGCTATGGAGCTGCAGGAGAGGCCTGTAGTGCTCAGAGTCAGCAGAGAATATAGGCCAGCTGCTGTGGTGGGCCTTTCCTCCTCAGCCATCTGTTCTCTTAGAGAAGTGGGAGCATTTCTCTGTGGAGCTCAGGATTTCAGTGTTTTGTCAATAAGGTCCTTTTCCTGAGTGGTGATTCCCAGAAACCGGTATTGCATATTTGTCATTGGGATTATTTTTCCCTATGTGCATCACTTTGCAATGTTCCATATTAAATTTCATCTGCCGTTCAGAAGGTCCTTCTGCAGTTCCTCATAATCTGCTGTTAGGCTTTGCAGCATCCCCAGCCACAGCTGACCTGAGGTTTGAAAGATTTGACTTGGTGATCTAACTGGGACCTCCTATGTGGCAACGTGCAGCAATCTCACTGAGTCACTGGCCAACCCCACACATATTTATTTTATTAGACCATACTATGTTGATTTAGTTATCTTGGTTCGCAGTCTAGACTACACAGAACTGTTCCAAAAATAATCCCCTAAAAAATAGGAGGTAGTGGATGTGACAGTAGACTGAAATAGCTCTGGAGTTTTCAAGTTAGTCCCCTGGACTTAAAGGCAGAGATAGATGCTACCATATAGGGAAGTAAGTAGCAGGTTAGGCCACTGCTATCAACATTTACCAAAGAAAAAATTGTATAACAATAGTTTTCACAATTTAAAGTTCAACTCTTAATTTAGCTCTCCCTTTTTCATATGGCAGAGGAACCTGTTGCACATCCCATCCGCGCTCGGCCCGCAGCCAGGCCAGCTCACCTCACTAACCCCTCTACAGGTCCCGGGTCGTCTTCTCCTGCAGCAGCAGCAAGCACAGCCAGGCCTCAGTGTCCTGCAGCGGCGGTCGCCAGGCCTTCTTTCTCCAGCCAGGCCTCACGGCATGACTCGGCAACCTCCATGGCGTTGACCCCGCCCCTAGGCGTGAGCACGTGGACCGCCCGGTCCCTTATAGGGCCAGGGATGGGTCCCAGCTCCGCGATGTGCCCTGATTGAGCACAGTATATCAGAAAGCTCCCATCATCACTTCCTTGCCTTGGCAATTGGGTCAATCATGATGTGATTTCTAGTTTGACTCTGCGTTTCCAGTCTTTGTTCCAGTTTCATTTCAGCCTTGTTCTAGTCTTGTTCCAGTGTCCTCCTGTTCCAGCGTCCTCCTGTTCCAGCGTCCTTCTGTCTCCTCATCTCCCCAGGTAGTACCCCACGAACTGTCTTCTCGGTACTGACCTCGGCCTGTTCTTGACTACATTGATCGCTGCCTGCCTCTGACCTTTTGCCTGTTTCTACGATCATGTCTGCACGCTGCCTGGAACCGACTTCTGCCTGAACTCGACCACGTCTGACTGCTCTCTGCAATCTGACCTTGCTTTGGCTGACTACCCATGGACTGACTACTGATAATTGACTCCTGCTTTGGCTGACTATCCACGGACTGATCACTGGCACTGACCCTGGCATTGGCTGACCACGATGCCTTGACTCTGGCTCTGATCCTTGCAATACATTCCGAGACTCTCTTTTGGCCTTCTCTGGCACCCCGGACTTCGAGCCCAAGCATCGACTGCACACCCTTGATCATGGTGGACACACCTCTGAACTTTCTCTCAAGGAGATCCTGCAAGGCCCATCTAAGACTAGGCGGCCCGGATAACTAAGGGCTCAACCCAAGGGAACCCTGGGTTGCTAGTGGTGAAGCTCCAACTACCCTCTGTCTCCTCTTGTGCTCCGCCTCCTGGTGGCAGGCGCTCTTTGGGTCCAACCAGGGAGCCTACCAATCCTGCACTAGGCCAAGGATCCACTCCCAGTGCAACAGAACCTATATCTTGGTAATAGGATTTAGCTATGAAAATATGACAAAAACGTTTCCACCATTTACTTTACAAACCATTTTTTAAATGGAAGTCACAAGAACAGAAACTAATACAAATAAAAATTTCCTAGATACTGGTTTTGCAGATTGTAGATCATGGATCATGAATTGACTCATCTCCATTATGATGAGATTAGACAACATAAAGGTTAATATACACCACAACTATCCTTAAGTGGGATAAAATATCTTTCTTGAAGGTGAAGTTTCAAAATGTTATGTGCATAAAAATTAGCATATATCCAGGGAAATAGCCTCTACTTGCATTCTCCATATTTTATAAAAGCCCAAAATAGAAGTGTATTTTTACTTCCGTGTGCATATATACATATTTATTTATTTTATTTAACATTTTTCTATACCGAACTTCATGACAAGCTTCATATCAGGCCGGTTTACATCAAACTTATCTTGGGGTGCTCTTGGGGCAATCCCGGGTTGGGCCAATAGTAATGCTTGTAGACGCTTATGTGCATTTATGTTCCAACTTACTCGCATATTTTTACACCACTGGTGAAAGTGATATTAAAAGTGGTTATTGACTGGGTTGGAAGTCTGAGTGAGCTGGGGGGAGTTCAGGCTGAAGAATCAGGAAGGTCTTGATGACCTGGAGAAGACCTGGAAAACTGGTGGACTAATTGGTAAAATTGGTAATTTACTTAACGTGCACATGTTTTAAAATACACCGACTTATACGCATAAATTGAGACTTTCAAGAGTAAGTCCTATTTTACTTTCACGCATAAAATATACTCACTTATATTTTTACAATAGTCAGGTACAGTATGCATTGAGATACGTAGTTTAAATGCATCAGATATGTTCACAGATAAGCCTACATATGTGTGTATATTGAGTGGTAAAGATACATGTATTTTATAAAATGCATGTATATCATATGCATAGGTTATAAAATACAATGGTAAAAGTATGCATGGCCATATACACATGTGCATGCCATCGCACAAATTTATTTAAAAGTTATCCTCCCTGGTTTAATAAAAATAAACCAACAAATCAATAAATATTAAATTATTGAACAATAAATAAACTATGTATATACATTTCAAAACCTAATTCATGGTATGATGCATAAGAAACCAAGCATTACTCTTACTTTTTATTTGAATTACAAGGTGGTGCTTTTAAAATTCCTATCAAAGAAAATATTTAGTTAATATACTGTCCAGCTACTATGCCATTATGTAGATAAGGTGAGTGTTACTTTAAGAGTATGATATGAATCTTGCATTTTAATGTCTCTTCAGAATTCCAATTACAAAAGCAACAGAAAGCAGAATATGGTGCTGGAAAATAAATGCAAACCATTTTCAAGGTGTAAGCTTAATTAAAAATATAGTTATTTTTTACATGCAAAAATGTTCCTAACAGAGATTTTCTTAAAGATCTAATTATACAGAATGAAAGTTTAATTATAATATTGATTCTACATTTTTTTCTGTGGAATGGAGCTAATTGAATTACAGCTATTTATATGAGTCGAGAGGTCAGTCTAATCTTATACTACTAGCAAGGATTGGCAAACTGATCCAGGTTAAATTCAGACTCTTGGTAAAGCAGCAAAATACAATAGTACCCCAATGTGAATAGTGAATCTGAACTTCCTTGAACTAGCAGAGAATAAATGAGTCCATTCAGTGCTTATTTCAAATTTAAACTTTCTTAAATGATGGTGAACTTGGATAATAAAAGCTAATAAGTTCTCATCTTATAGTTAACTGCAGGAAATTATGAAAAAAATGTTGTCAGAAACATATGTGAAGTGGGGTACCAAATAGCTTCTTAGTCTACTGTTTCTTATATAAGGGAAAATTGTCAAAGGCTTAGTTGAAATCAACACATATGGAGTTAAGTGTACAGAATAGCTATAGCTGCATAAATGGGTTCTGGAACCTCCTAAAAGATTGTGCATTCTTTCACAACACACAAAAGAAGCATTCAGGTCATTTTAAGGGGTTGGTTGAAAATTAAACTCAACATTTGTTTAATAAATATACCCACACAGATGGCATACTACTAATGGGGCAGATTTTAATACCTACGCACAGGCGTAGATTTGTACCCGCAACCTGGCACGCAAAATCTATGCCCAATTTTATAACATGAGCCTGCAGCCGTGCGCATGTCATAAAATCCGGGGTCGGCGACCGCAAGGGGGTGCACACTTGTGCACCTTGCGCACGCTGAGCCCTAGGGGAGCCCCGATGGCTTTCCCTGTTCCCTCCGAGGCCGCTCCAAAATCGGAGTGGCCTCGGAGGGAACTTTCCTTCCGCCGCCCCCCCACCTTCCCCTCCCTTCCCCTACCTAACCTGCCCCTCCAGCCCTACCTAACCCCCCCCTTAACCTTTGTTGTGCAAGTTGAGCCTGCCTCCGGGCAGGCAAAGGTTGTCCACGCCAGCCTAGAGGCCCTACGGAGGCCTCTGGCCATGCCCCCGCCCCAGACCACCCCGCCCCTTTTTTCAAGCCTGCGACATACGTGCATCCTGGGGCTTGTGCGCTTCACCGGGCCTATGCAAAATAGGCTCGGCACGCATAAATCCAGCTGGATTAAAGCACGTAGGGCTTTTAAAATCTGCCCCAATTTGCATACTTTAGGGAAATGCTAAACACAGTTTAACACTACGTGCCTACTTTTAGCCACATAATCTATATTCAAGCACAATGTGTGCCATATGTTTAAAGATCTGTTGCGTTTGTGTAGGCTGAAATATACTCACATGCTTTTTATGGGTAGGCACCCTATTGAAAATGTGACTTACAATTTTCAAACAATATGGAAACTTGAAAGGATAAATGTGTTAAATGAACATCAACAAACATTCTACAAGATGAAACAATAGAAAGTAATCCCATTCTTAGTGGAAATGGTTTATGCATTTTTTTTGACCCATATGTTGACCTCCTCCAGTCATGTTCTCAGATTACCCCTTTTCTTAATCTTTTAATGGTCTTTGTTGAGGGCAATTTTCAAAGGCATTTACATAAGTAAATAGCGCTTTCCCTTAGGTAAATTGGCAATCTGAATATTTACTTCTCTCTATCTGCCTAAAAGTATATGTGGTCTTCAACAGTGCATATACTTTTGGCTGCAGTGTGAAGAGGTATTCTCAGAGGCATGTTTATTGTTTAGGTTGAAGAAGGAAAATATTGAACATATGCCTAGATTTACTAAGCCACAATATGTCTATAATGCTTTTAAACAATACTTAACATGCAATAAACACTGTTTACAGTACTATATAAACATAATGCAGCAATATTGTGCAATATTTTGGCCTGAAAAACCCTACACTACAAATCATTCAAATTAAATCAAAATTGTAAGTATAAGGAGAAAATGACCTCAGAACCAGCTGTTTATTTATTTTATTTAGCATTTGTTTATATACCGAGGTACAGCTGACATAGCCTTCACTCTGGTTTACATTATAACAAACCAATTATAGCCCTACCTATCAAGAGTCACCGCATTGAAATAAAAAAACTCTTATATGAAAATTCTTGACCAAGTGAAGTTTATGTGCACTTTTGGTGTTTACAGTCATAAAATTATATGGCCATAAAACAAGTTTTACAAGATCCCAACAGAAGTTTGCCTGATCACCTAGCTTGTTCCTTTTTGCTTCATGCTGTAGGAACAGTGAACCATGTGGCTCCTCTAGGGGATTATTCTTCAAATCTACTATAGGCCTCCTTTCAAGTTTGGCGATTACTTTTCCTCAGTATCTTAGGTAAGTTTCCCACGTAACTCCCTTCTGGTCTTTGATTTTCTAGGTCTGTCCAAAGCAGAACGAATTGGAAACATGTGTAGGAAGTAGAATCTGTGCACTGTATGGTTCGATTTGGACGGTTTTGTCGGTATTGATGTTGTTGATGGCAGCCGAAGCGGCCTCAAGGGTATTGTAAAAAATGTATATGAAAAAAACGTTGATGACTCGGCCAGAGCAATTATGACAGTGACGGAGCACTGACGGCATCGGCTTAGGTATCTATGGGAACAATGTGGCATTGAATAATCAAAAAAACATCGTTGGTATTGGAAAAATGATACCGGCAATGACGGAGTCGATGACCGCATCAATAGGAACGTCGAAGACACCAATGGAAACGATGTGGGCATTGAGGGCATCGATGTATGGAGGCGAGTGTCAAGGGCATTGGTGGCATGGCCATGGGCATCGATGGTATGGCCACGGACATTGACGGTATCGATTGGATCGACTTGGGCAGCAATGGTGTGCATGGCATCCGTGCCACGGACATGGGCACCGGCATGGGCACCGACGGAATCGATGTTGGCATGACCCCATCGATGGAATTGACACTGGCATCGATGGAATCCACCTTGGCATCGATGCAACCCATGGAATTGGCATTGGCATGGATGCCATCCATGGAAATGGCATTGGCATGGATGCCCATCAATGAAATTGACCAGGGCATTAATTTCCATCGATGGAATCGACCTGGCATCGATGGCCATCGATGGAATGGATCCTGGCATCGATGTACATCAATGGAATCGACCTGGCATCGATGCGTATTGATGGAAGGGACCTGGGCATCGATGGAAAGGTCCTGGGCATCAATGGCATCCATAAAATAAAGGATGGCATTGATGAAAATGACCCTGGCTTTGAATGAAGTGCCCCGGGTAATGGTGGCATCGACCTGAGTATGTATGGCTGTAACGAGACAAGGGTGTGCATCAATGGCATCCATCCAGGCAATGATGGCACCAATGGAAGCCAAGGAAAATTCAGTGCCATGGATGAAAACATGGATGGCACTGATAGAAACGATGCAGGGAGGATGGCATCAGAGTACTGCAGGTGGAGGTACAAAGTTAAATATTAAAATTTCCCTCCACTATATCTTTACAACATGACAACTACCAATTAGGAGAGATAACAAAAAATTGCAATAAATATGACATATGAAAAGAGATGGGATGTCAGCAAGCCAGGAACCCTTTTGTCTATAAAAGACCATTATTGGTCTCACATAACGGACCTGGTCTTCTCAATCATTCATCCCATAGAAAGTGAAACTGTGTCCATAAACAGTTCCAAAATACTTATCTTGTGTAAATCCCTTTAGTGTTTATTTGATAGCAAATAATATTCAGCACCAATGGTATCAAATGAAAGTCTATCAACACAAAGAACTATAGCATTACCACGCAGTGTTCAACCAAAAACACCCCAGCTCAGCAATAAAACCTCGACACTAGCTAGTGTTTCAGCATGTCCTATGGCAGGGGGAAAAGTAAACAAAAACATATCTGAAAAACAAGCTCATGTGCAAACTGTTGAATTTTGCATAATAATTAATCTAAACTCTGTTGCAGGTGACTCTGTCAAGTACAGGATAGATAAAATTCCTTATAAAGCCACATTTTTAGCCTACTTTCTTCCCTTCCTTCCCTCATTGAGGTAGGGAGGGCAGAAAGTACTCTCTACCTAGCTTGATTGCAGATAGGTAGAAAATGCATCAAGCTAGGTAGAGAGAGCATTGTACAAATCAACTCTTCTTTGACCTTTCATCACTCCAAATAACAGAAAATCTTCACTGATGGTAACTGTGCTGTTCATACCTCTGACTGTGCACATCAAACTGCCCTTAAAACTTACCCTACCTCCCCAAACCTCACCCCAAATTACTAGCGCTTCCTCTTACAGTGGTATAAATATTTAACTTGTATGTGAGTCTCTCTCTCTCTTTCTTTCTTTCTTTCTTTCTTTATGGTTCTTGAAGACTGAAGTTGGACACCCCTGCTCTACTTGAAAGCGGCTTATGTTTCCAATTCCTATCCCTCTCCTGGTTGCACACCTATCTAGTCAGGTTTTTAGGATTGCCACAATGAATATGCATGAGATAGATTTACATGCAATGGAGACCCAGTATATATACCAAATCTCTCTCATGCATATTCAATGCCGATATCCTGAAAACCCAACTGATTAGGTGCACCTCCAGGAGAGGGCTGGGAAACACTGGGATAAGAAACTATATGAGAGAAAATTATCTCATCCATTCCCAAAGGAATCCTTTTGTGTAGTATGAGAAAATGCTGGTGGTGCTAGGATGCCCTTATTGTCTGACATTATATTTGCATAGGATTCAATTCATCCAGGGAGATTTTTGTTTGAATATTCAGAATTTGAAGATTCAGTTTTCCTGAATACCACTGTTATAAATGGAATATTTATTTATTTTATTTTTTGACCTGGCAGTTTTCTCCTTCCCCTTTGGCTCAGTTGGAAGCAAGGCTGGGGATTTTTTCTCCTAATTTATATTTACTCCCAACTTCCATTAGTCCAGGCATTGCAGTGACAGACCTTGGCTGGGGGGATATTCACCTGGGCTCCTTCTAGACCCTGCAAATCATGGGCCCTAACTTTTGCCACTGGATTAAACCATTGTGTAATGACTAGGGATGTGAATCATTTTTTGACGATTTAAAACAATCGTCAGATATATTTTAAATCGTCAAAAATCGTTAAGAGTCGCGATACAATAGAAATTCCCCCGATTTATCATGAAAAATCGTAAATTGGGGGAGGGGGGAGGGCGGGGAAAACCGGCACACCAAAAAAACCCCTAAACCCACCCCGACCCTATAAAACAAATCCCTTACCTTCCCCCACCCTCCCGAACCCCCCAAAAACTTTTTACGAGTACCTGGTGGTCCAGTGGGGGCACGGGGACCAATCTCCCGCTCTCGGTCCATTGGCGCCATTTTGGCTGCCACTCAAAAATGGCGCCGATGGCCCGATAAAAAAAAACCCCACCCGACCCTTTAAAAATGACCCCTTAGCTTCCCCCACCCTCCCGATCCCCCCAAAACATACCTGGTGGTCTAATGGTGGTCCCGGGAGCGATCTCCCATTCTCAGGCCGTCGGCTGACACTCATAAAGATGGCGCCGATGGCCCTTTGCCCTTACCATATGACAGGGTATCCGTGCCATTGGCCGGCCCCTGTCACATGGTAGGCGCACGGGCTGGCCGGCGCCATCTTTAAAGATGGCCACCACCTTCATAAAGATGGCCGCCGCCGTATTTAAAGATGGCCGCCGCCGTCACTCAATGCACAATAAAGCTCTGGAATTTGTTGCCAGAGGAGGTGGTTAGTGCAGTTAGTGTAGCTGGGTTCAAAAAAGGTTTGGATAAGTTCTTGGAGGAGAAGTCCATTAATGGCTATTAATCAATTATACTTAGAGGTAGATTTTCAAAGGGATACGCGCGTACCCCCCGAAAACCTACCCCAAACTCCCCCTATGCACGCCGAGCCTATTTTGCATGTTGCTTGCCCCGCTCCCAGCATGGTCCGTGACCAGCCTCCTCGGGCTGTGTAGGGTGCGCAGTTGGACAGGGTGGTCCGTGACCAGCCCATTGGGTCCGCCCGGGAAGGTGGGTTGTGTAGCGCACCCTAACAGACAGTGCCAATGTCTACCTTCCCAGCTTCTCGTCTTGTTTGGGATGCCATTGCATCTCCCCTCGTCTGTGAGGTCTTCGTATCAGTCCCTCATCTGTGATGTCTTCGCATCAGTCCCTCGTCTGTGATGTCTTTGCATCAGTCATAGACTCAAGTCTTCTATGTTCCAAGGACTCCGTCTGCCCTCATCCTCATTCTGGCCTGCCGCCCATTGCCGTACCCAGCGGCAGGTCTGAAAGGGCTTGGAAAGGTATGAGGACTGTTCATCAATCAACATTGCGTTGTTGGTTGTCCGGGGTGTACAGGTCCGGTTGAGGGTCAGACCTTGTATCCTAGTCCTTGCATCTGCCATGTCTTGCCATGTACCCATGCTCGCACCAGCTCACCTCCCACGGTTTGGCTTGGGGCTCCTTCCTGGGTCATGCCGTGGCCCAAGGGCTCCCAACCCTGTTTAGAGACGACCGCACCTCCGTGCCTCGGAGTGTGACGGCCGTCGCGCTCATAACAGTTTATGAAGTTGAGGGGTGTTTAACATTGCATGCAATAACAATTTAACACCAGAAATAGCTTCACCTTTTTCCCTGGCATTATCTCAAAGTGAGATTTTTATCATATATCCTGAGTGAGAGAGAGAGAGAAAGTGCCTCTGGGAAGGCATCCATATTAGTCAACTTTTTATACCACTGTAAGAGGGGCAACTAGTAACTCAGGGTGAGGTTTTGGTGGTGACCTAGGTTTTTGGAGGTAGTTTTATATGCACAGTTAGAGGTACGAATAGCACAATACACATCAGTGAATATTTGATGTGATTCAGAGTGATGGAAAGTGCCAAAGATGAGTTTGATGCACTCTCTACCTAGCTGCTATCAAGCTAGGTTGAGAGTACAATCAATGTACAAATATTTCCTTTATGTACCTGTCATCATGGTCTTGGAATTCTAGATTTCTGGAACTATTATGCAACAGTATAAGAATAAAATATTTGTATAGCAAAGATCGAACACTGATCAGGGACCACCTGTGAGATATATGTTTAAGATGGAAAATAGTAAGTCTGTAGAGATCAGAAGGGAAGAATGTAAATCTACAGCTCTAACACTAATTTTTGAAAAGGGAAACTGATAAAATGAGGAAAATAGAAAAAAACTGAAAGGTGCAGCTGCAAAGGTTAAAAGTGTATAACAGGCGTGGACAATATTTAAAAATGCAATCTTAGAAGTGCAGTCCAGATGTATTCCATGTATTAAGAAAGGTAGAAGAAGGCAAAAATGATTACCGGCATAGTTAAAAGGTGAGGTGAGGTGAAAGAGGCTATTTTAGCGAAAAACATATCCTTCAAAAATTGGAAGAAGGATCTATCTGAAGAAAATAGGAAAAAGCATAAGCATTGTCAAGTTAAGTGTAAAACATTGACAAGGCAGGCTAAGAAAGAATTTGAAATGAAGTTGACTGTATAGACAAAAACTCATAATTAAAACTTTTAAAAAATATATCCAAAGGGACTCTAAGAGCAGATAAGGTCATTGCAGAAAGACTAAATTAATTCTGTGCTTCTGTGTTTACTAATGAGGAGGTTGGGGAGATACTGGCTCCGGATATGGTTTTCAAGAGTGATGAGTCAGATGAACTGAACCAAATCACTGTAAACTAGGAAGATATAGTAGACTAGCTTGACAAACTAAACAGTAGCAAATCCCTTGGACTGGATGGAATACACCCCAGGGTTCTAAAGAAACTCAAAAATGAAATTTCAGATCTATTAGTAAAAATTAGTAACCTATTATTAAAATCATCCATTGTATCTAAAGACTGAAGGGTGGCCAATGTAACCCCAATATTTGAAAAGGGCTCCATGGGCAATCCAGGAAATTGCAGACCAGACAGCCTGACTTCAGTGCTGTAAAAAATAGTAGAAACAATTCTAAAGATCAAAATCACAGAGCAGATAGAAAGACATAGTTTAATGGAACACAGTCAGCATAGATTTAACTAAGGCAAGCCTTGCCTCACAAATCTGCTTCATTTTTTTGAAGGGTTTAATAAACACATGGATAAAGGTGAACCGGTAGATGCAGTGGGGTGGATTTTAAAAGGGTTACGCGCATAATATATGCATGTAACCCTTTAAAACCTGTTACTGCACATGCCGAGCCTATTTTGCATAGGCCCGGCAACGCACGCAAACCCCTGGATGCACGTATATCCTGGGGCTTTGAAAAAGGGGCAGTAAGGGGGCATGGGCGGGGCGCCGGTCCGGGGGTGGTCCAGGGGCAGGTCCAAGGCCTCCTGCACAGTGCTTGTGCCAGGGGATTGTGCGCCGGCAGCTGGCCGGTGCATGCAAGTTTTGCCTGCCTAGGCAGGCTTAAAAGCAAAATAAAGGTGGGGGGGGGGGGGGATTTAGGTAGGGCTGGGGGCGGGTTAGATAGGGGAAGGGAGGGAAAGGTGGGGGGAGAGGCCACTCTGATTTCGAAGCAGCCTCAGAGGGAACGTGGAAAGCCATCGGGGCTCCCCCTAGGGCTCAGCGTGCGCAAGGTGCACAAGTGTGCACCCCCTTGCGCGTGCCGACCCTGGATTTTATAACATGCGTGCGGCTGCGCGCGCATGTTATAAAATTGGGCGTAGATTTGTGCGTGCCGGATTGTGTGCACAAATCTACACACGCGTGTAGCTTTTAATATCTACCCCAGTGTGTTTGGATTTTCAGAAGGCGTTTGACAAAGTCCCTCATGAGAGGCTTCTAAGAAAAGTAAAAAGTTCAGGATAGGTGGCGGAGTCCTTTCATGGATTGCAAACTGGTTAAAAGACTGGAACCAGAGAGTAGGATTAAATGGACAATTTCTTCAGTGGAACAGGGTAAACAGTGGAGTGCCTCAGGGATCTGTACTTGGAATGGTGCTTTTCAATATATTTATAAATGATCTGGAAAGGACTATGATGAGTAAGGTAATCCAATTTTCAGGTGATACAAAATTATTTAGAGTAGTTAAATCACAAGTGGATTGTTATAAATTGCAGGAGGATCTTGTGAGATTGGAAGATTGGGCATCTAAAAGGCAGATGAAATTTAATGTGGACAAGTGCAAGGTGATGCATATAGGGAAAAATAACCCATGCTGTAGTTTCGCGATGTTAGGTTCCACATTAGGAGCTATCAAACAGGAAAGAGATCTAGGCGTCATAATGGATAATACATTGCTTTTTTGACTGCTGGAAAACACAGAGCTGACAATTTCAAACAAAATGTTAGGAATTATTAGGAAGGGAATGGTGAATAAAATGGAAAATGTCATATGTCTCTGTATTGCTCCATGGTGAGACCGCACCTTCAATACTATGTACAATTCTGGTCGCCGCATCTCAACAAAGATATATTTGTGATGGAGAAGGTACAGAGAAGGGTGACTAAAATAATAAAGGGGATGGAACAGCACCCCTATGAGGAAAGGCTAAAGAGGTTAAGGCTGTTCAGCTTGGAGAAGAGATGGCTGAGGAGGGATATGATAGAAGTCTTTAAGATCATGATAGTTCTAGAATGGGTAAATGTGAATCAGTTATTTACTCTTTTGGATAATAGAAGTACGAGGGGGGCACTCTATAAGGCTAGCAAGTAGCACATTTAAAACTAATTGGACAAAATATTTTTTTATTCAATGCACAATGAAGCTCTGTAATTTGTTTTCAGAGGATGTGGTTAGTACAATTAGTGCAGCTGGGTTTAAAAAAGGTTTGGATTAGTTCTTGGAGGAGAAGTCCATTAACTGCTATTAATCAAGTTTCCATGGAAAATAGCCACTGCTATTAGTGGGATCAGTAGCATGGGATATACTTAGAGGAAGATTTTATAACCTGCGCGCGTGGCCTCCATTTCTGCGTGCTACCCGGCGTGAACAAATGTATACCCAATTTTATAACATGCGCGCGCTGAGCCCTAGGGGAGCCCAAATGGCTTTCCCCATTCCCTCTGAGGCCGCTCCGAAATCGGAGCAGCCTCGGAGGGAACTTTCCTTCTGCTCCCCCCCCCCCCCCCCACCTTCCCCTATCTAACCCTACCTAAATCCCGCCCCTACTTTTATTTCAGGAGTTACGCCTGCCTCTGCGTAAATTGCGCGTGCCGGCCGGCTGCTCGCACGCCATCCCCTGGCACGGCTGCTGTACCGGATGACTTGGGACTGCCCCCGGACCAGTGCCCCGGCCCCACCCCCTCCCTGCCCCTTTTTCAAAGCCCCGGGACATACGCGCATCCCGGGGCTTGCGTGCGTCACCGAGCCTATGCAAAATAGGCTCTGCGCGTGCAGGAGCAAGTTTTCAGGGTTATGCGTGTAACCCATTGAATATCTGCCCCACAGTGGTTAGGTACTTGCCAGGTTCTTGTGGCCTGGTTTGGCCTCTGTTGGAAACAGGATGCTGGGCTTGATGGCGCCCTGAAAGGGAGTGAATTCGAATCGCTCCGGACCCACGATCTAAAATTTAAGCTAATAACGCTATTTCCTCGAGTTTGATGCCTCATAAGCGGAAAGGCAAGTGTCGGGTCTTCCCACCCGACCCTGATAATGCTGCTGGTCAGCGGTTAATAACCGAATTCTCCCTCCAAACGCCACAATTGAGGGCTGCAATCCCCATTGGAGAGCAGGCGAGAGGAGAGCTGTACTCACCAGGGGAGCTATCATTGAGCCCTCCAGACCTCAGAACGCCGGTTAGAGCCTTGCCCCTGCCCGTCGGCAGAGGAGCTGAGTTGCAGGCTGATGAAGTCATCGGGCATGCTGAGCTGGGTGGTTCAGACGCCGACCGAACGGCTGGAGAGGCAGAAGAAATCCTGGAACCCCGAGGGACCGAGGAACCGAGCAGAGGAGTCGAGGAGGCTGTGGAAGAACCCAGAACAACGGGAGAAGCGAGCGGTCTCGATAGAACCGGGGTAAGAACCCTCTCCCAGCAATTGAATAAACTGGCGGTTATTACCCTTGATAACATCGGGGAACTAATGATGAAAATGTCTACCAAACTGGATAACCAAACCCTGAAATTGGACGAGATAGCGGTTAAGGTTGGTGTACTCGAACAGGACACTAATCAAACGTTTTTGGTGCAAGATAATTCTATAAAGAAAATAAATGATGATATAAAAAACCTCCAAAGTATCAATGTTACAATGGTCTCAGAAAGGATTTCATCTTTAAGAAGAATTGAATCGATAGAGAACTATATGAGACATTTAAATTTGAGACTGTTGAATTTTCCCATAATTGCAGGGGAAATACCCTTGTTAACTTTCAAAAAATTTGCAATGGTGGTTTTGAAGATTCCTCAGAATGAGATACCAGCTACAAAAAAGCTCTTTTTTCTTCCTAAGAGAAGTAGCATGCCAATCACTTTTCCCCCTCAAGAGTCAGAATTTCATAATCTTACTGATTACTTAGAAAACTCTAATGTTGAAATCATTGACCGAGCAGTGCTCTTTGTGACCTTTTTTGAAGAAACAGCTGTATCCTTGATAATGAAGAATTATTTTAAAAATATAAATGTTTCTTTTTGTGGAGGCCTTGTTCGGGTATATCCCGATTTAGCTAAGTCTACGCAGCAGCGTAGAAAAAAATTTCTACTTATCAGACCTGAGACCATAGCAGCAGGGGGTAGTTTTAAATTACGTTACCCCTGTAAATGCATAATACAACTGGCCAGTAATACATATGTTTTCTTTTTACCGGCCCAGCTGAAGGATTTTTTATCTGGTAGGAGACCACCTGAGGAGTTGTAATGAGGTCTATATGTAAAGGTGGTAGTTACAGGGCTAGTAATTTGTAACTGTTTCTTTTTGTTACTCCTCGTTTAGTTTCCTTTCCCCCCCCCCCCCCCCGTATTTCCTGTGTAACAAGAAAACGATGTCTGTCAATAAGAAATCTTTTGATTTTGTTTCTAATGTTAAGGGCAGGAATGGCCCACTACTAATTTTATAATTTCTGTATTTTCCGATACAATGATTTATTGTATATTTTTTGTAAAAGCTGAGAAATAAAAAATTAAAAAAAAAAAGGATGCTGGGCTTGATGGACCCTTCGTCTGACCCAGCATGGTATTTTCTTATGTTCTTATGGATAAGACAGACCAAAGCAGAGAAGATCTATTCTGCTCTCTTACTCAACCCCAACTCTCCTCCCATTTTCCAGGAACTGATGTAAAGGGAAAAAAAGGTACCGGTAAGATAAGAAACACCTTCCTGAAAAAAAAGTCCTGCATTAAACTATGATAATTTGGACATTTTTTTGTAAATATCAGTTTGCTTTCTGTCGCTACTAATCTTTCTACAAACTTAAGTAATGAATGTTATTTCCTGCATAATCTGTTTTGGGATGCTTATGATACTTTATTCTGTTGCTACAATTACAGTAAATCACATAATTATATAATAAAAGTGAGATCAATATATAATCAAAGTCAACTGTCACTATGATGCATTTGTCTAATAAATCATAATCAACAGTGATGTACTTTGATTAATTATCATTTTAAAGGCTAGATGAGGTTCAATGAAAATGTTAAGTTTTATCTGATATATTTTATAAGTTTATAGCCTAAAACATAGACAAACATGACTCTTTTTCCTCCCATTTCTATCTCTCACCACAACAAATCAATCTTGAAATATTTGTGCGTAATGCAGGCCATAGCTTTAGTACAATATGCTTTAACTATCCCTGCCAAGGTCTGCTCTTGTATCAGACTACCTGCTTCAGTCTAACTAGAGAGGTTGTGAACCTCACTGAGCCTGCCATGTAATAAGAGAGGTCAGTTCTGCAGGCAAACACCATGATTCCAAGCTAATTTCATTGTTAGTATTTGATAGAGGTTGTACATTTGTTTGAAACAAAATAGGATATAAACATTATATTTCCTATTTCATTTCATTTTGTGATTAAAAAAAATATGTTAGAAAAAAACACAAAATTTTATGTGGTTTTTTAATTGGTTTTTTTTTTTTTCAAAGAAGCACTATTTTATTTTTAAAAAAAATAATTCTGCTCACATGTCCCATGCCCAGCCCTTCCCCTTTATTAAAATAGCCACCCCCGACCGGCTAGCCAACCCGAACCCCCCCTTCAAAGCCCCCAGGACTCATCAGTCTCAATGCGAGAATGAAACAATAGTGCAAAAAAGGTTTAAGATTTGATAGAAAATGGGGAACATTCTGATTAAAGGGATCTTATTCTGACTAGATGGACTCTGTTTTAACTATCCTGCTGGGGCTAACTTTTAAAAAGAAAATAAAGCAACTTTTAAACTAGATTGTGGGGTAAAGCCAACAGTCACTTAGCAGCACATGGTTTGGTGGGAGGTATCTTGAAAGGATGCTGGGAAAACAGATAAGTTAGAATGTCCTGATAGAGAGGTTGTTGCAAAAAGCTGAAAAGTGCAGATATAGTTAAGTACAGAACATGGAGATAAAATGGTTACAAACTGCCTGCATAATCTGATAATAAGCAGGTTGTGGGTACATATAGAAAAACAAATAAATCTACTTTAAAATGTCTATATCTGAATGCCAGAAGTCATATAAATATATAACAATAGGAACATAGAAATGTGACCGCAGAAAAACACCATAAAGCCTATCCAGTCTACTCATCCACACCAACTAGTCCAGTTTTACCTCTCCCTCAGAGAGCCCATATGTTTTATCCCAGGCTTTCCTGAATTCAGATACTGTTCTTTTCCCCACCATCCCCACGGAGAGGCTTTTCCATGCATCCACTACCCTCCCTAAGAAATATTTCCTTAGATTATTCTTGAGTCTACTCCCTTCCACTCTCTTCTGTTCTAGAGTCTCTTTTCTATTGAAAGATGTTTGCCTACCGTGCATGGAAACCTTTGAAATATTTAAACATCTCTATCATATCTCCCCAATCTCATTTTTCTACTAGGGGTATACATGTTCAGATATTTAAATATGTTCCTATCAGCAGCATTTGACACAGTCAATCACTCCATTATGCTTGAAAGTTTAGCTGATATTGGACTTTCAAATACAACTCTACAATGGTCCACTTCTTATCTTTCCAAGTGACATTTTCAAGTAAAAATTATAAATTCCACCTCAGACAAAATAACCCTTCACACTGGAGTACCACAAGGATCAGTACTCTACGCCACTTTATTCAATACTTAAAAAATTAAGCCTGAAACATTTCCTTTTTGCAGACGACGTACAGATCGTAATCCCTATAAAAGAATCAATCTCAAAAACAATGGAATACTGGGACAGTTGCCTATTATAAATTAAACTTCTCCTCAACAGTCTAAACCTTGTACTCAATGCTTCGAAAACAGAATTCCTGCTCATATCACCGGAAAACAATAACACACTTCCTAAACCACCCACACTCCTTCAAACAACCCACGTAAGAGACTTAGGAGCCATCCTAGACAATCGTCTCAACCTCAAAACATTCATTAACCAAACCACCAAAGATTGCTTCTACAAATTACATATCCTGAAAAGAATAAAACCACTGTTTCACACTCAGGACTTCAGAACAATCTTGCAAGCAATAATCTTTTCCAAACTAGATTATTGCAACTCATTACTATTAGGCCTCCCAGCTTCTTACACCAAACCTTTACAAATGGTTCAGAACTCTGCAGCCAGAGTCCTTACAAATTCCAGGAAAATTGACCACATTTCACCTATTCTCAAAAACCTCCATTGGCTTCCGATCCACTATAGAATCATGTACAAAACCATTAACATCATATACAAAACTATCAACCAACACACGCAACTTGACCTACAAATACCACTTAAAAAATTCACCTCCGCCAGGCCTATCAGGGAACACTACAAAGAGTCACTCCAAATTCCAAAGGCCAAAACCTACCAACATAAATCCTTGAGTCTCAGAGCCTTCTCATCAGCAGGTCCAGCTCTCTGGAACTCGATCCCACCTGATTTGAGACAAGAGCCATGCTCTTTAACATTTAGGAAAAGACTAAAAACTTGGCTTTTCAAAAAAGCATTTCCAAGCCTTGAATAAAACCTCCTCTCACTAGCACTAACTCGTATGCAATAATGGAATGTAAACACGAATCAACCAACCTCAAACCCTCTCTCACTAATTCCTGCTGAATATTTATCATACTATTACCATTCACAACTGTCATATTTATTCATTTGATTACCTATGTACCGTTTCATAGTCTTATTTTTTCACTTGCTATTCTAATGTATCAATAGGCTGAAATGTAAATATTGTGCTGTTCAATTTCTCCCCTTCCATCCCAAGTTTATTTTCCTTGTTTTTTGTAACTTTCCCTCTCCCTTTTTCTGATTCACTGTATTTAAAGTTCAAGGTTCTTATTGAAAATATTGTTTTTTACGTTACGTTATGCTTTACACTCCTTGTTATTTGTAAACCGGGTTGATGTGATGCCTATCATGAAACTCGGTATAACAAAAACAATAAATAAATAAATAAATACTTACATGCTTCCCTTTTGCCACCTTCTTTCTGGACTCGGACTCACTCATTATATCTATACAGATGATGTACAGATCCTCATTCCAATCCAAAAATCTCTTGAATCCACCTATAAAATTACAGCAAAGTATTTAACAGTCATTAAACAGTTATTATCCCACTTGAAACTTATACTAAATGTTGACAAAACCGAAATCATTTTATTAGATAGAAAACCGACTCTCGACAATTCACCTTCTTTAAAATTAGAAGACCAATCTACTACACTAAGGCCCAGATTTTCAAAAGCCTATGCGTGTAAATCGCCTTACATGCACTGGGCCTATTTTAAAAAGGCCCTGCCACGCACATAAAGCCCTGGGAACCGCGTAACTCCCGAGGCCAAAGAAAATGGGCGGGGAGGTCTGGGGGTGGGGCGAGAGTCCCCTGGCACAATGGGCTTTTGCCGCTGTGTCGGAGGATCTTGTGTCGGCAGGCTGCCGGCACGTGCAACCTGCGCCTGCCATGAGGCAGGCGCAACAGGTATGACAAAGGTCAGGTGCGGTCTAGGTTAGGGTTAGGGGAAGGGAGGTTAGTTTAGGGGGTTGAGAAGTTCCTTCCCAGGCCACTCTGTAATCGGAGCGGCCTGGGAAGGAACGGAGGAAGGCCGCAGGTGTTGGTGCGCACAAGTTGCACTAATGTGCACCCCTTTGCACATGCCGACCTCCGATTTTATAACATGCGCGTGCTGGCGTGCGCATGTTATAAAATTGTGTATCCATGTGTGCGCGCCGGGTTGGTCTTACAATCTACCCCTAAATCCTATTCCCCATACTTGTGATCTAGGGGTGAGCATTGATTGTAAACTTAATTTCAAAAAACACATCTTCGCCAAAATAGGATATAACAAAATTTAAACTTTAAAACAATTAAAACCATTGCTAAACCCTTCCGACTTCCAGAATGGTACTTCAGCTACTAATCTTTGCTAACATTGATTACTGTAATTCACTCCTACTTGGCTTACCAACTTCCACTATACGTCCACTACAAATTTTACAGAACACTGCAGCCAGAATTCTAACAGGAACCAAGAAACATGACCATATAACTCAATTTCATTGGTTACCAGTTAAGTATTGAATTGAATATAAAATCTTATGAATTCTACACAAAATATTTTTATGGTGAATAAACTGACTGGCTCAACACCGCCAGTCGACTTCATGCTCCTCAATGCAATCTCCATTCTGCTAATAAAGGTCTTCTAAGTATTCCCTCTGTGCAATAAGCCCCTCTCTGCCAAGTAAGAGATCATACATTGTTTTTGTCAGGACCCAAAATCTGGAATTCCCTCCCAACAGAGACATGACTACAACCAGACTTTAAAACATTCAAAAAGGAGGTAAAAACATGGTTATTTATGAAGGTCTATCAGGATCCAACATAATTCTTTACCAAATTTCCATTATGAACCTTCATGATATGGTCGTTTTATTTTTACTCAATGATATCTACCATAATATTTAATGATGCTAATTTAAAGCCCTTCTCAGTAGGTTTGCTAGTCTCTGCTGGTAGATGCTGCACTACTTCCTTGAACAATGGATGCCCCCATCTCTGCTCAGCAGTCCTTGAAACCTCATCTCATAGACCAGTAAGCCCAAACTCTCTTGTTTACACCATCTTCACAGCCTTTCATTAATTTCCAAAATATGAGCTTCCCTGCCTGGTCCTTTATCTTGACTGGGAAGGTGGAGGAGAGAATATCACCTATGTACCTGTCTGTTTTACCCTCTCTCCCAGAGCCATGAATTCACTTTTGATATGATCTGTGATTGCTATCAATATTATTCATGCCAACATGGATGAACAGCATAGGATAGTAATTGGTAGTCTTGAAGATTTTTGGCAAGCTCACCACAATGTTTTGGAAATGTCTGAAAAACAATATTGGCCAGTTAGAATGCCTATCACTAAAGGATGATTTAGACATAACAGGCATCTCGGAGACCTGATGGAAGAAGGATAACCAATGGGTATATATTATTAACATGACAGAGCAAATTCAATTGGTGGAGGGTGGCACTATATATTAAGAATGGCATACAGTCAAGAAGGATACATGTTTTGCAGGAGACAAATTGCACTCTGGAATTCTTATGGATAGAAATCCCATGGATAAAAGAGAAGAGTATAGTAATGGGGAAATATTACCACCTTTCCTGGCCAGGATGAGTAAACAGACTGGATAGTAAAATGGGCAACAAAATAATTATGGGGGACTTCAATTATCTGAATATTGATTGGGTAAATACCACATCAGGACATGCAAGGGAATTAATTTCCTAAATGCCATCAATGACTGCTTCATGCAGCACTTAGCCATGCAACTAGCAAGAGGGGGAATTCGATTAGTTCTAGCTGTCAGTGGAATGCAGGACCTGGTGCGAGAGGTAAAGGTTGTGGATCTGCTTGGCAACAGTGATATGATATAATCACTATGGGACAAATATTAAGGAAAACTACTACAGCAGCATCATACTACACAAAGGAGACTGATAAAATGAGGACATTTGTTAAAAAAAAAACTAAAATGAGCAATTCACAAGGTTAAAAACTTGCAGGACGCATGGCTGTGGTTGAAAATTATCATCCTCGAAGCCCAGACAAAATGCATTCCATTAATTTAAAAAGTTTGAAGGAAAATCAAACTGCTGGCATGGTTTTTTAGTGAGTGAACGAGGCAAATAAGCCAAAGCCAAAAGGGTATCATTCAAAAAATGGAAATCAGATCAAATGAGGAAAATAGAAAACAGCATAAGCACTGGTAAGTTAGATGAAAAAAAAAACATAGATGTAAGTAAGCCAAGTTAGAATTTGAGTAGGATCTTCCCTTAGATGCAAAAAGAAGAAATATAAACTTTTTAATGTATATTCAAACAAAAAGCCTGTGAATAAGTAAGTTGGGCCACTAAATGACCAAGGGGCAGTACTGGCCTTTCGGTAGGGCACACTGGGTGATAGCCCAGGGTGCTGCTGGCATTACCCATTATGCTGAAGAGCTGGCAGGGAGCCATTTTTCACCCAGGATGCTATTTGCTCTAGAGCCTGCCCTGCTGAGGGGGTAAAAGGATTGTTCAGGAAAGACAATGAAATGCAGAAAAACTAAATGAATTCCTTGCCTCTATCATTACTGAGCAGGATGTCTGGGTCATACCCACACTGGAAACATATTTTGATAGTAATGACTCTGAGCAACTAAACAAAATCATTGAGAAACTGGAGGATGCAATAAATCAGACTGACAGACTAAAGAATAACTAATCATTTGCACAATATGATATTCACCCCAGAGTTCTGAAGGAACTCAAATATGAAATTTCAAACCTTTTTCTGGTGATGTGAAAACTATTATTTAAAACAATTACAGTACCAAAAGATTGGAGGGTGTCTATTATATGACACCAATTTTTTAAAGGGCTTCAAGGGTGATCCAGGAAACTATAGACCAGTGAGCCTGATGTTGGTATCAAGCAAAATGGTAGAAGCTATTAATGATATAATTACTTACCACTTAGATACGCATAGCTTAATGGGGTAAAGTCAACATGTTTTTTGCAAAGGTACTATCAATTTACTAGATTGTTTTGAAAATGTAAATAATCACGCAGATAAAAATGAGCTTGTTCATTGGGAGGATAACTTTCAAAGAACTGTGTGCGTGCCCATAAATGCATGTATATGGTAACACGTATGCAATCACATTTATTTTGTATTGTGCATGAAAATGTACACACATGATACAAAATACATGGAACTTTAACTTGCCGATTGTGCAAGCAGATTTGTGCATGGTTATGGACTGTATGTATTCCATTTACATTCATGTATTTGAGCATGCACACATTTCAGTGTGCTTAGAATTCCCAGTTCTTCAGGAGTGTAGAGAGTTAAACTGCCGCAATCAGCCAACAACCAGGGACTAACCGGCCTAGCATCATTGGTAGTGGTGCATAAGAGAGGCCTTTTCCCTATCACTGGGATATATAGAAACCTGTAAAGGAACAAGCAGGAGTGGTGCTTGGAATGCCATGTCTTCAACAGAAGGGCCTCCTACCGATGTTGGATTAGTAGAATGTAGGTAGTGGGGGTAGAGTGGTCCAAGAGTGAACTTCAAATAGTCCAAGAGTCAATAAGTATGTTTGGATCCTGTAACTGTTATACATTCCATTAATAGCATGAATGTATATTTGTTGACAATGCAATATAATGTAAATGTAATTGTAGGCAAGGTTAACATGGAATGACTGAAACCTATAGTCACAAGTTTAGTAATGGTGCCATGATCAGGTGTAACTTCCTCTGGGACATTTCTTACATTTCATGGTGGTATCCATAGCAATGGAAGCCTATGGCTTCCTTTTAGAAGGGATAGATTAGGGCCTGTCTCATGGTTCTTGTTACTCCACAAAGTTGTCTCTTCTATAGAAAGGGATATTCCCACTGACTGCACTGCATAGCTTACTTACTCATGAACAAGGGTATCATAGTCCTTCATAGAGACTCATTTTTGTATATTTTAGGGCTGGGTGGCAGCAAATCACTTCTACGCGCATTAATGTAGTGTAAAGAGCTATGCTATTCACTTCAGAATTTAGTAGAATGCATTGTTATGTATCAGAATGGAGGCCACAGTAACACTACAGTGCAAACTCAAATTTGTCATCCTATTTCTCCCTATAGATTGAGGATCTCAAGAAGAAGGCCCGGGAACTGCACTGGAAGAAGAGGAGGTGGTTGGACCAGCTGCAAGCTATGTAGAATGGAGCTAGAGGTAAGTTCATTTCCTTGTCATCAGGAAGATATTCACAAGGTCTGTCAATGTCCAGTTTCAATCCCCAGCCACACTATTGGCCCACTGCTCTGCATATAAACCTTCATTCACACATACTTAGATATAGAAATTGCTCTGTATCACATGAAGCACTGTCATGGGTTAATTGTAAGGCACCTTCAGGCTTAGCTAGTTACCCTTCAGGTTGTTGACATCCACATCTACATGTATGGTAGATGGTACAAAAACTTAGATTGTAAGCCCTCTGGGGATAGAGAAATACCTACAGTACCTGAATGTAAACCGGTGTGATATCTCAATTGAGATGAATGTAGGTATATAAAAATAATAAATAAATATTTCAATTGATATTAAATGTCCCTATCCTATACAACAATGTATAGCCTCATAGCCCTAGATGCCTTGTCCATGTAGAGTAGACCACAACATATTGCTTTGAACCTTCTCACAGAGCCTAACTCAGAGCCCATGCCACATGTTATGCTCCATTAAACAACATCCCACTGAAATATTCTTCTGTATGTCAACAGATAATTCTATGGTAAGCCACCACATATATGATGTGCTTGATCCATAGCTATGAGCATTTATCTTTGTCTAAAAACTTCTCCCAGAAAAGGAAAGGCCCCTAACTAGTAACTACTTCGATGATCATGCACGTCATACCTTGCAGAATGTCATCACACAACATGACACACAATTGCTGTTTTCTTCACAGATGACAATACCTCATTGTGGAAGCAAGTCAAGGAGGAGGAAAAGCCGGCCAAGGAGGAAGGGGAAACCGAAGGTGATACCCTAGCCCCTGACCTCCCTTTGACAGTTGCCACTGCTGGGGAGGAGCATAATGCTTATCTACCACTCCATCCTCCACTGGAGGGATCTAGCAGGGAAGGACCATCCCCTCCTCCACCCCATCAACTAGGAGCCCTGGCTTGATAAGCTTGTTCACCCTCTCCACATCCAGTTAGGGTCTCCTTACCCCTTGGACCAGGGATGAAGAAATTCCAGGATGCAAATTGGCCAGCCAGTGTTGGCCAAGGGAGGCCAGATCCTCCACTTTCTCACTATAATCTGCTGCCCTGGCTTCTGAACCAGGCTCATCATATGTGTCTCAGGATCTTTTTGAAGAAGGGATGCAGATGATTGTGGAGTACCTTGGAAATCTAGTTGGTATGATGGACTACTAGGGTGAAAACTACAACATCTCTCCCTGGCAGTGCAGCTCTCGCAATGAGGCTGCCACCATGTCAACCAGATTCTTAAGTCTGCAGTCCCTGGTCTCCCTACTTCACTGGTTCTTTTAATGTTGTTGTTAATAATTTTGCTCCACAGTTTGATCCAGTCCTGTTCAATTTTATGTTTGTTTTTTTCTAAAGTTGGAAACATTTATTTTATATATTACTAAAAAAAAGTTTATAAGTTATTACACTTTCTATGTGTGTATTCTTCATTAACTACTTATTAAGGCTTAATTTGTGGGGGAATGACCAGGATAACATTTCCATAACCTCTTATCAGGCTTAAGAGGCAGAGGAGCAGGGGTGTTGTTCTCTATGCCCTCCCCTCTTCTTCTCCCAGCTCTCATTCTGTGTTGCTGGGACCAGAATGTTAAGGGCTGACAGTGAAGCTGATACCAAAGAGCATAGAACAGACATACAAAGGGACTGATTTAGCACTAGTATGAAATTTATAAGCTGGTGAATGCCTATCGGCCCCACTGTATCTGAGTTTGTTGGCTGTCTTCTTATCTGCTTTTCTTCTGAGGCCCTGATGATTCTGCTGTTTGTGAACACTCCCACAAGGAGAGGCTGAAGGGTGTAAATATGTGTAACCTGGAGGAAAGGAGGTACAGGTGAAATATGATGCCAGACCTTCAGATACCTGAAAGATATTAATGATGCACTAACTTCAAACCTTTTCTGATGGAAAGAAAACAATATAACTAGGGGTCATGATATGAAATTCCAGGGGGGAAGACTCAGAACCAGTATCAAGAAATATTTCTTCATGGTGAGAGTGGTGGTTGCCTGGAAAGCTCTCCCAGAACAGGTTGTGAAGATGAGAAGAATTAATGAATTCAAAATGGCATGAGACAAACACTGCAGATCACTGAAGGCATAAAGAAAAGATGGTGCAACACTTCTGCATGGGGTAAACTGCATGGAGCATCAGTTACTGCCCTTAACAGAACACATGGTGTAACCTGCATGGAGCGTCATTTACTGCCCTTAACAGAACACATGAGGGTAATCTGCATGGAGCGTCAGTTACTGCCCTTAACAGAACACATGGGGTAACCTGCATGGAGCATCATTTACTGCCCTTAACAGAACACATGAGGGTAATCTGCATGTAACATCAGTTACTGCCCTTAACAGAACACATGAGGGTAACCTGCATGGAGCGTCAGTTACTGCCCTTAACAGAACACATGAGGGTAATCTGCATGGAGCATCAGTTACTGCCCTTAACAGAACACATGAGGGTAACCTGCATGGAGCGTCAGTTACTGCCCTTAAAAGAACACATGAGGGTAACCTGCATGGAGCGTCAGTTACTACCCTTGACAGAACACATGGAGGTAACTGCATGGAGCAGCAGTTACTACCCTTAACCAAATACATAGGGGTAACCTGCATGAAGCAGCAGTTACTACCCTTAACAGAACCCATGGCGGCAATCTGCACAGAATGGTAGTTAGTACTATGAGCATATTGCTGGGCAGACTGGATGGACCATCTGGTCTTTATCAGCCATCATTACTATGTTACTTTGTTACTATGTTAGAAACTATCTGCACATCAATGGTATACCTGAAGCTTTATTAATAGATGGCTTGGAAATGCATGTTTAGCCAGGCATATCCTCTGTATCATGTTGCCTCTGGATCTGAATAGACAGAGTAGGGATGTGAATCGTTTTTCTAACGAATTGAAATATCATACGATATTTCTAAATTTGTTAAAAATTGGTTAAAAGAAGGAAACGATCAATTTTACCCCCAATTTTTCATAAAAATCATTTTTTGGGTTAGTGCGCACTAACTCCTGTTAGTGCGCAGTACCTCCCGTTAGTGCGCACTAACAAAAAACTGTTTATTTTTGTTACTTTTTGTTATTTTTTGCTATTTTTGTTAGTGCGCACTAACAGGAGTTAGTGCACGCTAAAGGGGAGTTAGCTTGCACTAACCCAAAAACCGATTTTTCACTAAAAAAAAAAAAAATCGGGGAAACATGGGAAAATGATTTTTTTCCCGCGGCCAGACGATCCCGATAACGAGAACGATTGGGCACCCGATTCACATCCCTAGCACACAGTATCTACTAGAACCCACTTTGCTGTCACTTCCCAAACCACCCCATTGGACAGGTGTTTGGTACAGGTATTACTTCCACTCTATATCTACATTTCAGGATGTGATGTTCCTATTCTTCACACCTTGAGCAGGTAAGTAACCATTTTCAAAGCAACAGTATTTAGAAAATTCTCTCTGCAGAAGGTGTTATGCAAGGGAGAAGAGGGGCTCAGGGATCACAGGGGTAGGGGGATTAAATTTAGGGTCTTTAGGATTTTGGGACGGAGTTTGGAAACAAGGACCACTGGGAAATTTAGGGGGAAGGGCTAGGATGGAGGTTCAGGATCACCAGGCTAGAGAAGAGAAGGGGGTTGAAAAGAGAGGTCTAGAACGAGGGCTAGAACGGGTAGATGTGAATCGGTTATTTACTCTTTCGGATAATAGAAAGACTAGGGGGCACTCCATGAAGTTAGCATGGGGCACATTTAAAACTAATCGGAGAAAGTTCTTTTTTACTCAACGCACAATTAAACTCTGGAATTTGTTGCCAGAGGATGTGGTTAGTGCAGTTAGTATAGCTGTGTTTAAAAAAGGATTGGATAAGTTCTTGGAGGAGAAGTCCATTACCTGCTATTAGGTTCACTTAGAGAATAGCCACTGCCATTAGCAATGGTAACATGGAATAGACTTAGTTTTTGGGTACTTGCCAGGTTCTTATGGCCTGGATTGGCCACTGTTGGAAACAGGATGCTGGGCTTGATGGACCCTTGGTCTGACCCAGTATGGCATTTTCTTATGTTCTTATGTTCATTTTTCTCTCAATCTGCCTTCTCTTGATCCTGCATTCCTAACACTCAGCTGTCAAGTCTCCTACCAGTGTTCACCAAACACGTGAAGAATGTGTTAGAGTAATCTTAAAGGTCTATTAAGTACTCTCTATGACCCATGGACTTAAGATGTTAAAGAAAAGAAATGCTATAGTCCTTTTCTAAAGACATGCAATGCCTACCTGTCTTCATACAGCTGTCTGATTAATGACCTGTATTCAGTCAACCCCTCTCCATGCTCCAAGGGCTAACCTTACAGGTAATACCCAGCTTTTCAGCTGAAAAATCACATTAGAAATCCTGTCAAAGGGCATAGCAAACATTAGCTCTCTAAAATCTACCTTTCAAAAGCCACCTGCATAAGGAAGCGTAGGACATTCTGGATCAGTTGCTTTTGTAAGACTCTAACAGCAAAGCATCCAGATGAGAGTAATGAATCAACTCACCTCAAACTCTCTCATCTATGGTAAATGCTAAGGAATAGAACATTGACCTGCCGAAAGGTAATTCTCTGAGCGCACCTTGCAACAGGAGGTTGGTGTGAAATATAATTGTCAGCAGCTCTTGCACATTCTTACTGATGAAAGAGGGAGAAGGGATGGGAGGGTGCAGTAAAAGACAGTTCCTTAATAGAAAATGTATTCCTAATAAGTATGAATGTATTTATTTATTTATTTTAGATTTATATTCCTCTTTTTGCACTTTTTTCAGCATTTCAAAGTGGATTACATTCAGGTACTGGAGGTATTTCCCTATCCGTAGAGAGCTTACAATCTAAGTTGTAATGTATGTAATGGAAAACAGGACATATACTTCCAAAATAATAGAAGATGTAGAGAAATAAAGCTTCAAAGGGAATAAGCCAAGGCCATATTACTATTCAAAGATGTGATGATTATTAATCATCCACATCTTCCATAGTATCCTACATTAAAACATCTAACTTGTGGTGGTGTGATAGCTGCTGGTTCCATAGCACTATCAACCATGTCCTGGTGACATAGGTAGGCAGTCACGTTTTCATTATACCCTCAGGGGCGGATTTTCAGAGCCCTGTTCGCCTAAATCCGCCCAAAACCGGGCAGATTTAGGCGAGCAGGGCCCTGCGCGCCGGTGAGCCTATTTTATATAGGCCTACCGGCGCGCGCAGAGCCCCGGGACTCGCGTAAGTCCCGGGGTTCTCCGAGGGGGGCGTGTCGGGGCGTGTCGGGGGCGGTCCCGGTCGTCGCGGCATTTTCGGGGCGTGTCGGCAGCGTTTTGGGGGCGGGTACGGGGGCGTGGCTATGGCCCGGGACGGTCCGGGGGCGTGGCCGCGCCCTCCGTACCCACCCCCAGGTTGTGGCCCGGCGCGCAAGAGGCCCGCTGGCGCGCGGGGATTTACGCCTCCCTCCTGGAGGCGTAAATCCCCCGACAAAGGTAAGGTGGGGGCTTAGACAGGGCCGGGTGGGTGGGTTAGGTAGGGGAAGGGAGGGGAAGGTGAGGGGAGGGAACGGGGGTAGGCTGCGCGGCTCGGCGCGCGCCGGCTATACAAAATCGATAGCCTTGCGCGCGCCGATCCAGGTTTTTAGCAGATACGCGCGGCTCCGCGCGTATCTACTAAAATCCAGCGTACTTTTGTTTGCGCCTGGAGCGCAAACAAAAGTAGGCCTATTCGCGGAGTATGAAAATCCGCCCCTCAATGAATAAGCATGAGCTGCAATAGTATGCACTATCCACATTGGGGTAGATTTTACAAATTTACGCACACGCGTACTTTTGTTCGCACACCAGGCGCAAACAAGAATATGCGGGAGTTTAATAGATACGCGCGTAGCCGTTAAAATCCGGGATTGGCGTATGCATGGCTGTGCAAAATTGGCAGCCTGCGTGCACTGAGCTGCGCAGCCTGCCTCTGTTCCCTCCGAGGCCGCTCCGAAATCGGAGCGGCCTTGGAGGGAACTTTCCTTCCACCCCCCCGCACCTTCCCCTCCCTTCTCCTCCCTAACCCACCCCCCCAGCCCTACCTAAACCCCCCCACCTTTGTTGCACAAGTTACGCCTGCCCGAGGCAGGCGTAACTTGCGTGCACTGGGCCAGCCGCCAGCGATGATTCCCAGGCCCGGGAGCCGTTTCAGAGGCCTCAGCCACGCCACCGGGCCGGAACCATGCCCGCAGCCTTGCCCCCAAATGATGCACCACCGCAAAACCCCCCCGACACTCCCCCCCAAGAAATCCCCGAGACTTACGTGCATCCCAGGGCTTGCGTGATTGCAAAAGTATATAGGTATAACTAGTGGATCCTGGAACCTGGGTACTACATCCAGGATGATGTATTTGGCATCACAGACCACCTGCATATTGAGGGAGTGGAAGCCTTTGCTGTTGTAGTAGGTGGCCTCACGTCTCCCTTTTGCCCTTATCTGGATATCAGCGCAATCAATAGCCCCCAAGACAGAGAGGAAATGTACTATTTGATAGAAATCATGCATTACTTAATGTGTTTGCTATCTTCTCCAAGGGAAGGATGTATATTGGCATGTTTTCCTGGGCAAGGCAGCCAGGTCTTGATCTTTACACACAGAGGTGGCTGACTGGCTGATTCTAGCTGTGGCCCAAAGATGTGTTCAGAAGATGCCAGTGGCAAAAATACTAGGACAGTTGTGACCTTAATAATGACAGGCAAGACATGACCCTTTCAGGTGGTAGGTTTCAGATCCCTCGCTAACTGCAGACATGGGTACAGTATGGTTTCTTTGTTGATCATGAGCCTGTGCATTACTTGGTCCTCAGACAGATCTAGAAATTGTGTCTGTCCTTTCCATACTATGTAAGGGGTACCTCCTCCTCCTCTGCTCTCTGTCCCTACTCACTCATATAGACCTGAGTACCCTTAGGACCAATAGAGTCATCTTGAAAAGAGACTTTCCAGTCTGACCCCCTGTATGTTACAGAAACATACTGCCCTCTCCCCTTTATAGCTCTTTATGTCCCTCTATTCCCCATTCTGTTTTATATGAGCTAGTTACCAAGCAGTATGGCCATGTATATCCCAGGTACGCTCAGTGCAACTCCCCCCCATAAGCCACTCTATCCTTGAAACCTCCCTGTATGGCCTGCAGTTTCCCAATGTCCCCCAGTAGGTCCCAATCTGTCCCTGATACATTGCCTCCCACCCTTTGACCAAGCCACCAAATGCCAAGTTGCTAGTCTAAGTGAAAGTTTCCATGTGAATGAATAAATGAGCTGCAGCAAATGTACACGAGTATTTGCATTTATGTGTGTTGACTTATGTGTGAATGTTACTGTAGGTCATTACGCACATTCACATAACCATGTCCTGACTTAACACTATCATGCCCCTTTTTTGCACGTGTAAAAGAACTCAAGTATTGCATGTGTAAAAGAGCTCAAGTATTGCATATACATCCATATGTGATTTTAGTAATTTAATATGTTTTTTCTCCGTTCTCTCTTCTTAACTTGTTCCTTCTTCTCTCCCTTAGTCTTTATTCGCTCCCTGCCCACCTCTTCCTTCCTTTTTCTAGCCTGCTCCCCTCTCCCCGTTCCTCGTTCATTGTAATTTTCCTTTCTTTTTGGTTAATTGTAAACCGGAGTGATGTGTCCTATGAATGTCGGTATATAAAAGTTCATAAATAAATAAAAAATAAATAAATAAATATTTAAAATACAAGTACCGCATGTATATTGTATAAGGGCCTCAGCATGTGCATGTGTCCTTTATTACGCGTGCATCCCTTTGAAAATTCACCTTATAATATATTTGGATTTTCAGAAGGCATTTGACAGTCTCTCATGAAAGACTCTTCAGGAAATTGGGAGTTCATGGGATATGAGATAGGGTCCTGTTGTGGATTGGTAACTGGATAATAGACAGGAAGCAGAGAGCAGGACTAAATGTTCATTTTTCCAAATGGAGAAAAGTCAAGTGGAGTGAGCCAGGTGTCTGCATTGGGACCTGTGCTATTTAGAATATTCATAAAGGATCTGGAGAAAGGAACAAAGAGTGAGATGTCCAAATTTGTATATGGAACAAAATTATTTTGAGTCATTGAAACAGCAGCTGATTATGAAGAATTGCAGAAGGACAATGTGAAACTAGGAGATGGGGAATCTAGATGGTAGATACAATTTAATGTGGACAAGTATAAGGTAATGCACGTAGGGAAAAATAAGCCAAACTACAGGTACGCAATGCTGGGTTCTTTGTTAGGAGTCATCCTTGTGGACAATACCTTGAAATCTTTGGCTTATTGCATGGTGGTGGTCAAAAAAGACAAATAGAATGTTAGGAATTATTTGGAAAGGAATAGAGAAGAAAACTGATAATTTAATAATGCCTTTGTATAAAGCCATGCTGTGACTGCACCTTGAGTATGGTGTGCAGTTCGGGTCACCCTATCCCCAAAAAGACATAAAGGACATAAGAAAAGTACAGAGAAGGCCAACAAAAATGATAAAGGGGATGGAAAAGCTCTCTTATGGAGAAAGGCTAAACAGGTTAGGGATCTTTGGCTTGGAAAAGAGATGACAGAGAGTCGACATGATTGAGATTTATAAAATCATTAGTGGAGTGGAACGGGTAAATAGAAAATGCTTATGTATCCTTTTAAATAACATAAGAACTAGGGGAAATTCCATGAAACTAGCAATTGGCAGATTTAAAACAAATGATAGAAAGTACTTTTTCACTCAGTGCACCATCAGGCTACAGAATCTGTTGCCAGAGGATATGGTCAAGGTAACTAACACATTGGGATTCAAAGGAGGGTTCGACAGGTTCCTGAAGGAAACGTCGATAAACAGTCATTAGCCAGATAAGACTTCGGAAAGCCATTGCTCATTCCTGGGGAGTGAAATAGATCAACTATTTGGGATCTGACAAGTACATGTGTCCCAGACTGACCACTGACCACTGTCAGAGACAGGATGTTGGACTCGGATCTTGGTCTGACCCAGCATGTTACTTCTTATGTTGTTATGACCTTTCACCAACATTTGTTTTCATTCTGGCTATTTTTGGGGACCTTTTGTTCTAAAAGTTTCATTAGTTTCTATTTACTTTCATAAGTTATGAACCTCAATGCTATTTTACATGCATTAAATTCAATTTTATGGGTGTAAAAATGTTGCACGCACAAACATCCAAAGATTAACTGAAAGAAAGCACATCTCTACTAAAAATTCTAAAATTAGATTCTTATCTTGACCTCTCAGGGTCTGTGTGAAAATTGATTTTTAGTGTATTTAAATCTGTACCTTAACAATTTAAAACCAAAATAAAATGAAATTAGCAAAGCACACACATCACAGTCTTGCTCCTTTTTTTGAATATGTTTTTATGATAAAATATTGAACAAAATGTAAAATAAAAACAATTGCTTTGTCTAATGAGCTGACAAATTGTACCATCTTTATAAAAGTGCAAATAGTATGGAAAAATCCAGGGTGGCCAGCTCTCGTTATATCTCATTTACTGCAGCCTAATTGCCCAAGAAATTGGCCCTTCCTAATTAGCATACATTTTACATAGATCCTGCTGACATCGTGCTTAATAGCATGACAGGACACCTACAGTGTGCTGCTTCTAATACAGGCTTCTATTCCATAAAATCCCTGAGTCACATGAATGGTTAAATATCTAGACTTTTTAGCCTGCGGTGTTTTCCTCCAGGCTAGAAACCCTGGTTTCATACTTTGCTTGGGATATTTGGCTCTGTCCCAAGTAGGTATGCTTTCGGACACATCTCCAGATTTCACAGAACAGAAGCCTTAGAGGATCATTTTCAAAACTATTTGTGTTCCTGCATGTGCGCGTGAAAATGGACACCCAGAGAGTTATCCCAGTATTTTATAAAATTTGTAGTGGGAGCTGCTCAGTTTATAAAATATTGGGTACTTATGCTCCAAGAAGCTGATATATAGCACCACTGAGCTGGATAAATAGCAACTTGTCCAACTAAGTAGTGGCAGTTTAATATCTGGTTCTATACTTAACTGGATAAGTACTTGTCTGGTTATGGAGTGGGCAGGAAATGGATGCTTTGGGGGAGGAGTTACTTATCCAGTTAACTTAGCCAGATAATTGCCAGTATTCACACTTATCTGGTTAAGTTAACCATGTAAGTTGGATTTGATCAATAGCAGATCTAAAGTTAACCCGATAAGACTTCTACGGCTATTGATTTCTTTAGAGATATTCAGCAGCATAGTTGTGCTGTTGAATATCCCTTGTAAGTTAGCTGGATAAGTCATAGCCAGCTTACTTACCTAGATGGATTTCTTAGAACATCAAGGCCAAAACGTACACACATATGTTTCAGAATGCATTTATATTTCCACTGCCATAAAATGACTTTCCTTTTTCTATCTATAATGTATGTGCATATTAATACTTTCTTGTGCAAGTATTTGATGTCACCAGTTCACTGATACCTCTGCCAGATCATCTAGTCCATTTATATTTCACTTCAACACTCTAACACTTTATCCTAAACCATCACCATTCACCTAGACCTCCCACTCAAAAATAGAAGACAACAGAAAAGTCCAATATTCATTGCGCTAATGTTGCACCCGTTGGTTGCAGACGGCTGCAACCTCTCATGCTCACCTCTTTTTTCATTGCACCATCAATCACTGGGAGAATAGCGGCTGCCGCCAACCAATGCCGACTTTCCCGGCGTCCCCAGGACAGCATGAGCTCTGCCGACCGCCATCTTACTTCCGGCATCACCTAGGCGCACTCACACAGGGCCTCCTTATGTATATGTCATGACGGGAACCTCGGGGGCATCCCCTCCCGATGACATCAGCACCGCTAGTGTACTTATACTGACTGTCCCATTGCTAAGACGAGTTAGCAAGGAGTTCTCTCGCTTTTTAAAGCCACTCTAACTTGGATCTTCTGTTCCAGACTCTCCTCCTGGCATGTGGATGCTCTGAGTACCCGCTCCTCGGGGGCTCTTCTGCATCTTGGCTATCTGCTCCTTGGAAGGCCTTCCTGCTAGGACTTCCTGAACCGCTCCTCGGGTATCTCTGCTGGCACTTCCTTGTGTGAGTACATTCTTCAACTTCTATCTACCTCACTGAAAATTCCACGGTGTACCCCGTTCCTCGGGCCACTATCGTTCCTTCAGCCTATCTACATTTCTCATCCTGAGCTTCAGGATATCGCTCCACCTTTACAAGGTCTACGGCCTGGTTCCTGTATCACAGATCTCTACCTCTCTGGCATCTAAAGTACAGTTTCCTCAGCATACCCCACACTGCGGGCCACTACAGGATCTGCACTCAGAGGTACTTCCATCAGCCTGCAGGAATCTCCTGGCGTACCCCGCGCTGCGGGTCACTACCAGATTTTCGTATCTACATTATCATCTGGTCTACTGTATTTGCTCATAGACTATGTTTGCTACATTTCCCGCTCCTCAGGTTATGTATTATCTTTCCCCTTAATAAAGTCTCTCTCGCAGCTGTGTCCTATGTCACTGAGACCATGTCTACCAACGGTGAGACCCATGGGGCTCCTCCCTGTGGGCGGAGACATCTCTCACCTCGGCCTGGGGTTCACAACTTCGCCAAAACCATAACAGCTAGTTAATTAGCAGATGTTAAAATCTGTGAATAAATTAGATAATTTATATGCAAATATTTTATAAAATAGCTATTTCTGCCCGTACCTCCTGATCCTACCCCAGAATGTCCTAGACCACTTCTTTTTTTGTGAAGGTAAATGTACAGCAAAATAGAAAATATGCTCTAAATACTTTTTGATGTTTCTAAAATAGAATGTACAGGAATGGAGGCTTCATACATTTATAGTTGCTAATTTTCCATGCGTAACCCCATGTGTAAATGTACTCATTAAAGTACGTGGACCAATTAGGTGATGTTACAATGCCTACAGTGAGAATGACCAAGTCCCAAAGTGATCAGATATTTACATTTTATTCTGTTTGAAATCATTGATTACATTGGAGGAGTCATTCATGATGGGCAGATAGCTACAGCAAGTATACAAGTAGTCGAGGCTTAATATCTGAGGGAACATCCTGGATCTGAGTTCCACCACTTTCTTAACACTCAAGAGGCACAGCAGCATGGGTGCTCTGCTGCAACCTAGGGCCGACTCAAGGCTAATCGGCAACCTTGCAAAAACTGACACTAGTGCCCACCTCCCGCAATGAAAATTACCAGTTTCATTCATGCCACCATCTGTAGCCTCACTCTTATCTTCCATACCTGCACCAGCCCAGCCCTGCTGATAGGATAGCAGTGCTGAGAGCCCAGGAAATGCTGCTTTCCTCTGCCAGCCTCTATTTCTCTTTTTCCATTTCCCACTTGGGACAGGAAGGTGCCAGTGGGAGGAAGTAGCATTTAGAGGCGCTGGGCCCCTAGTGCTGATATCCTGTTGGCAGGGATAGCAGCAGCAGCAGCAGCAATACTTCAGCCCTATGGGATACAGGGGAAGGGGCAGCCCTCAGCAAGAACTCACCCTACACCTACGTGCCTTATTAGAAGAGGGTCTGCATGTATTCTTTAGCCCAACAGCCACATCGAGAGGGGGCACTGATACCCTTTAATGCCTGGATTGGTGACTGTTGGAGACAGGATGCTGGGCTTGATAAGCCCTTGGTCTGACCCAATATGGAATTTCTTATGTTCTTATGTTCTTAAAGCTAGGCCTATTCCTACTCCTCCCCTCCAGGCAGTCTCTAGGGAATAGGAAGAGAGGGGATGATCCTAAAGTACACACTGCAGAGCAAAGGATAACACTTGACAAATGAATTTTCAAAGGAGCTATGCATGCATAAGTAACATACTATTGTAGCAATTTTCAAAAGCCATTTACCCACATTAAGTGCACTTAATGTGGGTAAAATCTATTGACAATTCAACGGCATCTATTGCAGCAATTTTCTAAAGCTCACTTGTATAGATAACGTGCATTTACACCTGTAAAACCCAGTTTTAAGCATGTAAATGCTTTTGAAAATCAGGTTCTGTTTAATACTAATTTAAAACTTGTGAGCAGTAGCACTAATCATCATGGCTTCAACCCCTGTGCTGATGATTGATATTACTGCTCACAAGTTTCAAACCTGTGCTAATGCAAGCCTTTTTGTGTATCTGTTACCCAGGGCTTAATGTCTAATGGAACATCTCAGAAGGGTGTTCTACCAATTTTTTCCAGTCATGCAGGAAGGAGAACAGAGTTGGCAGTGTTAAATTATCTCTGATTTCCCCCATAGAAACCAAGCAAACCAGTGTTGTAAATTATTTTCAGCACCCCCACAGAAATGGAGAAAAGCTACCTGCATGTGGGGAAAATTTCCCACCTCCCCACACAGCTTATTGTACTGGCTGTCATGGGGTGACTGGCTGAGGTTAGGATATACCCCCATAGGTGTGGTATAGGACTGCAGGACTGGACAAGGGGTGGTCTTCTGCCTGGCCAGCCCCCTCCCTTGCAAGTTGAGCCCTTGGGATCTAGGGACTGATGGGGTTTAGCTGAATGAGGATGGACAATGTGCGACAGACTGGACAGACTGGACAAGGCAGGGCAGGCACAAGGTGGAACTGAGATCTGGTACAGGCTGGCTGTTGTGGGCAGAGACAGACTGGAAGCAGAGGTCTGGGTATGGAACAGGTAGGGAGCTGAGGATTGGATACTGGAACAGGTTGGACAAGACTGGGCTGAATACTAAGCAGGGATGAGGACTGGATACAGACATAGGCTTAGACAGGATATCAAGGAGGGACTGGGACTGGATACAGACACTAGGGATGTGAATCGTTTTAGGATGATTAAAATTATCGTCCGATAATTTTAATATCGTCTTAAACCGTTATGGAACACAATACAATAGAGATTCTAACAATTTATCGTTATAAATCGTTAGAATCGTGAGCCGGCACACTAAAACCCCCTAAAACCCACCCCCGACCCTTTAAATTAAATCCCCCACCCCAATGACTTAAATAACCTGCGGGTCCAGCGGCGGTCCGGAACGGCAGCGGTCCGGAACGGGCTCCTGCTACTGAATCTTGTTGTCTTCAGCCGGCGCCATTTTCCAAAATGGCGCCGAAAAATGGCGGCGGCCATAGACGAACACGATTGGACGGCAGGAGGTCCTTCCGGACCCCCGCTGGACTTTTGGCAAGTCTTGTGGGGGTCAGGAGGCCCCCCCCAAGCTGGCCAAAAGTTCCTGGAGGTCCAGCGGGGGTCAGGGAGCGATTTCCCGCCGCGAATCGTTTTCGTACGGAAAATGGCGCCGGCAGGAGATCGACTGCAGGAGGTCGTTCAGCGAGGGTTCCGGCGCCTCGCTGAACGACCTCCTGCAGTCGATCTCCTGCCGGCGCCATTTTCCGTACGAAAACGATTCGCGGTGGGAAATCGCTCCCTGACCCCCGCTGGACCTCCAGGAACTTTTGGCCAGCTTGGGGGGGGCCTCCTGACCCCACAAGACTTGCCAAAAGTCCAGCGGGGGTCCGGAAGGACCTCCTGCCGTCTAATCGTGTTCGTCTATGGCCGCCGCCATTTTTCGGCGCCATTTTGGAAAATGGCGCCGGCTGAAGACAACAAGATTCAGTAGCAGGAGCCCGTTCCGGACCTCTGCCGTTCCGGACCGCCGCTGGACCCGCAGGTTATTTAAGTCATTGGGGTGGGGGATTTAATTTTAAGGGTCGGGGGTGGGTTTTAGGGGGTTTTAATGTGCCGGTTTTGCGATTTTACGTTTTTTTGATTTTTCACGATTTTTCACGATTTTTCACGATTTTTCACGATATTTTACCCCCCAAACGGCAACAATACGATTCCCTCCCCCTCCCAGCCGAAATCGATCGTTAAGACGATCGAGGACACGATTCACATCCCTAACAGACACAGGCTTGGGCAGGATACTGAGTAGAGACTGGGACTGAATACAGACTGGGGCAAGGCAAGGCAATAGCAGGGTAGAGAATGGATACTAGGAACTAGACTGGGCAGGGCTAGACAAGGCAGACCAGGACAAGGACTGGACAAGACAACACAGAACACAGAAGCATGAAGGCAGCAACACAGAAGACTCATTGTCCTCTAAGCATAAGGCCCGGAGGCCACTAGGCAAGGTAAGACCTGAGTAAGCCTCAGAACAATTTACAAGGAGACAGAAGACCTAGAGCCCACAAGGCAAAGTGAGGCCTAGATTGGCCGCAAGACAAGGAGAAAGATACAAGAAGACCCGGAGGCCACAAGGTATGGAGCAAGGTAAGAGAGGCCAGGTCAGAGAGCCAAGGGTATCTCAATGAAGAGGCATCTAAGTTCTGGCAAGGCAGGATTAAATGGGGCTGGAGATTGGGTGTGGTGTGAGCAATGAGACCGAGCTTGGCATGATGAAAGGTGAAGCTTGCTGAGTACCCCTTGTGGAGAGGAGGCTGCACCACAGGCTGAATTAGGTGGCTAGTGTGGAGATGGCTTGGGTGGCTAGGAACAGAGTTCACTGGAGGCATCTGCTGGTGGGGAGGTGTCATAGCAGAGAGAATCAGGGCACAGTGAGACTGTACAGCAGGCAAAACCATGATACTGGCTTCCTGAGCCCCACCATCTCTTCCACTGGTGACCATACTGGGAGAGGGAAAAGGGGCAACAGAGTGAGGGGATCAGAAGGAGGGGAAAGAGTATGCATGAGGGGATGTGGGGGAGGCATAAGAGGGTTAGAAAATCAGAGGTGCTGTGGGATTCGAATAAGGGGATTGAAGATGGGGGAGCTGGCTGTGAATGAAGCAATTGGAGGGAAGTGGGGAAAAAAGTGAATGAGGGGAGGGACTTGGTGTACAGTGGAGGGGAAAGGGAAGAGAGAAGTGAGTAAGCAGTGATAGGGGAAAGTGTTGACATTGGTGGATCAGAGCAATTTTGAAAATGGGGGCTCTTTGAGCCTTCACTGGACCACCAAGGCTTGTTAGGTAAGGGATGTGGGAGATGGGAGGTGGGCTAGGATGATGTGGTTTCCAGGTCCCAGGTTCCAGTGAGCTTTGAATATGGTGAGCAATTTTGTTCACAAAATAGGAGGAAATTGACGATAGCTAGCGGCCTGCATCCAGGGATATTAACATTTTTTTTTTCCTATGACCACATGAAGAAGCAGTGGGGGAGGAGTGGGATAGACGTCTCTGGAGCCCCTCACACTGGGTTTTTAAAATACTTGAATGGGGCACAGTTTGAGCCTCTCAGGCCCATTAAGAAGGTATCCCCGGGCTGTGGGGCCACCATCCTGTTGTGAAGTAGGTGTAGTTCTTTATGGTGTTTTTACTTGTGGTATTTTATTGTTGAGAAAAGTCTCATGGGATTTACAAAACGGGACCCTATATGTATCAAAATTTCTGCATTGCATATCTGGCAAGAAAATATTATAAAGAGGAAAAATGTGATGTGCCCACAAATTAGTTTATGAAACACTGGATGCGAAACATGTCTTGAAGTATTTATGGACCTCTGTCTGGATACCTAAAATGACATGAGGCAGATGGCACGTCTGGATACCTGTCTCCCTGCTGCTTAATAAAATAAAAGAGAGACTATCTGCTCTTTCACATCTTTCTTTCACAAGTTAATATAAGAGGAATTACCTCATTCACAGTAAACTTGGAACTCACCATACATCAGCAAAGAAAAAAAATAAATTATTAAATGTATTCCTTTCAAATTTATAAGATATTTCTGAACTTTTCCCCACTCATACTATTCTTATAAATCACATATGCACAGTGTTTATACTGTTTCTCACTATTTAGTTCCTAGTGGCTCAGCTCACATAGATTCACTGTTACTTAAATTATAATGGTATACACATTTTTAAAAGTCGTCTGTTTCGGCGATAAAATGTGCCATTTATTATTTATTGATTTTGATGTGCTGAATTCAAACATGCCAATTAAATCAGCTGACTGGCTATTGTTACCATGCTATTTACGTTTTTACTGTTATGACTGTCGGTCGCAGATGGCTGCGACCACTATTACTCACTTTGTTCCTCGCTGCCCTCTCTCCTCTGGGAAGACTTGCGGCTGTGGCTAGCCGCCTCTGACCCTCATGGCTCCATCTCAAGACTCCCCTGGGTGGCGAGGATGCCGCCGACCGCCATGTCTCTCCTGGGCCTTCCTAGGTGTGCACGTGTGCTCCATGGCCCTCCTTTAAGAACGCCAGGGCTAGAACCTCAGGGTCATCTCCCTTTGATGACATCACTAGCCCTGGACTCTTAAGCACCATCGGGGCCTGGCTCTAATCAACTTGGCAACGAGTTCCCTCCTTCCTGAATCCTGCTGTTCTTGCTACTGATGTTGGTTCCTGGTTCCTGCTTCTCCTGGCATGAGACACTCTCGGGTACCCCTCCTTGGGGCCTTATTCCCATCTCTGGCTAGCCGCTACTAGGGGGGCCCTGCACCCTGGTCGCTGTCTGCCTTCTTCCCCACTCCTTGGGGCTACTCCAGGAACTACTCTTCCCATGAGACACTACTTCAGTGAACCCCGCTCTGCGGACCATTGCCGTTCTACCCTACCTGTGAGACTACTTCGGTGTACCCCGCTCTGCGGACCATTGCTGTGCTACCTTGCCTTGAGGAGACCAATGTAGCTGAACCCCGCCCTGCGGGCCACTGCCTCTCCACTCTGCTTCATGGAGACCTAGAGCTGGTATACCCTGCCTCCAGGTCGTTTGTGACTAAGCTGCGCCCCCCACTTCTCAGGGCAACAAAAATTCTTGGAAACTCTGGCAGCAGCCATAGATAACCTGAGTACCCGGTTGGACTCCGCCTCGTTGTCTGCCAAACCTAATCCTGCTTCACACATACTGATCCTAAGGCCTCCTGGACAGTAAGGCCCTGGCCAGGGCATCATCCATCTGGGAGCGAGCTGACCCAGTCCTTCCAGATCTGCCTGGCTTTCTCGCCCTATTTCGCTCCGTCTTTGACGATCCAGGTTGGAAACCCATATCTGGCTCTTCCCTTCATCTCCAACAAGGCTCCAGGTCTTTGATCAATTTCGTCATTGAGCTCAGGACCCTTTTGTCTGAACTTCACTGAAATTCGGACTGCCTAAGTACTATCTTTCTCGAAGGCCTAAGTCCATGGATCAAAGACGAACTAGCGGCCTGGGAACTTCCTGAATCCCTGGATTCTCTGATAGACCTCGCCAGTCGCATCGATTGATGCCTTCGAGAATGTTCTCTAGAGGCTAGAGTATCCAGAAGGATGGCGCATGTTATAATATCGGGTGTCCGTGTGTGCGCGCCGGCGTAACCTTTTAAAATCTACCCCATTATGTATATATATGTACGTAGTTTAATCTTTAGGCAGTGGCTGCTCAGCTCTTCTTAGCTCGTCTCTTGTATTCATTAAATGGAAAATCTCTTATCACTGTCTAGCAATGGTCTGCAAGCATTGATGGGCTCCATTTGCCCTGATTTCATATTTCCATTACTACAAAGCTCTGCTGAAATTGCTCGCCATATTCATAGTTCCACTACTGTCTGGTGGAAAAAAATCTAGATGAGAGAGCAAAAAATGTATCTTTATTGACATGTTGTAGCCAAGGCATTTGAATGCATTGCGGAGGTTTTCCATCAACTCTTTGTAGTTGTCTGCCTTATTGTTTCCAAGAAAATTTGTTACCACTAACTGGTAGGCTTTCCACTCTGCCTTTTCCGCATAGGAAAGATTAAAGAGGTTAGAACTTTTCAGCTTGGAGAAGAGACGGCTGAGGGGGGATATGATAGAGATGTTTAAAATTATGAGAGGTCTAGCACGGGTAGATGTGAATCGGTTATTTACTCTTTCGGATAGTAGAAAGAATAGGGGGCACTCCATGAAGTTAGCATGGGGCACATTTAAAACTAATCGGAGAAAGTTTATTTATTTATTTATTTATTTATTTATTTATTTATTTAAAAGCTTTTCTATACCGTCGCTCAGTGGTGTACCATCACAATGGTTTACATATAGGCACGAAAAAGGTTTGGTCGGTTTCTAAGTTATCCATGGGGTGCCAATATTATACGGTTACATAGTTCAATAATATATTCTAAATGACAAGTGGATTGGGGTTACTATTTGTCTGTTTAATGAGATAATCATATGTGAATACTGTTTTAATTTAATATTTAATTATGACTAAAATCATAAAATACTCAGTTCAGTTTTTTATATAGGTGACATTCGCCTGTATAATTTGTTGTTATTCAGCGCCCTCACTGTGAAATGCTTTTTTGTAGAGCCAAGTTTTTAGGCTTTTTTTGAAAAGTTTCAGTTCTTTCATTAGTCTTAGCTCAAGTGGTAATGTGTTCCATAGCAATGGTCCTGCTAAGGATAATGCTCTCTCTCTAACTTGTATCAACTTTGCTGTTTTGACTGAGGGTATGGTTAGTAGTGCTTTATTGGAAGACCTGAGATTTCTTTGAGGGACATGCAGACTTAGTGCAGTGTTTAGCCAGTCAGCATTTTCGTCATTTATTAGTTTATGAATTGTGCATAGTGTTTTGTATTGCACTCTTTGTTCTATTGAGAGCCAGTGTAAATCCGCAAGTGTTTGGGTGATATGATCTCTTATGCCTTTTCCAGTAAGTATTCTGGCAGCTGAGTTTTGTAGTATTTGTAGTGGCCTGATTGTGGTATATGGTAATCCTAGGAAAAGTGTGTTACAATAGTCCGTGCTAGCAAATATTAGTGCTTGTAGTACTGTACGAAAGTGTTTTTGAGTTAGTAAGGGTTTTAGTCTCCTAAGGACCATTAGTTTGGTGTAGCCTTCTCTTACTTTTAATGATGTGTGTTGCTTAAGGCTAAGTTCCATGTCTATAATTACCCCTAGGTTTCTAGCCTTATCTGTTAACTCCACTGTTTTATTATTTTTAAGTTTGATGGGATTTTGAATTTTTATAATGTTTTGTCGTTCAAGGTGTACAAATTCAGTTTTTACGCACAATTAAACTCTGGAATTTGTTGCCAGAGGATGTGGTTAGTGCAGTTAGTATAGCGGTGTTTAAAAAAGGATTGGATAAGTTCTTGGAGGAGAAGTCCATTACCTGCTATTAAGTTCACTTAGAGAACATCCACTGCCATTAGCAATGGTAACATGGAATAGACATAGTTTTTGGGTACTTGCCAGGTTCTTATGGCCTGGATTGGCCACTGTTGGAAACAGGATGCTGGGCTTGATGGACCCTTGGTCTGACCCAGTATGGCATTTTCTTATGTTCTTATGTTCTTAAGGCGTCCAGGCAGGGCTTCTCGGCGGTGTCCCCCCCGCGGGGATGCCGCGAAACAGGCCGCAGACCCTCGGAGATGGGCCGGGACCAAGGAGGTAAAGGCCTAATCACGGCTGCTGTGACTGAGACTGCAACAGTACCCCCCCTCCCCTTATGACCCCTCTTAGCAGGCCCAGATTTACCTGGGTGGTCTTGATGGAAGGCTTTCAATAAGTCCTTATCAAGGATGTTGCGGGCTGGCTCCCATTTGTTGTCCTCGGATCCACAACCTTCCCAGGTGATGAGGTACTCCCAGCGACGTTGATGGAATCTGACATCTAGAACCTCCCGGACTTGGTAGGTGGTGTCTCCTGGCACGGAAGGATCTGCAGATTAAGGAGCTCGGGGATGGTACCTGGAGAGGATGAGAGGCTTTAAAAGCGACACATGGAAGACATTGTGCACATGCATCAAGGAGGGTAAGCGCAGGCGATAGGAAACGGCTCCTACACGCTCAGCAATGCGGAATGGTACACAGAATCTGGGGGCGAGTCTGAGGGAAGGAATCTGAAGTTGTAGATTCTTTGTACTCAACCAAACATGGTCCCCAGGGAGGTAGACTGGTGCTGGCTGACAGTGGCTGTCTGCCCATCTTTTGGCAGCAAGGGCAGCTCTTTGCATCTTCTTTTGGATAGACGTCCAGAGGGCAAGTAGCTGGCGGGCAGAGTTGCACTGCTGGCAGTGCACTGGGTTCAGTCGAGGGTAAGGGCGGCCAAAGTTGCTTCCCATAGACAGATAACAAGGGAGAACTTCCTGTAGCGGAGTGTGTATGATTGTTGTATGAAAATTCCGCCCATGGGAGAAGTTTGGCCCAATATTCTTGTCTTTCGTTCACAAAGGAGCGCAGGAAGGTTTTCAGAGTTTGGTTCGTACATTCAGTCTGCCCGTTACTCTGAGGGTGGAAGGCTGATGAGAGACTCAACTGGACCTTGAAGCGTTTACATAACGCCTTCCAGTAGCGGGCCGTGAATTGTGGTCCTCGGTCTGATACGATGTCCTGGGGCAGACCATGAAGTCGGAACACATGTTGAACAAATAAGTTAGCCAAGTCGGGCGCTGAAGGCAATTTTGACAGAGGAACAAAATGTGCCATTTTGGAGAACCGGTCCACAATAACCCAGATGACTGTGTTCCCATCAGATGCTGGGAGATCCACCACAAAATCTGTGGAGAGGTGCGTCCAGGGCTCCACCTGGATAGGCAAGGGGTGTAAGAACCCTCTTGGTTTCCCACCAAGCGGTTTTTGCAATGCACAAGTGGGGAAGGAGTCAACGAAGAGACGAACATCTTGTCTTACCGTTGGCCACCAATAGTACAAGTTGAGGAGGTCTAGCATACCGGCATGGCCCGCATGACCTCCAGTGAGGGATTCGTGGGCCCATGCCAGCGCGGCCCTATGAGCGCGGCGTGGGACCACGGTCTTTTCTTCGGAAGACACGGAGGTGGCGGCGAGAGAGACTTTCCTGGGATCCAAAATGTACTGGGGCGTCTCAGAGGTTTCCTCGATCTCGGTGGACTGTGACAGGGCATCTGCTCGCACATTTTTTGAGCCAGGGCGATATCATAGAGTGAAGTCAAATTGGTCAAAAAACAAAGACAACCGGGCTTGTCTCTGGTTCAGGCACTGGGCTTGGTGGAGGAAAGAGATTTTTATGATCCGTGTAAATGGTGAAGGGGTGGTTGGCTCCCTCCAACCACTGCCTCCATTCTTCCATGGTGAATTTTACAGTGAGCAGTTCCTTGTCGCCGAATCCGTAATTGCTCTCAGCTGGGGAGAACCTCCTAGAGTAAAAAGAACACGGGAGAAGCTGTCCAGTGTCGGAGTGCTGGCTCAGCACCGCTCCAACAGCTACATTCGAGGCATCGACCTCAACCACGAACAGCCGATTGGGATCAGGATGGCGGAGGCATGTGTCTTGTAAAAAGACCTTTTTCAATTCTTCGAAGGCTTGGCAGGCTTGGGCAGGCCAGTCCACCACATTGGCTCCCTTCCGGGTAAGCGCAGTCAGAGGAGCCACTATGTAAGAATAGCCGGGAATAAAATGCCGATAAAAGTTAGCAAAGCCGAGGAAACGTTGCAACGCCTTGAGACCCCTCGGCTGTGGCCAGTTCCTAATTGCAGCAACTTTCTCCGGATCCATCTGGAAGCCATCAGCCGAAACAATATACCCCAGGAATGGCAAGGAAGTCTTTTCAAAGCTGCATTTCTCAAGCTTAGCATATAAGCTGTGCTCTCTGAGAATTTGGAGCTCCTGGCGAACATGCTGGCGGTGCAAAGGCAGGTCACGAGAGTAGATCAGGACGTCATCGAGGTAAACGATCACACAGACATTGAGCAAATCCTGTAGCACCTTGTTCATCAGGTGTTGGAAGACCGCTGGGCCATTACAAAGGCCAAAGGGCATTACAATGTATTTGTAATGCCCATCCCGCGTATTGAACGCGGTCTTCCATTCGTCCCCGGGACGGATTCTAACTAAGTTGTAGGCCCCGCATAGATCCAGCTTAGTAAAGACTCTTGCTCCTTGGAGCCGATCAAGTAGTTCTGGAATCAACGGGAGAGGGTAGCGGTCCTGTTTAGTAATTGCATTGAGCCCTCGGTAGTCGATACAGGGCCTCAGGGAGCCATCATTTTTGCTAACGAAAAAGAATCCCGCCCCGGCGGGTGACTTTGACGGGCGAATGAATCCTTTCGCCAAATTCTCAGTGATGTCCAGGCAACCTCCAGGAACTTCAGAAGTGGAAGGTTCTATTGAGGACAGTCAAGCAAGTGCAAATAGGGAAGAAGGTTATTCTCTTCTCCCCGAAAGCTCTTTGGATGGACCATCTCAGAGAACTGAAGATAGACCTACACTAGGAGCTCCTTGTAAGAGTCTGTTGAGCCTCAAAGAGCCAACAGATATTATGTTGAGAGATTTGTGGAGGATGTTAGACTAGACTCGAATGTCTCAAATGTGAATGAATCTCTTACTTCTTTAGTAAATGTGAATAAGTCCTCAATTGAAGAACAGGGAAAGAAATTGTGTGAATTGGAATCTGCTATGAAGTCTATAACTAGTAACATGAAAAACATTCAAAATGCTGAAAATATGCATATTGTAGATAGTTTATCATTACATTCAGAAATTGAAAACATAGAAAATATGTTGCGTATTAAAAATCTACGCTTAGTTAACTTCCCAATAACGAGGTTATTGTCACCATATGAAATGTTTAAGAAATTCTTGATAGAAAATCTTGCTTATGAAATAGATAAGATCCCAATTATATCTAAAATCTTTTATTTCCCTATGCAGTCTAGATCCCCACCAGGTGGAGATCTAGAGAAAGTCCAGGGATTTCTTCTTTTTTAGAGGAATCTCTGGATATTATTAATAAACGAGCGACTTTATTTGTTTCCTTCTCTCTTGAGAGGGAGAAGGATCAGGTATTAGAAAAGTTTTTTAGGAACAAGGAATGCTCCTTTTGTGGGCAAAGAGTATATATATTTCCGGATGTCTCGAGGCCTACTCAGGCACGTCGACGACAGTTTCTTGCCCTGAAAAGTAAAGCCCTAGAGATTGGGGCTACCTTTTATTTAAAATTTCCTTCAAAATGTTATATTAGTTTTCAGGGAAATAAGTTTATTTTCTTAGATCCCACACATTTGAAGACATTCCTTGTAGATAAATCTGAGACAAAGAGAGTATAGTAACATCATAACAAAGGCTTAAGTAAAATCCATTGACTTCCTCTCGCCTTTTTTGAATTATTGTTAGGTTATATGATTTATAGTATGCTCCCCCTTTTATAATTTCTTGTTCAACATTTGTTTGATTGTCAGAAATTGATATTGGAAATAAGTTATGGATGTTGTATAACAAGATTTCCTTTTTTATTTTGAGATTATGGATGATGTATATAAAAAATTTTCAATAAAGTGTAAATTGAAGAAATGTAAAAATTTGCTCTAAATTATTAAAATATTTACAATATCAACAAATATCAACCAAAAAAAAAAGTTGGGGAGGGGAGCACTAGGGACAAAAAAACAAAACAAAACAGGGAGTTAGGGAGGCAGGTATGAGGGATGGTGCTCAGGACTGTGGGATGAGATTTCCCAGGAACCTTACAGCTTCCCCCAGCAGCTGTATGGCCTTGAGAATCGCATCCATGGTCCTCAGCATCTTCACTTGGAAGGCATGAATAGCCCTCAGCTCCTCTCGCACCCCCCTCATGTAAGTTCCAAATTTCCTGAAAGATTTGCCCCTGGTTAAAGGCTCATCATCGGGAGGACGTGCTCCCAATGATGAGCCTCTGGGATACTCACGAGGAGGGGGGGGGCGGGGCAGTGCAGAGGAACAAGAGGGCCATGGATGGCTGCCTGAACCAGCAAAAGTTGGCCCATTTGTGTCTCCCTCTCCTGGCCATTTTGCATGCAGTGAAGAGGAACAGGAAGTCCCACCCTCCCATTTCCATGTGTGAGTACAAACGTAGGTGCCCCATTGTTGGGTGCCCCATTGCTGTGCGCTGCACAAAAGGGATAAACACAACTCACAGCTGAAACATGCACATATTTTGCATAGCTTGTGCGCATGTGCACGAACATTGCAAAATACATGCCGCCTGCCACATGACAAGCCATACGCATGTTTATGGCTGCGTGTACACATGTTTTAAAATCTACCTTTTAGAGAATAATGTACACATTTTTAAAATGCAAAATTATGCAAACCCCTCCCTGAATCTGCCCACAGAAATACATCTGCCCACTAGAGCTACATTTATTCACATACATGCCTCATGCTTGTATGTTTTCCAGCATATTGGGCAAGAAATTCTATAACAGGCCACTACTGCTTTACTCCTGGAAGTGTTTTTGCAAATCAGCTTGCCCATTTCTCCCTGAAAATATTAATCAGTGTTGTCCCCACATAAGAACCTTTCTGTAAATATATAACACTAACTGATATCCAGTGAAATTTCTTAGAGGTCCCTATTCTTTCTCCTCCTCCTCACTCTGATCCCCCTCCCATGCCTGAGCCAAGAAACCTCTCCCTATCTCTCCAGCTTGACACAACACACTCTGAACCCCCTCCCTAGCCCAGGCCCAAAACTCTTCCTCCCTTCTTAGCCTGATCCCAGCACTCTCACCTATTATTTCCCCCACTGTTCTAATCCAACTTGATCTCAGCAGTCTTGCTATTATCCTCCTTTTACCTGTTTAACTGCTTCTCTCTGGATATGCAGACCTCTTTTCCAGGCTGCTATTACTGTGACTCCATCTGGTACCATGGCTATCTGGATTCCTGTGGCCCTGCCAAAAGACTCTATGTTCACTATACTTGTAGGATCCTTATCAGTGGGTAGGAAGAGAATGCACTCCAGCACACATGTGCACAACCAACCAGTCCCTATATGCACTAGTCTTGCAGCAGATGGACACTCATACATTATGCACATGGGTGTATGCAAATAGCTTTGAATTTGTGCATGCACATGTGTAACTCAAAACATACATGCTTACCTAGCTTGGCAAGTCATACATAAGTTCCAAGTTACGCAGGAACATGTACACACACACACACACACACACATACACACACACACATACACACACACACACATCCCTGACACACAGACCACTTTAGGATAAGCATATGATATATATTGATGATCTCTGCTTCCAATTACAATAGAAGATATTCTTCCAACAGGCCAAACCATCCAATACATTAAACTGGTAAATTATGCCATATTTTGGTAATAGCGTTCCCAAAGAATATTAGAGGTCTTAAGCTTAGAAAATAAACAGCTGAAAAGTGACATGAAAGAAGTTTATAAAATCATGAGGGGTGGAACAAATACATAAATAATGATTATTTACCTTTTAAAATAATTCTAAAATGAGGGGATACTCTATGAAACTAAAAAGCAGCAGATTTAAAAAGAAGTGGTAGAAAGTTGTTTTTTTTTACTCAGCGCACAATCAAGTTGTGCAATCTGTTGCCAGAGAATGAGGTCAAGGCAACTAACATTCAAGGGTTTAAAAGAGATTTGGACAGGTTCCTGGAAGAAAAATCCATAAAACATTAGTAGCTGCTAGGCACATTAGGTAAAACCACTGCTATCCCTGAAAGTGAGCAACAAGAAATAAATCTACATTTTGGGGATCCGCCAGGACTTGTGACCTTGACTGGCCACTGTCTGAAACAGGATGCTGTCTTGATGGATCTTGGTCTGGCCCAACATGGCATTTATTAAGATCCATTTTTAGTCCTCACCAGGGCTTACATTAAAGGAATCTTTTTTTCAAATCAGCATTCTTTACAGCTCACATGTGCATACTGGCAAATGTAACTCGGTAACATTTTTTTGCTACTTACACATCCTGTAGCATTGTAGTTGTGCAAGCCTTTATTTTTCTCTACAATGTGTTTATTCTTTTATATGACTTTGTTGCTAGTTTTGGAAATTTCTTAAATGTCAGTACTATCATATTTTGTTTAAATATCTTTCTAGGAGGTATAAAGGTTCATATCAAGTTCTATAAATCAGGGAAGAAATATATGAAGTCAACTAATCAAGAAGACAAATAATATGGAGTCTATTTTTTTTATTCCATCATCTTAACAATTTCTTCATTCATCTGCATGTTTTAAAGGGATCTCTTAATTATATTCCAGCTGTAAAAGCATTTTTTTACCATTGTTTCATCATAATAAATCTTCCACATTAGTCAATGAGCTGACATATCATCACTAAAATTCATGTGACCCATTTTTTAAAGTCAAATGTATACCAGGCTGCTTTTTCACAGCATATCATTGATAATCTTTGATAGAAAACTTTGAGGTCAATATTCAAAACAAATTAGACAGAAAACTGAAAGGAAGCTATCAGATGCAGAAGAGATTTGAGGGTTGGATCATCTGTACAGGAATTGACTGTGGAGGGTGAGGAAAGTATGACAAAAGATCAAATAATGGATATAGAGTGAGAGGAAATCAATTAGGGGAATGTAGAAAAAAAGGTTGGAAATGAGGCTCGGGAGGGGGGATGAGCAAGAGGGTGTGAAAGATTAGGTGAGAAGAAGGGATTACAGAGGATCAATTGGGGGCTATAAAATGGCATGGAGATGAAAGAGGATTAGCTAGGAAGATAGGAAAGGGCTAGAGGGGTGAGAGAGGGGGTGAGAGAGGGGGATAGTCTTGGAAGGTGAGAGGAGCTGTAGGATTTAAGAAGGATCAGAAGGGACATAGATTGAGACTGGAGGTCCTCTGAAGGGGATGGAGGTTACAAGAGAGGATTAGCTTGAGTGTGAGAATGGTGAGTGTGGAGTGGCTCATGGAGGGGGGACTTCACTCTTCCTGATTTGTTGGTTGTCCTCTGGAGTCATATTCATTTTCAAGTGTTAAAATGGGGTCACATTAACTAAATGTTTGGTAAGCCCTGGCCTATTCCACTGCAGTTAAGGTCAAATATGGACCCTGAGGAAAATGTACCTCATGCTTTCTACCTTCACTGTCTTCTTTTCCTGGGGGTTTTCAACATCACCAGAAACATGCCTCTCTTCATCACCTCATTGGAGTCTAAGATGATTCTGACTAAACTTCTCAAGTTCTCTTGGGCTTCTAGCTGTTCAATATCTTCTGATTTATATAATTCCTCTCAAGATTCTTCCTCTGAAGCAGTTGATGAAAATAGTGCCTTCACTGCCTCAGAAGTAAGAACCACAGAATATCATGCTGCTTGTTTTGGCTGTTGTACTTTTCCTGCATTTCTCTGTGTCCCTGCCCTGTTACTGCCAGTCTTTGGTAACTCTTCCACCTGTTCACTCTGCTCCAAAACAAGAGGGTGAAGAACAGGCAGTGGTGGCACATGCTCTCCAAATTTTAATTTCTTCTACCTTGAACTATCTTTCACCCTGACACTCTGCTGCTAAAAAATGTTCTCTTTAATTTTGGGGAAGAACCTTTATTTTATCACTGCTGCTATGCTGGGATGCCTCTGAACCATTCACACATCTTTTGTTTCCTGATACGATGGAACATTTTGAACTACCCTGCCTACTAGAGGTTTGAATATTACAAATTAATTAATTTATTGATATTTTTACTGTACCCCAATTCACAGTACCACAGTAGAATTTTCTGTCATAAGCAGACACAGTGTATGCAGGCTGTACTGTGTGCACTAGTGCTGACTGACTCTGCACACACAAAAAATAATTTAAACACTATAGAACCAAAAAGACTGACAGTCTGTTAAGATTATTCTCTTCAGTCCCTGAGTGTTCACTTCTGTCCTCACTGGTGTCCAGACAGAAATAAAAAAATCACTAGCACTGCTATAACTACAATCTACACACTGTTTTCCATCCTGAACCATTTCCCAGTGAAGAAAACAATCAAAATCAACAGCAGTGCGCTGCTTTACTTTTTGAAACAGTGAGTGAGATACTGCAGCACAGGGAAGATAAAAGGCAGTTCTGTTACGCCAGCTCCATCCTCAGGCCACCCCTGGTGCCTCCAGCTCAGCTAAAGACCCTGGTGTTCCTGCTTCAGCCACCACTTCCACTGCTCCATGTCGGGCCTCTCCGTGTGGCCCGCAGAGAGACGCTGCTAATTGGTGCCACACCCCTCCCTAGGCGTGCACGCACACATCACTAATGCTTAAGTAGGGCCCATGGCGGGAACCAAGCCGCGGCCCTGGAAGATGACATCAGCGGAGCACAGGTATTTAAGCTCGCTAGCTTTGCCTTTGCAACAGGTCTCCTCGCTGCTCGAGTACTTGTTGCCTCCTGAGAGATTCGTATCACTCCCATGTTCCTGTTCCTCACTGATCCTGATTCCTATCTCCTGATTCCTATGCTCCTGCTCTTCACCTTCCTCGGATTGCCTATAAGGACTTTGACTCTGCTTTGCCTGACCATGCCATTGACTCTCTCCAAGCCCGGACCTTTGCTTTGCCTGACCACTCTCTCCAAGCCCATACCTCTGCTTTGCCTGACCATGCCGTTGACTCTCTCCAAGCCTGGACCTCTTCATTGCCTGACTACATCGTTGCCTCTCTCCAGACCCAGACCTCTGCATTGCCTGACTACATTGTTGCCTCTCTCCAGACCCAGACCTCTGCATTGCCTAACTACGTTGTTGCCTCTCTCCAGACCCAGACCTCTGCATCGCATGACTACGTTTGACTATCTCCGTGATCAGACCTCAGCCTTGCTTGGCACTGCTTCCAGATTGCCACTAGCCCTGACTCAAGCTTGTTCTACGACGCCTCTTCAGCCTATGTCCTGGATTTGGTCTATTCAGGCTTTGGCCTGCTCTAGCTCGGACGCCCCCTGTCTGTCTTCGTTCCTTTGGTGCCCGAGTATCTGGGACACTACCTCATGCAGTGCAAGACTGTACCATCTCTCTCCTGCTGTCTCTGGGCTGACCTCGATCTCCTCATCGACAACATATGGAGGCCCACCTAAATCCAGCCGGCCCCAACACCCAAAGGCTCTATCTGCGGGGAAAAAGGGCTGGTATTGGTGAAGCTCCAGCTGGCCTCAGTTCATCGGCCCACTCCGCCTGCCGACGGTGGGGACCCGTAGGTCCCTACTAAGGGTTGAATCAACCCCACTTTGACCCACAGGTCCACCTCTGGCACAACAATTCTTTATCTGTACCAAATCCAAAAGTTTTTCTACTATTACATCCTTCTTTTCCAAGGACTAGAGAGGAAATACAGACTGTTTTTTGCACATTCTCAGACTTTACAGTGAGAAGTCGTCAGTGTAAATAGCAGCTAAAACTAGTTTAGAAAGATAAGGTCTGATAAGGATTTGAGGTCATACAGGTAAGAGTTGGCTGCTCTGGATACCAGTTGATTTTTGCTTAGCAGTACATAGCCACAGACTTAAGTAGGCCATAGACCTGAATAGGAAACATAAATGAATGAGATAAATATTTGTTGTTTCATTCATGGGACCTCCCTCAATTTGTTTTGGAGAACTACAAGTGAAACAAATATGGACCCTTTTGTTACAAACAAATGCATATCCCTAATGTATAAGTGGAATATAAATGACAAACAAAATGTAGTGTCTGCACTTTGTGACTAGCATGTGTTCTTTGAAAATAGTGCATAAAAATGACAGAAATGACAAAAATGAGCTTTAGTTCATTTTTTCTGTCATTTCATTTAAAAATGGCATGAGCCATTTCAAATGACTGTATATTCCTAATAGCATGCCCTCTTTTGTGATATGTCTATGCAGGCATGAATATAAGAAAGTTATCTAAAACATATAGTTGATGGCAACCACGCTTTCAATGATTTTACATAAAAGAGGGATGTTTGAGAAGAATCTAAAATCATCCAGACGTTTTGCTTTGAAAGTAGATTTCTTAATCAGAGGATGGGCCACTGCTTCTTTCAATAAGCTTGGTGTGCATTATTTGCTCAGTAATTAGCGTTAAACATTCCAAAAGACCAGTCCTTGTTAATTTTAGAAGCTATGAGGAGACATGGGTTGAGAGAACATGTAGTTTGATTTTGCTTTTGCCAGTATAAGATCCTTCCAAGAAGGATTAGCTTCCTCAAAAGAGTTTAAAACTTGTTTGACATTATGTGCCAACTGTAATTCTGATTGAGCTGACTAACATAATCTAATTAATTCTGGATGCACACAATCTTTTCTCCAAATAAACCCTCAAACTTAACACAGTCTGACTTTATAAATTCAGGGAGCTGCACCTGAAGCATGGTGGGCATAAAAACCCTTTTGCAAAATAAAATAGCTCTTTTGGTCAATTTTTGGAAACTTAAAGTGATCTAGAGAAATAACTTTACTTTGCTGACTGAATTTTTAAATTATATGCCCTTAGGTGAAGGTTATGAATGAGTCTATGTGTAGTATTTTGTTATTTCCATTATAGTCTCTTAAGGGATGGTTTTCAGCATTTCATTTTGTACAAGTTAACAGTTAATAAGGGAATGGATCTAATTATATTTATAGGACATATTTTGATCATTGCAATTTGCTATATCACATTCTCTAATTTCTGATGTGAGATGTCTTCTGAGGCTCCTGCTCTCAAATTTAGCAGGGAGATCTCCCAACAAACTTAGGGGGTCATTTATCAAAGTGCTATATGGCGTTTTCACATGCATTAAGGCTTTTTCGCATGCAAAATACACCTTTAATGCATGCAAAAAGGCCTTAATGCATGCGAAAACTCCATTAACGCATGCAAAAGTACCATAACGCTTGGTGCAATGCAAATGAGAAAAAGGGGAGGATATTGGGGGCAGAATTTTGGCCAAGTGAGCTGGGCTTACAGTTTTGTGAAGCCGTATTGATTTGCTTTAATATGAATTTTAACTACACATTTTTCATTTGCATAAAGCTGTGTGATAGGGCTTTATTGCACGGTGTGATGTTTTTGCAAATGCTGTTTTTAGTGGGCCCTCCTACAACCACTGGGGGGAGAGAGAGTGAGGGAGAGAGTGAAAGAGAGAGAGCGAGAAAGAGAGCCTAGCCATGATGCCCTCATACTAGATAGGTATTTATATTTCTATGGGAGGCTCCCCTGGTAACTCGAGGTGAGGTTTAGGTATTAGTGTAGGGTTAGTGGTCACTTTGACATTCAAAGTGAGACGTATGAACAGAACAATGCTCTCTTGTGAAGATTTGAGGACCATCTTTGAGTGAGGAAACTCACCCAAAGATGAGATTTGTGCAATGTTCTCTCAACCTAGCTTGATGTTACCCAGGTAGAGAGCGCACTGTATAATCGGCAGTCAGATGTGGGTTGAATAGGCGCTAATGAATCCCCTAATGCAATAAGGGAATTAGCGCCTATTCAACGCGAGTGTGACGCGGAGTGAGTCTAATAGTGCTAATCACATGCAAATACATGTTATTGAGGCTATTAGCATTCACTCCAGATGCAAAAAAATGTGTGTCTAGGATGCACATTTAGCGCTCAGCAATTAACGCCTGACTGGAGCAGGCGTTAATTGCTGAGAGTTCCTTAAACCAGTACAGAAAAGCAGAAAAAACTGCTTTTCTGTACTGTCTCCTATTTAATATCGTTGCGATATTAAGTAAGAGGAAAAACAAAACTAAATAAGTTAAAAAATAGGAAAAACAAAACAAAACACTGGCAGTCGGGTGCAGGAAACAGATGCTCGAATGACAAGCATCTGTTTCCTGAACCCCCTGGCTATGCTGCTGTGTGGCATTTAGGAAAACCAATGCTAATAAACTGGCATCGGTTTTCCTAACCGGAGGACCGCCGACGCCGATCGGGTTCACGTTAGCAGGGAGGCACTAGGGGCGCACAAGCAACCCTAGCACCTCCTTACTAATGGGACCCCCCCTAATTTAAATATTGCATGGCGCCCCCTTGGGTGCTCCTGGGGCGCATTAAGAAAGCAGGCGCTGACTGTTCAGCGCCCACTTTCTGTGCTTATTTATTGCATCGGCCCCTTTCTGTGTAGGTAGGTATCCTTATTACAGACCTCTGGGTAGATCCTGTGGTGATTTTAAATGCTCCTGTTCTCCCAGCATGGAATCCTAGAGAGAGAGGGTTTCCTTTTAACTGGAAAAATCCTACCTTCAGTCCTGTGGACTCTCACGCTGTCATGATTTCTTGGGTGGAAATCTGGATGGGATCTCCTCTTTCCTTTCTTCCTTTGGTTGTGCTGTTACTTTATTCCTCAGCTGTTACTTCAGGTGATTTCTCTCGTGGAAAAATCTGGGGACCAGGCTGTTAATCCTGTGCTGAAATCCCAGTGGAGAAGGGGAATCCAAAAACCTCCCCACTATTCTGTAGTTCCCAAAAATACTTTTAAGTCTTAGTCTGGATAGCTTCTCTGCCCTCACGGTCTCTCGTAGCAGGATCCATCACTGGTGTTTGCCTACCTGGGGAGTAGAGTAGGCTGATAGGTCTTTGGTCCCCTGAAGAAAGCCCCTTGCCCCAAAGGGTATCAGGCTTAAAAGTCTATCTCACTATAAATTATAAGAAGGACCCTCTGGCAGGGAGTGCACGGTGAGGTGTCTCTTCTAAAAGAAAACTCCTTGGGCAAGGCTGAGAGGCCCTACCGGAGTATGAAAAAATACATGTTTACTATGCAGCTGCTCTCTCTCTTACTGAACACCCCAAGTGTTAAAATGTCTGGGCTAAATAACACCGAGTCACCCAATCCAAAGCATCCTGCTGGGAGGGCCTGAATGGATGGATGGCCCCCACTAAGTATGTTCTAAGGACAGCGATAGTGGCATCTAGTGGCCAGACCCGGTAGGGGTGCATGCTACCCCCACCCAAAATAAAATGGTCTGAGGAAGGACCCATACTCACGACCATGTAACAAGTAACATGATACAATTACAAATAGTAAGCAGGCGATATATAAATATTCCCCATCACAATATGGTAGTCCTTCTTCCCGCTAAGTCCAAAGACTATATTCTCTCAGATGCTAGTAGAATGACCTTCATAATAGACATCATCAGTATGTGTTTCCACACTGTTACTCAGCCTTATATATAATCATTGGTCATGTTATTATAGCAGTTCATTAAATGTTCATTATATATTTTAGGAATTTTTCATTTGCAATTAAAATTCTCAATCTCTATTGTCTAGGGGGTGCACCTTCCCTAGTGAACTATGACCAGCATAGCCAGGTAGAACATGTGGCTTATGTGAAACCCAGAATACACACTAAATACATCACATTAGGCCAAAGACCCAGCCTTTGGCCAATATTCCTGTAAATTGAATAGTATTTAATCTGAACTGAGGGCCAGCACTGCCACTGCTGTAACCAAATGAATGCTGCCACCACCCTAATGAAGCAGACTTTCTCACTATCTGTAATGAAAGCAGTTTACACAAATGAGGTAGATTTCACTCCAGTAGCAGCATATTTATCCACTATTCCTGTAATGAAAAGCCATGTAACCCTTTTTTTATTTAACAATTTGCCCAGGATTACTAATGTATCCCAAGAAGGGACACTACTCAACCTTCAAATACATTAGAATACTTTATTTTCTCATCAAAATTCTTTCCCTGAAAAGATACTTCATGATATCAAATTGACATTTCCTCTTGTGACTTCTTTTCTCCTTCCCGTCACTTAGAGAGTAACAGAATTGTTCTCAAAAGGCTGGAACACAGGATCATTTTATTTCCACCTAGCTTGATGGACTCTCTACCTGGGTAACATCAAGCTAGGTTGAGAGAACATTGCACAAATCTCATCTTTGGGTGAGTTTCCTCACTACGAAGATCATCAAATCTTCATAAGAGAGCACTGTTCTGTTCGTACGTCTCACTTTGAATGTCAAAGTGGCCCCTAACCCCTACACTAATACCTAAACCTCACCTCAAGTTACTAGGTGGGCCTCCCATAGAGATATAAATACCTATCTAGTGTGCATTAGGGATGTGAATTGTTTTTTAATGATTTAAATTATCGTCCGATATTTTTAATATCGTCATTAATCGTTAAAGAGTGCGATACCATAGAAATTCCCCCGATTTATCGTAAAACAATTGTTAATTGGGTTAGTGCGCACTAATGGGGGTTAGTGCGCACTACCCATTGTTAGTGCGCACTAACAGAAAATGAAACATTTTGACACTTTTCAGGTCAGTTAGGAAGGAATATGTATTCCTATTGGCTGCCCTCTTATCTACTGATGTTACCAAGGTTCCCACTGAGGTGATGGTTTAAAATATGGGGGATGGGAAATGGAAACTGTTGGTAGCTTCACAAAGGGAAGGGAAGGGGGAGGTGAAGGGCCAAGCAGGACTCTCTGGTCGCTGAAGGACAGCTCTTTTCAGAAAATCAGAGCTGCTGAATGCAGGGGCTGTCTCCCCATTCACATCCCTCTCCCCCCCCCCCCCATTTACTGCTGGTATATGGGAGAGAGAAGGGGAGGGGTGAGGTGAAGGGCCAAGCAGAACTCCCTGGTCTCTGAAGGACAGCTCTCTTCAGAAAATCAGACCTGAATGCAGGGGCTGTCTCCCACTTCACATCCCTCTCACCCCCCCCCCCCCATTCACTGCTGGTATATGGGAGAGAGAAGGGGAGGGGAGGTGAAGGACAAAGCAGGACTCCATGGTCTCTGAAGGACAGCTCTCTTCAGAAAATCAGAGCTGCTGAATGCAGGGGCTGTCTCCCCCTTCACATCCCTGCTCCCCCTCACCCACACTGCTGGTATATGGGAGAGAGGAGGGGGCGGGGAGGTGAAAGGCTAGGCAGTCTCTAAAGGACAGCTGTCTGTTCAGAAGTTCAGATGGGCCATGCAGATAAAATTGGTGAGAAAACTGTGCTCAAGTTTGCAGTTCCTGTGTTAAACTAAACTTTTTTTCACTAGAGTAGAATAAAATAAAATGAAGTACTTTGTGTATTAAACTAATGAAACTTTATATAACATGAAATTAAGTACTACTCTATATTCTACTTTAGTAAAACAAAACATTTAATAAAGAAACTTGCAACCTGAGCTTCAAAACATTAACATACTAAAGAAAAACTAAACAAAAAACTTTATTAATTTATTATATTTACAGTGGTTAAATTTAAAGAGCAGGCTGAGGCTAGACTGGCTACTGGCTAGTGGCTACAGCTGGCACTGTCACTACTGCAGCCTGCTGGCACTTTTTTTCTCTTTCTGGCTAGTGTGTGCTATATCTGGTAGCAAAATGGCCATGGGGGACAGTACCAAGCATGCGCGGCTTAGTGTGCACCTCTAGCTAACGAACATTTCCTCAAATGTTACTTTTAATCCATTAAGTAACAATTTTTTGATAGTGCACACTAACTCACTTGATTCACATCCCTAGTGTGCATACATCATGGCCTCTCTCTCTCTCAGCCTAAAAATGTCATTTGCAAAAACCATCACAGCATAATAAAGCCCTATTACATGGCTTTAGACAAATGAAAAAGGTATACGTATTTTCCGGCGTATAAGACGACTTTTTTTTTTTTTTTTTTTAAATTCTTTATTTATATTTTCATGATAATACATACAGAAAAAAGCACTTTCTTCCTGATTATGATACATAAAGAAAACTAAAGGATCAGTGAATTAAATGGAACATCAAAAAGAAAGAAAGAAAATTTATATATTAAACCAAAGAGATTTACACAGCCTAATTTATCCTAATGCGCCTGAACCGGTCATATGGTGGCAGTCTCATCTTTGCATTTATCCAAAAACCCTCTAAGTTGTATTGGCTCATAAAATATATAACTTTTCCCTTTATATTGTAGCATACATTTACATGGGTATCTCACATTTATCTGTGCACCTAATGCTCTTGCCTCCTGGCACATTTCAACAAAAGATTTTCTGCGGATTTGCGTATCTCTCATGATATCTGGGTATATCCATACCTTTTTCCCATAAAATAGCTTGTTACGATTTTTAAGGAACATCCTCAATACTAAATCCCTATCAGAGGGGTACGTAAAGGACACCAATAATGTTCCCCAATATTCTATTTGGTCAATAGACGGAGCTTCCAAAAAAGCCGTCAGGTCTGTCTCAAGATTTATATTAGGGGGTTGTATTCCCATATTCTCAGTTGTTTTTGATATTGGTGCATAATAGATCTTAGATATCAATGGTAATGTCTCAGAAGGCATTAAAAGGATCTCTTTTAGATATTTTTTAAAATGTTCTCTAGGGGAAATTAATTTAATATATGGAAAATTTAATATCCTTAAATTTAAATATCTTAGTTTGTTCTCAATATTTTCTATCTTCCTTCTCATCATATTATCTGATTGTTATTGCATTCCATATGGTGTCCAATGTAACTACTTTCGGCTTTTGTAATTTATGCAAAGTAAAACTGGCACCCTTCCTAGCTTCTCGGGAGATCTCTGAAACCTTTTGGATTTCTCCTTCCGAGTCTCCACCCACTCCTTTATATTCCTTAGTGGTTGTTTCCTCAATTACATTTTCTATTAAGATCACATTCTCTTTCACATTTTTATCAATCAGATCTTGACCTTGGCTAATCACATGTGATTTATCCGTTGCAATCCCCTCAGGTGCCCCCTCTGCGACAGAGTTTTCTCCGGCTTGTAGCCGAGTCTCTCGGTCGGGTTCCTGTGGTATGCTTCGGGTTGGGGGGGGGGGGGGGGAGTTACAGGCGCTCCTGGGCTTAAAGATGTATTAATGTCTAAGAGGGACAGGTTGTGTTCCTCCCCTAGTCCCTCAGCAGACTTAGCTCCAGGAGTTGAGGCTGCCGCCGAGGCAAAGAACCCTTCAATACATGGTTGCGAGGGAGCGTTTGAAATTAAGGCAGAGGTCTCAGTCCGCAAACGCCCCTTTCGCTTTGTATGAGGCATGTCTTTAAGTAGTTACACAAATTTATTGAAGGCTTACCCTCACAGCTTCTCTTTTCGTTTTCCTTGATCCTTTTACGGAGGTTTGGATGGGGTCACAAATTGAGGAACCAGCATTCGAGTTCTAGATGGCGGTACCAAAGTCAAAACCAAAGTCAAGAGCAAAGTTGGAGCTAAGTCCCAAGGGGCGCGCGCGGCTTAGGCGACGCGCCGGCGCTTGCGACGCGCCGAATAAGGGCTGGTTTTAAGGACCCCGCCGGTCCCGAACGGATGACGTCACACGGGAGGGCAGCAGCTACCCCGTAGGGGCCAGAAACAGCTCGGCTCTCACCCCCGGTAAGCGCTGCAGGTGGAAATCAATCCTTCTCCTCCTCTCCTCGGATTCAGTTTCAAAGTGGGCTGGCTTTAAGGACCCCGCCGGTCCCGAACGGATGACGTCACACTGGAGGGCAGCAGCTACCCCGTAGGGGCCAGAAACAGCTCGGCTCTCACCCCCGGTAAGCGCTGCAGGTGGAAATCACTCCTTCTCCTCCTCTCCTCGGATTCAGTTTCAAAGTGGGCTGGCTTTAAGGACCCCGCCGGTCCCGAACGGATGACGTCACACGGGAGGGCAGCAGCTACCCCGTAGGGGCCAGAAACAGCTCGGCTCTCACCCCCGGTAAGCGCTGCAGGTGGAAATCACTCCTTCTCCTCCTCTCCTCGGATTCAGTTTCAAAGTGGGCTGGCTTTAAGGACCCCCGCCGGTCCCGAACGGATGACGTCACACGGGAGGGCAGCAGCTACCCCGTAGGGGCCAGAAACAGCTCGGCTCTCACCCCCGGTAAGCGCTGCAGGTGGAAATCACTCCTTCTCCTCCTCTCCTCGAAGACGACTTTTTAACCCAAGAAAATCTTCTCAAAAGTCGGGGGTCGTCTTATACGCCGGGTATCGTCTTATAGGGCACACCTGCTCTCTTACCAGTTTCTCTCAATCACACACACATGCTCTCAATCAAATGCATTCTCTCACTTACACACAGGCTGGCTGGCTGTCTCTCTCTCTCTCTTTCTTTCATCCCCTCCCACCCCCCCCAGCACAAATAGTAGCTGCAGCAGCTTCCTCCTCCAGCCCCCGCAGGCCAAGAAAGAAGAAACCCATCGGCCGCGGGAGGCTCATGCTGCTGTCTCCTTTCCCGATTACCAGCTCCTTCGACTGCTCGGGGCCGTTCCTGCTGTCGCCGCTGCAATTTTTTCATTCGGCACGGCTTTCTCCTTCCTGCGCACCGCACTGCCGTTGCCGCTGGGCTATCAGCACGTTCAAGCCCAGCGGGAACGGCAGCGGTGCAAAAAAAAAAAAAAAGCTGTGGCATCCGCGGCTGGCCTTTTCCTCTTCCCGCGCCTGCATTCCCCCCCCCCCCTGGACCCGGAACAGGAAGTGATGCGCGGGAAGAAAGAGCCGTGCCGCGTGAAAAAATTGCAGCAGCGACAGCAGGAACGGCCCCGAGCAGTCGAAGGAGCTGGTAATCGGGAAAGGAGACAGCAGCATGAGCCTCCCGCGGCCGATGGGTTTCTTCTTTCTTGGCCTGCGGGGGCTGGAGGAGGAAGCTGCTACAGCTACTATTTGTGCTGGGGGGGGGAGTGGAAGTGAGTGAGAGAGAGAGAGAGAGAGAGAAGCAGCCAGCCTGTGTGTAAGTGAGAGAATGCATTTGATTGAGAGCATGTGTGTGATTGAGAGAAACTGGTCAGCGAGCTCGTGTGTGAGAGACAATGAAAGTGACTGCTCAGAGAGATGACTGATGTGTATGTGAGTGTGAGAGAGAGAAAAAGCATGGAAGTGAGAAATCTGGGTATGTGAGAAAGCATGGGAGTAAGAAGCCTGATTATGTGAGAGAGAGCATGGGAGCGAGAGGGCTGGCTGTGTGTGTGTGTGTGTGCGCGCATGCATGAGAGAGAGACTGGTTGATAAGGTGACGGTGTGTGTGAGAGAAAGAGACTGGTGTATGTGAATGTGAGAGAAAGAATGTGATTCAGGGAATGAGAAGCCTGTGCACGTGGAGAGTGAGCATGGAAATGAGAGAGAGACTGGTGTGTGTGTGTGAGACAGAGAAAGTGATTATGAGAGTGAGAAGCCCATATATGTACGGTAAGCAGAACACGGCAGTGGGAAGCCTGTGTGTGTGTATGGCATGAGAGAAACTGTTCAGGAAGGTGTCTGGTGTGTGTGTCAAAGACTGTTTGGGAAATGATTGGTGTGTGAGAGACAGAAACTGGTCATGGGGGCATGACTGGTATGGTGTGTGTGTGTGAGAGACATGGGCCCTAAGGAAGAGGAAGAGGAATAGGAGAGCTGCTGGAGGGGTAAGGAAAGGTGGCTTTTTAAGTTTATTTTTCTTGATTGACTGCCATTTTAATTATTTAATATTATGTGATGTGTCTGCTTTTTTGAAATATTTTATTGGTGTTTGGAGAATGTTTAATAGTTTTTATGAGTTTTTAATTGTTGGATGTTATTCTGTTCATAGCTGTTTTGAAACATTTATTCTGCTTATTAGTATAGTTTTACAATTATTTATGTGTGGGGATCTATAGCTGCTTGCTAGTTCTGTTTTCCTAATAAGAGGTATATTGGGTTTTAGGGCCTGATATACGGTATTTGTAGTGTTGCCTTTTCATAGATAGGGTTGCTCCTGTTTGAGTGTAAAATTATTTTTTTTTCTTAAAAATATGTATAAAAAAGGGGGGGGGGTCGTCTTATACTCCCAGTCGTCTTATACGCCGGAAAATACGGTAGTTAAAGCCATGCAAAATTGTGAACACACCCCTAACTCCTCCCTTTTTTCTGATTTGCATCATACCATGCGTTATGGAGTTTTTGCAGGCGTTAAAGGGGCTTAACACATGCGAAAACGCCTTAAATCAATTTGATAAATGATCCTGATAGTAACATAGAAATGACGGCAGAAAAAGACCAAAATGTTCCATCTAGTCTGCCCAGAAAGCTTCCTAAGGCAGTAACTGCCGCTCCATGCAGATTACCCCCATGTTTCTCTTAAGGGTAGTAACTACCGCTCTGTGCTGGTAAAGCTTTTTTATTTATTCCCCATCCTCTAGCTTTTAGGGATCCACAGTGTTTATCCCATGCCCCTTTGAAATACTTCACAGTTTAGTCTTCACCACCTCCTCCGGAAGGGCATTCCAGGCATCCACCACTCTCTCAGTGAAGAAATATTTCCTGACATTGGTTCTAAATCTTCCTCCCTGGAGTTTCAAATCGTGATTCCTAATCCATGAAGAAGGACTCGCTCTTATAGTAAACTCTGGAGAATTTGCCTCTATCTGGAACTCTGGACAGGGTTTTAGATGTTTACATGTTACAGTTGTAAATATTATATTATGACCATTTTTCCTGGGGGTGGGGGTGGAGGGGGAAGCATGGAGGCATGTCTGTATTCAATGGATGGTATTCTCTGACATGTACGTGTTATGGAAAATGAAAATAAAGGAGTTAAAAAAATGGATTTCAGTTCATAAATTTACTACAAATTTAGTATGCTTTAACAGAGTTTGAGTTGACTAGTCCTTTGCATAAAACCATTCATGATAAAGATCAAAACGAAACACGTTTTGCGTCAGGCTGGGCTTTGGCATTTTTGGGCAAAATGAAACATTGTTTATTCTATGCAATAAGTGTTATTAGTGCTGTTTTTTCTTATTTTTAAATGCATATGAAAAAGAGATAAAAACATGAACATTTGAGACCTTTGATTATAATGTGAGCTGGGTCATATTTAAGTGGTTTTGAAAACATTGGGTGCATTGGCAAACCACCTTTAAGGGAATTTGAAAGTTCAAGTCGTTTATGATGGTCTCTAATTTTGCTATTTAAATATTGTTTTTTGTAATTTTGAAATCTTTATCTGGTTAGCAGTGAATGGGTGGGATGAAGGACATTGAAGGGAGAGGAGGAGGGGCATTGACCTTCAGGGAGAAAATGCCTTTTGTACATTGTGCCTGATGGATAGGATCCACTTTGATAAGTGGCCTTTTCATGTTGGGTCAGTTACCATAGGGAATTCCAGCAGATAGCTAGCACATCCAGCATCATTTTTTGGTTACTGTGCCTGCTAATACAAAAGCCATTCTTGTGTGACAAAAATGTAATGTGCAGCTTCTAAAACTTATTGCATACCATGTTAAATGATATTTCTACCACGTGTTATATTTTTACCAACAGACATACCATAGATTTCTAGTAGAGATGTGAATCGTGTGCCAGATCGTCTTAACAATCAGATTCGGCTGGGGGGGGGGGGGGGGGGGGATCTGATCGTTAAGATATGTGAATTGGAATCGTTTCCGATTCCAATTGACATTGCTAATTTTTTTTTTAGGGAGGCCCGCGCCGCTAAAAAAAAACAAACCATCCGACCCTTTAAATCGACCCCCCCCCAACCCCCTCAAAACCTTTTAAAGTTACCCAGTGGTCCAGGGGAGCCTCGGGGGGCCTCGGGGAGAGATCCAGGGGGTCCTTGGGGAGAGGAGAGATCCAGGGGGGCCTCGGGGAAAGATTTCCCGTTCCCAGGCATCAGCTGTTCTAAAAATTAAATGGCGCCGATGCCCCTTTGCCCTTACCATGTGACAGGGTATCCGTGCCAATGGCCAGCCCCTGTCAATGGTGCTCCTACCATTTTTTTTTTAGAACAGCTGATGCCTGGGAACGGGAAATCTTTCCCCGAGGCCCCCCTGGATCTCTCCTCTCCCCAAGGCCCCCCGAGGCCCCCCTGGACCACCGGGTAACTTTAAAAGGTTTTGGGGGGGTCGATTTAAAGGGTCGGGTGGGTTTTTTTTTTTTAGCGGCACGGGCCTCCCTAAAAAAAAAATTAGCGATGGGTTGGGTCGGGAGGGTGGGGGAGGCTAAGGGGGGTCGATTTAAAGGGTCGGGTGGGTTGGTTTTTTTATCGGGCCATCGGCGCCATTTTAATTAGTGGCAGCCAAAATGGTGCCGATGGCCCGAGAGCGGGAGATCGTGCCGGGACACCCCCCTCTGGACCACCAGGTAACTTAACATTTGGGGGGGGGGGGTTCGGGAGGGTTGGAGAGGGTAAGGAATTGGTTTTAAAGGGTCGGGGTGGGTTTAGGGGTTGTTTTGGTGTGCCGGTTTTCCCGCCCTCCCCCAAATAATTCCCGTGCCCTATTTAACGATACAATACAAATGCCCCTGACGATAAATCGGGGGCATTTGTATTGTATCGTGCACTCTAACGATTTAGGATGATTTTAAAATTATCTGACGATAATTTTAATCGTTCAAAAACGATTTGCATCCCTAATTTCTAGTGCTTCTTTATTATACTGACTTCTTTATGTTCCTTTTTTTCCTACTTTCTTCCAGTTTTTCTGCTTTCTAAAGTATGAAATGTTAGAAAGAATGACATAAAAGGAATCACTCACCATTTGTCTCCAAAATCACTCATTTCAATACCTTCAAAAAGAGCTTGAAGACATGGCTCTTTAAAGAAGCATTTCACAAAGAGAGTGAGAAATAGAGAAACTCTGAAAGCTGTACACACAAAATCTTCATACAGCACATTATATGTATGTATGTTTCGGTTTGTTTATTGCACCTTTTAACTTGAATGTATAATCTAACAGTTTTTATTGTAGTTAAAGGACAGATTAGACAACATTGAACAATTAGCCATTATTATGAAACTATGTTACCGCGCTTAAAAGGCACCTCCATTACCAATAATAGGAACAGATACGTGTACAATTTACTATATGTGCCTCCATGTAAAGCGCTGTGATGGTATATTACTGAACGACGGTATAGAAAAAAGATTTTAAATAAAATAAATAAATAAATAAATAAGCATTGCTTTCTATGGAAAGCAGTAATCCCCTGCAGAATTTTGATGGTGCTCCATTCCTAAAGTCCTCCTCTCTCCCTGATTCCCCTCCCTTACCCTTCCAGAACTTTTGCCTAGAGCAATACAGGGAGGGGGGGGGGGGGGGGGGAAGAACCCAACAGAAGCAGCTAATGAATTATGCTAGCAAAAGGCCACTTCCTCCAAACTTTCAAATTACACACACATATACTTCATACCCACGTACCCCCATATGGCCTCACACCGAAAACATATATTCCCATACACACTCACCTTCTACAAATCCAGGTCGGAAAGGATTCCCAAAGCCATACCTCTGCATGCTTTCTCTAAATGTTATGACCTGGAATTTCTTCCTGCTCCTTTGAAATCTGTCCCATAAGTTTTCATTCACAACTGCCTGGAATTTTTAATCTCATCACTGCAGTGACAGCCCTCAGCCAGGGACACCAGACCTCTTTTTGAAACTCTGTAATCATGGGCCAATAAGTTTCACTGTGAGTTCTTCCCCTCTGGAGCTATGAACACTGCCTCTGTACTATTCCAGGACCTGGCTAACCCAGGGAGCAGATGAATTGAACTTGCCTACCAGCCAACCCATTCCCCTTCCTTTCTTCCACTGCTCTCGCCAAGTTATTATATTCTGTTTTATTTTGCAAAGACTAGTTGAATATTTTTGATATCTGCTATATAAATGGTGATTTATCTCGGAAAATATATTACTTCAAATTTTGTTCTTAAAAGAACTGCAACCTTCACAATGAAAGTATCATCCCCTGTTAAAATATGTTATTTACATTTGACATATTTTAAGCCAATGTCTTTAATAACTCAGCAAAAACAGCATGCATTATGACCCTTGGAATTATACAAACGTACTGAATGAATGAAATGGTATAATAAAATTATAGCTTATAACTTTCTCTTTCCAAAACCATTTATCCTATCTTTCTCTGTCAGTCAAGCTGGTAGAACTCTTCATGTTTCCTAATGAAAATTTGTACTAGGGAATTGCTGCACTGTCAGATACTTTAATACATAGGGCATAAGGTCACAGAGAAACATACGGTGCTGTTTTACAGGCTATAAGTTTAATGACTGGTTCTTAAATGAGTATGGGTTATTGCTTCCTGGGAAGGCCATATGGAATCTACTTCAAAACATCAAAATAGCCAAACATGCATATTGACCCATTCTTTGCCTTATTTCTTTTTAATTGAGTGTCAAAGGTTATACATTGCTGTTAGAGTAAGACACAAGTGACAGCAGGGGTCAGGGACACTGAGGTATTCTATTAGAACCATAAAAGCAAAATAGAATAATCATTTCACCCTCTATAACCTCAATTTTTCCAGGACAAGGTAGACACTGACCTTGTTGTTTGACTACCATTGACTCTGTAAACTTCAGCTATCCTAATTTTGTTTCCTAAACAACCAGCCTGACCTTCTCAACCAACAGAAAAAGGAGAACAATCTACCTTTTAGCATATGCACACAGATGTAACTGAAAAAAAGACCATCCGAGAGACAGAAAATTATAAATTGACATCTTTTTACTCAGAGGTCATACTCTTTGGAACAAGTTTCTGCAATAGGTTTGTCGTCTAATACTTCCAGCTCATTATCTTTCCATATAACATCATTCCATCACTTCCATTCAGAAGGATTGTGAGGAAGGAATCCTAGCCAGTGGCATACAAGTTTCTATAAATGTCTTTAGCCAGGGATTATGGTTTGTTAGTAATGACTATATTAGCTACAATGCCTTTTTGCCAAAGTAGGCTAGAAATATAAGAACTAGAAAGACACTTGCACAAATTAAATCATATTTCCCTTGAATAAAGAAATAATATGCATTTTTTACTAGTGAATTTTTATGGGTAAATTTCACTAACTTTCAAAGATGGACATTACCAAATAAAATAATTTCATGTTGCTGTATGAATCCAAAGTTTATGATCTAAAAACTGAGTAAAAACTGGTTCATTCTGGCAGTAAAATAAAACAAATCATCAAGACCCCACTATTCTTCTAATTTATATATCATTCCTGAGCAGATATTTGTTCATAAAGTCTTAGACAGCTTTTTTTCTAGTTTGCTATTCCCACCATTTCGATCCTCACTAGAACACTTTTCAGGCATATGGGTTTGATTTACCCCTGGGTTCCAGAGGATATCCTAGGATATTCAAGGTTTTTTTTTTTGTTATCAGGTTTTAAAGGGTATATTCAAGAAATATTTGGGGGTGTTGAAAAAGATATTTGTTGCAACTCAGAAAAGATATTCAGACTAGGCAGCAGAATGTGCTATCATAGATGCTTGACACCCTCTGCTCCTACAAAAGACTGGCCCACAGAGGATTAAAATAGTCACCCACATAATGATAAGTAGGATGGTTTTCAAAGAGTTTATGACCCTACTTTTCAGGCCGATACAGTAGGGTGCGCTCCAGCGGAGCGCACTGTTAACCCGTGATTGGACGCGCATTTTCGATGCGCTAGCGTTACCCCTTATTCAGTAAGGGGTCGAAAACGCGTGTCCAACCCCCCCGAAACCTAATAGCGCCCGCAACATGCAATTGAATGTTGATGGCCCAATTAGTTATTCCCACGTGATTCAAAAAGGAAAATGTGCAGCCAAGCCGCACATTTTACTTTCAGAAATTAGCGCCTACCCAAAGGTAGGAGCTAATTTATTTCGGCATCAGGAAAGTGCATAGAAAAGCAGTAAAAACTGCTTTTCTGTGCACCCTCCGACTTAATATCATGGTGATATTAAGTCGGAGGTCCCGAAAGTTACAAAAAGTAAACAAATAAAAAAATAAAAGATTTTGAAGTCGGCCCGCGGCTCGCGGGTTGAAAAACGGACGCTCAGTTTTGCCGGTATCTGGTTTCCAAACCCATGGCTGTCAGCGGGCTCGAGAACCGACGCCGGCAAAATTGAGCGTCGGCTGTCAAACCCACTGACAGCTGCCGCTCCTGTCCGAAAAGAGGTGCTCGGGTCGCGCTAGTGTCCCTAGCGTCTTTTTACCTCTTTTTTACCGCCAGGCCTAATTTGAATACTGAATCGCGCGCACAGGAGAGTGGCCTGTGCGTGTGCCGGGAGAGCGGGCGTTCGCCCGCTCTCCCGCGGACTTTACTGTATCGGCCCATTTATGAGTGAGGATCCTAAATTGTTTCCTGTGAAAATTGGAAAGGGCTGAGTGTAAATTTAATTGCTTAGTTTCACTGGGAGCCTAAATTTAGAATCCTAAAAGCTGGGCAAAAAAGAATGAGATTGAGGGTGGGAAAAAAAACATGAGGAATTTACCACTGACATCAGTGCTAGGCAACTGATCTAGGATTCTAAATCTTGGTAAATGAATCGTAGTCCTAAATGTAAACTCCTAAGTTTAGGTCAGTTTTAAGGTAAAAACAAGTTTGTCTGAAAATAGGCACCTGATATAGGGACCTAATTTAAATGCCTAAATTTAGAGGCTCAGCTGATTTTTTAAAATATCAGTCTCACAGCTTTCATTCACTCAAGTGATTAGATTTACTTCTACCATCGCTGAAACCTCCTTTGCTTTGGCTGCTTAGCTCCTAAGCAACTGCCTCTGGTGCCAGATTTTGTTAGTGACTGGAATGAGGACACCACTACCATGCTTCTGTTTAGACCTGCCTCCAAGCCATTTATGACTTAAAGCAGTAGCACCCTGACCCTGCAGCAGTAGCAACATTTTCAAAAAAAGAAAGTCAGCACAGGGCCTCCAAACCGCCAATCACACACTGAGGTAGCCCCATCCCTAGCATGAGTAACAGAAAATCCATGTGGGAGGAAGGGGTATGATCCCCACAGGACCTATGAGTGTGTGTCAGGCAGCTCAGAAGCCCCGTGCTAATTTTTTTTTTTTTAAAGTTGCTGCTGCTGCTGCAGGTCATGGTCCTGCCAATCTAATTAACATATCATCAACTAAAATAGAAATAGGTCTCTTTAAATCTGATTTTCTTCAAATTATCTTAGTCTACGCCCCCCCAAGCCTCCTAGAATCCAATACCTCTCCTATTCTAGAAATCATAGCAACTCACCTAAACTTAGACTCACCAGCCATTATCTTGGGAGACTTCAATCTCCACGTGGATAAGTCCCCACTCTCCCCCAACTGTGAAGCCTTTCTAACAGCCATGAAAGCCTTGGGCTTCAAACAACAAATCAACAAACCTACCCACAAAGCGGGTCACACGCTGGACCTTATCTTTACTAATTCCGGCATTGCCCTCCCAAAACACCCGGAGTGCAACAAAGTTCCATGGTCAGACCATTCATTAATCTCCACCTCTTTCTCGTTGTCAAAACCGACCTATAATCACCACCCCTCACCCCAATCATTCTTATACTGGAAAACATGCCCCTCTGAGCAACTCGCCAAGTTCTTAGCCCCAGATCTATCCCGTATTGACGACTCCACTCCCAATGCAGCCATCCAATCATGGCCAAAGATAACAGAAGCAGCAGCAAACACACTATGTCCCCTAACAACTAAACAACTCAAACATAATGCACCAAAGAGTCAACCATGGTTCAACGAGGAACTGCGAAAACTCAAATAGATTCTACGACAGAAGGAAAAAAAATGGAGAAAAACCCCGTCACCTGCATCACTAGCTGAATACAAACGCACCCTTCACTTCTACAAAAACAGCACATTGAAAACTAAAAGGGACTACTATTCCCACAAGATCCATCACCTCATCTTTGACTCAAAAGCTCTGTTCAACTACGTATCCAATCTCACAAAAACCATTGCTCCAACCATCCCAGTGGACATAGCACAGACCAAAGCAGATGAGCTGGCTCGCTACTTCAATAGAAAAATCTCTGACCTTCTCAATCAGCTGACACCAAACCCAAATGCATCCTCCAATACATCTTATCCTCTCCCAAACAAAAACATCGCGCTCAACTCCTTCGAACCAATATCTACTTCCGACATACAAACGGCTCTGAAAAAAACAAAACCATCATCACACCCCTTCGACCAAATCCCCTCTAAAATCCTCCTACTAATCCCGGATACTATTTCTAAAACTCTAACCGACATAATAAACTGCTCCCTAGTCCAGGGTATCTACCCTGATGATCTTAAAATGGCATCAATCAAACCACTACTCAAAAAACCAAACCTTAACACCAATGATCCCGACAATTTCCGCCCCATCTCCAACCTCCCGTTCATAGCAAAAGTCATGGAGAAACTAGTAAACACACAACTATCTAACTACCTTGAGGAACACCAAATTCTATCCGCTAACCAATTTGGATTCCGCAGAGCAGCAAGCACGAAAACGCTTCTACTCTCTCTCACAGACTTCCTCCTAGCCGGCATAGACAAAGGACACGCCTACCTTCTAATTCTACTTGACCTGTTGGCGGCATTCAATACGGTCAACCATCACATTCTATTAAACCAACTGGCAAACATCGGAGTTCAAGGCACTGCACTGAACTGGTTCAGAACCTTCCTGGAGAACAGAGGATACAAGGTTAAAATCCATAACAAAGAATCTCAATACCATCCATCTTCACAAGGGGTTCCACAGGGCTCTTCACTTTCTCCCACCCTTTTCAACATTTACTTGCTCCCACTCTGCCACCTCCTCACCAAACTAAACTTGAAACACTTCCTATTCGCAGACGACGTTCAGATCATAATCCCCATAAGAAAATCCATTATAAACACATTAGAATTCTGGGACAGCTGCCTGACCGAGATCAAACTCCTCCTCAACAGTCTTAACCTGATTCTCAATACCTCAAAAACAGAATTCCTCATTATAGCCCCTGAAAACAACAACATCACCACAAACCTTCCAGCTAACCTGCAAACCTCTCACGTAAGAGACCTAGGAGCAATCATCGATAACCGCCTAAACCTTAAATCATTCATTAACCAAACGACCAAGGACTGTTTTCACAAGTTATTTATCCTTAAAAGAATCAGACCACTTTTCCACTCACAGGACTTCAGAACAATTCTACAAGCAATAATCTTCTCAAAACTGGATTATTGTAATTCCATCCTACTAGGTCTCCCGGCTTCTCATACAAAACCTCTACAGATGGTGCAGAATACAGCCGCCAGAATTCTGACTAACTCCAGGAAATTCGACCACATCACCCCTATCTTAAAAACCCTCCATTGGCTGCCTATTCACTACAGAATTATGTATAAATCTATCACCACCATTTTCAAAGTCATACATCAACTTGCACCATTAAACTTACAATTGCCCCTCAAGAAACACACCTCTGCCAGACCAACTAGGGAACACTACAAAGAAGCACTTCATGTCCCACAAGCCAAAACCTTCCAACACAAATCTCTCGAAGACAGAGCTCTATCTACAGCAGGACCGCGCCTATGGAACTCCATCCCATCCAAGCTTCGCCAGGAACCGTGCCTACCAACTTTTAGGAAAAGGCTAAAAACCTGGCTTTTCAAAAAAGCCTATCAGAATTCAGACTGATTCAGGTTTCCGTCATCACTTAAAATAGTCATCCCAAGCCACCATCTTCCCTTTATCTCAGTGTGAACTCCATCACCCTAACATCAACCTCTTCCCAGTCCCCCTTCAGCCCACGACCTCTTCTAGACACAGATTCAATATTACATATTGTGTAAATATTCTCTGTAAATACGTTTGATTGTGTAAATATTCTTGCCCCTTTTTCTTTCTTCTTCCTCCTCTCCCAGTTGTAAACTTCCTTGTTCATTGTAACTACTATTTCTGCACCAGTTAGTAGCTTGAGTTCTCTGTTCAATGCACGAATTGTTCCATGTAAACCGACTTGATGCGTCCTTCGGGCGTGAAAGCCGGTATAGAAAATAATAAAATAAATAAATAAATAAATAAGGGGAGGACCGGAGAGAGGAATATCTGACAGGGGTAATCTCAAGTCAATTGCCTCCATCCCCTCCTCTCTAATACTTTGAGGGGGTGGGATGGGAGTCGACCTCCCCACTCTGCACCTTCTGATTATTTCTAGGGGAGGAAACTCATGGCCAAATTTAAATCTGGCCATGAGTTTATTAAAGTAATTATGGTACTAAGAGGCTGCTGTATTAACCTGTAGTATTTTCAATGAGTTAGCAACTGTTTTGCATACAGTTTTGCTGGAGATACTAATGAGATCAGATATTATTTGCATGTGTAGGGAAAATTGAGCACAGTATTTTTTTGTACTTTGTTATGGCCAGGAATTTTGCACACTCCTGGCTATGGTGACATGTGAACTGAACCTAGAAAGCAGCAATTCGTGTGAACTGCTTGTGATGACTCACTATGGCCTGGATTTTCTAAGGTCGCAGCCAGCTGGCTGCCGGCTTTCTCACCGAATAACTACACCATAAAAGGTGTAGTTATTCAAGCGAAACTGGCGGCAATAAGGATCCTTACTGCAGCGTCGGCCCTGGTGCCGCCCTGACTCCTCCTCTTCCGGGGCTGACTCCGCCCCCATTTAGTGATCGCACGCAAAAAGGTCAACTTTTCACGTGCGATTGCTTTTGAAAATGACCCCCTATGTTTTGCTTTAGTCCATGGGCTTTAAAAAAGCAGGAAAATCACTAGATTTCCTCCAGTATGAGCTTTTGGGAGGATTAGAAACAGCATGCTCCTAAGAAGGATGCCAAGAATGGCTACAAATCCCAGAAGTCTTGGGAGTAACCAGCTACAATGATTTCAGTAGGTAGGTGTGACAGATAGGGTGTGGCTATCCACTCCTGCAGTGGTCGTCTAGCTCTGGTAAAAGCAAATACTGCCAGTAATAGAAGAACAGGAGGAGGGAGAGGAACTCAGCAGACCAGACAGCATAGCTACAGAGATTGCACTCTCAAGACCAAAGAGGCAACTCAGCCCAAGAACTTGGTGAAATGGAGGAAGAGTTAGAGGACCCAGACCCAAAAGAAGGATTTAGAAACTAAGCAACTAAAACAATTATGTTAAGTGAAGTTTTCCTTTTGTTTGTGGAAAGAAAGCTGGTATTTTTAAGCTTTGGAACTGTGGCATTTTTTGTGAGGAATAAGTAAATTTAGTTCCCCACAGGATTTTTTAGAAGTCCTGTAGGGAACTAAATAGAGCTAAACACATGAGCATGCAGGGTAACTACACAGTCCTGTCCTTCAGATGTTTTTCTTCTTCTCTGGTCAGTTGACTAGTGCTGAGGTCAACAGCTGTATGTTTACTAAGAGGCAGGATTTATTTCATCTTAAGTGAAAAGCAAGCAGTGGTCAGTTATTGTGAAAGACCACATTGAACGTTTGGTACTTCTTTTCCTGCATCCTCTCCTTTCTGTATATACTTAATTTCCTGGACTTAGGGGCCATACAGGGCATGCTGAACCTTCATGACCTCACACACAAGAAGGTCCACCTCCCGAGATAGGAAGTTAGGGTTTCTAAAAGCACTCTCTTTCCAGACATGGTGCAAGCAGAAATACATGCCCTGGGAACAAGCATAAGCATGTGCAAGTTATATGCAGTTGCATGTATAAAAAGCCAGGATTTACAAAAGTAATTATTACATACATATGCTTTTTTTAATTTTAATAGCAAATATACATGTGCTTACTACTCATATATATTGATTTAATTAATGCAGGTACGGCCACTGTATTGTAGTGGTATATGCACATAGTTTCTATTGTGAAGTGTGCAGATTTGTGTACAAGGTTTGGCAAAAAAAAAAAAAAATCTCATCAGGGGTAGTCTACTACCCTATTCTGTTCAATGTGGGTAAGGTCTGGACCAGCTCTGCTAGTCCCTAATGACATGGATCCTGCCACTATCCCACATGCTGATGCTCTATCTGGGGTAGGATGCTAAGTGCAAGAATGATTGCTTGCATATTTTAGAGCATCGTTCACAGGTTTTACATGGTCGTTCACATACATTTTTCCTTGTGCTATATACAGAAATGCAACACTAATACTGATGCTGAAAAATTGTTTTAAAAAAATTGTTGATCATATGAAGAAAACATTTTCACAACCTAGTCACTCCTTGGTAGGATGGCAAGGCATTTTTGAATGAGTACCTCATCCTCAGAAGCTTACCTTAAATATAAGTATCCCTTGCTTTCTTTTCTAAAAAATTACTTTTCCTTCTGTAAGGAATATAACATTAATTGTGCAACTGTTTCTCTAGTGGTAATATTTATGCACCTTGTGTATTAATAAATATAAAGCAAATCATTTCTACTTGATGTCTGTAGCTTTACCTATCTATCCTATAAAGTCTTTATGGAATACTTATTTTTGGAAAGGGCCGCAACTGAGGGAAATTACAGTTCGGACCCAGCTTCAGCTAAGTAAATTCTGATGATTGGCTTCAAATACACCAGTGTAAGGGTCCTAATGGATTACAGGTACTGAAGGTGAGAAAGAGGGCAAGGTCGTTGCAAAAACAATGAGTCTCTGAGAACTTATAGATGGAAGCATTTGAATGAGAGTCCTTAAAAAAGGCATAATCTTACACATTGGGCAAACCTGATTTCTTACAGGTAGATCTCCAGTCAAAGATGGTTCTCACTTTGATAAGTATAAATGTGAGAAGGTTAATGTTGGTTTTACAAGACGGTAGCAGAAAGCCTTCTGATGAAAACCTAATCAGTGTAACCAGAGAAAAGGTTTGGATTGTAGCTATATAGAGTAGGGATGTGAATCGGGTTTCGGACGATTGAAAATATCGGACGATATTTTCAAAATCGTCAGAAATCGGGGGCTCCCCAAAACGATAGGAAAACCCCACAATATTGATCATGGGGGTTCACTTATCATTTTGGGGGAGGGCGGGAAAAACGGCACACAAAAATAACCCCTAAACCCACCCCGACCCTTTAAAACTAATCCATTAGCTTCCCCTACCCTCCCGACCCCCCAAAAAACCTTTTACAGGTACCTGTGGTCCAGTGGGGGTCCCTGGGCGGTCCCTGGAGCGATCTCCTGCTCCCGGGCCGTCGGCTGCCACTAATCAAAATGGCACCGATGGCCCTTTGCCCTTACCATGTGACAGGGTATCCGTGCCATTGGCCGGACCCTGTCACATGGTAGGAACACTGTATGGCCGGTGCCATCTTGTGCTAGTGGCACCATCTTGTGCTAGTGGCAAGGCAGCACTTTTTCCTTGTGCCCTATGAAGAGGTAAGATGGATCTTCCTAAACATGTATCATCTCTGTTTGTTGTTTAATTAATCACATCAGCCAGAGGAAAACCTTTACTAATTAGCTGAGGTCTATAGCTCCCTTTAATCACTCTACTCTCATCCTAAAAGATAACCAGCTGATTATCTCTTTTATCTCGTACATTGATTAGTTGAGCCACAGCCTCCACATCACCTTCTACCCTCCAGCATAGCCATTATCTCAACCTCTGTCACTCCAGCTTATACCTGTAATGATTGTGAGCCCTTGTGCTGTGACAGGTTTACATACCCTGATCTGGGACTAATGGGAGCTTTGCCTAAACCAGCTTTGTTCCCCATAGGTTGAACCCGTGGGTTAAATGAGTCAGAAGAACCTAGGTGGGTTCTGAGGGTGAAATAAGAGAGAGTCCAGGGATGAGCCAAGAGTCAGGACAGGCAGCAGGCAGGGCATAGTCAGGATTCAAGGCAAGGTCAATTCCAGGTGGCAAGCAAGGGAATAGTCAAAGTCTAAAGCAGGGGTGAGAACTGGAGAATCAGGCCAAGACAGACAAGCACAGAGGGACAAGTCAGGACAAGATGGACAAGGCAAGACAAGTCAAGACTACGAGGACAAGGACAAGGCAAGCAAAAACAGGGCAAGGGCAGGAACAGTAAAAGACTGGATGGGGTAAGGCATGGCTTGGATGAGGCAAGGCTGGACAAGGATAGGCTTGGGCAGACTGGATGAGGCAAGGTTGGATGAGGTAAGGCTGGAACTGCCACTGAGGCAATAGCTGTATGTGCAGCTGGGGTTTAAATATTCAACTGCACCAGTATCATCATGGTGTGCCACTGCTGTAGTTCCCACCATGGAACTTACATCATACATAGACAGTCATGCGCATGTACTTAGGGAGCATTGGTCAGGAGCGATGGTGGCATCAGATTGGCAGCATCGATGCATTCGGGTGAGTGTGGACAGTTGTGGCCTTCCCATCCTTTACAACACAGAGAATAATATTATATTTTTAAATGGGCAACAGCTCACCTAAAGGTTTAAATATGGCAATTGACTGGTAAGTGTTTTTTTTAATTTATGTGTCTCACAACTGTTTCTTGCACTAAAACAATAAAGTTCTTCTTATTCATCGGGTTCTTATTTAAATATACTTTCTCATGGAGCGTCCGGACATGCTCTTTATTTCTGCTGAAGGGACATACCAGCGTCATTTTCACTAGGTAGGATCTGATTCATTTATGGGGCATTGCAAAGAATTTCAACACTTAAAATGTTTTTACCTCTGTTATTTTTCACCAGTGGTAGCATGTGATTTAAAGATTTATGTGAGTCACCTAAGAAAGATTGCTGTCTTGGACTTTTCAGTAGAAACACTATACACCACTGCTGCAAGGTTTGTTTTTGTTTTACTAGACTTTTTGTTAAATGTAGGTTTTTTATAAGTTTAGAATGAAACTCCAGGGATTTCTTTCAGCTTAAAACTGCTAAATGGGAAGCACAAATGAAATGTTGAAAAATCTAGCTGTAGCTGTTTATACATCATCCTTCTGTCCAAATTTTAGTACAGTGACAATTTTATATCCTTAAGTCTGTGCCCCTGATGAAGTCCATTACTGGGTGAAACAAAGGCCTTGGTAGAGCCTTATAATATGGACTGAGATTTACAGATTGATATGAAAGAATTCTTGTATAATTAAGCTTTAGGTTTAAGGTCCACATAAGAGTATTGATTCTGTTATATGATTGTGATTTTTCAAATAGAAGAATGTAACTTAGTCTAAACTTTATGTTTCATATAAAGAAATTTGGTTGTTTTTATTGCTGTGCTATTTTGTATTTATGTATGTATGATGAGTGAGTGTGAATGGATGGTCTGATATGGGTGTATAATGCTTTGCAATTAATATGGGAGCATTTTAAATTGCATTGTCATGAGAAATACATTTTGTAAATAACATTGTTTCTATTTCACAAATATTGTATAATAAAGATTTTGGGAACAAAGAACATAAGAAGTTCCATATTGGGTCAGACCAAGTGTCCATCAAGCCCAGCATCCTGTTTCCAACAGTGGCCAATCCAGGTTACAAGTACCTGGCAACTTCTCAAACACTAAGTAGATCCCATGCTACTAATGCCAGTAATAGCAGTGGCTATTTCCTAAGTCAACTTGATTAATAGGAGTTAATAGACTTCTCCTCCAAGAATTATCCAAATTGTTTTTAATCCCAGCTTCACTAACTTCACTAACCATATCCTCTGGTAATAAATTCCAGAGCTTAATTGTGCATTGAGTAACTTGCTAACTTCATGAAGTGCCCCCTAGTTCTTCTGTTATCTGAAAGAGTAAATAACTGATTCACATTTACCTGTTCTAGCCCTCTCATGATTTTATAGACCTCTATCATATCCCCCTCAGTCATCTCTTCTCCAAGCTGAAAAGCCCTAACCTCTTTAGCCTCTCCTCATAGGGGAGCCATTCCATCCCCTTTATCATTTTGATTGCCCTTCTCTATATCTTCTCTAGTGCAACTATATCTTTTTTGAGATGTGATGACCAGAATTGTAACAGTACTCAAGGTGCAGTCTCACCATGGAACGATACAGAGGCATTATGACATTTTCCATTTTATTCAACATTCCCTTCCTAATAATTCTCAACATTTTGTTTGCTTTTTTGACTGTGGCAGCACACTAAGCCAACAAGTTCAATGTATTAGCCACTATGATGCCTATATCTTTTTCCTGGGTGGTAGCTCTTAATATGGAACCTAACATCATGTAACTACAGCATGGGATATTTTTCCCTATATGCAACACCTTGCACTTGTCCACATTAAATTTCATCTGTCAGTTCCGCAAGTTCCTCCTGCAGTTTATCACATTCTGCTTGTGATTTAACTACTCTGAATAATTTCGTATCATCTACAAATTTGATTACTTCACTCATGGAATTCCTTTCTAGATCATTTATAAATATATTGAAAAGCACTGGTCCAAGTACAGATCCCTGAGGCATTCCACTGTTTACCCTTTCCCACTGAGAAAATTGACCATTTATTCCTAATCTCTGTTTCCTTTCTTTTAATCAGTTTGTAATCCACAAAAGGACATCACCTCCTATCCCATGACTTTTTTAGTTTTCTTAGAAGCCTCTCATGAGGGACTTTGTCAAACGCCTTCTGAAAATACAAATACACTACATCTACTGGTTCACCTTTATCCATTTGTTTATTAACCTCTTCAAAAAATAGAGCAGATTTGTGAGGCAAGATTTCCCTTGGGTAAACCTATGCTGACTGTTTTACATTAAACCATGTCTTTCTATATGCTCTGTGATTTCAATCTTTAGAATACTTTCCACTATTTTTCCCAGCACTGAAGTCAGACTCAGTGGTCTATAGTTTCCTGGATCACCTCTGGAGCCCTTTTTAAATATTGGGGTTACATTGGCCACCTTACAGTCTTTAGGTACAATGGATGATTTTAATGATAGATTATAAATTTTAACTAATAAATCTGAAATTTCATTTTTTAGTTCCTTCAGAACCCTAGGGTGCATACCATCCAATGCAGGTGATTTCTTACTCTTTAGTTTGTCAATCTGGCCTACTACATCTTCCAGGTTCACCGTTATTTTGTTCAGTTCATCGGACTCATTACCCTTGAAAACCATCTCCTCTACATCCTCATTAGTAAACACAGAAGCAAAGAATTAATTTAGTCTTTCTGCAAAGGCCTTATCTTCCCTAAGAGCCCCATTAACCCTTCAGTCATCCAGTGTTCCAACCAACTCCCTCACAGGTTTCCTGCTTTGAATATATTTTTAAAAGTTTTAATTATGAGTTTTTGCCTCTACGGTCAACTTAATTTCAAATTCTCTCTTAGTTTGTCTTAGCAATGTTTTACTCTTGACAATGCTTATGCTTTTTCCTATTTTCTTCAGATGGATCCTTCTTCCAATTTTTGAAGGATTTTTTTTTTTTTGCTAAAATTGCCTCTTTCACCTCATCTTTAAACCATGCCGGTAATCATTTTGACTTCCTTCCACTTTTCTTAATGCATAGAATACATCGGACTGCACTTCTAAGATTGCATTTTTAAACAATGTCCATGCCAGTTATATACTTTTATCCTTTGTAGCTGCACCTTTCAGTTTTTTCTAACTATTTTCCTCATTTTATCAAAATTTCCCCTATGAAGATTTAGTGTAGGAGCTGTAGATCTACATATTGTCCCCTATCCAGTCATTAGTTCAAATTTGATCATGTTATGATCACTATTGCTAAGTGGCCCCACCACTGTTACCTCTCTCACCAAAACCTGATTTCCACTAAGAATTAGATCTAATATAGCTCCCTCTCTCGTTGGTTCCTGAACCAATTGCTCCATGAAGCAGTCATTTATTCCAGACAGGACCTTTATGTCTCTAGCATGTCCTGATGATACATTTACCCAGCCAATATGGGGTACTTGAAATCTTCCATTATTACTAGGGATGTGCAGAGCAAAATTTTATGTTCATATTTTTTATGTCCAAAAGGGGGTCCCACTTGCGGCCAATATGGACATAAAAAAAATCCAATGAGTTGGGTATATGTACATATGTGCAAAAAAAAAAAATTAAACCCCCTCACCCTCCTTAATCCCCCCCCCCAGACTTACCACAACTCCCTGGTGATCGAGCGAGGAGTGAGGACGTCATTTCTGCAATCCTTGGCGAGAAGCATGTGACGTCGGTGGCACGTCGAGTGACGCGGCGTCACGTGATTCCCGGCTCGTTCGCGCCGGACGGCTCGTTCGGCCCAAAAAGAACTTTTGGCCAGCTTGGGGGGGCCTCCTGACCCCCCCAAGCTGGCCAAAAGTTCCCACATATCGAACATATCTATGTTCGATATGTGGGAAATCCGATCGTTTATGTCGAATCAATTTTTTAAGTAAAAAAAAAATATGAGTTGCGTTTTACTAATGCGGTCAATCCGAATGCACACCCCTAATTATTACTGCACTGCCAAATTGGTTTGCTTCCCTGATTTCTCTTACTATTTCATCATCTGTCTGATCATTTGGCCAGGTGGATGGTAGTAATATAATCCTATCACTTTACTCTTAAACCATAACACATGGGATTTCTACCCATTTAGATTCTACTGTGCATTTAGTCTCTTGTGCAATCTTTATCCTGTTGGACTCTATACCCCCCCCCATATATAAAGCAGCACACCCCCCACCAAGTTGATCCTCCCTATCATTGCAATATATTTGTACACTGATATAGCATTGTCCCTTTGGTTATCCTCATTCCACCAAGTCTCTGACATGCCAGTTATGTCTATCACATCATTCAATGCTATCCACTCTAACTCTCCTATCTTACTTCTTAGACTTCTGGCATTGGCATCCAGATATTTAAAAGTATATGTATTGTTTGTATTAACAACCTGCTTTTTAAGGTGATAGGGATAATGTGGAATCCTTTAGCTCAGGTGATACTTTATTTATAAGTACATGGACTACTTTTGCTTTTATTGGAACCTCTCTTATGGGATGCCCTAACTCTCCTGTTTCATTAGTATCCTTTGAAAATACCTTCCTCTGAACTGTGCACTGCTGAGTAACTGTTGGCTTTCCCTCTTATTCTAGTTTAAAAGCTGCTCTATCTCCTTTTTAAAAGTTTTTCTAAAAAAATGTCAGTTTATTTTTTGTGCATGTATCTATCTATCTATCTATCTATATATACACACACAAACGTGCGCAAGCACACACGCACACACACACATACACACATACACACATACATACTAGGACAAATAAATTAAAAGGAGATCAAAAAAGGAAAGAACATAAATCAGAAACAGTCATTATTATACTCTGAGGGATTTAGTTGGTACTCTAGCTGTAACTAAAAGCTTCCCGAAAGCAAAGGTAAGAGGATTTAAAAATAATCCAGGTACCTATTAGGGATGTGAATCATTTTTTGATGATTTAAAATATCGTCCGATATTTTTTAAATCATCATTAATCGTTAAAGAGTGTGATACAATAGAAATTCCACTGATTTATCGTGAAAAAATCATTAATCGGGTTAGTGCACACTAACGGGAGTTAGTGTGCACTAACTGCTCCCTTAGCCTCCACCACCCTCCCGACCCCCCCAAAAATGTTTCAAAATTACCTGGTGGTCCAGCGGGGGTCCCGGGAGCATTCTCTTGCGCTCGGGCTGTCGGCCGATAAACAAAAAACCCACCCAACCCTTTAAAACCGCTCCCTTAGCCTCCACCACCCTCCTGACCCCCCCAAAAATGTTTTAAAATTACCTAGTGGTCCAGTGGGCACCGGGAGCGATCTCCCGCTCTCGGGTCATCGGCTGCCACTAATAAAAATGGCGCCGATAGCCCTTACCATGTGACAGGGTAATGGTGCCATTGGCCAGCCCCTGTCACATGGTAGGAGCACTGGACGGCCGGCACCATTTTTAAAGATAGTGCCGCCGATAAAGATGGCGCAGCCGATAAAAAAAACTGATCGTGCCGGATGAAAAAAAATGCACGATTTGAATCGGAACCGGAACCGGAACCGAACCGATTCCGGTTCCGATTCACATCTCTAGTACCTATACTTTAGTGTGACCCTGGTCTGTTTTTTTCCCCCCAAAAAAAGGATAATTAAATAGATATTTTTCCAGTATGGGCAGTGGGAGGAGATTTTACCATATTTTGCATCATCCCATAGCTTTGGCTCCACCTTTTTGTGGAAAGCTTCAAATGGGTTATAAATAACCCTGAAGCAGACTCAGAATTCAGACTATAGTAGAGAGAGAAAGTAAGAAGAGGTTTTTTTTTGGAGATCCCTATCTAGGCCCCTCTAATCTAGAGAAGAGAGAGATTGGCGAGAAGTTAGAGTTGGAGTTTTGCAGTTTGGTCACAGCTTTACCTCTTAAGGTTTTTGATCAGAAGGAGGAGAAGAATGTTTGCTATGGATTGTAGGAATGCACAGGGAACAAAATGTATTTTTGTTTTTCAGTTTGTTTTCTGGAGATTTTTTTCCCATGAATTTTGGTTCATGGAATGTTTTTCTTTCATTCGTGTGAAAAAAACAAATCAAACATTAAAAAAAACTCAAAAAAGGCCAAAAAATGAAAATAGGTCCTTCCAATGGTCCTACCCACCCAGAAAAATGTCAGGACTAGGATTTCCCCCCCCCCCCCCCCAGTCCCCACTTACCAGGTCTGGTGGGAATATGCCAGCATGATCTAGGCCCAGGCCTAAGCCTTGGCCTAAGTACTTAAGAACTGGATATAAACTATGGTAATAGTGTAACAATCTTATTTATAATAAACCATGTTTGTTTTGAAATGCCAATAACCGTATATTTCTTGCAACAACAACCCTCATACGGGAGTCCAATCTTGACACTTGGAAATGTGCGTGTTTTTCATTCACTTTAAATATATATGGGATTATTAACCCATTACAAAGTGAATAGCTCACCATATATATTATATAATCATCGGGTTTGTTGCGGTAAGTTATTATTCAAAAATGACTGTGAACCTTGACAGTATTTTTTTCTTTTTTTCTTTTTTTTCAAATTCAATTGATTTCTTATTTTTAAAGTCCACACAATTTGTTCACTACAAAAAGGTATCCACAGATAAAGAAAAGCAAAAAACCACTTATCGTGATGTTGAATTGCATTGCAACTTCATGTGCCCTTCCCAAAACGCCCGAATCTGTACCGCAGTTTGAACCTTAAACTGCTTTCTCTAGAGCGCCCAACACAACGTGTATTTTTTTAAAGAACTCATCATGGGCTCGGACTTCAAGTTAGCTACAATGCAGAAAAGCACAATTAGATAAACAATTACCTTATGTTTTTATTAAGAGCTTTGAATACATACATTTTTACTCTGCGGATAGAACTCCTCTTAGCATTTTGGCATGTTTCTGAAAATGGAGCCACCACACAAACAAAAAGGAGGAGGTATTTAAACTTTTGACTGACTTGAAATAGAAACAATCATAATCTACTTGTTGTTTTCAATGGCAGCCAATGGATGACACCTCTTTAAATTAGTGACATCAATTCAATGGTGTCATTCATTCCAAACGGATGCTCTGTAGTTAATCTAAAAATCCAATGTTGTTCTTTATAATTTAATAAAGAACGAGTGTCACCATCACGTGGAGAAATTGTAACATGATCTATTACCATCCAATTCAAACTTGAAAAGTCATGACCAGCAGTCAAACAATGTTGTACAATTGGGGCTTCCATATTCTTCGTCTTAAGACGGCTACAATGTTCCCGTAGTCAGATTTTGATTGATCTTGAAGTGCGTCCAACATATAGTAAGGGACAACTGCATTGTATGATGTATACTACATTATGGGGTAGATTTTCAAAGGGGTACGCGCGTAGGTTAGTGTGCACTAACTGCTCCCTTAGCCTCCACCACCCTCCCGACTCCCCCAAAAATGTTTCAAAATTACCCGGTGGTCCAGCGGGGGTCCTGGGAGCATTCTCTTGTGCTCGGGCTATCGGCCGATAAACAAAAAACCCACCGACCCTTTAAAACCGCTCCCTTAGCCTCCACCACCCTCCTGACCCCCCCCCCCCAAAATGTTTTAAAATTACCTAGTGATCCAGTGGGCACCGGGAGCGATCTCCCGCTCTCGGGTCATCGGCTGCCACTAATAAAAATGGCGCCGATAGCCCTTACCATGTGACAGGGTAATGGTGCCATTGGTCAGCCCCTGTCACATGGTAGGAGCACTGGACGGCGTAAGTCCCGGGGCTTTGCAAAGGGGGCATGTCGGGGGCGTGTCAGGTGGGCAGCACGAATTTCGGGGTGGGGTGGGGCGGGGCGGGAGGCGTGTCGGGGGCGTGGCGCAGTCAGCAGGCGTAAATGTGCCAACAGAGGTAGGGGGGGTTTAGATAGGGCCGGAGGGGTCGGTTAGGTAGGGGATGGGAGGGGAAGGTGAGGGGAGGTGGAAGGAAAGTTCCCTCCGAGGCCGCTCCGATTTCGGAGCGGCCTCGGAGGGAACAGGCAGCGCTCGCCGGGCTCGGCGCACGCAGGTTGCACAAATGTGCACCCCCTTGCGCACGCTGACCCTGGATTTTATAAGATACGCGCGGCTAGACGCGTATCTTATAAAATCCAGCATACTTTTGTTCGCGCCTGGTGCACGAACAAAACTACGTGCGCACGTAAATTTATAAAATCTACCCCATCATGTATTACATTTAGAAGAAAATTTTCTAAAAAAGTTTTCTTTGGTGACTGGATGTTGCCATGAAAGTCCCTCTATGGTGGAATTGCACATATCACAACAACCACAGGCTCTGTGACCAAACACCTGTGATGTTGTTTGCTGAATTATCGGTATAGCCCGAACAACAACATTTTTTATGTTTGAGCCTCTCCGAAATGATATCAGTGGAGGTTCCAAAAATACGTAATGCAAACTTGTCCTTGTTCTCGGACCAGCTCGACTCTGCAACCGCCATGTCATCAAAAGTTTAAATACCTCCTCCTTTTTATTTGTGTGGCGGCTCCATTTTCAGAAACACGCCAAAACGCTAAGAGGAGTTCTATCCGCAGAGTAAAAATGTATGTATTCAAAGCTCTTAATAAAAACATAAGGCCATTGTTTATCTAATTGTGCTTTTCTGCATTGTAGTTAACTTGAAGCCCAAGCCCCTGATGAGTTCTTTAAATGAAACACACGTTGTGTCAGGCGCTGTGGAGAAAGTGGTTTAAGGTTCAAACTGCGGTACAGATTCGGGCGTTTTGGGAAGGGCACATGAAGTTGCAATGCGATTCAACATCACGATAAGTGGTTTTTCGCTTTTCTTTATCTGTGGATACATTTTGTAGTGAACAAATTGTGTGGACTTTAAAAATAAGAAATCAATTTAATTTGAAAAAAAAGAAAAAAAGAATAAAAAACCGTCAAGTTTCACAGTCGTTTTTGAATAATAAATTACTGCAACAAACCCGATGATTATATAATATATATGGTGAGCTATTCACTTTGTAATGGGATATAAGTCCCATATATATTTAAAGTGAATGAAAAACACACGTATTTCCAAGTGTCAAGATTGGGCTCCCGTATGAGGGATGTTGTTGCAAGAAATATACGGTTATTGGCATTTCAAAACAAACATGGTTTATTATAACTAAGCCTTGGCCTTGCATAGGCTGAGGCCATAGAAGGTCACTGCCACCAACAGTCTTGGCCTACTCAAGATAATCGCCTCAGCCTCAGACTAGGCAGGACCTTGCACACTGGCCCAATGCTGCTGCTCATCCCAGAGGCTGGATCCCAATGCCAAGGTCTCTGCCCAGACCCAGGCCTGACACTGGGGGGGGGGGGGGGGGGGGCTACGCCCAGACCCTGGCCTGAGTCTGGGATCTGGCTCAGAAGATGGGTCCTGATGCCTGGGTTTCAGCCTAGGCCTAAGCCTGGATACAGGCCTGATGCTGCGGCTCCACTCAGAGGCCAGGTCCCAACGTCAGGGCCTCAGCCCGATCCAGGCTCGATGCTGTACAATTGCCAGGTATCAAAATGGTACTTGGGTGAATGCACCAGGTTTAAACTCTAGCGTGACCCCAGCACACAGTATCAAAAGAAAAAGAAAAGAAGACAAAGAAGATGATGACCATGGAGTTGCACTTTCTAGGTTCTGGGCTTGACCTTAGGCCAAGGCCCAAAGCATCAGGACCCAGCCACCAGGCCAGGCCCCAGTGTTGGGCCTGGTGTTGAGCTTGGGTCCAGTCCGAGGCCCTGGCATTGGGCCTGGGTCTGAACTGAGGACCAGGCATTGGAACCTGCCTCTGGGCTTGGCCCTGGCATCAGGCCTGGTCTGAGGCCTGGCTTGGCTATTGGATACCTGATGGATCAGGGAAGAACCTTTATGGAGGTAAGGATCTCAGCCAAGAACCCAGCATCATCCTAGGCCTAGGCCATGATCCCAGCACCATGCTCACACCTAGACTGTGGCCCTGCTTTGGGCCTCAGCCTGTGCCCTAGGTGAGGCCCTGGCTTAGGGCTAGGCATAGGCCGAGGTGCTGGCATTCTGCTCAGGCATAAGCTATGGTTCTTACTTTGTGCTTCGGCTTATGCCATAGGTGTGTCCCTGGCCTTAGGCTTGATGCATTAATTTCAAACCAATGTTACAAATAAGGTTTGTTTCATTTGGAGGCCCCAATTTGATTTGGGGCACCTGCTAGAGTGACAGTCTATTTACTCTACCCCTCAATGGGAAGGGTTGTTAAGCACGGACAATCTTGCAGCAAGGTGGAGATGAAACAGGAGGAATTAAATGAACAAAGAGGCTGAGTTTCTTTATAATGATTTTTGCTATTATATCTTATCTTCACTATTCTTGTTTTGATCCTAATTATTTTTTTTTTACTATAATAAACTTTTTATTGAATACCAATTTTCTCTTGCTGTTTTTCTTTTCCTCCTTGCTACCAGTAGTGAATGGATCGTGAGTGGATGGGCTACTGAATGTTGGCACCTGGGCTTTTGTGTTTATATTTACAATGTCTTTTGTGGTCTCCCCTGGCTCACGACAGATCCATGGCTTAGAGAACTGGAGTTTTCTTTGAATACGCCTCAGTTCCTGGAAATGTATCTCTTCCCCCCGACAGACAAACCCTGGCAATTGAATCTCCCTGGACGAAGTTAACAACCCAAATGGGGGACCTGCTACACTAGTAACAGTTGAAAGTTCTGTTAATCAGAGCACGGGCGATCTGTTTTTAATCCCATCTGTTTCCTGTATCCATAGAAACCAAATTTTTGAAGCCGCTGCAGCAATTTGTGAACAGGTATATCGTTCTTTTGCAGAAGCAAGTGCAATAAAGAATCCAATCCTGTACTAAGCAGGTCAAGCTTCTGAAACTATTCAGTAGCTTCATTACTAAGAAGCAGAGCCCTTGAGGTTTGCTGCAGCACCATCTACCAAAGATAGTAGAAAGTAAGGGTTTTTTGTTTTTTTTTTCTGTTTTAAAGTTTATGCTCTCCTGAAAACTTGCTTCTTTCACTAGGAACTGAATTCACACAAACACGTTTTGTCTCATGAAGTTTGAATAGATCTAAATGTAACGCTGGTGAAACAAAAAAATTAAACCTAGACTTTGGAAGTCAGGCAATGTCAATAATTGCCTCGGTATGCTATGAAAGCTTACTTAATTAAGCTTTTCTGATTCTGTATAGTGCATAAGACCTATAGATGATAAATGCAGGCAGAAGACAAGAGAAGATCTGCAGATTTAGGTGTAGCCCAATGATGAATGTATCCTCCAATGATCCAAGAACAACAAACATAGGCGCTAAAGGGAAAATTGATAGAATACATACCTTTGTAAAGAATGCTGTTTTTTATCACATAAGTGAAATAGTTATAGTTAGAAAGTTTCTAGCCATTGTGTCAACTGATATTGTAGTAAATTGAGACAAGTTCCATGTAGTCTAAAAACATTTATTTGTGAATTATGTACTGGTCAGCAGATGATCCAGGATTGCAGAAATGTAACAAAAACATGCTAACCAATCAGTGTTTTAATTAGGGAAACTGCAAGATATATGATCCTGAGTATAAGCAGTTTATTTTCAAACTGCAATACAATTAACTATGTATATGGTATAGCACCCCCAGCAGATACCCTATAAAAAGGATCCTACCAATTCCCTAGAAATTTTAAAGAAAGATCAGTGGCAAAATCAGTAAGTACACGCAAGTAAAGAGGGAACAAAAAAGAGCAAAGAGCTCAAAAAGGCACACAAATGATTAGCCAACTTAATTTCAGAGGGAGAGCCACAGGTCAGAATGATGGAGACTACTTGGAGGAACAGGTGACCAACTTCCAGGGCAGGATTTAAAATTACGGCATCCATAGGCAGAGGACTCATGATGCACATTCCAAAGCTCTCAGGGCCTTGTAAAGGACCAGAAAGTACTGAAAATCTCTGGGGGTCTGCATTGAAACCCCTCACACACTCACACTTTTTCACTCCCTCCACACGCTGCCCTTGGAGGCAGCCATTACTGCAATATAAAAAAGAGTAAACTTAATAAGATTAGCTGAAGCCCCACCCCTATCCTCCAATTCTGCTCCATCACAAACATTTGTGACCCAGAAGCTGAGTCCTTTATCACCATGGACCTTCCCCCCCCCCCATACACACCTCTCCTTCATCACAAAAACTGGTGTCCCAAAAGCTGGGTACCTCATCTTCATGGGCACCCCCGTACACATAAAATGATCCCTGGTGGTCTAGTGGTCATCACATGACAGGGGCAAAGGCCAGTTGGTGCCATTTTGAAAAATGACCACCACCGGGCCTGGTGCCTAGAGGGATCTCAGGCCCCCACTGGACTACCAGGTCACTTTTGTAGGTAAATCGGAGTCTGCAGGTGAGCCAGGGTGGGGTTCCACTAGAGTATTAGGGATCATTTTGTATGTAAGGGGATGAGGGTAGGAGGCAGGAATTGTGTCAATCTTATAAAGCTACATGTAAAACAGTATTTCAACATTAACTGAAGTAATTAGGAGGCTTTAAGAAACACCACTTTCAACTCTATCCAGGGTATTGAAAGTGTCTGCCTACCTTCAAGGAACCATTGCCGTGTAGCTGAAGCATGGTTGTTGCAGGCATGCCATGCTAGGCACACAACTACACATACCTCTCAGTAGGGGTGTGCATTTGTTTGCCACGGATTGGCAATCCGCAACATATAGGTCCATATTCGTTGTATTTATAGAAACATAGAAACATAGAAATGACGGCAGAAGAAGACCAAACGGCCCATCCAGTCTGCCCAGCAAGCTTCACACATTTTTTCTCATACTTATCTGTTTCTCTTAGCTCTTTGGTTCTATTTCCCTTCCACCCCCACCATTAATGTAGAGAGCTGTGATGGAGCTGCATCCAAGTGAAATATCAAGCTTGATTAGTTAGGGGTAGTAGGGGAAGTAACCGCCGCAAAAAGCAAGCTACACCCATGCTTATTTGTTTTACCCAGACTATGTTATTCAGCCCTTATTGGTTGTTTTTCTTCTCCCCTGCTGTTGAAGCAGAGGGCTATGCTGGATATGCGTGAAGTATCAGTTTTTCTTCTCCCCTGCCGTTGAAGCAGGGAGCTATGCTGGATATGCGTGAAGTATCAGTTTTTCTTCTCCCCTGCCGTTGAAGCAGAGAGCTATGCTCGATATGTGTGAAGTATCAGTTTTTCTTCTCCCCTGCCGTTGAAGCAGAGCGCTATGCTGGATATGCGTGAAGTATCAGTTTTTCTTCTCCCCTACCGTTGAAGCAGAGAGCTATGTTGGATATGGGTTGAAAGTGAAGTATCAGGCTTATTTGGTTTGGGGTAGTAACCGCCGTAACAAGCCAGCTACTCCCCGCTTTGTGAGTGTGAATCCTTTTTTCCACATTTCCTCTTGCTGTTGTAGCTTAGAGCGATGTTGGAGTCACATGAACCATGTGTATGTTTATTGAATAAGGGTATTATCTCCAGGCAGTAGCCAATAAGGGTATTATCTCCAGGCAGTATTTGAGGGTTCGGGAAACGTATCGCGATCCCCCATGAATAAAACATATCATACGTTTTATTCTTTTGGCGCACTCGCAGTGATTTCTAAGCGGCCATTTGAAATAGGAGAATGCCATTTGGGTGGATCCATAGCCAAAAACCAGCCCTTTCCTGCAAGTCATCAGTGACCTCACAGCCCTTTCATAGAGTGGGTCGGACAGGTTGGCAAGGAGACCAGACTGCAATATATCAGCGGTAAGAATTTTGGCAATGTAGCCAACCGCACTCTCACTCAGTGGTCGGTGACGCTTTTGCTGATGACCCAGCACTATATATACTTAAGCATGCGGCGTGCCACGCACTTTCTTTGCAGGGGTGGTCTGGGGAGGTGGTCTGCGGAAGGTGGCTGCACTCAGAGCTAGTCTGAGTTCTCAAATCTGTATTCAATTGCTAGCTAGGCTGGCTACTTCGATAGAAAAACATATTTGTTCTGCATTTGGCTGCATTTGGCTGCAGTGCCAGCTACTAGTAGGGATGTGAATCGTTTTTTGACGATTTAAATTATCGTCCGATATATTTTAAATCGTCAAAAATCCTTAGGGCCATGATACAATACCAATTCCCCCGATTTATCGTCAAAAAATCGTAAATCGGGGGAAGGGGGAGGGCAGGAAAACCGGCACACTAAAACCCCCTAAAACCCACCCCCGACCCTTTAAATTAAATCCCCCACCCTCCCAAACCCCCCCCCCAAATGCCTTAAATTACCTGGGGGTCCAGCGGCGGTCCGGAACGGCCTCCTGCAATTGAATCGTGTTGTCTTCAGCTGGCGCAATTCTGCACCGCCATTTTGCAAAATGGCGGCGCAAAATGGCAGCGGCCATAGACCAACACGATTCGACTGCAGGAGGTCGTTCCGGACCCCCGCTGGACTTTTGGCAAGTCTTGTGGGGGTCAGGAGGCCCCCCCAAGCTGGCCAAAAGTCCCTGGGGGTCCAGCGGGGGTCCGGGAGCGATCTCCTGCTGCGAATCGTTTTCCATACGGAAAATGGCGCCGGCAGGAGATCGACTGCAGGAGGCCGTTCCAGACCGCCGCTGGACCCCCAGGTAATTTAAGGCATTTGGGGGGGGGGGGGGTTCGGGAGGGTGGGGGATTTAATTTAAAGGGTCGGGTGGGTTTTAGGGGGTTTTAGTGTGCCGGTTCACGATTTTAACGATTTTCACGATACTCTAAACACCCAAACGGCGACGATACGATTCCCTCCCCCTCCCAGCCGAAATTGATCGTTAAGACGATCGAGGACACGATTCACATCTCTAGCTACTAGCCCTGTTTTTTTTTTACAGCAAATTTTCTTATTGATCTGAGACGGTTTCTCTGTGCCACTGAGAGAAGTGGCATTTTGCTGCTTATTTTACCCCCTGGGGTCAGTTGCAAGCAGCATTTGGGTGTTGTGGGTGGGAGATATATTCAATTTCTAGCTAGTTTGACAGAATTGCTATTGGAAAAGATTTATCTATTTATTTATTTATTTAACATTTTTATATACCGAAATTCATGTAGCAAAGTTACATATTATTTCCGTTTACATTATAACAATTAACAGGCATATAAGAATGCGGTTACATCGAACAGGTAGGGTAACTTGGATCAATGGTTTAATTGATTGTCCATGATGACTCCGAGGTTTCTGACTTGAGAGGAGAATGAAGGTTGACTGGTGGGGAGTATGTTGGACATTGCATAGTTGCTGTCCTGTGAAACGAGGAGTAATTCCGTTTTGTTGGGATTAAGAATTAAGTTGATGCTCAAGAGCAGATTGTTGATGTCTAGGAAGCAGTTGTTCCAGAATTCTAGTGTTTTTTGTAGTGATTCTGTTATTGGGATGAATATTTGGACATCGTCAGCATAGATGTAATGGGTTAATTTTAGATTGGAGAGGATCTGGCAGAGCGGTAAAAGATAAATATTGAAGAGGGTGGGGGATAAGGAGGATCCTTGAGGGACTCCCAGAGAAGCATGGACAGGGTGTGATTCGTTATTGTTTACACTGACCTTGTAGAATCTGTTATGTAGAAAGGATTTGAACCAGCTGAGAGCTGTGCCTTTAATGCCTATATCAGATAGCCAGTCCAGAAGTGTTGAGTGGTTTACCGTGTCGAACGCGGCCGATAGGTCAAGGAGGATGAGTAGACCAGGTTGTTTTTTATCTAGATTCAACAGTATTGAGTCTGTTAGAGAGATTAAGAGCGTTTCTGTGTTTCGGGTTTTATGGAAGCCGAACTGAGAGGGGGCTAGTATTTGGTTATCTTCAAATATTCTGAGAGTTGCTTATTAACAATTTTTTCTAGGATTTTGGAAATGAAGGGGAGTTTGGCAATTGGACGGTAGTTGGCAGGATCATCGGGAGACAGGTTGGGTTTTTTCAGGAGTGGTTTAAGGATTGCGAGTTTTAAAGAGTCCAGTACTGAGCCTTGTATTAGAGAACAGTTGATGATGTCGGCAATTGGTTTGATGATTGTTTTTGAGCTGGCGATGAGTAAGTTTGCGGTGATCACGTAAGTGGGGTGCGAGGCAGGTTTGAGCTTCTTTAGGATTGTTTCAACCTCTAAGGAGGATGTTGGCTCGAAGTTTTCCAGACTAATTATCCGTTGAGTGTTAGTGTAGTATGATGGTGGAGGAAGAAGGGCATTTTTGGAAATTAAAGGTCTGATCAGATCTGTGATTTTTTTCTTGAAGTACATGGCTAGTTCTGATGCTTTACTGGCCGCTTGGTCGTCTGGGATAGTCATGGGGAGAGATTTGGTGAGAGATGAGACAAGGGAGAATAAAGCTTTCGGGTCAAAGATGAAATGGTGTATTTTCTGTGGGAAGAAATCCCTCTTTTTTTGGAGGATGGATATTCGGTAGTGGTGCATGAGGGATTTGTAGGTTTCCAAGTTTGCTGGGGACGGATTTTTTCGCCATGCATGTTCAAATCTTCTAAGATCTTGTTTCAGTGATTTTAGTTGAGGGGTGTATTTCATCGATTTTATTGCTGTGCCAAGCAAGGGTTTTTAGTTAACTGCAGTTTTTTTTTTATTGAACTCACAGTCTCTCTGTGCTCTTTAAATCCAAGAAGTCAGTGCATTGGGCATCAGTGACAGTGGGCACTGGGCAATGGGCATTTTCGTAGACTTACATATATTGGGACAGCAGTGCTCTATGAAGCCAAATCCCCAGTGGGCCTCTTTTGTAGTTACAAGCTTGGTGTGTGCACATACATTACATTAGTGCACATCAAGGCACTGTGCCTGTGGCTAGACAGTTTTGCAGACTCAAGTATTAGGGATGTGAATTGTTTTTTAACGATTAAAATTATCGTCCGATAATTTTAATATCGTCTTAAATCGTTATAGAACACGATACAATAGAAATTCTAACGATTTATCGTTAAAAATCGTTAAATCGTGTTAGTGCGCACTAACAGGAGTTAGTGCACACTAACTCTGAGTTAGTGCGCACTAACTCGAGTTAGTGCGAACTAACTGAAAATGATACAAATTGACACTTTCCAGGTCAGTAAAGGTCAGTTAGGAATGAATATGTGTTCCTATTGGCTGGCTGCCCTCTTATCTATTGATGTTAACCAGGTTCCCACTGAGGTGATGGTTGGGGGGATGGGAAATGGAAATGGAAACTCAGAAACACTAACAGAAAATGATACAAATTATTGACACTATCCAGGTCAGTAAAGGTCAGTTAGGAATGAATATGTATTCCTATTGGCTGGCTGCCCTCTTATCTATTGATGTTACCAAGGTTCCAACTGCGGTGATGGTTGGGGGGATGGGAAATGAAAACTGTTGGTAGTTGACAAAAAAAGTAATGTGATCAGTCAATATGACTAGAACCTGTGCCCTATTCCTGATACCAGGGGTGTTGTGATCTTCCTGCACTCAGTGCCCTATCCCTGATACCAGTCTGAGACAGCTCCCTCCCTGCATTACTAGTGAGAGGCTGGCTTCACAGACAGGGGGGAGCTGCCTGACCCTCACTCCTGACTTCCCCCATGTCCCAGCTAGTGAATGGTGTGTGGGTGAGGGGGGGGGAGGATGGTGAAGTCTGAGACAGCTCCCTCCCTGCATTACTAGTGAGAGGCTGGCTTCACAGACAGGGGGGAGCTGCCTGACCCTCACTCCTGACTTCCCCCATGTCCCAGCTAGTGAATGGTGTGTGGGTGAGGGGGGGGGGGGGGAGGATGGTGAAGTCTGAGACAGCTCCCTCCCTGCATTACTAGTGAGAGGCTGGCTTCACAGACAGGGGGGAGCTGCCTGACCCTCACTCCTCCGGGGTATTGTGATCTTCCTGCACACAGTGCCCTTTCCCTGATACCAGGGGTGTTGTGATCTTCCTGCATGCAGTGCCCTATCCCTATTAATACCAGGAGTGTTGTGATCTTCCTGCACGCAGTGCCCTATCCCTAATACCAGGGGTGTTGTGATCTTCCTGCACACAGTGCCCTATTCCTGATACCAGGAGTGTTGTGATCTTCCTGCATGCAGTGCCCTATCCCTGATACCGGGATGTGTGCAAGAAGATCCCAATACCCCTGGTATTAGGGATAGGGCACTGTGTGCAGGAAGATCACAACACTCCTGGTATTAATAGGGATAGGGCACTGTGTACATGAAGATCACAACACCCCTGGTGCCAGGGATAGGGCACTGTGTGCAGGAAGATCACAACACCCCTGGTGTCAGGGTTAGGGCACTGTGTGCAGGAAGATCACAACACTCCTGGTATTAATAGGGATAGGGCACTGTGTGCAGGAAGATCACAACACCCCTGGTGCCAGGGTTAGGGCACTGTGTGCAGGAAGATCACAACACTCCTGGTATTAATAGGGATAGGGCACTGTGTGCAGGAAGATCACAACACCCCTGGTGCCAGGGTTAGGGCACTGTGTGCAGGAAGCTCACAACACTCCTGGTATTAATAGGGATAGGGCACTGTGTGCAGGAAGATCACAACACTCCTGGTGCCAGGGTTAGGGCACTGTGTGCAGGAAGATCACAACACTCCTGGTATTAATAGGGATAGGGCACTGTGTGCAGGAAGATCACAACAACCCTGGTGCCAGGGTTAGGGCACTGTGTGCAGGAAGATCACAACACTCCTGGTATTAATAGGGATAGGGCACTGTGTGCAGGAAGATCACAACACTCCTGGTATTAATAGGGATAGGGCACTGTGTGCAGGAAGATCACAACACCCCTGGTGCCAGGGTAAGGGCACTGTGTGCAGGAAGATCACAACAATCCTGGTATTAATAGGGATAGGGCACTGTGTGCAGGAAGATCACAACACCCCTGGTATCAGGGTTAGGGCACAACCTTTGAAAAAAGCCCACCTCTCCTCTACTAGGGACCGTGCACTATCCATTGCAGGCCCTAAACAATGGAACGCCCTCCCTACCACTCTCAGGCTAGAGCCATGTTACGCCAAGTTCAGAAAAAAACTTAAAACATGGCTCTTCCGACAAGCCTACCCTGATTAAATACACTGACTTCCGCAAGTATCTTGCCTACGCCTTGTATATTCCTGTAAATAGTCCATTGCAGTTTTATTTATTGCTCTAATTCCTCCTCCTCCTGCTCTATGTATACTCCTCCTTGTTCGCCCTCCCTGTTCATTGTAATTTCTGCCTTTTAAGTTACATTGTAAACCGGTATGATGTATGCATACTAATACCGGTATATAAAAGTTTTTAAATAAATAAATAAACACTCCTGGTATTAATAGGGATAGGGCACTGTGTGCAGGAAGATCACAACACCCCTGGTGCCAGGGTTAGGGCACTGTGTGCAGGAAGATCACAACACTCCTGGTATTAATAGGGATAGGGCACTGTGTGCAGGAAGATCACAATACCCCTGGTGTCAGGGTTAGGGCACAAGTTCCAGTCACATTGACTGATCACATTACTTGTTTTGTCAAGCTACCAACTGTTTCCATTTCCCATCCCCCATATACTGTCAGTGGGAAGCTTGGTAACATGAATAAATAAGAGGGCAGCCAATAGGAATACATATTCATTCCTAAACTGACCTTAACTGACCTGAAAAGTGTCAAATTGTATCATTTTCAGTTAGTGCGCACTAACTCCCGTTAGTGCGCACTAACTCGAGTTAGTGCGCACTAATCGGAAAAAACAATTTTTAACGATTTTTTAACTAAAAAATCGTGCCTAACACGATTTTCTTGCCCTGCCACACGATTTCTATCGTTAAGACGATATGGAAAACGATTCACATCTCTATCAAGTATATTGGGACAGCGGTGCTCTGTGAAGCCAAATCCCCAGTGGGCCTCTTTTAGGGGTGTGCATTCCTTTGCAATGTATTGGCAATCCACAACGTATATGCCATATTTGTTGTATTTGTGGGGGTCACGAAACATATGGCAAACCCCCATAAATACAACGTATCACTAACGAATAACCCCCCACCCTCCTGATCCCCCCCCCCCCAAGACTTGCCAAAAGTCCATGGTAGTCCAGCGGGGGTCCTGGAGCGATATCCTTCACTCGGGTCATCGGCTGCAGGTATTCAAAATGGCATCGATAGCCTTTGCCCTTACTATGTCACAGGGGCAACAGGTGCCATTGGTCGGCCCCTATGACATAGTAAGGGCAAAGGCTATCGGTGCCATTTTGAATACTGGCAGCCGACGGCGCGAGTGAAGCAGATCACTCCAGGACTCCTGCTGGACCTCCAGGGACTTTTGACAAGCCTTGGTGGGGGTCAGGAGTGTGAGGGGTTGCAGTAAATTACATTTAAAGGTTTGGAATGGGGTTTTTTTTTTGGGAAACAAATATATATGTAACTAATGAACGGATCGGGGTCCCCCGAGAACGGATGCAATGGATTTGGGTCCCGACGAATACGAATACTGAATGGGACGAATCCGCCCTGCTGCACATCCCTAGCCTCTTTTGTTGTTACTACTTTGTTGTGTGAACATACATTACATTAGTGCACATCAAGGTACTGCTGTGGGTATCCAGTTTTACAGACTCACATATAATCGTATATTGGGACAGCGGTGCTCTGTGAAGCCAAATCCCCAGTGGGCCTCTTTTGTAGTTACCACTTTGTTGTGTGCACATACATTACATTAGTGCACATCAAGGCACTGCTGTAGGTAGCCAGTTTTGCAGACTCACGTATAATCGTATATTGGGACAGCGGTGCTCTGTGAAGCCAAATCCCCAGTTGGCCTCTTTTGTAGTTACCACTTTGTTGTGTGCACATACATTACATTAGTGCACATCAAGGCACTGCTGTAGGTAGCCAGTTTTGCAGACTCACGTATAATCGTATATTGGGACAGCGGTGCTCTGTGAAGCCAAATCCCCAGTGGGCCTCTTTTGTAGTTACCACTTTGTTGTGTGCACATACATTACATTAGTGCACATCAAGGCACTGTGCCTGTGGGCTGCCAGTTTTGCAGACTCACATATATTGGGACAGTGGTGGTCTGTGAAGCCAAATCCCCAGTGGGCCTCTTTTGTAGTTACAAGCTTGGTGTGCGCACATACATTTCAAAAAGCAATCAGAATGTGTAAAGTTATGTCACATTCCAAAAAGAAAAATCTTTACACCACACCACATCACACCTAATTCCATTAGTCAGTATAGAAAACGACTGTGGTTATATACAACATTAAGCATATTATCTTCCGATGTGAAATAAAAAGAGGAAAATCTCTTACTGGGTTTCACTCAAAGGAACATGGAATTTTTTAAAAAATATTTTTGAAAATAAAAAGATTAATAAAAAGAAATAAACAATGAATTCACTTTGGGAGGTTTTTTCAAAGACCTATGATTGGCTCGCCCATAAATGTGTCAAAGTCTTTGAGTAGATTTGCACTTGGTCTCTGAGGTCTTTTTCCTCCTTTAAGGTAGCTATTTCCAATTTCATATATTTTGGTGGAATAACATTATGTGGTGTAAAGATTTTTATTTTTGGATTGTTTCATGACTTTACACATTCGGATTGCTTTTTGAATTGTTCTGATTTAATCAGAAATGGCGAACGCTTGGCAAAGTGCATTTAGTTATAGCACTGATCATGTCCAATCAGTTTTACAAAATGTCAAATCATTACACAATGAGACTCCAACTAGTTCCTCACAACAATGGTCTGATTTATTATCTGCTCATAAGTGCATGATACGTGCAGAACTACATAGTATTACTCTGGCTGAGTATTGTAAGTCTTAGAAGATACCACGAGGGCTGAGAGTCATGAAAGCACCCAAACATTTTGTAGAAGATGCATACTTCATGGAATTCGATTTTAAACAAATGTTCACTCGATTTAATGATTCTTATTATAGAATCATCAAATAAATTAGTTAGTGAAATACATTGTGAAATTGAAATACAGATAAATGAATTCAAGAAAAATACAACTACTGAATTGTTTGATTCCAATTTGGATGAACTTAAGAAATCTTTTGAACAATTTAAAAATGAACTCAGGAAATACAAACTAAACAAATTCACCAGAGATGAAAAAGATTACGCTACTGGTCCCATTTATCCCTGGTCTAAAGTTCAGCCTAAGAATGATTCCCGACATGTGACCTTCAATACCTCTTCATCCGGTGATTCATCTGAGGGTGAGGAGACTACCTCAACAAGTCAATCTGAAAATAAACTGATGATGATGAGGAGGAAGAGCAATCAGCGCAGGCACAGAGTGTGACTTATGCCCCTGGCATTGCTTCTCAGGGTGCACCCACTATTAGAGATGTGAATCGGAACCGGATTCAGTTCTGATTCCGGTTCCGATTCACATCATGATTTTTTTTCGTCCGGCCCGGTCGGGTTTTTTTAATTAGCTGCGCCCGAGCTGATAAACAAAAAACCCACCCTGACCTTTTAAAACTAATCCCTTAGCTTCCCCCACCCCCCAAAACCTTTTACAGGTACCTCGTGGTCCAGTGGGGGTCCCGGGAGCGATCTCCCGCTCTCAGGCTGTCGGCTGCCACTAATCAAAATGGTGCCAATGCCCCTTTGCCCTTACCATGTGACAGGGTATCCGTGCCATTGGCCGGCCCCTTTCACATGGAGGGAGCACTGGATGGCCGGCACCATCTTTAAAAATGGTGCGGGCCATCCAGTGCTCCTACCATGTGACAGGGGCCAGCCAATGGCACGGATACCCTGTCACATGGTAAGGGCAAAGGGTCATTGGTACCATTTTTATTAGTGGCAGCCGACGGCCTGAGAGCGGGAGATCGCTCCCGGGACCCCCACTGGACCACCAGGTACCTGTGAAACGTTTTTGGGAGGGTCGGGAGGGTGGGGGAAGCTAAGGGATTAGTTTCAAAGGGTCGGGGTGGGTTTAGGGATTATTTTTGTGTGCCGTTTTTCCCACCCTCCCCCAAAACGATAAGAGAATCCCACGAACAATATCGTGGGGGTTTTCCTATCGGTTTCGAGGAGCCCCCGATTTCTGACGACTTTGAAAATATTGTACGATATTTTCAATCGTCTGAAATACGATTCACATCCCTACCCACTATTTCAGCTCCAGTGCCAGCACCCACCCCGAAGGCTATACAGAAGGGAAGATCACAAAATACATCTGTGATCTGGAGCCACTTTAAAGTGATGGAGGACCTGCGTTTTGCTCGGTGTAATTACTGTGGCAGGGCTATTAGCAGAGGCAAGCAAATGGGACATCTATCTAATTTTGGCATGATGCATCACATGAAGAGGCAACACCCAACAACAGTACTGCCATCTGGGGATGGTGGCAGTACCAGTCAGGGGATCCCTTTTTCCAGGCAGCGTAAAGTGGTTGAAAAGGAGCAGAGTCACCCCACACCCTCAGCTCCTTCTAGCAGTCAGGTGGCAGGCCATCAACCCTCTGACATGTGGCAGAAGCAACATCCCACCATGGAGGAAATGGGGTGGAGTGCGGTAATGCTATCCCGGGGTAGGAGGCAGGCAGCCTCAAAAGTTGTAACCAGGAGCATTGGGGAAATGATTGCCCTTGATTACCAGCCCATGCAGATAGTGGAGAATGTGGGTTTCAAGAATTTTCTGAAGGTTGTACTTCCAAATTACAAAGTCCCCTCCAGAACCACATTTAGCAGAAAGGTCATCCCCAGCCTGCGCAAGCAGTGTCGCAGACGCATGCAAGCACTGCTAGCTAAGGCAGAGGGCAGTGTGCATTTTACCTGTGATATCTGGACTGCCATGAATGCTGCATACTCTTACCTCTCCCTGACAGCACACTGGTGGGACCTGGCTGAGGCAGGGGCAGGCAGCAGCTCTATTAGTGAACAAGTATCAGGGTGGAGGTGGGCTTTACTGTACATCCACCTGATGGATGAGGCCCATACCGCAACCAATATTCTAGCATGCATCAGACAGATGCTGATGGGCTAGCAACTACACCAGTGAGACAGGAATCCTCAGGCAGGGTTCTTTGTCACAGATAATGGTGCAAACATGGTTAAAGCAATAACTGACGGGTGCTTTCAGAACATCTGATGTTTTGCACACACTCTGCACCTGAAGTGAAGTTATCTCTGGGGTTGGAGTCCAATAACCAAGAGAATGAATACCTGCATACGTTATTTATTTATTTATTTATTTATTTATTTGTTTAACAACTTTTAATATACCGGTGTTCGTGCAAGCACATCACGCCGGTTTACAATAAACTTGAGAAAGGAGGAAATTACAAAAAACAGGGAGTGGAGCTACAGACACCTCTTCATGAACTTTCTGGTTCAATGGACATAGTTAATACACAAGAGCAGGAACATAGCAGCACACTTCCACAGAAGTGTGAAGGCGGGGCAGATTCTCAGACAAAAGCAGACTGATTTGGAGATGCCTTACAAGCGACTCATTCAAGACTTTGCCACCCAGTGGAATTCCACCTATATGATGCTGCAGAGGTTAGTGGAGCTACAGACACCTCTTCATGAACTTTCTGGTTCAATGGACATAGGTGTGCAGAATTGCCTAGGGCATCATTATTGGTTAGTCATGAGTCAGCTGGTAAAAATCCTGCAGCCCTTCAAGGATGTCATGGAGGAGCTGAGTTCCAGAAGTGCTACCTTGGCTGACATCATCCCTATAGTTAATTTCCTGGATGAAAATTTGGAGGCCTTTAAACAGGAAGAGGGAATGACAGCTGAGTTGCTACATTGTCTGGATGTTTTGCAGCAGCAGGTGCAAGAGAGATTAAGGCCTTTAACAGAAGACTACACATACATGCTCGCCACAGTCTGTGATCCCCATGTGAAAAGGAAATTCACCCTACAGTCCAATTGTCTCTCATTTGTGAAGGACTTGCTGTTACTAAAAGTCCGTGAATAGGAGCGCCATAAGCAGAGACAGATTAGGCGTGAAGCGGAGGAGGAAACAGTGGGAACTTCAGAGAGTTTTGCTGCTAGCCCAGGCAGGAGCAGCACTCTATCAGCGATAGCTAGTACCTCCTCATCCTCCACTTCAGTATGCCAATGGCAATTTGCCCATGCAGAATCATCTTTTGTGCTACAGGCTAGAGAGAAAGCAGCTGGCATGAGTGACTCTGAGCCCACCCCAAGCAAAGGAGACACCAGCATAACTGTCAGTGACACAATATCTCTCAGAACCCACAGAGGACATGCAGACAGATCCGCTGGCATATTGGGCATACAAGTCCACTGTCTGGCCACACCTAGTCAAAGATGCTCAGCGATATCTGTCATGTCCACCAACCATGTCCACCAACCAGTGTGCCCAGTTGTATTTTCAATGACAGGGGATATCATGAGCCCTCACCGCTCAAGGCTGGCACCAGAGTTGATGGAAATGCTAGTGTTCTTGAAAATAAACCTGCCTTTGCTTGGGTTTCCAAATTTTCCCTATGAATGGCAAGATGAATAAAATGCTGTGCCTATCCGTCCACTGTCCAGGCCGAACGCCCCTACAACGGCATAACCTTGAATGCTGTGCCTGTCCATCCAGGCATTTAGTCCCTTAAAGTGTTTGACCTCTAATGCTGTGCCTGTCCGTCCAGGCCTTAAGCCTCTACGAGGGTTTGACCTCGAATGCTGTGCCTGTCCGTCCACATTTGGAATGTAAGAACATTATTTATTTATTTATTTATTTAACACTTTTTTGATACCGACCTTCATAGTGATAACCATATCGGATCGGTTTACATAGAACAAGGATAACTGAAGCAATAAATAAAGTGAATAACAATAGAGGAGAATAAGGTAAAGTTACATTTAACAAGGAGTAGAAACTTGGAAGCTAAATATAGCTGGAAGAAAAAAGGCAGGAAGTATTGTAACATAATAATAATAAAGGATGTGGGTTAAAGCTTAAGGTGCTTTAACCTAAAAGTGCCAGAGTCCATCTTTCGAGCGGATAGCAATCCATCCATTAAAAAGCTAATTTCAGTTCTTGTTTCACAAATGGCATTTGTTGAACACCAATATGATCTAGGGAGTAATAATGCCATATAAATGTTTCCTGACACAGGTGGCCTTCTTAAATTCATTCTTTTCTGCATTCAGCTATGATATTGATAAGGGCTCTAAGGCTACACCAGTTGCTGAGAGGTAGGAATGTGCAGAAGGGACATATTCATCTGATTCGGTATTCATTGGGATGCAAATACATTGCATTCATTCAAGGGGGGAAACCCTGATTCATTGATAAGTTTTATTCATTTTCCGATTCACATTAAAGTCAATGGGGAAAGTATTTGCAGCTTATTTTTGGCTGCAGAATTGGGGTTTTCTTATCAATTCTGATGAAACTTCTGGGGAGCAATCATCAGAACAAGAAAATAGCTCCAAGGTACTTAGACTGTGGCAAAGCATGATTTATGGCTGGGAACTGGCGAGAAAATTCAGACAAAGAACAAGATATTCTATATAAACCCACCTCACAAGACCAGTGGAATCTGAAATCCGATGGGTATCTTAGCTTTGACTAGTTCTTATTAGAAATTTAGACTTTCAGCCATCAAAGCAGTAGATATAATGAACTAACCTATGGGCCTGATTTTAAAAAGCATTTACTCACTTAAAACTGGATTTTACTTGAGTAAATGCACTTTACTCGTGTAAGTGGGCTTTTGAAAATTGCTACAATATATGCCATGAATTGTCCATAGGATTTGCTCACGTAAGTGCACTTTATTCAAGTAAATGGCTTTTGAAAATTGCTACAATAGTTGATACACTTATGCATGCAATTCCTTTTGAAAATTACCCCCTATATGTTGAACTATTGCACTGATTTCCTCCAATTTATTTATAATCATTTTTTAAAAAATATGTCCAGGGCTTCTTTTAAAATTTCTTTTGTTTTTAAAATTATATATACACATATACACACATATTTATATATAAACAACACTCCAAGGGGAGTTATTTTTTCCCCACTCACCTTGGAGTGTTGTTTTTTTCTATATATTACAAGCACCAGTTAGTATCACATATTGCCTGATTGTTTGTTTGTATATACATATATATATATTTTTAGTGTATATATATATATGGTTTTAATAACATAAATATATATATATATATATATATATATATATATATATATATATATATATATATATACACTAAAAAAATCTCCAATAGGAGAAGGAAAAAAGCACATAAACAACTATACAAAATAAAAATACAAAATTCACATTTAATGCAAACCTTTATTAAAAAATAACCACATTTAAACAAAGTAAACACTCATTCCATTTTGTTTTCCCTAGAATACTTAAGCATATCCCTTATAACACATTGGACACATTATTCCCCATTGATAATTAAATTGAGTACAAATCTAAGAATGGTAGACCCACAAATCTAATTTACTGCTAATCTATAGCTATCATAAACTGGACAAACTAGTTTGAAAAGCTTAGAAACAAATCAAGTGAATACAGAATGTAAAATCATACTTAATGATAACATCCTAACAAAACATACTCATAAATGTAACAAACAATATTTAAATATCAATATTCCTATGGGTGTTAGGTTGTGATGTTCTAATGTTATAGTATCCCTCGGTATTCCTATGGGTATTCAGTATATATGGTTTTACTTAAATGAGCTGCATTTCTATCAGCTCTGTTCATATCACAGCATTAAGTTTGGTTTTATTTCTAATACTAAGATTGAAATTCTATGATAATATGCATAACTGCAGTCTTGGGAGTCATAAAATATAGACATGTTTTCATTAGATGATGGCCCTGTACCCCTAGTTAACAGAAAAGCTGCTTCATCAAACAGCGGTGGTTCAAATAGTATTAAATAAGATTTGAGATGAAAATGTTCCAAAATTTAAAAGGTTTGCAAAAATGCTATAGGACCTTTTCTTGAATCTCCTCATTTTGATATAACATAGCATTTTTTTTTTTAAGGTACGACTATTTCTACCGTACAGATTGCCTTATACAGTGGTGAGACCTGCTATTTCACTCAAGGATCACAGACCTTTAGTTTTACCTACCAGTGATCTGTTTGTATGCACAATGCTTCTATAATGCTTGCAGTTTTGTGTCTCTCTGTTTTATCCCAATATTTTGGGTCTAGTCTTGAAGCAATAGAAATCTAACAATGTTTTCTTAAAACATAGATTCTTTGTATTCCATCAGAGCAGGAGGGTGATTACAATAACAACTATCAGACCATTTCAAATTTGGCAGATGAATATATAGCAATGATATTGCCATTGAAAAATCAGATCGAATGTAAAGTAAATCATATAGAATATGACAAAAGGAGCCTAAAATCTGCTCTCAAGATTTTATTCACGTTATATTGTTCCCATGTTTACAAAAATATATTGGAATGGCAAAAAAAGCATTAAAGTTAAGAATCGAAGAAAACAAGAGCTTTATAAGCAGTGACATAAAAAGAAGTAATCCAATAGCAATAGATCCAATAGCAAGCCATATTGAGCTACAGTTTAAAAATAGATGCATTGAAATAAATAGTTTGTGGGTTTAGAAAACTTCAAAAGAATACTAGGGCCAGAAGTGCAGCTGATATACTCTCCCTCAATGTTATGCTTGTAGCACTCATTGCCTTGCTAGTATGATGATTGTGTCATTAAATAATTTTAGTTTGGATTGGCTTTGCAGTAATTATGCTGCTCTAGTTTATATACTGCTGAGAAAATAATGGATCCCATCGCATCTACAGATGTCCTACTGCCTAGTGCCTACTGGGCAGTTGATATCTGTGTGCATGCCTGTGACCTTCTTGTTCAAGTGCATGTTTTTACAAGCCATTTTGAATTCTGAAACAATATTGCATTTATCTCGTACATTGAGAGGATCTCACAGAATTGCTGCTTATTTCATCCTTTCTTCATATTTTCTTTTGCAGTCTTTGGGGGAGATTTTGAAAGCTGTTCATACAGACAAAATCTAGCTTTAGGGGTAGATTTACAAACACGGCGTGTTCGTGTACTTTTGTTGGCGCTCCAGGCGCAAACAAAAGTATGCGGGATTTTAGTAGATATGCGCGTAGCCGCGTGTATCCGCTAAAATCCGGGATCAGCGCGCACAAGGCTATCGATTCCGTATAGCCGGCGCGCGCCAAGCCGCACAGCCTACCTCCATTCCCTCCGAGGCCGCTCCGAAATCGGTGGCCTCAGAGGGAACTTTCTTTTGCCCTCCCCTCACCTTCCCCTCCCTTCCCCTGCCTAACCCACCCGCCTGGCCCTGTCTAAACCCCACCCTTACCTTTGTCGGGGGATTTACGCCTCCCGGAGGGAGACGTAAATCCCCACGCGCCAGCGGGCCGCTAGCGTGCCGGGACGCGACCTGGGGGCGGGTCCGGAGGGCGCGGCCATGCCCCCGGACCGCCCCGGGCTGTAACCACGCCCCCGGGCCCGCCCCCGAAACGCTCCCGACAAGCCCTGAAAACGCCGCGCGGATCGGGCCCACACCCGACACGCCCCCAACACGCCCCCTCTGAAAACCCCGGGACTTACGCGAGTCCTGGGGCTCTGCGCGTGCCGGTAGGCCTATGTAAAATAGGCGCACCGGCGCGCAGGGCCCTGCTCGCCTAAATCCACCCGGATTTAGGCGGATTTAGGCAAGCAGGGCTCTTAAAATCCTCCCCTTAGTGTGTAAATAGCCTATTGAAAATTGGACAGGGGACTGTGCGTGTAAAAGTATGCACAAAGGGGCGGATTTTAAAATAAGCGCGAATAGCCTACTTTTGTTTGCGCTCCAGGCGCAAACAAAAGTACGCTGGATTTTAGTAGATACGCGCGGAGCCGCGCGTATCCGCTAAAATCCTGGATCGGCGCGCGCAAGGCTATCGATTTCGTATAGCCGGCGCGCGCCGAGCCGCGCAGCCTACCCCCGTTCCCTCCGAGGCCGCTCCGAAATCGGAGCGGCCTCGGAGGGAACTTTCCTTTGCCCTCCCCTCACCTTCCCCTCCCTTCCTCTACCTAACCCACCCGCCCGGCCCTGTCTAAACCCCCCCCTTACCTTTGTCGGGGGGGGCCTCCTGCGCGCCAGGACGCGACCACGCCCCCGGGCCGCCCCGGGCCGTAGCCACGCCCCCGTACCTGCCCCCAAAACGCTGCCGACACGCCCCCGAAACGCCGCGACGACCGGGCCCGCCCCCGACACGCCCCCGACACGCCCCCCTCGGAGAACCCCGGGACTTACGCGAGTCCCGGGGCTCTGCGCGCGCCGGGAGGCCTATGTAAAATAGGCTTCCCAGCGCGCAGGGCCCTGCTCGCGTAAATCCGCCCGGTTTTGGGCGGATTTACGCGAGCAGGGCTCTGAAAATCCGCCCCACAGGGTCTGATTTTAAAAAGCATTCACACAAAATTGGGTTGTACATGTATAAATGCACTTACCTGAGTAAGTGAGCTTTTGAAAATTGCTACAATACTATGCTACATTTACACATGTAACCCCTTTCAAAATTATTTCCAAAGGAGGTCATTTTCAAAGGAACCGTGCGAGTAAAAATAACATATTATTGTAGCAATTTTCAAAAGCAGTTTACTCTAGTAAAGTGCACTTATGCAAGTAAATCCTATGGACAAAGCAATGGTATAGGGTGTAGCAATTTTCAAAAACCCACTTACTGTAGTAAGTGCATTTAGACATGTAAAACCCAATTTCGTGTAAATGCTTTTTAAAATCAGGTCCACAGAGCTATTTCATGGATACTTTTATGCACACCAAAGTGGTGTTCTAAGAGAGAGAGCTGAGGAAGGGAAACCATTTACAAGCACCCTTCTGAGTTTCAAAAATATACACATAAATCTACTTGCACATATTTACCCCCTGTTCGTTTATGTTGGCACTGTTTCCATGCACATGTGGGAATTTTCAATGTAGACGCAGAAATCCACTTTGAAAATATGGCTATAAGTCTGAGTGTATTTACATGCAGACTTCAGTCCTATGCAGGCCATTGAAAATGAGCCTTTTGCAGGGTTAGGGCCTGATTTTTAAAATCATTTACTAGAGTAAAACTGGGTTTTACTCGAATAAATGGACTTTTGAAAATTGCTACAATATATGCCATTGAATTGTCCATAGGATTTACTCACGTAAGTGCACTTTATTCAAGTAATGGCTTTTGAAAATTGCTACATTAGTAGTTACATTTTTGCACATAACTCCTTTTGAAAATTACCCCCTTAATGTTTGTTTTGTTTGTTTATTAAAATTTTATAATCACTAAATGTACACGCCTTGAGCGATTTACAAGGTAAACATACATAAGATCACCATAAATCAAACACATAACTTCAGACAAAATAAAAGGTGATTTGAGTACCCAAGGTCCGACTAGCAAACTGGATCTTAAAAATAGGGCATCATTTTGATAAATGCTTGGTTCATCAGAAAAGCTCTTAATGCTTTTTTAAATGTTTTTGAACACTCCACAAGACTCAAAGTTGTAGGTATAGAATTCCACATGGCAGGTTCCACAACTAAAAAAGCACAACCTCTGGTAGTTAGCAGGCTCGCTGCTCATACTTCAAGAAAACCCCCTTCTTGTGAGCTGAGGTATCTAGTCATTTGATATATTTGGAACAAGAAATTGATCCAAGGAAAAGAAGAAATGCTCAGAAGTTTATGAATAAGAAGCAATATCTTGGATTGTACCCTATAATGAACAGGTAGCCATTGAAGATGGTAGTGGGTAGATGAGAACAGTGCTCTCTTGTGAAGATTTGATGACCTTCGGAGTGAGGAAACTCACCCAAAGATGAGATTTGTGCAGTGTTTTCTCAACCTAGCTTGATAGACTCTCTACCTGGGTAACATCAAGCTAGGTTGAGAGAACACTGCACAAATCTCATCTTTGGGTGAGTTTCCTCACTCCGAAGGTCATCAAATCTTCACAAGAGTGCACTGTTCTGTTCGTACGTCTCAATTTGAATGTCAAAGTGGCCCCTAACCCCTACACTAATACCTAAATCTCACCTCGAGTTACTAGGAGGGCCTCCCATAGAGATATAAATACCTATCTAGTGTGAGGAATCATCCCTGCCATCAGTGTTGCAATCCTTATTTTCTAATCTTTGTTATTCAGTCCTATCATAATATCTCTCTGCCTGCTCCTCATGCCTCCTCCTCCATCTGAGGCTTCTTGCTGTCTACCTGCCTGCTGAGACACCCGCTGGCCCAGGAACTACCACTCTGCACCACTCCCCCTTCGGCTGCTGCCACTGATGTCATCAAAGCGGGCCAAGGGGGCCATAAGCACAGTGAAGGGCCATTGGAAACGACAGTCTCTGCCTGCTCCTCATTGCCTCCTGCTCCATCTGAGGCTTCTTGCTGTCTGCTTGACTGCTGAGACACCCGCTGGCCCAGGAACTACCACTCTGCACCACTCCCCCTTCGGCTGCTGCCACTGATGTCATCAAAGCGGGCCAAGGGGGCCATAAGCACAGTGAAGGGCCATTGGAAACGACAGTCTCTGCCTGCTCCTCATTGCCTCCTGCTCCATCTGAGGCTTCTTGCTGTCTGCCTGCCTGCTGAGACACCCGCTGGCCCAGGAACTACTGCGCCACACCATTCCCACCTCGGCTGCTGCCACTGACATCATCAAAATGCGCCAAGGGGGCCATAAGCGCGGTGCAGGGCCCTTTGGTGCCGTGCGTGACAAAGGGGTAGGCCCCTTAGTATGCCCCTACATACAGCCTCTTCATCACCAATCATCTTCAAGTAAGTTTTTCTAACAATATTCTCCAACCTTCAGCTCACCTTGCCAATCCCAGTATGTACAAATCAAAGTATTCACATCAAACATTACTCGAGTAAAATGAAGACACGCCACCGCGCAATGGAAGTAAACTCTACAAGCAATTTAATTTCAGTCAAAACAAGAGTCTGCTTTCATCAGTAACATTCTATTAATATAATGTTTACTAGTGAATGCTCAATCTATAACAAAATAATGGCCAATTATTTCGAATTTATTACAAGCCTATAAACCAACCTTCAAGGCAATTACTGAAACCTGGTTAAAGAAAACAGATTCCGTCATTGTAAATCAAATTGCCACTGGAAACTGCAAGACCTTCTCAATACCTAGAGGACAACGCAGAGGAGTAAGACTTATGCTCATAGCTGAGAAAAGACTAGGTTTTAAACTTCTTCCTCTGAGTATTTCTCACCATTACAAAATTGTGCCATTCAATGCATTTAATCTACAATTATGCCTTTTATACTGCCCACCAGGACTACTTGAACTCAATATTTCCCTGAGAGCCAGGAGCTCTTTGCACCAAGTGCACACATACAATCTGTCACCGGCGGGTAAAAAAATCATACATGTGACACTCAATGCAAAAGACTGGAAAGCCCCCTTCTTTCTGCTAGACTGCTGCATTCATCTTAATTTTATTGAGTTCCTAGTTAAGTTTAGGATACTAAGGGAGTTGGAATTAGAGTACTTTATATTTACAAGTGAATTTACCAATTAATCAGCTAGTGTCCTACAAGAGGATCATTAAACTTTCAATAAGGGCTGGTACAATAGTATGATTTAGATATGAGCTTGATTGATTTTTAATGAGAAAGTGTCTCTTGCCTAAAAATCAAGGATTGAGTGGGTAGGAAAGACAGACACTAGAATTAACTATCATTGGCTTGCTTATTACCTCAGACACACACAAACTCTAAAGAATATATCCCACTATATCATCTTTCTCCAAACTTTTATAAGTACAACAATTTCCCAATCCTTTTAAACCACCATTAAATTGATCTTCACTCAAATTATTGAAGGATTTGAGATTCATGCGCCATTAGGCGTGCACTTCCAGTCCTCTTCTACTGCAAAGGGTGCGGGGCCTCTGGAAGCTGGGGCTATGGAATTCAATCCCTGGATCGCTCGCGGTGACCTCTGGACTTCTCTCCTGGGGAGAGGTTTCGATAATGGCCAACAATACTTATTAATATTTCTGGACCTCTCAGCTGCATTTGATACAGTAAACCATGATATATTAATGCAAAGACTTGACAAAATAAGGCTTAGTGAAATCCCATTACAATGGTTTACATCATATTTAAATAACCAATTTTACCAAGTACAAATTAATAACATGATATCAGAAAAAATTGAGATAAAGACAGGAGTCCCTCAGGGCTCCGCCTTGTCAGCTACACTTTTTAACATATACATGCAGCCTTTATGTCATCTTTTAGCAGAATTAGGCATTACTCACTACTTATACGCAGACGATATTCATCTTATTTAACCTATTGCTGATACTACTGAGAATACTTTTAAACTGCCAGCCATGTATTTGAATATAATTAAACAGATACTAACACAAATGGAATTAGTAATAAATATCGATAAAACAGAATTTATTCTCATTGAAAGGAAGACCTCAAATATAATTCAAATGCTGATCATGCTTAATGACAGCTCAACAGTTGAATTATCTAATAATGTACGTGACCTTGGAGTCATTATTGATACTGAACTTAGTTTAAAACAACATGTATCACACAAAGTAAGGGAAGGTTATGGGAAATTGATTATGCTGAACCGCCTTAAACCATTATTAAACCAAAATGATTTCAGAACTACTACAAACCCTAATTTTTGCCAGTACTGACAATTGCAATTCTCTTCTACTTGGCCTCCAATCTTCCACCATTAGACCACTACAAATTTAACAGAATGCAGCAGCAAGAGTATTAACCGGTAGCAGGAAAAAGGACCACATTACACCGATATTAGCTGAATTACACTGGTTACCAGTTGAATTCTGTATACATTATAACATTCTTAGTACACTACACAAACTAATATATGATGAACATGAAGACTGGCTTAACACGACAATTCACCTCCATACACACCAAAGAAATATAAGATCAGTGAACAAAGTCCTATTATCGATTCCATCGGTAAAATCAGCACATCTCACCCAGGTCAGAGTCAGGGCAAACTCTCTCGCAGGACCCAAAATCTGAAATGCAATGCCACTGGACCTTAGATTGCAGCAGGATTTCAGACAATTAAAAAGGATTTGAAAAATTGGCTGTACACACAAGCCTTCACACATAAGATAGGAGACTCTTAGGGCAGATACCTTTAACTTTTTCCTACTTATTATTTTATGGTTTTATTTTGTATTCTTGACCTTTTTATATTTCCTGTTTTATGTTTTTTAATTGCATTTATACTGATACTGTATTAGTTTTGTAGCACTTATCTGGTATTTTTAAATATTTTATTTTATTATTATGAATTTCTGTATCTCACATTTTATATTTTTCAATGTATAAACCGTTGTGATGGTATTACTAAACAACGGTATAGAAAAGCTGTCAATAAAATAAATAAATATCCTACTATGCACTGCAAACATTGACGTTTCCATATGTCCAGAGATAGGACTCAAACATGCAGCCATTGAATGAAGCAAGTGCATCTCTATTTTATCTTAGTGTCATTATCATACATGAGTGATAAATGGCTATGTGCCATTTACAGATAAGTATATCACTGAGCTGTATTTATTTGAGGGATGTTATAAAATCCATGGTCGGCGCTCGCAAGGGGATGCACACTTGTGCACCTTGCAAGCGGCGAGACCTAGGGGAGCCCTGATGGCTTTCCCCGTTCCCTCCAAGGCCGCTATGAAATCAGAGCGGCCTCAGAGGGAAATTTTCTTCCACTCCCCCCACCTTCCTCTCCCTTCCCCTATCTAACCCACCCCCCAGCCCTACCTAAATCCCCCCACCTTATTTCAAGGAGTTACGCCTGCCTCTGGCAAGTGTAACTTGCACGTGCTGGCCAGCTGCCGGCACGCGAACCTCTGGCACAGCCACTGTGCAGGAGGCCTCAGTCCCGCCCCCAGACCGCCTCCGTATCGGCACCACACTCACAACCCCACCCCTTCCCGCCCCTTTTTCAAATTCCCAGGACATATGCGCATCCCAGGGCTTGTGCGCGCCACCGAGCCTATGCAAAATAGGCTCGGCGCGCATAGGGGCAGGTTTTCAGGGTTACACGCGTAACCCTTTGAAACTCTACCCCATTAGTCCTTAAAGATTTATGTAAAATTCCTCATTATATGATTAAAGATTTAACTATGATTCCTCAGATATGATCAACTTACAGGACATGCTTTTTTTACATGAGGATGATTTAATAAGGATGTGTTCACACAGCAAGGCTTGATGTTTGTAGGTACTTGCTAATCAGTTTGCCTAAGAAACATACTAGACGTGTACAATTAGCCTAGAATGCAGCCACTTATATTGTGATGAGCTGTGGCTACACAGTAAGTATGAATCCCATAATGGAAAGATTGTATTCGCTTCAATCAAGTTTTGTTTACAATTTAAGTCCTAAATTTATTAAGTCGCAATAAGGCAATAACATGTGATAAAGGATGTTTAATGTGTGTTAAATACTGTTTATTGCACGATATTGCCACACAAGTGAATTTTCAATTTTTTTATAATATTTGTGGTTGGTGCTGCCTCTAGAGGCAGCATGGGGGTGGGCATGGGTCTTACAGGTCCCATAGGGAGGGGGAGAGGTTGCTACTTTCATGGGGATTTCAGGCAGCTTGTCCCATTAAAATGATGGTGGCTTCATGTGAACTGGGCTGCCATTTATTTTTTAAGCAGTGTCCGCCACATTCTTGTTTATCACATGTGAAACCCCATCCCGGTGTGCTGGACCAGCATGGGTGAGGCCATACAATAATTTATACTCTTTGGGGCAGGAATCCTGACTAACTCTTCGATCTCCCTCACTTCCCTGAGTGTGGATTTTGCTTCCCTGGGTGTGGATTCTTTGACTAAGGGTAGAAAGAAGTCCTCTCAGGTCCCACTGTGGGGTGACTAACTTCCTTGGCTGAATTCCCTGTGTTAGGTGAATTTTCTCAGTGTGTTGGGTGCTGTGTGCCAAAATAATGCTTTTAATATAAACTGCTTGTTTTAGTAACTCAAATAAATATGATCTTTCCAGCTCCATAGGTATGGCTTTTTTTTTAACATCCTTTTCCTTTGTTTTACAAATCCTGTGTCCTCTATCTGGGCAAGAGTCTTAGGTAAGGTAAGGAATCCAGCTTCTCTCCTGGTTAAGGTGGAACAGTGGTCCCCTCATGTTAGGGCCCCTTTAGTGGGTGGGAAACCCTCCCAGAAGACAGAAAAATGTATCTTGGCACAGAGAGCTAATGTCTCTATCTCCCCATGGTTTTGGAGACTCCAGTTGGGTGTCCTTCTATTAGATATAATATTTACTCTCATTTAGTGATGATGAGGATCCTGGTGGGAGGGATTCTGGTTGGAACTGCAGGTCTACTGATAGGTAGGAAGAGGGGCTGAAAATCACTTCTCCCAGGTCTTGAAAATTACTTCTTTGTTCCCCAAAATAAATAACACAGGATGTCCTCTGCAAAGGGTCACCAACATTTCTGGGATAGGTCTTCCCTAAACCTGGATGTCTTCAACTCAGGGTTTCCCCAATCCCTGAGACTTGGAAAGGCCCAGGCGTTCAGCAGGATTCCTACTAATCAAAAGTCCAAAAATCCAAATCAGACCCTGAGCAACCACTCTGTACCTTGTGTGGAGAGAACAGTAGTAGAGCCCTGACCCTCCTCTGGAGAGGTCCCCAATGGTTTCCAAGGCTCCAGATAGTCCCAAAAAATAACTCAGGAAAAACTACAGCCTTCCTCTCTAAATTTCAGCTTAGACTGCCACCAAAACCCTTTGCAGAGCTCTGTTATAAAACCTCCTGCAGGAGATATCCATTAGTCCTCAGTGGAAGGGGCTGCCATTGAATGAATCCTCCCCCTGATTATCTTTCTCTAATGCACTAAAAGGCTTTTCCCAGGGCTTAGATGTAACCTGGAAAGGTGTCCGGGTTACATAATAAACAACAATGTAGTGATGTCCCTGAGACATTTTGTCAGGGAGGGGAAAATATTGTGGGATCAACCCCGCCGTGATATTGTGCCCTCCTGTGATAAACATTGCAGTTTGATAAATTTCTCCCAAGTCAGGATTTATTTACAATTTAAGGGCTTGATGTACTAAGCCTGTTGCGCCCCTGCCCGCAGTTTCATGGACAGGGCCTTACCACCACCGTCCCGTGGCCCGACCGCCATCTTGCCGGCATAGCAGGAGCCGTGCTGGGCCTTTACCTCGCGGCCCGGAGGCCGCCATCATGCCACTGCCGCTCCCCCATGGCTGGGCTCGGATGCCACCGCAGCCGGGTCCTTTCCTGAGGCTGGGAAGTCATCCTGGAGCCTTCTCCTTTGGTGGCAGTGCACCGCCGTCCATCAGGGCCTGCCCTGAGGCACGGCTTTCCCCTGCTCATCTGCGGCGGGGACGCCACTGTCCAGGGTTCTAGGCTTCCTGTATCCTGTCCCTCATAGGAGGAAGGCCCGTGGCTCTCTTCCCTTCTTAAAGGAACAGAGAGGTGTGTGGTTCTCTAGGCAGCTCCTCCCAGGGAGTTGCCCTCTCAGCACTATAAGAAGGCTTTGCTTCATTCTTTCGTTGTCTTCGCATCTATCCAGATGCTCCTGAAGACGTCTCTTTAGTCTGATGCCTGTTCCATGTCCTGATGTCCGGTCCATGTCTTGATGTCCGTGACTCTTCAGCCTGATGCCTGTTCCAAGTCCCGAGGTCTGTGTTTCCAGATCCTGATGTCTGTCCCATATTTTGATGTTCGTTTCATGTGCTGCTGTCTATGACTCCGAAACCTGATGTCTGTTCCATGTCCAGATGTCTATAATCTGTGAGTCCATTCCAAGATGTCCGTGAGTCCACTCCACAGAGACGTCCATGACTCATTCCAGAGAGACGTCCGTGACTCCATTCCAGTTATGTCCAAGTTCCTTGTTGTCCCAAGTCTCCTTGATATCCCAAGTCTCCTTGATGTTCCAAGTCTCCTTGTGTTCCAAGTTCCGTTATGTTTCTGGTCCTAATGCTCCAGGTCCTGTAGGACCTGTGCCTCCAGAGATTCCCTATTTTTAATCCGAGTTATCAAGCTCCAAGGTTTTAGCTTGTCTTCCTAGTCCTGACTCTGGAGGATCCAAGGGGTTGCTGCAACCCTGTGGTAAGAGACTTCCTTAGCCTGGCCCATTCTCCTCGTGGTCTGCGACCAGCCATCCGTCTGTGTAGGGCGCGACGGAGACAGTGAGGTCTGCGACCAGCCCCATGTGCTGTGTAGGGTGTCTGAGGGTCTTGCTCATCCCTCCTTGTCTCTTATCCTCGTCTCCTTGTCTCCTCAGTTCCAAGTCTTCATCTCCTCATCTCCTCAGTTCGAAGTCTTCGTCTCCTTGTCTCTTCGTTCCAAGTCTTCGTCTCCTCATCTCCTCAGTTCCAAGTCTACATCCAAGTCTCCAAGTCTACATCCAAGTCTACATTTCCAAGTCTACTCCCAAATCTCCACGTCTACGTCCAGTTTTCCAAGTTCTGTCCAGCTCTGCTCCTGTGTTGCCCATTCCTGCACACACACCTCACCACGGGTGTGACTCATGTCCTGACCTGAGCCGCTCTGTGGCCCAGGGGCTCTGCTCTCCTATGAGCCAAGTGACACGCGCCGAGCCCACACCATTGGCTCCCGAAAGCTGCGCTCGCAACAAAGCCCATAATGCAGAGTAGGAAAAATGCCTTAGTAAATCTGGGCCTAAGATTGTTTGGTTCTGAAATCATTACAAGTTAAAATATATATATATATATTTACCAGGAATTTTAATGACTGGTTATTTATAGTCCTAGACAAACTTTGTGATCTCTCATCACTGCAACTGCAGAGTGCCAAATAATGCTGGTGTGAAGTGCTTCACTACTCTTTGGGGCATTTAGGTGGGGTGAACTTCATATTTAAATGCTCAGAGAAAGCTGAAGCACTTAAACATCTTTGGAAGCTTGGAACGTAGGAATTTGATGGGACTATGGGTTATGTCAAATGCTATTTGATGAGGTGCCTAGTGGTTCTCAGGAGAGGGGACTAAAACTGCTTTGGGAAGTGAGGCTCCATGGGGGAGGGTTTGATGGTGCTCAGGGGGTTATATGATGCTGCTCTGGTATGGGAGTTGATGGTACTTGAGGAAGTGGGAGGTGCAGTTTGTGATCCATAGGGCTAAGAGGAAACAAATGCCGACTAGCTCTTTTATTTTGGGAGGGGATCCACTTCAGCATGCACATTAGATATTTATCAACTTGCACACAGAAACATTTTTAGCACGTTTCATTGCATAGGACTCTAAAAGTAGCTCAGGTAGATGATATGTCTAGTGAACCCTTTGATTGGAGAATAAAGTTGTCAATCAACAACCAAATTTGTTAACAAATATGAATGAAAATATTCAGTATAGATATGCATATGAATATCCAAGTCAATTTAATAGTGAGGCTAGGCAAGTGATTCATGCTGTTTTGAAAGTGCAGCTGATTAATTTTTCAAGCCTGTGATACAACTCACTTATAATAGAAAGGGATGGGTCTATAACTATTGTACATATAGGCATTTTTATGCATTGAATAACCTTCCGAGAGAATATGTTTTTTTATACTCTGTATACATATGTGGTTGATAAACTATGTTTGAGCCACGTCTGAAAGTGTTTGGGAGCTTGCTTGATTGTGCTTTGAAGTATATTATTTTATGTTTGAGAGTATGATAAAGTTTTAAAAGTATACTATCTGAGAGTGCGATAGAGCTGCTTCAGTTTGTGTAGGTTAACAAGGATCTGTTTGAAGTGTAATGTGAAGCATCAAAAAATTTATTTGAGGGGAGCTGAATTGGAGGAGGGCCGCGCTGGTAAAATCGGAGCGTGGTGAGAAGCCGCACAGCAGAAGGGATGCCGCAACGGAGGTACAGAGTACAGACCCCGCCTACCTGTGACGTCATCATCGCGCTGCTGCCCCCTATTTAAATCGAGGTCAGCGGCGGAGAAGCGGGAGCTGAACTGGAGGAGGGCCGCGCTGGTAAAATCGGAGCGTGGTGAGAAGCCGCACGGCAGAAGGGACGCCGCGACGGAGGTACAGAGTACAGACCCCGCCTACCTGTGACGTCATCATCACGCTGCTGCCCCCTATTTAAATCGAGGTCAGCGGCGGAGAAGCGGGAGCTGAACTGGAGGAGGGCCGTGCTGGTAAAATCGGAGCGTGGTGAGAAGCCGCACGGCAGAAGGGACGCCGCGACGGAGGTACAGAGTACAGACCCCGCCTACCTGTGACGTCATCATCGCGCTGCTGCCCCCTATTTAAATCGAGGTCAGCGGCACGCAGCCGCCGGCGCACCGAAGCCGTGCGCCAAAGGGGCGCGCCCCTGGGCGAGGTTTTTTTTTTTTTCTCTTTCATCGTTTGGATATTTCCTGCGATTTGGATGGGAAAGAAGAGAAAAGCCAAGATGGCAATATCTACACCAGTAAGAGGAGACGTTACAGGCCCCGATGGACCAACATCTTATTCGGAGGGTAAGTCAGAATATCAGAGAAGTCATTCCGGACATCTCTTTTTCCTCGGGGGCCTCCGATAGTCCCGCCACTAACCAGTCCCCAAATGTAACTGCTGGAGATATTGGGGCCAGTAAAGAACCTGACCCTAAGATAGTGGCCTTAACATCGCCTGAATCCAGAGTTCAAACACCAGGACTACAGGATGGGACTATTAATAATAATGAGTTGGGAAATGTATTACCTTGTGAATTAAGTGATGAAGTAGCCCCTCCAGATAACATCACCCTGGTAGATGTGTGGAGGGTAGTCTCTAAAATGGAAAGGATGCTATCCCTTTCCATGAGTCAGTCCACCACATTGGCATTGGAAACCAAGAAAAACTTGGAGGATCACAATAAAAGACTTGTTCATTTGGAGACTGTGACCGAGTCAAACCTGTTACAGGTTGCTACATTACAAGCTACCAGCGCAGCATCTATAAAGGACTCTTTAATTATCTATAAGAAGTTAGAGGGTTATGAAAATATTCTTAGGAGAAATAACTTGAGATTTTTAAATTTCCCATGTATTAGATTAATATCTGCTCAAGAACTTCTTAGCAAATATGCAAGGGAAATTTTGGGTATAACTAAGGAATTAATTATTTCAAAGATATATTATTTACCTATAAAAAAAAAGGGACATATCGACCCCTGAAGGGGGAATTGATATATTAGTGCCAGCTAGTCCTAATCTAACAGATTTCCTTGAATCATCAAATGATGATATCCAATCAAGAGCTACTTTGTTAGTAACTTTTGGTTTGGAAAATGAGAAAAACCTTGTCCTCCAGAGATATTTCAGAAATAAAGAAATCTTATTTTGTGGTCAGAAAATTCAAGTATTTCCGGACGTTTCCAAAGACACTCAAATGAGGCGGAAACAGTTTTTGAATCTGAGGCAGAGGGTTGTTGCCTTAGGGGCCACCTTCTACCTCAAGTTCCCGTGCAAGTGTTTAATCACTTTTCAAAAAAGTAAATTTGTGTTTCTGGAACCACCTCATTTGGAAACATTTCTTGTAGATAAGGGTGGATAGACAAAGTAGACCCCCCTCCTACAATGGGGTTAATTGGTATAATGAAAGGCAATCTCCTAATATATTCATGATGATGATATGAGATATTTTCCTTTGAAATTTTCTTGTTTAAAGCTCCCCATTGTGGGCTGGTTATTGTATTCACATGATATAAAGTGGGTAAAGTATATTTCTTTTAAAGTTATGTTGATGTGAAGCAATATTTTCTTTTTTCTTTTTTGCATTGTAAAAATGTTGAAGAAAATTTAATAAACTATAAATAAAAAATAAAAAAAATTTGTTTGGAAGTATTGGAATAAGTGATACATAGAAAGGCACTGTTGCGTCTGTCGGTACTAGATGGTTTCACCCCTTGTGCCTCACCTTGTTCACGGCTCCTCCTGCATCCCTAGGGAAAATGGCTGCCGCCACATCTACAAGTCGACCCCCTCTGGCGTTCCCGGAACGCCATGCTCCTCCCAAGGGCCTAGTAGGGTGCGAGCACACATGCCACCCATGACTTTATTACAGCAATGGCGGGAACCTCGGGGGCGTTCTCCTTTACTGTCGTCATGCCATCTGGGAATATAGCCTGTACTATGTTGCTAGTTCATTGCTTAATCAAGCTTTGAAGTATATTGTTTTCTATTTGAGAGTGTGCTAAAGTTTTAAAATCACACTATTTGGCTGATTGCTGCTGCTGGAAGCTCTTTCTCTGCCCTTCGGGGTAATTGCTAACCTGGGTACCTGCTCCTCGGGGACCCTCTGCTTTACCCTCATCCACAATACTGCCTTGCTGAGAAATCCACACCGGAATCCCCCTTTACCAACAGGGTGAGAAGGGTCCCATCTGCCGAGGGTCATCAGACTGCTACATCCATACTACCTCACTACTGCCACCTTTGGTTGTACACTACAAGCTGTTTAATAAAAGAACTAAACTCTGTGTTTGTGCATCTGCGTTTAGCCCAGTACTGCGGCGCCTCACGGGGCTCCTCCCCGTGGGCATGGTCATCTGCCTCAGTACACAGGAATCCACCCAAACACCGCTTATCCATAACAGGCAAGAAAAGAATAAACCTCAGTCTTGAAGGATTTGATTTTTATGTTTGAAGACTTGCTTAATCATGCTTTGAAGTATATTGTTTTCTATTGGAGAGGGAGCTAAAGTTTTAAAATCACACTCAGTCCGATACAGTAAGAACGCGTAAGAAAGAGTGCGGCAGTGCCGGGCGCACCCTCGTTTGCCACGCGCACAGTTTGGATCACATACCACTCGATACAGTATTCAAATGAGACGCAAATACAAGCCGCGTCCAAAGCGCGTCCATGAAGCGGTAGGCGTGCGCAATCCATTTTACTGTATAGAGTGGTATACAGCGCCTATACAGTATCCTGGGTGCGCTGGTACCTGTCATTTGAAATGTCATTCCACCAGGAAAGTGGATGGTTCTCCTACAGACCCCGCTGCCTTGAGCGCCGGCGCCAGCAAGCCCCAGCAGCCGGCGATCGGCGGCAGGGAGCGTAACAAAGCACCTGTGCGTGCAGCTCCGATTTTCCGCCTCCTTCGGACGGGCAAGAGAGAGATGAAATTTCACAGGCAAACTTTCCCCCAGCCCCCGCTCACCTGCCCTGGCCGTGGCCACGCAAGCCCCCAGCAGCAGAAGGGCGTCCATAGGTGCCGGTCTCCCGTGCGGGCGCGCTGACAGCTCTGGAGCAGCCCCAGTCCTCTCTCCCCTCCTCCCGAGGCGCGCACCGTGGCTCCCCTGCCTCCCCGGGGCAGCCGGCGGAGAGAGCGGCTTCAACAGCCCGGGGCAGATCGGGGCGGATCGGGCGCTCCCCAGGGCGCTCCCCAGGGTCCGGAACCCTCGCTGAACGACCTCCTGCAGTCGATCTCCTGCCGGCGCCATTTTCCGTACGGAAAACGATTCGCGGCAGGAAATTGCTCACGGACCCCCGCTGGACCCCCAGGAACTTTTGGCCAGCTTGGGGGGGCCTCCTGACCCCCACAAGACTTGCCAAAAGTCCAGCAGGGGTCTGGAACGACCTCCTGCGTCGAATCGTTTTGGTCTATGGCTGCCGCCATTTTGCGGCGGCCATTTTGCAAAATGGCGCCGGCTGAAGACTACACTATTTAGTGTGCCGCTTTTCCTGCTCTCCCCCTTCCCCCGATTTAGCTACGGACCGCCGCTATGGAGGTAATTTAAGGCTACGGACCCCCAGGTAATTTAAGGCATTGGATGGGGGATTTAATTTAAAGGGTTGGGGTGGGTTTTAGGGGGTTTTAGTGTGCCGTGTTTTAGTGTGCCGCTGGACCCCCAGGTAATTTAAGGCATTTGGGGGGGGGTTTCGGGAGGGTGGGGGATTTAATTTAAAGGGTCGGGGGGTGGGTTTTAGGGGGTTTTAGTGTTCCGGCTCACGATGTTAACGATTTTCACGATACTTTACACACCCAAACGGCAACAATACGATTCCCTCCCCCTCCCAGCCGAAATCGATCGTTAAGACTATCGAGGACACGATTCACATCTCTAGTGCGCACAAGCCACAGGACGCGCGTAAGTCTAAGGGCTTGAAAAAATGGGTGCTACGGGGGCGGGGCCATAGGCGGGGCGCTGGCCCGGGGGCGTTCCGGGGGTCGGGACCGAGGCCTCTGGAACAGCCACAGGGCTGTGGGATGGAGAGCCGGCGCACTAGTTACACATGCCCGGAGGCAGGCGTAACTTCTTCAACAAAGGTCGGGGGGGGGGGGGGTTAGTTAGGGCTGGGGGGCGGGTTAGATAGGGGAAGGGAGGGGAAGGTGCGGGGCGGGGGGGCAGAAGGAAAGTTCCCTCCGAGGCCGCTCCGATTTCGGAGCGGCCTCGGAGGGAACGGAGGAAGGCTGCTCGGCTCAGCGCGCGCAAGTTGCACAATTGTGCACCCCCTTGCACGCGCAAACCCTGGATTCTATAATATGCGTGCCGCTGCGAGCGCATGTTATAAAATCAGGCGTAGATTTGTTCGCGCCGGGTTGCGCGACAAATCTATGCCCGTGCGCATGTTATAAAATCTGGCCCTAAGCGAACTGAATACAAAATTTAAATGAAAATTGAACGAAACCCAAAATTTGGGACTGTACATCCCTATTCCTTTCTCCATTCCACCTGCTATAAACTTCATAAAAGAAATATTTACCTTGCGCCATGAGTTCTTTCTCTGATTCTTTCCCTCCCTGAAAAGATTCAAATCCTGATTGGTTCCTGCTGTTTTCTAGATCTATGATTAATCCTGTGTTCTCATGCTTGTTCTTCTGATGTTTGAAAGCTGAATGTTTTCCTCGATATGGTCCAGATTCTTCAAACAGGAGGTGATGACTATTGGATTCCTCTTCTGCCATCTACATATCTAATGTTATTTTCATTAACCTGTAGTCTAGTGTGGTTTCTGTTCATTGTACATCTCAGCAGTAATATGATTCATTAATTCATGTCATGATCCTGATCCATCTCTTTAACATATAGCCTTTGCTCACGATGAGAGCCTTTTCTAATAATATTGTCTCTTTGAACTCTGTCAAATATTTATGTGGACATATCATCGTTACAATGTTGCACGCCCTGTCCGCTCTTGGCCCGCGCACGGGCCTGCTCACCTCGCTAGCTCCTTTGCAGGTCATGGATCGGCCTCCCCAGCGGCAGCCGTGAGTTTCTCCAGGCCTCGGTGTCCCGCGGCGGCAGTCGCCGGGCCTTCCACTGCGCACCAGGCCTCACGCCAGAGTTCAGCGTCCCCCCATGACATCGACCATTCCCCTACGTGCGCGCGGACCACCCAGTCTCTTATAGGGCCAGGGGCGGGTCCTAGCTCCGCGGTATGCCCTGATTGAACGTACTACTTAAGGAAGTTCCTGCCTGTACTTCCTTGCCTTGGCAATAGGGTTGGCACTGTATGTGTACTAGTTTGCCTCCGCATTCACAGTCTTGTTCCAGCATCCTCCTGTTCCAGCGTCCTTCTGTTCCAGTGTCTGTCTGTCCTGTCTCTCCAGGTAGTACCTTCGGACTGACTCTCTGGTACTGACCTCTGCCTGCTCCATTGACCATTCTGCTTGCTGCCTAGATCTTGACCTCTAACTGCCTTTGTGACCTTGTCTGACCTCTGGAACCTGACCTCTACTTCATTGACTACTCTCGGACTGATTCCTGGTATCTGACCCCTGCTTTGGCTGACACTCCTCGGACTGATCCTTGGAACCTGACCCCAGCTGCTATTGACCACGTCTCTTGATTCTGGCTTGTCCCTTGCCTTGTCCTCACCTACGCTGTACTGGCCTTCCCTGATTCTCCAGGCCTACAGCCTAGTGACTGACCGTGCTCCCTTGCTGCTTGGGCCACACCTCTCTAACTACCTCTCCGGGAGACCCTGCGATGCCCACCTAAGTCCAAGCGGACCGGGTCCCTATGGGCTCCACCCGGGGGGACCGCGGGTTTCCAGTGGTGAAGCTTTTCCTAGTCTCTGTCTCCTCCTGTGCTCAACCCTCTGGGGGCAGGTGCTTCTTGGTCCCTACCAGGGAGCATTCTACACTGTTCCAGGACAAGGGTCCACCTCCAAGCACAACATACACTATCTTAAATGCAAATGACTCTCTGCAGTTCAGTGTTTGTTTTACTAGTGATAAACATTTGAGTAATTACATTTCATAGGTTGTAATTCAGTCTACCATAAGAAATTTGAAATCTTTTTCAGGATCTGATGCTAAAATCAAACAAACTGTAGTCTCTTATTCTGAAATATGCTGAACATTGAGTCAAATTAGGTAATCATTTTTAAAAATGTGTCCTAAAATTTTAACCTTATACCAATTGTCTCCTTCCTGTACAAAATTTCTTATGGCTCCATTGGACCGTGTATCCCCACCCCTTCCCCCCCTTAAATGTACAACTAAAGTCCTGGGGTTTGAAATTAGGGAATCGCTTGTCTTGTTCCTTTTCAAAAATATAAATCTGATTGCTTCCCCTCGCCCGATGATCTACCCTCCTGCATTTCTTAAATACTGCGCTACCCCCTCATCCCTTTGATACCCTATGACTATATCCCTCTATCTCTCCCTTTTTCTCTCTGCTTTAAATAAAAGCATTGTTACCTTTTACATTAATTAAAAAGGCTCATTAGTATTCAGTCCCTTGCCCTCATTGGCTCCAGGAAGGTATCACCCACCAAAGTTCTGATGCAAAGACATGCCATTCATCATTTGTAATGTAACTTAGTTTTCATGAAAATGTAATTATAATAAATCCTAGTATTGTCTCATCCAGCAACGTCCACTTGGTGTCTCTGTTGACGAAGAAAATAATATAACACGTTTTCAGCCAAAGATGCTCCCCCTGCTGACGTCAAATGAAAGTAATAAAGATCACAATGAAGTGATAATAACTCTTCTGTTGGCTTCCAAAGGCCTAGCTTTATAATTTAATTTTCCCATGCCAGGCAGGGAAAAGAACAATTTAATAAGACATTAATTTACACTAACTCTACAGAAGCACTGAAAACCACAGACAGCAGACTTTCCAGAGCTTCCCTGCATTTTCATAATATCTTGGATATATCCTGTCCAACTCTAATGTTTTAGCTACTTTTAGTTTTGCTAATTCCTTACAGATTTCTGAAAAATGTTTGAAATCTACTTCACTTCATATTTACATATGTGGAAGGTTTCTGAGGTCCTACCCCAAGCTCTTCCTCAGTGAATGCAAAACAGAAATGTTAAGCAATTCCACTTTCTCCTTGTCATCCTCTACATATTTCTCCTTTTGCCTGTGAGTCTTATGATCCCATTTTTGCATTTCTTTCTGTTACGAATAAATCTAAAAATAAATCTTGTCCCTCTCTGTTTTATCATATTAGCTACTTTTTAATTCCAATAGCAGCTTTGCGCTCTAGACAAATATCCGAGATTCTCTTAGATTTTCTAGTTATGGTTGCCTATCTTATTTTTTCCACAATCTCTTTTAGTTTATGAATGTGAACCTTTTTTCCTTATCTTTTTAGCAACTTCTTTAGAAACAACAGTGGCTTCTTTTTCCTCTTATCTTTGTTAACTTTTATAATAAAAAAGTTTGTTGCCCTTAAAATGTCAACTTTTAGTTTTACCCACTGTTCTTCTACTACTCATACCTTATCCCATTCAGTTAATGCCTCTTTGTAGTATTCTCCCTTTTTAACAAAGCTAGTTTTTCTGTGGTCCAGGAAATGTTCACATTGGAGTTAGGTTCCATTTAGCCAGATTGTTGATAATCAAAACATTTATCACATTCTGTGCTTCCTGATGTGTTTTTCTTGTTGTGTCTATAGTTTTATTTCCATAAAGGAAATTAATTCAATCTTTTTGTTCATATCATTGTATCTGTACACTGATATATTGGTTTAATATAATAAGGGATATCTTTTTTGTTCTATCTTTATTCTCTTGGAAATTATTTTTTAGATTATCTGGACCTTTATATTGACTCTGGGGAATATATATTCACAGGTGTATCTGCACTCAATGAACTGCATATTAATCAACTGTTGATTAATATGAAATGTACTAAAGATATACCCATTTGATGAAATGCAGAACACTAATGTGTTAAAATGGCTGTATTTAACCTAACAGCACAGCCATTGTAATGTAGCAGTATCCTGTGCTAGCCCCTGCAGTCTGTGTTAATCAATCCAGAAATGTAGATCAGTTAGTACAAAGATACTCTAAATGAGGTTAAATACTGGGTATATGGAATAACCTCCTAGTATATATGATGAGGCAATAATATTGTCATAATTCAAAACATATCTTTAGGCAAGAGAAGCTAAATGTAAAACAAGATTAATTAGGGTTTGGAGCATTGGAGTGGGTAGGAAAAAGAATTAGATTAGAGGGACCTAGCAATCTTTATCTGGCATCAATTTAATTTCTCTCAGAAAAGTTTAAAATTTTTTAAAATATAGTACATGTCATTACTCTTATTAGAAACTTATAATGAGCATATTTTTTTGGGGAAAAATAAACTTTGATGAACTGGAAATCAAATTAAAATATATCCTTTGTTTTCAGCTGGGTCCCAGAGAAACAATGACTTACCCAGGGTCACACAGAGACTAAGGCAGTAGAAAAGAATATGTAATTCATGTCTCAGAACTTAATTACAGTAAAATATTCTAAACCACTAGACCAATTTTCCTTTAGATCTATCAACAGAAACAATAATAATAATAATAATAACATTAATTGCTATTATATATTTGCAACATTTTTTGGATTATATGCCAAGAAAGTAGAATGCAAATCATATATAATATACAATGGGAAATCAAATAAATAATGATCACATCTAATGAAATATAACTTTTAAAGATGCCTCAAGTATCCTAGAAATGCCATGAGGCAATAACATTACTCATTATAATAAACATGTGTCCAAGTCAGGATTATTCATTCTAATTTCATTAAAATAAAAAAAGGGGTTTATGCAAAGAGGGAATGTACATTAAAAATGATAACATAATAAGATAAAATATAGAAATGTTATTGAAACACCCTCATGAAGTTAAAATAATTTTAACACAAAATAAATGCATAAAGAAGCAAGATAGCAGAAGTAGTAGGAATGAGTGTGGATACAAAATATGTTGCAGAATTACAAGAGGCACAGAGAAAGGAGGTAAAAATGATAAAGAAGATGGAAGGATTCCCCTATGAGGAGAGGATAAAGAGATTAGGGCTCTTCAGCTTGTGGAAATGTGGCTGTGGGGTGACACAATAGAGGTCTATGACTAGGGGACATGCAATGAAGTAAGTAGGTGGTAATATATATTTAAGGCAAATAGCAGAAATTGATTTTTAGGAAACATAATTAAACTATGGAATTCATTGCAGGAGGATCTGGTAAAAGCTGTTAGTGGAGCTGAGTTTAAAAAAGGCTTACACACGTTCTTGGAAGTAAAATCCATAAATCATTATTTAGGGGTGTGCATTCGTTTGCAACGTATTGGCAAGCCGCAACGTATAGGGCCATATTCGTTGTATTCATGGGGAAGAAAACGTATCGCGATTCCCACGAATATAACGAATCTTCACCAAATTATTCTGCCGTCTAAAGGAGTGAATTTAAACAAAACTCCCACCCTCCTGACCCCCCAAGACTTGCCAAAACTCCCTGGTGGTCCAGCAGGGGTCCAGGAGCCATCTACTGCACTCACGCCATCGGCTGCCGGTATTCAAAATGGCGCCGATAGCCCCTGTGACATAGTAAGGGCAAAGGCTATCGGCGCCATTTTGATTACTGGCAGTCGACGGCTCGAGTGCAGGAGTTCACTCCCTGAATCCCACTGGACCACCAGGGACTTTTGGCAAGTCTTGGGGGACCCTCCTGACCCCTTTTCGTGTGCGATACGCTAACAAAATAACCCCCTAAGGGGCCTATTTTCTGAGCTACACTAATGCAATAATGTATGATAAATACTGAATTTGGTGTTTAGCTAGTGTTATAATCACATTGGCATGTGTTATCAATAATCATTGCTGATAATGCTAAAATATTAGGCCCAATAGGGATATGAATTTGTTTGAAAGGATTGGGTCAAATGCCTCAGATGAGTCCATTTTTGTTTCATTTGTGGTCTCTCAAAACAAATGGAGGGTATGTACAAATGTACGCAAACACTTTTGTCTCAATTGTTTATGTTTCCCATTCAAGTCTATGGCTGTGCTGAACAAACAAGCAATATGTGAACATAAGATTTGCCATACTGGCGTGCAATAACTAAATAGGAGAGGAGTCGGGGCATTGTCGGCACAGGAAGAGGAGTTGTCGGGGCGCCGTCAGGGCGTCGTCGGTGGCGCAATTGGGTGCGAAAGCCGGCAGCGATAACACCACGGTGGTACAATCACTGCCGGCTTTCGCAGGCCCGCCCCCCACTTCGCCCCCCCACCCCCCGTTACCGCGCGATTCAGAGAGGTGCGCGAAGATAGAAACTCCAGCCCTTAATTTGATAAAGGTTTGCCAAAATGAAGATTTTAAATTTGACTGTCTTATCTGGATGAGCTGATGGAGAGGGAATCATTTTCTGCTAAATTTAGGAAAATCTGTGCATACTAGAAAGTGACAAGCCCTTCAACCCCCAATGAGCTATTACAAATAATTATCTAGTACTACAATGCATGTGTAATATATGAATATTTTTAGAACTTAAAATTAACTACAGAAACATATTTTAAAACTATTTTCCACCCTCATTGTTTTCATTGCCCTTGCTTGCTGCTGCAAATCGTCGGATACATTATTTTTATAATGACTCATAGTTTGTACTCAGCCAAAGGTTTACTGGACAGGATCATTTGCAAAAAGGACGACCTTCCAATTTGGTTTAATGACCCTTGATTTGTTGTAAATGGAACCTGACATTTTCTTATGGGTAAGTTATTGGATTATACCACTCAGTACAATAACATAAGTCTGCTCCAGAGTCTAAGTGAAAGTGATAGCCCAGCAGATTTAGATGTGAAGTTTCTCTCTAAAATCCAGTTAGCTATAATCTGATGCATACTCCCTTGTCTTATCTACCATATAATGAAATCTGCATTCAGTAGTAATGCTGACAAAACAAAATTATACGCAAGATGGTAGAGGAGGTCAAGAACTTTTGAATGAGTACCTTGATATCCGAGGTTATATTTTTAAAGTAAAAACATTTATAGTTTACATATTTTCTTTTTGGTCTTATAATAATTCAAATCTCCTCTTTTAAAATATTTTGTGTGCTATTTCATTTGTAATACATTAATAATTTCTACTTTTTGACATCTCAATGCACTGTAAGTAATATACTTCAGTTTTGATAACACACATTTGTAAATTGAAAGCTTCTTTCTTTTCAGGAAAGCTTTGCCATAGTTAGGTTACTACATAAATACTGCAAATGTGTCCAGAAAACCTGTAGTTTTACTCATGTTCAATTTCAAAGCAGTCAGAATTTAGTTTATACTGTTATTTCTAACTAACTAGAGTGCTGCCAGTAAGTATTAGTAATACAATGGAGTGTACATTTCTTGTGTACTTTGGGGAAAAAAGGCAAATTGCTTATCTTTTATTTTAGAATTGAAATATGAAATCAGTAGGAAAACTGGCTTACATAAATTATACCAACATATATACTGCAATTAGAATACTATGGGGCTAATTTACTAAATCTTATGCTAAAACATTTTTAGGGATGCATGTTAAATTGATTTTAGAGTTTGATTCGCTCAGAAGTCAATGCTCAAATGATTTGTCCTGCTTACTTTGGGAATTAACCAGACAAAACGTGTTGTTTCAGTCCCCTCACCTTCCACCGCTGCCTGGCAGAATTTTTGTCAGGGCAAATCACTGCATGCACAAAATTAAGCCAGATAAAAAGAGATGCTACTGGGGTTATTTCCAAGGGATTGGTTACTTTTAGCTACTCGGTGCAGTTATCAGTGCAGATATTTAGGGGTGCATTTTCAAAATATCATGTATGTAAAAATTAGCATATAAGCATATAAGTCACTTCTACACATGTATTCAATATTTTATAGAAGTTGAAGATATTCACGTATCTTCACATTCGTGTGCACATATATGCATGTAAAAAAGGGGCAGTCTGGAGATGTTCCAGGCTAGGGACAACATTTACATGCAGAAGTTGCAATTTTAAAAGACATGCATATGAAGTGCCAACTTACTTGCATAGTTTTACAGCTGCTAATGATCTGAAGTAAGTGATATTAAACATGCTTATTGTGTGCTAATGGATGGCTAGGAGGTATGGGTGAATTGGTGGTGGTGGTGGTGAGGGGGGGGGGAGCGGGTTCAGGCAGAAGAACCAGGAGGGTCTCAAAGACCTGGAGAAGGACTGGGCAAACGGGTGGACTAATTGGTAAAATACACTGACTTACACACATAAATCCTGATAAATGTCAGTCCTGCATGCATATAATTTTAAAAATAAGTAGGAAAAGTATGCATGTTCAATGCATTGATATGTTTTCAATACATTGCATGTATTCACATATAAACCTACATATATGTATATGTTGTGAGGTAGCGATACATATATTTTATAAAATGCATGCATATCATATACACGGGTTATAAAATACCAGCATAGATCTGCTCACAGCTACATACACATGTGTATGCCACTGCGCACATTTGTTTGAACGTTATCCTCCCTATGTTGGCCAGACAAAGTTGCTAATGTAACTCTGGTCTGCCAAATATTAGGCCTAAATGTATCCAAATAACTATATCTGGATAATTCTATCCAGATATATTCAGCTTCACTTTTATCTGATAAAGTGATTAGTAGTAGTAGTAGTAGTAGTAGTAGTAGTAGTAGTAGTAATAGTGGATATCCAGATGCTTTATCCAGATATCTTAGCTGCTCAGTGGGTTTTTAAATTTAGTCCTGTGCATTAATAACATACAAAGCATATGATCACTAGAAATAACTCAACTAAAATTTAGTGTGCCTGCTTGCATAGTATGGGGTAGATTTTAAAAAGAAGCGCGCGTGCGTTCATGTGCGTGCACTTCTCAGCGCGTACACATGGATGAGGCAATTTTATAACATGCACACGCACATTATAAAATACATGATCCATGTGCACATGCATGCTGGATTTTATAATCCACGCACTTATGTGCGGGCGGAGCGTGCAAGGGGGGGGAGGATTCTGCAAACTTTGTGCGGTGACACATTTCATCCTTCCCCAGTTCCCTCCCAATCCACTCCAATTAAGGCATGGACTGGGAGGGAACTTCTCTACCCATTACCTAACTTCCCTTCCCCTTCCCCTCTCCTCTCCTCTCCTCTCCTCCCCCATCCCCTAAACCCTACATATACAACCTTGGGTTTTTTTGTTTTTATACTTACTTCAGGGCCTGACCTGAAGTAATTTGCATGCACCAGCAGCCAACCAGCAAGCAAGGCTCCAGGACAGCGATCAATGGTGCTGCCTGGCCCACCCCCTGCCCCACCTCTCCCCACCCAGAACATGCCCCTAGCTCCCCCTTGCAGGAAGGCCAGCAGTTATGCACATATTGGCCTTTACGCCCGTGGCTGGGCCTTTTTTAAAAATAGGCTCAGCACGCGCAAGGCCCAGCCACGTGCTTAAAGGCCAGATTTTACGTGCTCAGCCTATTTAAAATCAGCCCGAATGGTTTTTTGATCCCATGCACTATTTAGTACATGCTCAGTGCTGCTGATTCCTTCAACTTCTACATCTCCATCCACAAATACATAAAGGGGCAGATTTTAAAAAAGTATGCACACACGTACTTTTGTTCTCGCAACCGGCGCAAACAAAAGTACGCCGGATTTTAAAAGATACGCATGTATCTTTTAAAATCCGGGGTCGGCGCACGCAAGGCTGCGCAAAATCGTCAGCCTGCCTCCATTCCCTCCAAGGCCGCTCTGATTTCTTTCCGGAGCCCTCCACCTTCCCTTTCCTTCCCCTAACTAACCTGCCCCCCGGCCCTAACTAATTCCCCCCTACCTTTATTTCAAAAGTTACGCCTGCCTGAAGCAGGCGTAACTTGCGCACACCGGTGCGCCATGTTCTGGTCCAGGGGCTGGTCCGGAGGCCGCATCCATGCCACCGGAGCGCCCCTGGGCCAGAACCACGCCTGCGGCCAGCACCATCTTGTGCTCCTACCATGTGACAGGGGCCGACCAATGGCACCGGTAGCCCTTGTGACATAGTAAGGGCAAAGGCTATCAGCACCATTTTGAATAGTGGAGGCCGATGGCCCGAGTGCAGGAGATTGCTCCAGGACCCCCATTGGACCACCAGGGACTTTTGGCAAGTCTTGGGCGGGGGGGTTCAGGAGGGTGGGGGGTTGTAGTTAATTAAATTTAAAGGGTTGGGATGGGTTTTTTTTGGAAACGAATACATATGTAACTAATGAACGGATCGGGGTTCCCCGAGAATGGATGCAACGGATTTGGGTCCCAACGAATATGAATACCGAATGGGACAAATCCGTCCCTGCTGCACATCCCTACCAGATGCCCACTGACTGCCACACATACCCACATGCCTCCAGCTTCCACCCACTCCCTATCACCAGGTCCTTTGTTCACAGCCAATCCATATGGTACTATTGCATCTCTATCGGCCCCTCAGAGATGGAATTCCATCTGGAGAAATTACAATGGACATTTCTGGAATTACAGTACCCACCTAATGGGGTAAAAAAACAGATCAACAAAGCCAGATAAATATACTAGGAACACTCTGCTACAGGATTATCCATAAAAAGACAATAATATAATATCTCTGGTTATTACCTAGAGCTCTAAAACATACATGTGAATGCAAGCATACAAACTTTATTATCAAAATGTACATAACATTTTCCAAAGAACATATACAAATGGCATGGAAACACTCACACATACTCATACACAGCGTATAAGTGTGTATGTGTATAAGTGTGAGTGTTTCCATACCATTTGTATATGTTTTAAGGTAAATATTATATAAATTTTGATAATAAAATTTGTATGCTCTCATTGACATGTATGTTTTAGAGTAACCATACACATACATCAACATATGAGGATTGATATTAATTACTTAGAATATAATCTATTCATACTTGTTCTAACCAAGGGAATTAGTATCAGAATATTGTGCTCATCGTTTAGGCTCTTGCCCTATACAGGGCTACAACCACTTTCATGGCAAACAATGGCACTCAAGGTTTACTTCATTTACCAATTCCCATATAGTGACACTTTTATTTTATTAAACTATAATTTTTAAGTTAATTTATAATCTTTTGCGAGTGGGAATAGTATGCTAATTAGAATGATATTTTACTTTTTGATTAGGAGGAATCCCCTGAAGCAGGCGAGACGTGCCGCCGAAACATTGCAATGTCGGGAGGTTGGAGTTTTTAGCAGTCACAAAATGGTGGATGATAGTATTGCCTTTTAGGCAGGCAATTTTGAGGTCACGGGATAAGCTGTGGAGAAGTTTTCACGGAATGGTGTGGAGTGGTTTTAATGAACACGGAAAGATAAGTAACGTAAATTATAAAATAACTTAAAAATTATAGTTTAATAAAATAAAAGTGTCACTATATGGGAATTGGTAAATGAAGTAAACTTTGAGTGCCATTGTTTTCCATGAAAGTGGTTGTAGCCCTGTATAGGGCAAGAGCCTAAATGATTGAGCACAATATTCTGATACTAATTCCCTTGGTTAGAACAAGTATGAATAGATTATATTCTAAGTAATTAATATCAATCCTCATATGTTGATGTATGTGTATGGTTATACAGAGTGAGGAGAGTAGCCCTTTAATTTTGAATTACTATTTTCCTTGTTTTAGAGTAACTACATTTTAAAGTTTGGGCAGTTTCACCCACATTGTTTACCTGATTGTATTACCTAGAGCTCCCAGCTGAAACCACTGAAACATATAATTAAGGATCTACAACCCATCCTAGACAATGATATCACACTTTCTTAGGGCATGGGTGGCAAGCCTATCTTATCAACACCCTCTCAGCCTCAAATGGATACTCACCAGCAACCACAAATTGTACAATACCACCAATTCAGGAACCAGAACCTGCCAGAAATCCAGATGCCATCTCTGTCTACATATTAACCCAAGAAATACTATTGTAGGCCCAGCAACATCAACTACAACATCCTGAGCTCATTTACCTGATCTTCTCCCAGTTGAATATATGCTTTGGGAGAAGAGCAGGTCAACCATTGTGATAAAACACTGAATGATGATATATAAAATCAATCAATCAATAAATAAATGCATACTTACATAGGACAATCTCTAAGGAAAAGAATACATGGACATAAATCTGACATTAGAAATGGTAACATTCAGAAACCAGTAGAAGAACATTTCAACCTTCCAGGACATTATCTATCCGACCTTAAGGTTGCCATACTTGGTCAGACCAAGGGTCCATCAAGCCCAGCATCCTGTTCCCAACAGTGGCCAATCCGGGCCATAAGAACCTGGCAAGTACCCAAAAACTAAGTCTATCCCATGCTACTGATGCTAGTAATGGCAGTAGCTATTTTCAAAGTCAACTTAATTAATAGCAGGTAATGGACTTCTCCAAGAATTTATCCAATCCTTTTTTAAACCCAGCTACACTAACTGCACTAACTACATCCCCTGACAACAAATTCTAGAGTTTAATTGTGTGTTGAGTGAAAAATAACTTTCTCCGATTGGCACATTTAACACTGTTTTCTCCAAGTTCAAATAAAGTTAATGAACACTAATGAAGAATAAAGAGTAATAAATTTGTAACCTCACTCTTCGAGTAAAGGCTCTGAATTTATGGAAACCAATTCCTTAAAGGCCAGATTTTTATTGGCCCATGTGCATAAAACACAGGGGTTATACGTGCAGCCAGGCCAATCACACGCCTCGCAAATTTTAAAAGGGGCTCGGCCACGCGCATAACCCCCGTTATGCACACAAGAGCCGGGCCTCAGCAGTGGGGCAGTCTAGGGGGCATGGCAGGGCGGTCCGGAGGCAGGGCAGGGCAAGATCAAGAAGAAACAGGAAGGAATGAGAGCAGAGATCCCCACAAGCCAGATAACCTTCACCTAAGCAGAACAGGTGGTCCTGAGCACCATATCAAAGGCTACAGTGGGAGGTATTGTGAGCAGAGCACCCCATGCTCTCAAGGGTGATAAAGTAAGCAGTCTTTGCAAGAAAGGCAATTAAGGTTCTTCCATATAATACCTATTATAAATGTTCTAACTGTATACCCCACCACCTACGGAAGGGGACACATATATACCGTATTTTTTACTCCATAAGACGTACTTTTTTTCCCCAAAAGTGGGGGGAAAATGTCTGTGCATCTTATGGAGCGCATATTAAAAAAAACCCAAAATCTAACTACAAGCCCCCCACCCTCATGACCCCCCCCCCCCAAGACCTGCCAAAAGTCCCTGGTGGTCCAGCGGGTGTCTGGGAGTGATCTCCTGCACTTGGGCCATCAGCTGCCAGTAATCAAAATGGCGCCAATGGCGCTTTGCCCTTACTATGTCACAGGGGTCGACCAATGGCATTGTTAACCCCTGTGACATAGTAAGGGCAAAGGGCCGTCGGTTGCCAGTAATCAAAATGGTGGTTGCAGACCAATTCTCCATAATTGTGCTGGCATTGGTGTCTCCACTTCGTCCGCTGTTGGTACCTGCTTATGAAACAAATGCCATTTAGCATGGGATAAAGCATCCGTCACACCGTTCCAAATCCCCAGGACATGCCTCGCTCTCAGTGTTATGTTATTACAATGTCTCTAAGACTATTTCCCTCAATAGATTGACCACCATCATACATTTGGCCTATTGTGCATTCAGTACGTGTACAATCGCTTGGTTGTCACACCAGAAGATTATGTGCCTATTCTTGAGTTTATCGCTCCACAATACTAACGTTACCCAAATGGGGAAGAGCTCTAAGAAGGTTATATTCTTCGTTATCCCCTTCTCCTTCCATTTGTCCGGCCATGGTTCAGTGCACCATGCACTTTGACAAAGTGCTCCAAAACCCCAACCTCCTGATGTATCAGTTTGGATGTCCAAGTCCTTGCTAGATAGTGGGGGCCCTTGTATGACTGATACACTATTGAAGTTGACCAGGAAGGAGTTCCATATTTTTAAATATTCTAGGATTTCCTTATATAGCCTTAGGTAGTGATGCGGTTGCTATATCCCAACTGTTGCTGCTGTCAATCTTCGCATGAATGCTCTTCCCATGGGAATAACTCGGCAAGCAAAATTCAAGGTTCCTAGGATAGCTTGTGCGACTTGAAGCGTTATTTTCTTCGCTGCGACCATTTGTTGTATTAGATTGCGCAGTTTCAAAATTTTCTTCCCCTGGTAATCTTGTTATTTTTTTGGGAATCCATCTCTATTCCCAGGAAGGATATGGTTGTAGCTGGACCTTCTGTTTTGTTGCCCGCCAGTGGAACTCCAAATTTCTCCGCCATCGCCTGGAATTCTGCTAGCAATACACCATGTGTTGGAATCTTGCGGCCCCACAAATAAAAAATCATCAAGTAATGTATAATGTTATTGGATGCTGTCTTTTACGCTACTACCCAATGCAAGAATGAACTGAAAAGCTCAAAGTAAGCACATGAAACTGAGCATCCCATGGGCATGCATTTTTCGAAGTAGTATTGTTTTTTGAAGGTGAACCCCAGTAATGGAAAACTGTTTGGGTGCACAGGAAGAAGTCTGAATGCTGACTCTATGTCTGCTTTTGCCATAAGAGTCCCCTTGCCACATGTTTGGAGCAGCGCAACAGCTGTGTCGAAGGATGCATATTGGACCAAGCATTCCTCTTGTGGCAGTTCATCATTTCCCGATTCTCCAGGTGGGAATGATAGATTCTGGATGAGCCAGAATTTTCCTTTTTCCTTCTTGGGAATTACTGCCAATGGTGAGATGAACATGTTCTGAAAAGGTTGTTGCATGAAGGGACCAACCATCCTTCTGAGTGACAGTTTCTAACTTTTCCTGAACTACGTCTTCGTGTTTAGTTGCTGATGGTGCATTGCAAGCTTTTACACCCTGTATCTGGCCCTGAAATGAGATTATGACTCCCCTCTTTAAATCCTTGTGTTATCTTTTCTGCCTTCTCCTGGTTTGGGTATAGTTCTAGCCATGGTTTCATTGCCTCCAGTTGAACTGGTGATGGCGCTTTATCAAATAGCCTTATTCCCCGCTGTTGTTCTTTTTGAACATTTTATCATTGGGTGTGGGGCTGCGCAATTAGTGCAAGCTTGTTTAAATTTGCAGTCTTGAAACATGCATACTGTTTTGTTGTATCACCAGCAAGTGTTGTCATGTGGCTGCACTTGCCTTGTTGTGTGCCTAATGGGTGATGACCTTCAGGTGCTCCTTGATCTCATTCCTTGCTCTGCAGTTTTGCAAGTTACTTGCTTTATCCATAGGCTAACATCCTGTGTTCCCCATGTCATGTAGTGGTTCTCCTCCATTTTGTCCCAGGACTTTTCATTATAATTGAGCCAGGACCAGCCATTGTGCTGTTGATACTTTTGCAGGATGTTGACTGCATAGCTTAACATGGGTCCATATTGCCAGTGATCCTGATGTCCCACAACACTTGTCATATACAAGAATGCCTTAATCCAGTTAACTATATTTTTAGGGATTCTCATCTCTTTTTCTCTAGTTGGTAGTGCATCTTTTGATTTCTTCCTTTCCTCCGTTCTACAAAGCCCGTGCAGAATACTAAAAATATCTATGTATTTTCTTTTACGTATTTTCTTCCTCATCTGCTTGGGCATGCCCTCCCATAGCTCTGATAATGTTGTGAGAGCGGGTGGTCCCCGTGACTCCTTGTCTGCCGCCTTATTTGACCCCTGATGCTCTATGTCAGTCCTGGAGTCTGAAAAAGATGTGGCTGAGGAACTGTCCAAGCTGGAGCTTGGCCTACGCTTGTGCTTCACTCTGCACTTCCTTTCCTCTGTCATCGAGCTACTGTCTACCCCTGGGAGCCCCGACCCTGAAGACATTGTCTTTTGCCCTTTATCACCTTCTTTGTCCCTCACTGCCGTGCTCTGTCTGTAATTGCCGTGTTGACTGGCTTGTGGATGGTGGATCAGGAAAACGAGTCGGATAATGAATCAAAAACAAAACAAAACAAAACACCCCAACCGTTCTATTTTACTTTCTTACAACCCCCCCACCATCCCAATCCTTCCCCAAGACTTACTAAAAGCCCTGGTGGTCCAGTGGGGTCCCGCGAGTGATCTCTCCCTCCGGGCCGTCAGGCTGTTGGGCCTGCTATGAATCAAAATGGCACCGATGGCCCTTTGCCCTTTTGATGTCCCAGGGGCTACCGGTGCCATTCGTCGGCCCCTGTCACATGGTAGGAGCAAGGGATGGCCAGCACCATCTTGTGCTCCTACCATGTGACAGGAGCCGACCAATGACACTGGTAGCCCCTGTTTCATAGTAAGGGCAAAGGCTATCAGTGCCATTATTTAAACTGGCAGCCGACGGCTCAAGTGCAGGAGATCGCTCCAGGATCCCCGATGGACCACCAGGGACTTTTGGCAAGTCTTGGGGAGGGATTGGGATAGTGGAGGGTTGTAAGAAAGTAAAATTGAAGGGTTGGGGTGTTTTTTGTTTTTTTTTTGCATTGCAGGTTATAAAATCGGGCGTAGATTTGTGCACGCCAGGTTGCGCGCACAAATCTACGCCTGTGCGTGGCTTTTAGTATCTGCCCCTTTGTGCTCAACTATCCGCTCACCCATATTATAATTTTACTTCCAGCTCGCAGATTGACTAGATTATTAACTGGCCTTCTATGTAGAACAGGTTTCAAAATCCTTTTTGAAATCCAGATAGACTAAATCTTTTTCCTCATTCACTCCCCACTTCAATCAATTACTGTGATCACCTAATCAATGAAATCAATCAAGATTCTTTAACAAATTCTTTTTCTTGTGAAACCATTTTGACTAGAATCCTGTAAACTTCTGCCTTCAGGTTATTGAAAAATAGAATAATGCAGTAGTGAAGACAAGGTGGATAACTTAAAAGGTGGATAACTTTAATACATGCACAATCGCACTGATGAACACATATAGATGGGTGGAGATGCGAATAACGTGTATTTTGAATCATCCGCGCATTTTGCATACACAATACAAAATATACTTAAAGCAACCCAAAAACATGCTGATGTATCTAAAAGATATGTGTAATGTTTTTTCAATGTTTAATACATGCACAAGCGCACAGATGAAAACATATAGATGGGTATTGATTCGCAATAACATGTATTTTGTATCATCTGTGAAAATTTGCATACACTATAAAAATATGCTTAAAACTACACAACAACATGCTGATGTATCTAAAAGATATGTGCAATGTTTTTTTAACACTTATCCGACTATTCATCAAAATGCCATAGGTAGTGTATTGTGGGGTGCATTAAAGGAAAGAAAGAGAGAGGGGGGGGGAAGACTCTTTATAATAGAGATGTGAATCGGAACAGGAATCGGTTCGGATTCCTGTTCCGATTCACATCGGGTTTTTTTTCGCCCGGCCCGATCGCGGTTTTGTTTATCGGCTGCGCCCGAGCCAATAAACAAAAAACCCACCCCGACCCTTTAAAACTAATCCCTTAGCTTCCCCCACCCTCTCTACCCCCCCCCAAAAAAAAAACATTTTACAGGTACCTGGTGGTCCAGTGGGGGTCCTGGGAGCGATCTCCCGCTCTCGGGCCGTTGGCTGCCACTAATAAAAATGGCGCCGATGGCCTTGCCCTTACCATGTGACAGGGTTTCCGTGCCATTGGCCGGCCCCTGTCACATGGAGGGAGCACTGGATGGCTGGTGCCATCTTTAAAAATGCTGTTTTTTAAAATGTACCCCTATAGTTCTATATCAGGGCATCAGTAGATTGAGGTATTGGATTGCTCACATGAATGCTTGATGAAATAGCCAAGTTTTCATTTCTTTTTAAATGTCTGCAAATTACCCTCAAGCCTTAATTCTGATGGTAATAAATTCCATAATTTGGGCTCTGCTAGCAATAAAGCTCTCTCTCTTAGCTGTTTAGATGCACAGGTCTGGGAGATTGTATTTTTAATAGACCTGTGTTTGCTAATCGCAAATTCCGCTGTGGTGTATGAAAATGGAGAGCTGCATTGAACCATTCACTTTTATCATTAAATAACGTTTTGTGGATTAATGATAAAAACCTTGAATTGAATTCTGTATGTGATTGGTAACCAGTGCAGTTATTTTAGAATCAGTGTTATATGATCATGTTTTCTACCATTCATTAGGATTCGTGTAACTGAGTTTTAAAGGAGTTGGAGGGGCCTAATGGTAGATAACAGTTGTAGAACGGTTCTGAAATTGTTGGGATATAAGAAAGGTTTTAGTTGCTTCAGAACTTGAAGTTTATAAAATCCATCTTTAATCAGTGTATTAATGAATCTCTTTAAGTTAAATTCACTATCAATGATCACTCTTAAATCTCTAACTTAATTAACTATAACATATCTAGTCTGAACCTTTTTTATATCTAATGTTCTCCTTTCATCTAGTTTATTACATATTAGGAGGATCTCTGTTTTTGCTTGGTTTAAAGATGGGTTAGGAGCTATTGTATGGAGGCAAAATATATTTCCCATAGTTTTCAAGAGTTCTCAAGAGAACCTGAGATAGGAAGTAAAATTTGGACATCATCGGCATATATATAATAAGTCAATCCTAGTCCAGAAAGTAGTTTACACAAGGGCCACAGAAATACATTGAAGAGTGTTGCAGACAGGAAGGAATCTTGTGGTACACCAGTGATAAGATCCACTTGTTCAGATTCAAATACACCGATCTTTACTTTGTATGATCTGTTTTTCATATACGATTCGAACCACTTAAGTGTTGTATTTGAGATGCCAATTTCAATAAGCCTATTTATCAAGGTTTCATGATTAATTGTATCAAATGCTGCTGAAATGTCAAGCATCACTAAAAGTGATTGTCTACAGTCTAGTCCTCTAAGGACCATGTCTGTGAGGGAGACAAGGAGGGTCTCAGTGCTGAAAAATGTGCAAAAACCAAATTGTGCAGGATATAAAATATTGTTATTCTCCAGGTATTCTGTAAGCTGTTTATTTACTACTTTCTCTATTAATTTTGCCAAAAAAGGGAGATTTGACACAGGTCTAAAGTTACTAAGATTAGATGCATCAGCATTTGGTTTCTTAAGAATTGGCCTAATCACTGCACATTTCAGAACATCAGGAAATTTTCCTTGATTTAAAGAGACATTTATAATGTCTGCCATTGGGAAGCACTAAAATTAGTACCTAATATTATGTACATGGATGGGCTGCAGGATTCATTTTTTTTGATTAATATCTCAATTTCTAAAAATGATACATTCTCAAAAGTAGACCATGATAATTCCGGAATTGTAGGTAAGGTGATCTTTTGCGTAGTTTCCAAGGGAATATTTTTTATTAACTTCAAGACCTTATCTTTAAAAAAGTAAGCAAATTTGTGGCATTTTTGTTCTGAATTGTCCTGAGGGATTGAATGATGATTCGCTTTGGTTAACTCCAACACATATGAAAATAACACCTTTGCTGGGGGTGGAGTCGAGGTGGAGTCAGGGTGGGGAGGAGAGGAGTCGGGGCGGCAAGGAGGCGGATGCGGTGATATCTTCGCTGGTGGCGATAAGGTAATTTACATTATCATCGCCAGTAGTGTGCCCATTAGCGCCACCTTTCAGGGTGGCGCTATTGGGTGCGAAAGCCGGCAGCGATTACAACGCAGTGGTGTGAAGGGGGGTCGCAGGCCCGACCCCCCTTCACCCCCCCCCCCCCCATTACCACTGGATTCAACATTCTCTGCGAGAATGGAAAATCCAGGCCTAAATGAGAGGCAAAATGGGAGTGTTCTCAGTTGGGACACTTTAGTGGCTATCTTAGGGGGCCATTTACTAAGTTATGATATTTTTCCAGAGGGGAAAATACCACGGGATTTACTAAGATGCAGTACCAAATATCACAGCTTTGTAAACTCCATGGTAAAATGCCATGGGGAAAATTACTGCAGGTTATTAGCCTCCTTAAGATTCTTAATGATGGCAGTTTCAGAGCCTGGGGCCACCATAGTATTAAAGAGGTTAATTAGCTCAATGGACACCTCGCTCCACAAGTGGAGCAAAACCCTTGGGGTCTGGTGAGACCTGATGAGATGAACCTAATTTTGGAAATTAAACAAAAAATTATCATTAAAAATCTTGTCGCACAGAACCCTCCCCTCCCACAAAAATCCTACCCATATTACCAAAATAACTCCTCCCTAAGGGGTAGATTTTTAAAAACAGCGCAATCACGTACTTTTGTTTGCGCAGCAGGCGCAAACAAAAGTACGCTGGATTTTATAAGATATGCGCATAGCCGTGCGTATCCTCTAAAATCCTGGATCGGTGCGCGCAAGGCTGCCGATTTTGGGCAGCCGGCGCGCGCTGAGCCATGCAGCCTGCCTCCGTTCCCTCCGAGGCCGCTCCGAAATCGGAGCGGCCTCGGAGAGAACTCTCTTTCGCCCTCCCCTCACCTTCCCCTCCCTTCCTCTACCTAACCCACCCCCCCGGCCCTATCTAAACCCCCCCTTACCTTTGTCTGTAGATTTATGCCTGCGAGAAGCAGACATAAATCTATGCGCGCCAGCGGACTGCTGGTTTGCCGTCCTCCGACCCGGGGGCTGGTCCGGAGGCCTGGACCACGCCCCCGAGCCAGCGCCACGCCCCAGTCCCGCCCCGAAACACCACGCCCCGCCCCCAAAACGCAGCGTCATCGGGTCCCGCCCCCGACACGCCCCGACATGCCCCCTTCCAAAAACCCCGGGACCTAAGCGCGTCCCGGGGCTCTGCGCGCGCCGGCGGCCTAAGGAAAATAGGCGCGTCGGCGCGCAAGGCCCTGCTCGCGTAAATCCGGGTGGATTTACGCGAGCAAGGCTTTTAAAATCCGCCCGTAAGTCTCTGAGCCCCACTTCCAAGGTTAGTGATCCCCCTCTTTCATAACCCTCTCCCGTGTCCCCACCCCTTTTCCATACCTTAAAAATCTCTGGTGGCTGTGGAGCCAGAAGCACCTGCCATGTGATGCGGCAAAAGTATAAAAGCAGCTGGCCGGCCCCATATTGAGCATGACGACACAGGTGCAGAGCTCATGGCTTGGGGCCTAAGGTGCACTCCAGAACCTACTAGACCACCAAGGATTTTTATGGTTAAATTATTGTCTGAAAATAAAGAGCATTTCGCTAAGTAGAACAAAGCTGGCATGAGCCTATTAATGAGAAATTGGTGGCACATCAGTGGTTAATTCCTTATGATGTTATTGGGCTTCAAAATTTGGATTTGATATAAATATTTTTGGATACAGTTTTTTTTTTTTTGTTACAGTGAGACTTTGACATAAAGGCAATTTATTGAGCAGTTTATTTTTAGGTTTTAACTTAAGTCATATAGTATACTGTTATAGAATATAAGTAATCTATATTTGCTAAAACTAAATAAAATTAATGTTTTAAAAATGTTAACTACAAGCTTTCCTTCACAAAGCTGACTTGACCATTATCTTTCCTGAACTGGAACAAACATCTGAAACTATACCACTTTTCAGTAATAAAATTCCAGTTCACAGGGCTATCAGTAGAAGCAAAAAGTCATAGGAGAAATAAGAAAATAATTCATTTAGTCTAGTTCAGGAAATATGCTTGTGAGAGGATATTTTATTGTGCCAATGCTGCTCCCTAATTTTGTGGAGTTTCACAAAATCTAGATTGTGACTGGATGCCGTTTTGTTCAGACATTAGTTTTAACAGAAAATAGAAAAGGCAAGCATCATGTTGATTTATGGCTGTTTGAGAACCACTGCCTTTTTCTTCTTGCTAACTTTATCTCAACCCTGGACTTAATGAAAGGGTCAAGAAACAACAGAAAAGCCACCCAAATACCACAACAACAAGACAGAGCGCCAAGTTGTGTTATGAATTGCAATAAGGAGAAGACAGAAAAACAAGAAGACACTTTTAGTGATGAAGGACAATCATGCAATATGTGGGGAATATTCGACTTAATAAATCAGGAATTTTTTTGGATGTGGTTTTTCAAAATTTGCATTTTTAGGACATTATTTACATGTAGTCAATTACAATTGGAAAAAAAAGAAACAATATTACACATCACAAGATCAACCAAAAAAAGCAGGTCTGTTATAGGAAAAGAAAAATGTATAGGTCCTTATTCAAAAAGAATTGTCTAGATAATTTCAGTTACCTGGACAAAAATGTAATTAAATATTTTCTCCTTCTCACTGGCTAAATATTGCTCAGGTAAAAACAGAGGGGTGGGGTGGGGGATATTCCAGGGGAGAGGCTTACGTTTAGCTTGGTAATGCCAATATTAAGCACTACCTGGCAAAATGTACATGGCTTGGTCTGGCTGGAAAAAATATTGTCCTGAGGTTATCCAGGTATCTTGCTGATATCTGTCTGGGTGTAATTTGACCTTGTGATATCTTCATAAGTCCTCAATGGGGAGGTAAACCCATTTCCCAAAGATAACTCTCTAAGTCAAATTAAAGAAAAAGAAGTGATAACTAATCCAACAAAGGTGAATTTTCAAAATGTTACGTGCAGAAAATGCAGCATGTAGCCTCTACTTGTGTGTTCTGTATTTTATAAAAGTAAAACATATGTACATATGCTCACTTTTTATTATTATTTATTTATTTATTTAATGGTTTTTCTATACCGCCGCTCATCAAAGATATCACGTCGGTGTACTTTTATGTGCATGTGTAAGCATGTAAAAAAGTGGTGATCTGGGCCGCAGCTAAAAGTTACAAGTGTAAATTGCTATTTTAAAAGACATACGCTTACACTTTCCAACGTGCTCAAGTATTTTTACGCCTGCTATTTATCTGATGTAAGTGATATAAAAATGTTTATTGTATAGTACTGTGACTCTGAGCTTTTTTATTTTGATTCACTTGGGCCTCAAGAACATATGGTTGATTTATAAGATTTTTTACATTTTTGCACACAAAATTCACCTTCTGAAAAATGCATAAAAATGGAGGGTTATTGACTTGTGATTGAGAAAGAACCATCATAGGTCTTGTGAAAGCTTCTTACGTTTTTTCCTCTGTATACAGAACACGTAAAACATTCTTTCCTCAAAGTTATTTAGAAGCTCTCTACTGTCATAGGTCTAGATTTCAAAAGCCCTGCGCATGTAAATCCTCCCGGATTTACGTGCGCAGGGCACTCGCGCGCCAGCGCGCCTATTTTGCATAGGCCCCCGGCACGCAAAGCCCCGGGACGCGCATAAGTCCCGGGGCTTCGTAAAAGGGGCAGGAGGGGGCGTGTCCTGGGGTGTGTCCTGGGTCAGGGGGCGGGCCGGGAGGGCGGTCCCAAGTCCCCCAGCACTGCGGCCTGTGCCAGGGTATGCGATGCAGCGCGCGCAAGTTACGCCTGCTTCAAGCAGGCGTAACTTGCCCAACAAAGGTAGGGGGGGATTTAGGTAGGGCCGGGGGGGTCAGTTAGGTAGGGGAAGGGAGGGGAAGGTGGGGGGACGCAGAAGGAAAGTTCTCTCTGAGGCCGCTCCGATTTTGGAGCGGCCTCGGAGGGAACGGAGGCAGGCTGTGTGGCTCAGCACACGCAGGCTGCTGATTTTGCGCAGCCTTACGTGCGCCGACCCCGGATTTTATAAGATATGCATGGCTACGCGCGTATCTTATAAAATCCGGCGTACTTTTTAAAGATCTACCTCAGCGTATATTATATATGACCTGTTCTCACTTGGATTGTTTTTGATTGTATTTCTATATTATCACAAGCAAATTTACAATTATTGCATGCGTAAAATATACACAATTTAATAAAATGGGTAGAGAAAATATACATTTCCTGCAATATAAACATGCATACTTTTGAGGTAGAAATATGCAGTATTTTTTAACTGTATGACTTCCATATAGTTCTAAATAGTAGCATAAATCTCCTGGGGCCCACTTATACATGCAAATAGTGTTCCACAGACAGTTTTGAAAGTTTGGCTAAATATTTATTTTCCATTACTTCTTTAAAATTGTAAGTCCTCTAAAAGGTGACTACAAAAGAGAAACTTAAGGAAGCAATAGTATTTCATAGAACTGCCAAATCTTTCACAGAAATATTGAGTTAATTCCCAGATTGACTATAGTATAGTATTTATTGCTTTTGCTTACTAGAGAAAAAGTCAAGTCCTAAGTTTCGAAGTAGACTTATGATTACAAGCCTGCTATTGAGTAGGTCTAAAGTTAGCTGGTTATACTCATCTGGATAACTTTAATGTTATCAAGGGATATTCAGAAGTGCAAAAGTACCATTGAATATCCTGGCTAAGGGAATCATTTTCCAAGCAGATCGCACACGATAAGGGACGTTTCTCACGCGAAAAGTCCCTTATTGCGTGCGATACCAAGATCGGGGTGGAGTCGGGGTGGTGCCAGCCCCGGAAGAGGAGGAGTTGGGGTGGCACTGGGGCTGACACCGCGAAGACTTCGCCGACAGCGAAAGGTACACGTTTTTTTCGCTGCCATTTTCGCGTCGAATAACTACACCTTTTATGATACAGTTATTTGGTGTGACGACGGCAGTGATCGCACCGTGGAGGTGCGATCGCTGCCGGCTATCGCAGGACCACCCCCACCCCACCCCCGTTTCATGCCCCCGCCCCCTCTTACTGCGGGATTCAAAGAGCCCAGCGGTATTAGTAAATCCAGCCCTGAGTTAGGCCTAGATTCATCATTTTGCTATAATTTTCGCATGAATAGTGCCCAGAATAAAAAAAGGGTCATGGTTAGGGTAATTTTTGAGTTACTCGCAATGAGCGCTATTTTAGTGCTTCATATAGGTATTTTAATGTGAGTTAAATTTATCACTTTGCAGCTTGTGAAGTGCCCAGACAGGCATTTCCTTGTTTTGGGCTGATCCTGGAGAGAGAGATTCTTTATAAGGATCTCATATTAGTCAACTATTTAGGGTTTGGGGGACAGTTTTACATGCACAGGCAGACATACAAACAGCACAGTACATATCAGTGAACATTTGATGTGATTTGGGATGAAGAAAGGTACAGAAAGATGAGAATTCTACAATGTACACTCAACCTAGCTTGATGGACTGTCTACCCAGGTGCTATCAATCTAGGGCTTGAATTTATCTGTTGAATGGTTTTCTCTTATTTAGTTTTTTCACATTTTTTGCTGCTGTGCCTTACTTAAAACAATGTCTGAATTAATAAAGTTGTTTTCAGTGATGATGTGCTTTGCTTACATTGTTGTTATTTGAATTAATTTGCTGTTATTCTCAGTGATGAAATGCACCCATTTGACTGGTTACAGACTTGCCATTTCAGGATAAGAACTTTGGTTTCAATGTTCTCAATTTAGCCATTAGAGTGAAGTCAGACGCTTTGAAATGCATGTTCTGATGAAGAACTCTGCTGTGTGAATTTGTTGTGTGAACGATCCCTTGAAAGCTGATCTATGTTTGCTGATGCACGCTGCTTTGTGAATGAAATCCTGAATAAGAAAGCTTGTTCTTTGAAACCCGGCCCGTGTTGGGACAGAAGGGCAGCGTGGTAACAGATTTTCAGTGTCATTACAAATTGTGTCACTTGAAAAGATTTGGACACTGATGGCTTGATTTGGCTGCTGGCTTTATAAGATAAGTAATTAATTTTTACCTGCATAAAAATTGTGTATAAATAAGTGAGTTTTCATAAAAATAGGAGCAATGATTATATTTTATGGGGCTAAGCAATAATTTTTTTTGTCGTGTGAAGCTTTGCGATGCTATTACCCGAAAAATGTAGGTCCTTTAATCAATTATGTTGAGTACATTTTTGTAAAAAGGTTATTTTTGAAAAAGTCTTTTGCAAGATTTTTTGTAAGATTTGTTCATTAAACATTTTTGCGAATTTCTTGTGGGATTAAGTATCGCTGTTGGCTTAACTGTTTTTCCACATTGGACTCTTTTTGATTTAAAATATTTCCCAAACACCAATAAAATATTTCAAAAACAGGAGACCCATCAAATTACTAATAATGATGAAAAAAGTTCACCATTCTCCAACCTGAGAATTTTTTATTCTAGTCACCATAAAATATGAATAAATGTGCAGATAAAATCTGAGCTGGAAATCACAAGAAGCCAGACACTGTATATGAAAAAGAAAAAACATTACCTTACCATTCCTCATAAAACATCAAACAATAAAACCAAGGAATATAAAATATAATGGTAATAGCATACTAAAAAATTGAACAAATATTTCAAAACAGCTGACAAATAGAATATAAAATAATTAAAAACTCTATTTTTTATTTACTGTTTTAAAATATGTTGTTGATGTTTGGGAAACACATCAGATAACACCCAATAATAAAAAATAATAAAGATAAAATAATCTCATTTTCTCCATACCTGAGAATGTTCAATTTCTAGTCATCCTAAGATTGTTAAGATTGTTAAGATTGTTAAGAGAGAATGGACGTACAAGCTCTTTCTTCCCTCTGTACCACTTACACACATAGGGGTAGATTTTCAAATAGCGCGCATAGGCGTACTTTTGTTGGCGCTCCAGGCGCCAACAAAAGTATGCTGGATTTTAGTAGATACGTGCGGAGCCGCGCGTATCCACTAAAACCCTGGATCGGCGCGCGCAAGGCTATGAATTCTGTATAGCCGGCGCGCGCCGAGCCGCGCAGCCTACCCCTGTTCCCTCCAAGGCCGCTCCGAAATCGGAGCGGCCTTGGAGGGAATCCTCTAACACCCTCCCCTCACCTTCCCCTCCCTTCCTCTACCTAACCCACCCGCCTGGCCCTGTCTACACCCCCCGCTTACCTTTCTCCGGGGATTTACGCCTCCCGGAGGGAGAAGTAAATCCCCGCGCGCCAGCGGGCCTGTTGCGCGCCGGGACGCGACCTGGGGGGCGGGTACGGAGGGCGCGGCCATGCCCCCGGACCGCCCCGGGCCGTAGCCACGCCCCCGTACCCGCCCCCAAAATGCTGCCGACACGCCCCCTAAACGCCGCGATGACCGCGCCCGCCCCCGACACGCCCCCCTCGGAGAACCCCGGGACTTACGCGAGTCCCGGGGCTCTGCTCGCCTAAATCCGCCCGGTTTTGGGCGGATTTAGACGAGCAGGGCTCTGAAAATCCGCCCCATACAGAATGCATCCTCTCTCTTTCTCACAGAAATAGACAGCCAGAAACATGCTCCCCCTCTCTCTCACATACACACACACACACAGAAGCATGCTCCCTCTCTCATACACACACACAGAAGCACCCTCCCTCTCTCACATAGACAAAAACATAGAAGCACTTTCTCTCTCTCACTTATAACACATAGAAGCACCCTCCCTCTTTCCCATGTGCACACATACATAGAAGCACCCTCCTTCTCTCACATATACAGACACACAGAAGCACCCTCCCTCTCACACATAAACACACACACCTAGAAGCACACTTTCTCTCACACAAAGACACACACATGGAAGAACCCTCCCTCTTTCGCTCCCGGACCCCCGCTGGACTTTTGGCAAGTTTTGTGGGGGTCAGGAGGCCCCCCCAAGCTGGCCAAAAGTCCCTGGGGGTCCATCGGGAGTCCAGGAACGACCTCCTGCAGTCGAATTGTGTTGCCGTACGGCCGGCGCCATTTTGCGCAAAATGGCACCGGCCGTACGGCAAAACAACTCGAGTGCAGGAGGTCGCTCCCGGACCCCCGCTGTACTTTTGGCAAGTCTTGTGGGGGTCAGGAGGCCCCCCCAAGCTGGCCAAAAGTCCCTGGGGGTCCAGCGGGGGTCCAGTAGCGATCTCCTACGCTCGTGACGTCGGGGGACAAAAAACAAAATGGCGCCGGTGCTACCTTTGACCTGTCAGGGCAAAGGTAGCGCCGGTGCCATTTCTACAACGCACCGCAGGCCCGACAGTAAAAGATCACACCGGGACCCCCGCTCTGGACCCCAGGTAATTTAAGGCATTTTGGGGGGGTTCGGGAGGGTGGGGGATTTATTTTAAAGGGTCGGGGTGGGTTTTAGGGTTGTTTTAGTGTGCCGGTTTTTCCGCCCTCCCCCTTCCCCCGATTTACGATTTTTGACGATAAATCGGGGGAATTCCTATTGTATCGCGCTTCTAACGATTTTTGACGATTTAAAATATATCGGACGATATTTTAAATCGTCAAAAAACGATTCACATCCCTAGTACAAACTATTACAGGAAAAAAAAAATCCAAAGAAGATAAAAAGGCTGCAGCAGCATGGACTAAATGGCTTCATTCAGAGAAACCAGGAATGTCTTCAGAATGGAGAGCCTATGTCAACCAAGAACATCTTCAGAAGTGGACAACCCCTATCAATCTGAGAGTGAACATTTCTGGAGATATACACAAGGCACTGAAGATAACTTTCCACCAGCTCAAGAACAGAAAACTTTGCTCCTTGACCCGCCTGCTTGATTTCAATTATTCATCAAACTGGAATCTATCATCAGATGTATTCTCATTAAACATGTGGCAAAGCAGAGGAATCTTAGGCAGTATCCCTCTTCCAGTGATGGGAGGTCATCCCATATTGAATGGATATATAAAACACTAAAAAATAATGAAAAACAGCAAAGAAAATGGCTTTTTTTACAGTGGAAACAGAAAGGCATTATTTTGTTTCCCATGCTACTTGTTCTCCAATGATTTTGCCTTTTTATTTGCCAAAATAGATGAAGTATTTGCAAAATGTAAACAGCTTAATCCTAAAATACCCAATCATGAATCATCAGTAGAACACATTAACTACTGTACATCTTGAAAGAGTTTTGAAAATAAACTAGTAGCCAGAGGGCATATTGATGATTACTTGCAATGGTCGGTATCTACTTATTTATTTATTTATTGTACTTATACATCAGTATGATTCTGGAGAATCCAAATAGCATCATATTCTGAAAATGATTCTGTGGGAAATCATTTTTTTGTGTCAAAAATAATATAGCTCTTTATGGCTCTTGTGAAAGAATTGGTGACTCAACATGTCGAACTTTCTTGAACATTATTGAACTAGTAGGTCAGTTTGACAGTACTTTGAAAGAGCAGATATAAAAGTAAAAGAAAGGTTCTGTTTCATACTTTTCATTCCATATCAAAATTAGTTCAGCAGCATCTTGGCTTCAGGTGTAAGAAGCATACTAGAAGAAATAAAATCAGCCAAGTGCTTTTCTGGCTTGTTTGACAGCTCTCCTGACATTTCACATAAAAATCAAATGTGCCAGATTATAAAATAGGTGAAAATTATAGAGCATCAGTGCTTGCTTGAAGAAAGATTCATTGATTATATTGCTACACTACAAAAATAGGAAAGGGGCTTGCATAGGAAATAAAAACTGGATGCAGCTGGTTTGAATGTTCAGGATATGCGAGGGAGCGGATATGATAACTGAGAAAACATGGCTGGAAAGTATAAGGGGATACAAGCTGAACTTCTGGAAGAAAATCATCTGGCTGAATTTGTTCCTTTTGCTGCACACAGCTTAAGTCAGGAGGAGTGCATGCATCTATTGTAAATGTAACTATGATGTCATTTTTTGGGATTGTTCAGAAACTCTATACACTTTTCTTGACATCTCTCATCAATGCAATAAAAGGTTGGAAGTTTTGGACATTTCTCTGAAAAGCTACCAGGTGGTGTTCTAAAGCGGATATTATACATGCTTTAGAGTCACAACTTCAGGAAGTAACTGAAGTACTTGAAGAAATCTCCAAGGATATAAAGTTTGATTCTGTGCCAACTGCCCACTTCTACTCCGAGAAATGAAAAAGTTTCAAATTTGTTGTACTGTTGACAATATAGGAAATACTAAAGATGTGAATCGTGTGCCCGATCGTTTTAACGATCAGGTTTGGATGGAGGGAGAAAAAAAATTGGATTGTTAGAGATGTGAATTGGAATTGGTTCCAATTCCAATTCACATCGTTAATTTTTTAGTGAGGCCTGAGCAGATAAAAAAAACCCCTTTGCTCTCCCACCCTCCTGACCCCCCCCCCCCCAAATGTTAAATTTCCTGGTGGTCCAGTGGAGGGGGGGGGGGGTCCCAGCACGATCTCCCGCTCTCGGGCCATCGTCGCCATTTTGGCTACCACTGATAAAAATGGCGCCGATGGCCCGATAAAAAAAACCCCACCCCGATCCTTTACAAATTAACCCTTTGCTTCTCCCACCCTCCCGATCCCCCCAAAAACCTTTTACATGTACCTGGTGGTCTAGCGGGGGGTCCGGAAGCCATCCCTTCAATCATACCCTCGGTGCTGGACTGGTTTCAAAATGGCGACGATCGCCTTTGCCCTCACTATGTCACAGGGAGCGACGGTCGCTCCCTGTGACATAGTGAGGGCAAAGGCGATCGGCGCCATACTGGCAGTCGATCGCCTTTGCCCTCACTTTGTCACAGGGAGCGACGGTCGCTCCCTGTGACATAGTGAGGGCAAAGGCGATCGACACCATTTTGAAACCAGTCCAGCTCCGGCACCGGCACGGAGGGTATGATTGAAGGGATGGCTCCCGGACACCCCGCTAGACCACCAGGTACATGTAAAAGGTTTTTGGGGGGGTCGGGAGGGTGGGAGAAGCAAAGGGGTAATTTGTAAAGGGTCGGGGTGGGTTTTTTTGTTATCGGGCCATCGGCGCCATTTTTATCAGTGGTATCCAAAATGGTGCCGATGGCCCGAGAGCGGGAGATCACGCCAGGACACCCCCCCCCCCCCCACTGGACCACCAGGTAATTTAACATTTTGGGGGGGGTTTGGGAGGGTGGGGGAGGGTAAAGGATTGGTTTTAAAGGGTCAGGGTGGGTTTAGGTGTTGTTTTGGTGTGCCGGTTTTCCCGCCCTCCCCCCAAATAATTCCCGTACTCGATTTAACGATTTTTCATGATAAATTGAGGGAATTCCTATTGTATCGAGTCCCTTACCGATTAATGACGATTTTAAACTTATCAGACGATAATTTAAATCATTAAAAAACGATTCACATCCCTAGGAAATACAAAGAGATAGATGCCTGTAGTCTTTTTCAATTCCTTTATTGAAGTGGAGACATAAAAGATAGCCTGACTCTGGCCGAGTTTCGCCGTTTAGAACGGCTGCCTCAGGGGCTAAAAAATGAATAATATAAAACAATATTAAAAAGAATCCAATCATACAACAATAAATAAATAAATAAATAAATTACTAGATAAATAAATCTAAAATATGTATATAACAACTTATCAAAATATTTATTTATAAAAATATTGTAGAGACGGTGACATTTAGAAAAATATTTTTATAAGATCTTCATGGTTAATACAAATGTACTAATCAAATGAGACAATATTGGTATAGTGTATTAATGTACTCATACAAATGATGAGGGACTGTATTACCTTGTATGAACTGTTATGAGTTCCCAATTTAGTTCAGGTAAAGTATGTATATGTGAATTGTATTTGCATCTGTATTATCCGCAACAGTATTCAATCTATGACAATGTAAAGAATAAAAAATGTTTTTAAATGGAATTGACAATATTCAAATAAGCTCAATGTTAATCTAGTATATATAATATATGATCATGAAAACTATATATAGAGCTATGAATTTGTATTCATTCTAAATCTGATCATTATGAGGTGTCTATAAGTTTAAAAAATTTGACAAATACACTGATCCAGTGTTACAACCAATACCATTAATACTATTATCATAAACCTTCATAAATGAGTTACTGAATGGTTAAAACTACATGTAAAACATCCTTAAGTGTAAATAAATCATAAATGAAACTGAGTGAAAATTGTTTATTATTGAGACCAAATTATTTAAATTCATTAAGTAGAATCTTAATGAACCTAGTGAACAAAAAATTAAAATGAAATAAACAATTATGAGTATACCTTGAAAAGTTCTGTAACCTGAAATTTGTATTGACTATGCTGAATGATTTGACAGTCAGGCAGTGATCATGTATTGAAAACATAATCATTTGTGTAATTATTACATGAAGTGAATATAGTGTGTCAAAGTAAGTGAAAAGTGTTATATGTGAATAAAAAAAGTTCATTTATTTATTTCACATATGACAAATTAATCAATTATAGTGTATCCTTTATAACAAATGATTTTAAAAATCTTATTAAAGAATATTGCTAATCAACTGAACATGTTAAAATTAAAATGCTTATCTATTAAAATAAAAAATGTGTGACAAAAAAGTGATGTGTAATTCACATAAAAGCATGCAACCCCACTAGATGTTAAAAACCATAGAGTGTGACTGCTATATTGATAAAAATCAATATCTTTTAAACTAATCTAAGTGCAAATCGTAACATTAATTGTTTCACAAATGTTTAAAATGTCTATAAAACTATATAATAAATTTGACTTATGAGTGAATGAATGTAAAAAATGAATAGAAAAAGAAATTAATGACCAATGTTGTGTAAGATCTTGATTTTTTACTAAAATCTTCTATATATATTGTACTAAAGATAAATGTCGAATGCTATACCTATATCTGATTATGTTCTGTATTGTGAACATGGCAGCGGGAAACGACTAAGCAGTGCCTGCGACCATTGTGAATAGTGTTGTGTTTGCATATTTCACTGAAACGATTTATGCAAAAAGAAAATTATTCGAACAAAAGGATGCAGTCTGAATATATACATGATAACTAAATAGATCTTCAAAACACGGCAGACTGTAAAATATAGCAGCCATATTGATTCAGATTGTTTTCTTTGCATCAGATCAAAAAAATGTTTTTTTTGGATCAAAAAATTTTTTTATTTCTCACAATTTCTGTTGCAACTGAGTTCATTTTTATCTAATCTTTCATAATCAAATTGATCCATCAAGAAAAAAAATTGAAATAAGAAATATAGGTGGAAAATAATTTGATTACTATCACAACTTGTGAAGCATTAGAAATATGGGGGGACTCGTCTGAATTTAAAACTTATATTCCATTCAAACATTTGAATGCAAATACCAAAAAAAAGCGGGTAATAAACATTGCATATAATGTACTTTTTAATAACCCTTCGTCATTGTCAAAACGTCGGGACTCGGCTAAGCATGAACAGCTGATAATTAATAAAGGATGTGCTTCCATAGTGATTAATGCAAAGCGGAAAATATTTGTCTCACAAAAAAAAAGGGGGGTGTCAATCCATACACTGTAATTCAAGGAACTGACTAACATATAAAAAGAATAAAAATAAAGCATATTGACGTACTACGGAAAAATATCAAAGTTCATGTTATATCTAATTACAGCCTATAAACCAAAAAACTTAATTTACCTTATATTGCACTGTAGGACATGGGTCTCCACTTGAAATGCCAAACATTAGGACTGCTGTAACTTGAACGCCTTTAAAGACGATTTTCACACCAAAATTGAGCTGTCAATCAAATTACCGACTATGTCCAAAATTATTGTGAAAAGATGCAAAAAGAATGGTTTCAATAAAAAATGTCATTAAAAAACCTAATGAAAGATGAAACTGCTGTATTTTATATATATTTTTGTGAAAAGGAAACACGGAAGTCAACTGTCAATCATCATGGGGGCGTGTCTATGATGTGACAGCGCGTATGAAATGAGTGTTACGGCAAATTGCATGATTTCCCTTAATTACTAAGTCAAAATTATAGAGAATGATATGTATATAACAAGTGTATCATTCAAAAAAATATAAAAAAATGTTTACACTTAAAATGTCAAGTATGTAAACTCTTGTGTTGTTGAATTTGTGAATATTTGAAATATGAATAAAGTGATGTAGCAAGCTTAAATTGATTAAAAAAATATTTTATGAAAAAAAAAATTTTATTTTGGAAATTTTTTTTTAAAGAAATTCCTTCTAGATTTAATGTTGAACAATTTTTGAATAGACATAAACAAATATAGAAAACCACAATTAAAATTAGAATGAAAACTGTTGCGGATGACTCCAATCGAAAGTATTAAGAACCCAAAATATATGTACCTGCACATTTGATTAATTAGTGTTACAACATAACCTGTTCTTTGACTCCATGGCAGACCATTGCATTGGGACTTTGCCAGATCCCTGGCCTAGACAAAGGCCCAGACATTGGCCTTAGCATCGAGCCTAGATTTGGGCTGGTCCAATCATTTGATTGGGGCAAGGTCAGGTCAGCACCATTTTGAAAAATGAAACCAACCAGGCCAAGAGCTTGGGGCTCTCTGGCACCATCTTGGGATCCTCAGCAATTTTTTTAAGGTTTGGGGGTAGGGGAGGGGGGTTTAGGGGTGAATGCCCTAACAACTGGTTTTGAACATTGGGTTGGAGGTTAAAGGGAGGACCATGGCTACCAAGATTTCAAAGGAAAGGGAGGTGGAGGGTACTTTATGTATTGAAGATAGTGTTGGGGGCGGGAAGGCTGTTGCCACACTAGCAATTTTTTAATTTATTTCACTTTTGGGTGTCAGGGCTACCTTGAGTGTCATCCCTGGGTGAGCTGGGTGTCAGCCTTGAATCCTGCTACATTTTTTCCTTTTTCAGGTATTTTTTAAAAAATTGCATTGGCCCTTTAAATCTAACGTGGGAGTCTTGGGAGCCATGATAGGGTCCGAGGGTTCCAATGTTCGATTTAAAAATTCCCCAGGAGGTGCTGTTAATTTATCATGGCTGGCCAGTTTCTAATTCGTTGTGATAAATTACTAACATGAAATTGCCTTTTAATGAGCTGCTTTGCATGGATTTTCAAAATATATGCATGCAAATCACATGCAAAGCAGCTCATTGCAGTACAGGAGATAATCTGGACAGGGCCATGCAAAATATTTTGACGATATCACCGTCATAAGGCTGTATCATGTGATAAAAAGTTAATATCGTTCAATATATGCTGTTTAACATGGGTTACAGCCCTATTGTGCCCGGATGCATCTCCAAGAATGTTTTTACCTGAGGCAACGGAGGATAAAATGATTTACCCAAGGTCACAAGGAACAGCAGTGGGATTTGGATCTTTGGATCTCCTTGGTTCTTTTGGATCTCCTTGGTTCTTTTTTAATTAAAAATATATATATATATATTCCTCACAGCCTTAGAAAAGTAATTTAGGAACATGCAAGGAACATGCAAGGAAAGGTGTTAACAGAGCATTCTTCAAAAAAATGCTCTGTTAACACCTACAAACACCGATTTAACCAAATGCATATGTCTCTTGCAACTCAGACCTGAATATATTTACTGCTGTTTGAGTCAGGGGTAACTCCAGCTATATCCATAAGGGGTAATCTTCAGAAGCATATACACGCATAAAACACAGTTGTACGCAATAAATAGGCTTTTTGTAAACAAGCTTTGGGGATTGTATGTGTAAAAGTACATGCAGAAGAGAGTTTTACACTTACGTGTAGAGCCAAAAGGCAATCCCGGGGTGGAGTTGGGGGCGAGGAAATAATTTATGTGCATACATTTAATCTTCACATATTTGAGTGGAAATGCCCATGTAAACATTTATGCCTGCCCGCTACCAGGTGTAAATGTGCATGCCTGAGCCATGCTAAGGTATGCATGGTCCCACTAATTTTCAAAGTGAACTCACACTTGTAAGTCTTCATTAAAAATTTGAGCTGATGTCTGCATGTACATAAGCCTTACATGGGCTGTAATCATAATTGGGTTCATAATGTTGTCTGTCTTGTGTTTCCATTCTACCAGGATAGCATCACATTCTCAGTTCTCAGCAGTCTTTGCCTAGGCAAAATATTAAGCTGCTACAGAAAACTTTTTGTCCATTGCTGTAAAATATCCAGAAACTCCGGCACTCACAAAATACCTATAAATGGAAAGCCAAAAAAGGGTTTAAAGGTGACTGATCTAAACTGGCCATCATTTCTACATATTCTTGGGATTCTGTACTACTATGATGGAGTCTAAATTCTCCACTAGCAAATCAGGGTCAGGCCCCAAGGAAAGTGCCACTGCAATAGATTTTTCAAAAGAAAGAGAAAGAAAAAGAAAACACAGCAATGCCCTGTGAGTAGGATTCCAGTAAAGAGGGATAGTCAAGGCCCCACCCAACCTTCAGCAGAGATCTTGTAACTGAGTAGGATGAAAGAAAATGTGAGCCAGGAAGCCTGGGGAGAAAATAATGAGCAGACTGAGCACAGTTCTAAGCAGCAGAGCAGACCACAGAATCATAGTGGGTTGGGAAAAGATTATCTTAGAGGAGAGAGAGAGAGGAGGTGGGTCATAAGCTGCTTCCAAGGAACCGAGAGACTTTTGCTTCCCTAGCTGCTACTGCCCAAACTTAAGAGGAAAGAATAGGCTGCCCAATGTTGCTTCCTTAGGAGTGAAAATCAGGAACTGTGAGGACAGAAATTTATGGTTGAATAAAACAGAGAATGCCATAATGTCTCTCTATCGCTCCATAGTTAGACCGCACCTTGACTACTATGGACAATTCTGGTCGCTGCAGCTTAAAAAAAAAAAAGATATATCCCGTTGTGTGTGGAGAGAGGGGCGGACACAGACCTGCTTGGCCCGGCGTTTGGTGAATACTCTTTAACAACCAGCAACAGCTGTGGGACTTACTTTCTGCTGACGTCATCTGCCAGAGACCATGAGGTTAAAAGCCCGCAGGACTGCTGTGAGTGTGGGCCCATTGTGTGTGGAGAGAGGGGCGGACACAGACCTGCCTGGCCCAGCGTTTGGTGAATACCCTTTAACAACCAGCAACAGCTGTGGGACTTACTTTCTGCTGACGTCATCTGGCAGAGACCACGAGGTTAAAAGCCTGTGGGACTGCGGTGCACCGCAGCCGCCAGCACGCTGCCTAAGCTGCACATGCCGAAGGGGCGTGCGGCGACTTAGATCGGCTTTGATTGGTTTTGAATGTAATTTGGATTTTTATGGGGCGTAAAAGAAAAGCAAAGTTTGTTGCTTCATCTCCTGCTCCACAGATAATCGGCCCCATGGAGGCACACGTTAATAGGATTTTGCCACAAAGGGACGGTAGTAGGGACATATCAGATGTCTCACTAAGTCCCGGCATAGGCCCAACACCTTTACAGCCCCCCGTTGGAACATCTGGAGGAACTGTTATTGTTGGTAATGAAGCAAATGTAATTAACTTAGAAATGTTTTTGCAGTCACCGAGAGTTGCTACGTCCCCCTGCTTGGGGCTAGATCAGCAAGAAGCAGGTGATGGAACACCAACGATTACCATTGGTAGTGCACGGATTACTATCATTGACACATCCAATGTAACCCTTGGGGATCTGTGGAGGATGCTGATCAAGCTGGATTCCAATGTTTCTCAAATGAACTCCTCCTTTGATGCTTAAGTTAATGGAAACAAAATAGTTATTAGGGATGTGAATCGTTTTTTGACGATTTAAAACAATCGTCAGATATATTTTAAATCGTCAAAAATCGTTAGAGCCGCGATACAATAGCAATTCCCCCAATTTATCGTCAAAAAATTGTAAATCGGGGGAGGGGGGAGGGCGGGAAAACTGGCACGCCAAAACAACCCTAAAACCCACCCCGACCCTTTAAATCAAATCCCCCACCCTTCCGAACCCCCCCGCCAAAATGACATAGTGAGGGCAAAAGTAGCGTCGGCGCCATTTTGAATATTGGCAATACGGCCCAAGTGCAGGAGGTCACTCCCTGACCCCCGCTGGACTTTTGGCAAGTCTTGTGGGGGTCAGGAGGCCCCCCAAGCTGGCCAAAAGTCCCTGGGGGTCCAGCTGGGGTCCAGGAGCGATCTCCTGCACTCATGACATAGGGTGACAGGAACCAAAATGGCGCTGGCGCTACCTTTGCCCTGTCATATGGTAAGGGCAAAGGGCCACCAGCGCCATGTCTATTAATGCAGCCGTGGCCCGAGAGCGGGAGATCGCGCCGGGATCCCCCCCACCCCCCCACTGGACCCCAGGTAATTCAAAACATTTTTTGGGGGTTCGGGAGGGTGGGGGATTTGTTTTAAAGGGTCGGGGTGGGTTTTAGGGTTGATTTGGTGTGCCGGTTTTCCCGCTGATTTACGATTTGACGATTTTTTAACAAAAAAAACCATGACGATCAGATTTCCCTCCCCCCCCCCAGCCAAAATCGATTGTTAAGATGATCGATCACACGATTCACATCCCTAATAGTTATAAAAGAACAGGGTAAAAGATTAAATGATATAGAATCATCTGTTAAGAGTTTGTCCATAGAAGTAAATAATATAAAAATGTTGGAAAATGCACATACATCTGATAACATGATATTACATACTGTTACGTGAGGGATGTTTTAGTGTGCCCTTGGGCCTCAGTCCGACCCCAGATGGATCGAAGACCGAACCGAGGGTTGACGGTGTGTTCCACCATGGCTGACGGTCTTACCCTCTGCCAGGCCTGCAAGCTCCCATGGCCTACAACAGATGATGTTGGAATGTGAATGGTCCACCAACCATTCCAAGCCGTTTTGGTCCTGCTGCATGGAACAGCATGGAACAGCAGACCTGGCTTGAGGTCGAGGGCAGACGGGCCTTGACACGAAGACATGACAGCAGAATCGATGCAACGGCATCGCGGATGAAGACATGACAGCAGGATCGATGCAATGGTATCACGAATGAAGACATGACACCAGGATCGATGCAACGGCATCGCGGACAAAGACTTGACACCAAGCTGGTGCGAAGACATTACGGACCAGTGGTAGATGCGACGGCATACCGGACCAGGGTCGATGCGACGACATCAGGAACGAGACGTGATACCAAGAGTGATGCAACGGTATCCAGGACAAGACGAGGAACTGACGAAGTCCAGACAAGACGAGAAGCTGGGCGGAAGGACATTGGCACTGTCTCTCAGGGCGCCCTACTCAGCCCACCTGCGGCACTGAGTCGCGGACCACCCTGTCCTACTGCGCGCCCTACACAGCCCAAGGAGACTGGTCACAGACCACACTGGGAGCAGGACAAGCGCAGGGAAGGAGTCCAGTCGAAGCAGAACTCTAACAACGGAGCTGATGTCATCCGAAGCTCCACCAGCAGCTGGCAGGACATGACAGCTCAAGAACCCAGGACACCAGTCCACCTGTAGGCTAGTCCATGGCCTACAGGACCAAAAGGCTCAGGAGCGTTGATGACACAGCAAGGGGTAGAACATCAATGAACCTGGGACATCAGGAAACAGAACATCAAGACGAGACACCAGGACACCTGGACAGGGACCTCAGGTATGAAGACATAACTTGACATGGCATGACAACAAGAACTCCATGGAGAATATGAAAGAAGACCTGATGGAGCTCTGGTAGACAGGAGCCTCCAGAGTGAAGCAACTCCGATGCAAGGCGAAGACTAACTGACGGAGCAGCCCTTTATAGGTCTGAAGCAGGAAGTCCACTCCCTAGGTGGGGCCAGCACACTTCCTGTGCCTGGCCCTTTAAATCTTACAGAGAGGCGTGTACTGGCACCTAAAGAGCAGGAAGCAGGGCTGTCCAGGACCGTGGACAGCGGCCTGCACGATGCACAGCGTTAGAATCAGCAGGGCTGGCCTGGGACGCAGGCCCAATGATGGTAGCGGCACCAGCCGCTGCAGGAGATCCCGGGGGCAGCTCCAGCCGCTATTCCCACCTGGGGATGTGGCCTCCAGGCCGCGAAGATCACAAGGAAGCTGGCGGTGGCTCCCAGCTGCGAAGATGGTCAAGCGAAGTCCGTGGCTCCTGCCGCGGCGAAGACATGACCCCAGGGCGGCCTCCGGGCCGCATGAGACAGCAGAGTCCGTGGCTCCGGCCGCGTGGGAAGGCCAACGGCAGCATCCTGCCGCGTCGGCTGAAGAGAAGCAACAAATGGTGAGTGCCTGCTCGCGGGGAGACCCGCGGGCAGCGCGAATCATAACACATACAGATATGGAAAATCTAGAAAATCTTATTAGAGCAAAAAATTTACATTTCGTAAATTTTCCATACACTAGACTGCTCTCACCATATGAGATGTTTGTGAAATATTTGATGGAAATTCTTGCATGTGAAGAGGTACCATCTATTTAAAAAATGTATTACTTTCCTATTCAAATGAGTAATATAACTGGGAGGGAGGATGAGAGAACACCAGGTATATCTACTTTTTTGGAGGAATCCATCGATGTCATAAATAAGAGAACTACTATGTTTGTATCCTCTGTATTAGAAAGGGAGAAAGAGATTATGCTTGATAAATCCTTTAAAAATAAAGATATATTATTCTGTGGGCAGAAGGTTTTCGTTTTTCCTGATGTTTCCAAGCCTACTCAGGTTAGGAGAAAACAATTTTAACCTTGAAAAATAAAACCTTGGAATTGGGAGCTACATTTTTCTTGAAATATCCTAGTAAGTAGAGATGTGAATCGTGTGATCGATCGTCTTAACGATCGATTTCGGCTGGGGGGGGAGGGAATCAGATCATCGCAGTTTTGTTTTTTTAAATATCGTGTAAATCGTAAATCGGGGGAGGGCGGGAAAACTGGCACACTAAAACAACCCTAAAACCCACCCCAACCCTTTAAAATAAATCCCCCACCCTCCCGAACCCCCCCAAAATGTCTTAAATTACCAGGGGTCTAGTGGGGGGTCCCGGTGTGATCTTCCACTCTCGGGCACACTAAAACAACCCTAAAACCCACCCCGACCCTTTAAAATAAATCCCCCCCCCTCCCGAACCCCCCCAAAATGTCTTAAATTACCTAGGGTCCAGTGGGGGGTCCCGGTGTGAAGTTCCACTCTCGGGCCACGGGTGCGTTGATAGGAATGGCGCCGGCGCTACCTTTGCCCTGTCATATGACAGACTAACACATATATTGTGACATCAATATAATTTCAATAATCTTTATTAGTGAAAATATAAAACACACTCACAAATTACCCATAATACCCCACACAATAGATATTATATTTCAATAAAACATCATACCATATTCAAACATCACCCATACAACACCTATCACACATACATTACACATTCAACCTCTCATAAAAACCATTTCTCAATTTCTAAACAGTCAAATTAAACATTAAATACAAATCTTTTCATTACACAACATCAAATGTAGATACAATACACTTTTTTAAGCAGAAAGAGTTATATTGCACATTAATCCTTGCGTTACAAGAACGTCAATCCTCTTGATCTTTTTGTTCTCTCTCCAAATTAAACATTAAATACAAATCTTTTCATTACACAACATCAAATGTAGATACAATACACTTTTTTAAGCAGAAAGAGTTATATTGCACATTAATCCTTGCGTTACAAGAACGTCAATCCTCTTGATCTTTTTGTTTTCTCTCTACATGTTTCGCCTTCCTTCAGGCTTCTTCAGGAGAGCTTTCAAACAATCTCCCACTGCTCATGTATCCAACATCTATTTAAAGGGTTCTTCTAAAACATTTGCACACAAAAAATATCATCAAAATTCAATTTAAACATATTTTATATCAAAATGATCAGTTAAATAACTTTTTCAAAAAAGCTCTCATACCTGCACGTCCCACAGAACTTGCCCAGACGTACAGATCAGCACATCCCCGATTTTTATCAAAGCGTGTCAATTTTTCAAAAGCATTGAAAACACAACCCTTTGAATATTTCTGAACTGAAAATAGAACGAATCAGAACAATTTCAAATCAAAAAACTTCCCACAGGAGTATACCAATATGCCAAACAATCAAAAAATCCTCACCTTCTTTATCTTGGGCAAAAAAACGCCGTCACCTCATCTCAGAAAAAACGCCGCCATCGAGTGAATCAACGGAAGTGGTCTAGCCCTTTCTCTTACAACCTTTTAAACCAGGCTACACCAATCAGGACTCAGCCTAGATGAACTTCGTTTTTTTGTGCTTCAGAAAGTCTCTGTTAGACGGGGGTGGTAATATAAACAAAATATTGTTGCAAAAAGAACAACGATGGATTTTTAATCTACAGACTCTATGGCCAAAAGGATTAAATGATAGGATTGATTGGGTTACATGTTTTTAGGTTTCACTTGGGCTACAAAGCTTTATTGATTGATTGATTGGTTAAAACTGTCTGGCTTGGGGGTGGTGAAGGTTTTTTGGATGGGGGTGGAGTTAGTTGTAGGCTGAGTCCTGATTGGTGTAGCCCGGTTTAAAAGGTTGTAAGAGAAAGGGCTAGACCACTTCCGTTGATTCACTCGATGGCGGCGTTTTTTCTGAGATGAGGTGACGGCGTTTTTTTTGCCCAAGATAAAGAAGGTGAGGATTTTTTGATTGTTTGGCATATTGGTATACTCCTGTGGGAAGTTTTTTGATTTGAAATTGTTCTGATTCGTTCTATTTTCAGTTCAGAAATATTCGAAGGGTTGTGTTTTCAATGCTTTTGAAAAATTGACACGCTTTGATAAAAATCGGGGATGTGCTGATCTGTACGTCTGGGCAAGTTCTGTGGGACGTGCAGGTATGAGAGCTTTTTTGAAAAAGTTATTTAACTGATCATTTTGATATAAAATATGTTTAAATTGAATTTTGATGATATTTTTTGTGTGCAAATGTTTTAGAAGAACCCTTTAAATAGATGTTGGATACATGAGCAGTGGGAGATTGTTTGAAAGCTCTCCTGAAGAAGCCTGAAGGAAGGCGAAACATGTAGAGAGAGAACAAAAAGATCAAGAGGATTGACGTTCTTGTAACGCAAGGATTAATGTGCAATATAACTCTTTCTGCTTAAAAAAAGTGTATTGTATCTACATTTGATGTTGTGTAATGAAAAGATTTGTATTTAATGTTTAATTTGACTGTTTAGAAATTGAGAAATGGTTTTTATGAGAGGTTGAATGTGTAATGTATGTGTGATAGGTGTTGTATGGGTGATGTTTGAATATGGTATGATGTTTTATTGAAATACAATATCTATTGTGTGGGGTATTATGGGTAATTTGTGAGTGTGTTTTATATTTTCACTAATAAAGATTATTGAAATTATATTGATGTCACAATATATGTGTTAGTCGTTAGTTGGTTTGTGATATTAGAATAAATTGCCAGGATTGGGTATCCTGTCATATGACAGGGCAAAGGTAGCGCCGGCGCCATTTTGGTTCCTGTCCCCCGACGTCACGAGCGTAGGAGATCGCTACTGGACCCCCGCTGGACCCCCAGGGACTTTTGGCCAGCTTGGGGAGGCCTCCTGACCCCCACAAGACTTGCCAAAAGTCCAGCGGGGGTCCGGGAATGACCTCCTGCACTTGAATCGTGTTGCCGTAATGCAAAATGGCGCCAGCCATACGGCCGGCGCCATTTTGCAGTACAGCAATATGGCCATACGGCCGGGGCCATTTTGCAATACTCGTTGCGCCGGTGCCATTTCTATCAACGCACCCGTGGCCCGAGAGTGGAACATCACACCGGGACCCCCCCCCACTGGACCCCAGGTAATTTAAGACATTTTGGGGGGGTTCGGGAGGGTGGGGTATTTATTTTAAAGGGTCGGGGTGGGTTTTAGGGTAATTTTAGTGTGCCGGTTTTCCCGCCCTCCCCCTTCCCCTCCCCCTTCCCCCGATTTACGATTTTTGACGATAAATCAGGGGAATTCCTATTATATATCGCCTTTAACGATTTTTGACGATTTAAAATATATCGGACGATATTTTAAATCGTCAAAAAACGATTCACATCCCTACTAATAAGTGTTTTATTAATTTTAAAGGGAAAAAGTATATTTTTTCCGAACCTTCACACCTAGAAACATTTTTGAAGGATAAAAGTGATATGAGTTTGGGTAAGGTAGGATCAGCAGTGTTAAGCCAGAAAGAATAGATTAAAAACTGTCCCTCGATCTCTTTTGTGAATTCGTAGTAATTATTTATGTTGGGCTGCCCCCTATTATTGTATTAAGTGTAATGGTTATTACGTTTTATTTTAAGATGGACAAGGATCTTGATTATATTGTATTACAAATTGTTATGCTGTTTACTTACATTATGCACAGAGATGTGATTTTGTTTAAACAAATGAAATATTCAATAAAGAGAAAATTATTAAAAAAAAAAAAAAAAAAGATATAGTTGCACTGGAGAAAATACAGAGAAGGGCGACCAAAATGATAAAGGGCATGGAACGGCTCCCCTATGAGGAAAGGTTAAAGAGGTTAGGGCTGTTCAACCTGTAGAAGAGACAGCTGAGGTGGTATGTGATAGAAGTATATTAAATCATGAAAGGACTTGAAAGGGTGAATGTGAAATGGTTGTTTACACCTTCAGAAAATACAAGCTAGCTAGTAGCACATTTAAAACAAATCAGAGACAATTATTTTTCACTCAAGGCACAATGAATTAAGCTCTGAAATTCTTTGCCAGAGAATGAGGTTAAGCAAGTCAGTGTAGCTGGGTTTAAAAAAGGTTTTTATAAATTCCTGGGGGAGAAGTCCATAAATTGCTATTAATCATGCTGATTTAGGGAATAGCCACTGCTTATTACTGGAATCTATTTAATGTTTGGATACTTGCCAGGTACTTGTAAACTGGACTGGCCACTGTAAGGCAACTTCTTATTGTTTTAAAAGTAAGAACTTTCAGGCCCTACCTGCCCAAATGGAGTAAGAGAATCTGTAAAAACTAGAGGCACTGCTTTCTGTTAGAACTCTAGGCAGCCTATAGAAGATCAAAACAGCATTCCAGGCAGAGAACATACAGGATTATTTACAGTTTCAAATATTTTCTCAATTTTTACATACCTACATCAACACTCAGAAAGAGCTGTCAAGATTAAATAGCTTAAACTGCAAGGAAGCCAACCAGATAAGCTGAGACCCACTGGCACTAGAATACTGCCAAGACAATTGCAGTTCTATACACTGTATAAATCTTCTCAACACTCCAGTCATGTACCAACTACATGCTGAGGATGAACATCAAAGCCTTAGGAGGGCACACAGTAAGGAGTGCAATAACTCCCCCCCCCCGGGAAGAACCACAAAGGAAGAAAAAAGGATCAGTCCTCCTTTAGATGAGGTGAAAAAGGGGGGGTGAAGGATAAAGTGATTTGCCTATGCATAAAGTAACCTCCCATATCACCAGCCACATCTCTCAAAGCTCTGTCAGAACTCCTGGAACTTGGCATTGGCTAATCAGAAGCATGTTATATAGAGGGCAGGCAGAACAAAGAGACAGAGGAGGAGTTCTGTGCACTGCTTGGCATATTGCTGGCAGCATCCTAAAGAAGAGTCTGAAAGGCAGCTTCCTCTTATCACACACAACCTTTCTGCTTCATATTGGTGTTGCACATTTTCCACTTGCCTGTAATTCCTCTATACTTTCCCCCCACAGGCTTTCTCTCACTCCCACATGCTGTCTTGCTCAAGCACAGGCTCTCACTGTCACATGCTGTCTCTCTCACACACACAGAGGCTCTCTCTTTCTTATTTTCCCACCTTCCCTTTATTTTTCTCCCTTTCTTATTTTTTTTCTTATTTCTTATTTTTTGCTAATTCCTTTTATATTGCCTTTTTTTCTATTTCTTTTCTCTCCATCTGTCTTCTTCCCTCAAACACACAGTCAGGTTCTCATTCTCACATGCTTTCTCTCTCTCTCTCGCTCTCTCTCTCTCTCTCACACACACACACACACACACAGGCTCTCACTGGCACAATGTGTTTGAGTATCACACACACAGGCTCTCTCTCACTCCCACATGCTGTCTTGCTCAAGCACAGGCTCTCACTGTCACATGCTGTCTCTCTCATACACACAGAGGCTCTCACATGCTGCCTCTCCCACACACACACACATTCTCTCAACTCACTCTCACACACAGTCTCTCAACTCATCTCATACACGCACACATACACACTCTACAGGCCCTCAGCCTCTCTCTCACCTCTGGGCCTCTTCTTTACAGGTCACCACAGGATGGGCTCTGCAGTGGCCCTGTTCTTCTTGGGCCGCGCTGCTCCTCTTCTGCACGTGGCTGAAGCCCCTCCTCCTTCCTGCCCACATGGCTCCAGCACCATTTTCTTCCGGGGCTGCGCAAGCAGGAAGGAGGAGGAGCACCTGCAGTGGCTAATGCTCCTCCTCCTTCCGGGGCTGCGCGGGCATGAAGGAAGAGGAGCACCTGCATGTTTATACGCAACCTTTTTCTTCAGACCGTGGTGACGTGAGCTCCACCACGGCCCTGCTGATCTTCTTGCTGTATGTATCAGGCACACAGCACAGCAGTAGTTCACTGCTCAGCCGTGACGTGCTAATTGGCTTTTCAGGTCATGCCTCCTCCCTTTTGGGGTTGGAGGAGGCGGGTCTCCAACCTCGCCCTGCCTCCCCGCAGCAGCAGCAGCCAATGAATGGCAGCCGGGGAGAGTGGCGCCACGGACCGGCAAAAAAACCCCAACGGCCCGGTCCTGGTCCGCGGACCAGTGGTTAGGGACCCCTGCCTTAGGCTATTCATGCCACTTTGGTGCCACTTTGCCACAGTCTAAGTACCTTGGAGCTCTTTTCTCATTCTGATGATTTCTCCCCAGAAGTTTCATCAGAATTGATAAGAAAACCCCAATTCTGCAGCCAAAAATAGGCTGCAAATACTTCCCCCATTGACTTTAATGGCAAAACGAAAAACAAATGAAACTAATAAATGAATTGGTTTTCCCCCCTATGAAACTAATGAAACACATTTGGGTCCCAGCGAAACAAAAAACTAAACGAAACAAATGTTTTCCTTCTGCACATCCCTATGGCTGGCTGCAGAATATATAAATCATCAATCAAATGTATGTTTCTGTTCTATATTGTGCTCTACCATGGTGCTTCTAATTTATTCTCAACATTTGTTTGGTTCTATCAACATGTTAAAAAAAAAAAAAAAAAAAAAGAACACACATCTTGTATTAAAACTTCTTAATTGGAAGCTCCCATGCTAGAACACTGTATACAAGAGAAACATACATTTGATGATTTACAATGAACAGTCATTGATCAGGTCAAGATGCATTGGAGAGGAGCAGATTGTGATGCTTTATTAAATCAGATGGAACAGGAATGGATTTTTCCATTGCATACTTTATCACCAGAAGGATTAAATACAGAAAATGACGAGTAATTTTCATGAATGAAAATAATTAGATATCTTTTTTTTTAATGAAATTTTTTATATTTAAAAAGGATTAGCTAAAAGGCTTGTATTAACAGATTTGAGGAAGGCATGAATTGGACAGAAGAGACTGTGGGTTTCCAATCATTGGAAGGAACAGCAGTGGACCTTTTAATTTTATGTTATTTTTAGAAGTATCACAATGTTCTGGTTATTTAATGTTCTGTATGCACTTATGTGTAACTTCTTCAGAAAGCTGAATATTCATAATTGAACAATGAAAATAAAATGGTTTTGTTAATAATTTGCATTATTTGGTAATTCAAAAGCAAAACTTGGGGTTTTGTCAATAATTAAGCTTAAAAGATCCACACGAGCAGCATGCATGGGTGCCATGTGTAACCCTGGGGCCTATGTCCTGCCAACCTGCAGCATGAAATTGAGGGAGGTGGTTGACTAATTGACATCTTCTGCCCATATTGGGGCCAGTAGCTCTGTTGCCTCTTGAACTTCCCAGTGGCTTGTGCAAGCCCTTCAGGAGCCACACTCTCTTTGGGTTAAGGGCCACAACCACATTGGTCAAGGATCCATGGAAAGGGAGAGAGCAGTAGTGGCATAGCAAGGGTCTCCAGCATCCAGGGACCAATACATTTGTGTACTCCCCCACTCTACACCCCGCCGCCTCACCACCACCACAATCCTCTTCCTCCTTGTAGAAATGTGCCCAGCGTTGTGCATGGACAGTACATGAGGGTGGAGGCATCCCTGATCTAATCTAGTGGTATGGTTATGACACATAGATGGGACAGACAGGCAGATATTGGATTGTTGCAGTGGCTCTCTTCTCCTCTCCTGATAGGTACAAGCTTGATATAACTCTTTGATGTGTATTTTTCAGTGGTACACAATCTCAAGAAAGGGAGATCATGGAATGTAGTCACAGTTGTAAGGATATGGCTCAAAGCATAGAGGGCATGGAATGTATCTTCAGCCATAATAATGTCCTCTGAATCCCTCATCACAGAATGGTGCGGTGTATTAATTTGGGTTTGGAGGTGGTGCTTTGTTTGATACCTGGGTACTAATGGACCATAAGCCCATGACAAAATTGTTAGCAGAGACTTGGAGCCCCCCTTCAGTTCCATCTCCAACAGTATTCACAGCAGTGACAGCTTTGGCATGAATCCAGGGGGAAGGGTCAATTATGCTAATTCAGTCTTTGAATTACTGTATTGTGGGAACAATTCTCATATCAGTCCCCTTAGGGCATCCTTAGGATAGGCTGGCAAAGAAGAAACTACAACTGGGCCCTCATGATCATTTCCTAGAGTGTTGCAATTTCCCTTTGGTGTCAGCATTTAAGAGGGAATGATGTGTCCCATGTATATACTGATCAATCACAACCTGTCTCATACTGAGCACAGTCTAGGAGCAGATGTTTCCAACTCAAGGCATTCTTGACTTATTACACCCATACAACAGCATGCAGACTGGTTGAGGGAGCATGGTAAGGTTTTATAAAAAACTGAGAAACTCTTGCATTCATGTCTTGAGCAGCTATCTGATTTATAATGCAATGGTTGAGGATGAATCCAATCTCTGCATTAAAAAAAATAAATGTGTGATCCTGGGTACAAATTGAGAATCAGTTTGAATGGTTTCCATGGGCATACTTTGCACAAGCTGACATGGGCATCAGTTGGTATAGCACATAATTCACCTATAAATACAGGTGACTGCCCATATGCAGGTTGACTTGTACAGCTGAAGAATGTATGTATGGTCAAAGCTCAATGGGATATATGTGAGGTTGTCTCTCCACTCCCCCATGACATGTGTTAACCTGGAACTGTACTCAAATGTTTTTGTAGAGAAGGTTTGGATTCTTAAGACGTGGGTCAGAGTGTTCAGCCATATGTTCAGCAAATATGTTCAGCCATATGATCAGAAAATACTTTCTGAAAGTTGTCCCAGTTGTGGTGGTCTTGGTCATGGGGAAAACCAGCAACAGATAATCCTCAAATAGTTTAGTCCTCAAATGGGTTGACTCATGTTGTTCTCACCAGATTACAACAAAAATAACTCACCTCAATGGTATAATATTCCCACTGAATTCCTGCAGAGCTTTTTCTTCTTGTCTCTCCTTTTCAATATCTATCGTGCACCAACTGGCAGGATAATTGTGGGACTGTGTGGGATATCACATCTATGTAGACAATATTCAGTTCTACACTGATCTGCAGTCATCCTGGTCTGATACATCAGTTATATTATCACTTTGCATGTCTGCCATTAACTCATGGAATACTCACAATAAAAAGCAGATCTTCTTGTACTACAGCACCCTTTTCATACCAATCTTCCCAGATTACCAATCTTCCCAGATTACTGTGCAATAATATTAAATTGAACCTATCTTCTCATGTGAAAAGTTTTGGTGCCTGTCTAGACTCCAAGCACTCTTTTCAACAGCAAATAAAAATCACCATCAGATTAGGTTTCTTTAAGCTGAGAGTTTTGCATGGGCTCAAAACATTCCTCAATTAAAATGATTTCTGCTCAGCAGTCCAGGCTTTAATTTTATCTCTCTTGGACTACTGAAATGTGATTTATCTGGGTTTTCCTTTTTACATGCTAAAGGCCCTTCAACTTCTTCAAAATGCTACAGTTCATCTTACTACTGATACACTCATCTGTGATGAACATATCACACCTGTTTTAGCTCAGTTACACTGACTTCCATTTCAATAGCTTGTGACGTTTAAGATTGCTGTCAGGGTGCACAATCTTCTTCAGCTCCACTCCTTCCCTATGTTAATACACAATTGAAAATTTACACTCCTACAAAAAACTCTACGCTCTCTAAACCAGGGCATGTTAGAAATTCCAATGCATAAACCGGTGAGGTTGCAGGAGACACGGGAGAGATCTTTTTCTGTTGCGGCCCTTGAATTCTAGAATTCCCTTCCCATTCACCTGCAGCTTGAGACTGAGGCAACGGAAATCAAGGCTGAGCTAAAAACTTACCTGTACAGATTAACATTTTTGTAAATATGCTGTGGGGTTTTTTTTCCGCAAAAGGACTCTTAACTGAGCCGATGTAAGTTTTGCTACCTTATGAATTTATTTGCTATGTGTGTTATTATGCGATTATGTATGTACCTTTGTAAATAACTCAGAGCTTCATGCATTGATTCATAAATTTTGATAAAAATAAAAACAATGAGATGAAAAGGCAGCAGTAAAGAGATGAAACCATCAGTTCACTAAGTGTTTCCTAGCATTCTGGCTTCTGAAAGATTGTATTTTTATATATAATGGCAATATAACAATGCTGCGTGCATGAAGCAGATCCCATAAAAAAAAATAAATTTGGTTTCCAGAGGATGGATTGCATTGGAATGGGCAGGCATGCCTGGGTCTCTAATGCTAGATTTCAATTCTCTTTTGTTAGAACATTCAGTATGCTTCATGGCTGCCTCAAGAAAACTATGCATGAAGTTCTCTTGTATCTGGACCTCAGTCAAGAAGGAACCAGTGAGTTTGCAGTGAGTTTTATGGTCTCAGGACCTTTGTCTTGATGGAACCTAGCAACATATGACTGGTTGTTCATATTGCCAAAGAGCCTCTGCATTTGGAATCAATTGCACACTTCACTTGTATTGAGAGACAACAAGGTTCAACACATTCACTAATGGTGGAAGGAATGTGCAACCACCAAATTTTCAGTTCGGGTCATTTTTTTTCATTTTCGGGGGTTCATTTTCATTTAGTTTGCTTAATGTTTTTTTTTTCCAGTTTGCTTTGTTTGTCAAACTGAAAAAAAAAATTAAATAAGAAAAAAAAAGGAACAGATAAAAAAAAAAAAGAATCTGGCAGCTATGGCTGAGCCTTCCTGGACCAAAAACTGCCTAGACCCAATGCAGAGACAGGCCAGGACCGGGTCTGGTACTGAGGTCTAAGCCTGGCACTGAGCAAGCCCAATGCCAAGGTTGAGGCTCGGGTTCTGCTCGGCTTTGAGGACTAGGCTCAGGGCAGAAGCCTAGGCTGAGATTGGAGCTGGGGCCTAGGCCCTCCCACTCTATAATACTGCTAGGGTGTGGAGTTTTCACCATGGCCTCTGCTTATCCAATTTCCCAGATCCTGATTCTAAAAGGGCAGGAGAGACCCCTAGTAATTCCTTCCTCGATCACAGTGATTTAAAAATGGTACAGTCCACCTAGGTTGGCCCTGGGCCTAGGACTCAGCACCAGCCCAAGCCTGGGCCTAGAATTTTGTACTAGACCCAGCCTGAACCTGGGTCTCAGCATGAAGTCTAGGACTTGATGCCAGTCCTAGCCCTGGTGCCAGATCCAGCTTAAGCCTTGGCCTAGGCCTAGACCTTGCCACCAAGACTAGGCCTCAGTTCTGGGGCTTCTCCAAACATAGGCCTTGGCATAACACCCTGCCCGAGCCAAGGCCTCAGCGCTGGGCATGGCTCAGACTTAGACCTCTGTGCCAGCCACCCTGTCTTGGATCTTGGTGCTGAGCCTGGTGCAGTCCTAGACCTTGATAATGGCATTTGCATTGCTATTATGTCACCTGCTGTTATGATTTTCTGTGGATCCAATCAGAAGAGGTTAACAGTCTTACCTTTGTACGGAGATTGGAGCGGTGGTAAAGAATTGAACTCCAAAACCAGACAGGGGGTCACGGAAGGCAGCGAGAAAAATCCAAGTCCAGAATTATGCAGAAGGTCAGGGCAGATGGCAAACAATCCAAGTCCAGAATCAGGAAGACGGTCAGGGCAGATAGCAAACAATCCAAGTTCAGAATAAAGCAGAAGATCAGGGCAGGCAGTGAGCAGTCCAAGTCCAGAATCAGGCAGAAGGTCAGGACAGTAGAGAAGAGACCAGAACAGAACTCACACACAAACACAGACTCACAAGGCAGGACTAGAGGGCAAGGAGAAGAAAAGAGACAAGGCGAACAACACAATCCAAAATGAGCAGCAGTAAACACCAACTCACCAGGCCTGTTGCCGAGGCAAAGGGCTGTAGGGATACTGCTGCTTAAGTAATGGCTGCTTCTGATGTCTTCCCCGGGAACTTCCAGTGGGGGCATTCGGCGTGGCAGGATCTGCACTTTGATTCTTCTCTGCTGGGGAAAAACGCAAGTTAAAGTCAAAACAAATGAAAAATACAGCCCATCAGGCTTGTCAGGGAATTAACCACTAGCCATGAGAGAGATATGCCAAATTCTTATGGTCGGTGTAGATTGTGATGGTATGTTTGGCTCCTTTCAGTAGATGATGTCATTCTTCCAATGCTAACTTAATTGCAAGAAGTTCCCGATCTCCTACGGAATAATTATTCTCGGTAGAGGAGAATTTTTTTAGAGAAGTAGGCACAGGTAATCATTTTTCCATCTGCATCTGGCTGTAAAAGAATCACTCCAACTCCTAAAGAGGAAGCATCTACTTCAATGACTGGTCTGGTAAGATCCGGATGTAATAGGCTGGGATCCTTAATAAATTCCTTCTTTAATTGTTGAAAGGCTTGAACTGCCTCTGGTGTCCAATTGCATACATCTGCCCCTTTTTGGGTTAGGGCCATGAGTGGAGCCTCCAATGAGGAGTATCCATGGATGAACTGATGGTGATAATTAGAGAATCCCAGAAAATGTTGTTACACCTTGTGGCCCACTAGTTGATGCCAGTCCAGGATCGACTTGAATTTTTTTGGATCTATCTGTAAGCCGGTTCAAGAAATTATATATCCCCAAAAGAGTAATTCTTCTTGATGAAAGGCACATTTCTCTAATTTAGCTTATAACTTATGTTCATGCAAACGTTTTGGACTTGTCGTACATGGTCTTTATGTTGGTCCAATGTCTTGGAAAAAATAAGAATGTCATCAAAATATACGACAACATGTGAATATAAAAGGTCTCAAAATACGTCATTTACCATTGCTTGGAATAATGCAGGGGTATTCCATAGTTCGAATGGCATGACTAAATATTTGTAGTGGCCACGTATGTGTTGAAAGCGGTTTTCCATTCATCCCCCTCTCGAATATGAATCAAATTATAAACTCCCCATAGATCTAATTTCATAGCCTCTGTTTCTGGGGCTGATAGTGAGTACATCCTTCCCCGAGGGGGCATCCTTCCTGGAAGTAATTAGATGGAGCAATCATAGTCTCGATGCGGGGGTAAAATTTTGGCTCGTTGCTTACTGAAGACATCAGCAAATTCCGCATAAGGAGCGGATAATCCAAAAAGAGCTGGAATTGAATCCTGAATGTTAAGCACTGTTGTCCTTACTTGGATCAAACAATTCTCATGACATTTACAGCTCCATTTAGCCAATTGCAAGGAATCCAATCAATTGCAAGGAATCCAATCAATGTGAGGCTAGTATAACATTAACTATGATAATCTTAATACTATCTGATTGACAGCAAAAGGTAGCACACATAAACAGAACATTTCTTGATGTAAAAGGCTGGTATTCATAGTCAGGTGTATCATGAATCAGGAAATCCTCCCCGCCAGAGGTTCGCCTGAAACAGAGGACACCATAAGAGCAAATCTTAAAGGTTCGGTGGGAGTTTGGTACTGCTGCACTAAACTTTCTTCTATGAAGTTCCCAGCCACCCCCATATCAAAGAAGGTTTGAAGGTGTATCAGGTTTTTATTCAAGGAAAGACTCACAGGAACTAAGATCTGTGGAGAGGAAGTTGAATGACCCAGGATGACCTCTCCTACCAACCCTAGGTCCGAGAGTTTCCCGATTCCAAGGGGAAAGAAGCAGCACAATATGTACAGAGAACAGGTTGCTGGCATTGCTGCTGTTCTTCAGGTGAAAACCTGACTTGGTCTACTTGCATGGGTTCCTAGGAGGTGGATCGAGGAAAAGTGGGTGCTAATTGCACCGGACAATGAAGGGAAACTCTCTCCTGGGATATTTCCTGAAACTGAAGGTCTAGACGTATCGCCTGCTGAATCAATTCTTCTAATGAATCTGGTGGTTCTCGTCCAACCAATTCATCCTTTATGGATTCAGATAGCCCTTGATGGAAGATGGCTGTAAGACTATCATCTTCCCACCATGGTTTGGCAGTCAATGTTCAAAATTAAACAGCATACTCTCCAATGGAGCGAGAGCCCTGATGAATTTGTAGCAGGTAAGAAGCTGCAGAGGCCAAGCGTCCTGGTTCATAGAAAACCAAAGAAAATTCCCAAAGAAAATGGTCCAAGTTGTCCAATAAGGAGTTGTCTCGTTCCCAAAGTGGAGATACCCAAGCCAATGCTGAACCTTCAAGCAAGGAAAGAATGAAAGTGACCTTTGTTCTATCAGTAGGAAACAGCGATGCCTGAAGTGAGAAGTCCATTTTTCATTGGATTATAAAACCTCTGCATTGTCAAGAGTCACCATTGAAATGTAGAGGAGATGGTAATCAAAGAACCGGACTTGTAGATGGACTGGGTAGAGCCGGTGTTGGCGCTGATATGGAAAGAGTATCCATTCGTGCAGCAAGTCTTTCAAGGACTCCAGTTACTTGATCGAGAACCCCTTACTGTTGCTAGACCCGGGTCGCCAGGTCTAGCAACAGCTGTTAGATCTACTGGATCCATGGCCACGGCAAACTGTTATGATTTTCTGTGAACCCAATCAGAAGAGACTATCAGTGTTACCTTAGTACATTGATAGGAGTAGGGGCAGATGGTAAAGAATCCAAATCACTTTCAGTTCAGTTGAGAAAGATATACACAGAATGAAGAGAAATAGGTCACTTTGAAATGTTTGCAGTCCCTGAAGAAGAGACAATCTGAAAACATGGCAACATGGCAAGCATATCATGTTTTGATGAATGTGTCTAAAGGTAAGTATTCTTTGCAATGAGTTTATATTTAAAAAAACTAAAAAAATAGATATCATAATTGTGAAAGTTGATTCTAATAGAAGGCAAACGTGAAAACCTATGTGCCTCTTGCTGATTTTATCTGAATGTCCCATACAACAATAGCTGTGTTTAATGCACATTTTGGATAAAAAATTAAAAGCTAAAGTGTGTGGTTTTTGATTTTTAACTAAAGCCAGATCCATTGCTTATCTCTCTATAGAAGTTACTGAAATCTCACCAGAGCAAATGGCAATTCCATCTCTTGTCTCTCAGTTGTCTCTAGGAAGTGTCCTTTTCATACTGCTTGCCTTTCTGCTTTTAAGTTCTTATTCACACAGATTGGACCTGATATACTAAGGCTCTGTTCTCCATTCTGTGTCTACATGATAAAAACATAGGGCCTGATTTTCAAAAGCATTTACATACTTAAAAATGGGTTTTACCCTTGTAAATGCACTTTACCCATGTAAGTGATCTTTTGAAAGTGTCGACAATACACGCCACTGAATTGTCCATAGGATTTACTTGCATGTGCACCTTACGTGCGCAAATGGCTTTTGAAAATTGCTATGATAGTATGTTACAATTATGTGAGTAATTCTTTTGAAAATTCACCTGTTAGTAAATTAAATTTAGGAAGCTGCTCCTTCCCCATTAAGCATATTAGTCTTTTCTAAAGAGAGAAAAATAAAAATTTTTGCTAAGACAGCAATAATTTGAATCTTACATTTTTTTTCAAGCCTCACTAACATTTGGCAACAAGTCATAGATATTAGGGATGTGAATCGTTTTCCATATCGTCTTAACGATAGAAATCGTGTGGCAGGGCAAGAAAATCGTCTTAGGCACGATTTTTTAGTTAAAAAATCGTTAAAAATCGTTTTTTCCGATTAGTGCGCACTAACTGGGAGTTAGTGCGCACTAACTGAAAATGATACAATTTGACACTTTTCAGGTCAGTTAAGGTCAGTTTAGGAATGAATATGTATTCCTATTGCCTGCCCTCTTATTTATTCATGTTACCAAGTTTCCTACTGACAGTATATGGGGGATGGGAAATGGAAACAGTTGGTAGCTTGACAAAACAAGTAATGTGATCAGTCAATGTGACTAGAACTTGTGCCCTAACCCTGATACCAGGGGTATTGTGATCTTCCTGCACACAGTGCCCTATCCCTATTAATACCAGGAGTGTTGTGATCTTCCTACACACAGTGCCCTATCCCTAATACCAGGGGTGTTGTGATCTTCCTGCACACAGTGCCCTATTCCTGATACTGGGGGTGTTGTGATCTTCCTGCACGCAGTGCCCTATTCCTGATACCGGGGGTGTTGTGATCTTCTTGCACACATCCCGATATCAGGGATAGGGCACTGCATGCAGGAAGATCACAACACTCCTGGTATTAATAGGGATAGGGCACTGCATGCAGGAAGATCACAACACCCCTGGTATCAGGGATAGGGCACTGTGTGCAGGAAGATCACAATACCCCGGAGGAGTGAGGGTCAGGCAGCTCCCCCCTGTCTGTGAAGCCAGCCTCTCACTAGTAATGCAGGGAGGGAGCTGTCTCAGACTTCACCATCCTCCCCCCCCCCCTCACCCACACACCATTCACTAGCTGGGACATGGGGGAAGTCAGGAGTGAGGGTCAGGCAGCTCCCCCCTGTCTGTGAAGCCAGCCTCTCACTAGTAATGCAGGGAGGGAGCTGTCTCAGACTTCACCATCCTCCCCCCCCCCCTCACCCACACACCATTCACTAGCTGGGACATGGGGGAAGTCAGGAGTGAGGGTCAGGCAGCTCCCCCCTGTCTGCGAAGCCAGCCTCTCACTAGTAATGCAGGGAGGGAGCTGTCTCAGACTTCACCATCCTCCCCCCCCTCACCCACACACCATTCACTAGCTGGGACATGGGGGAAGTCAGGAGTGAGGGTCAGGCAGCTCCCCCCTGTCTGTGAAGCCAGCCTCTCACTAGTAATGCAGGGAGGGAGCTGTCTCAGACTTCACCATCCTCCCCCCCCCCCCCCCCTCACCCACACACCATTCACTAGCTGGGACATGGGGGAAGTCAGGAGTGAGGGTCAGGCAGCTCCCCCCTGTCTGTGAAGCCAGCCTCTCACTAGTAATGCAGGGAGGGAGCTGTCTCAGACTTCACCATCCACCCCCCCCCCCCCCCACCTCACCCACACACCATTCACTAGCTGGGACATGGGGGAAGTCAGGACTGAGGGTCAGGCAGCTCCCCCCTGTCTGTGAAGCCAGCCTCTCACTAGTAATGCAGTGAGGGAGCTGTCTCAGACTTCACCATCCTCCCCCCCCCCCCTCACCCACACACCATTCACTAGCTGGGACATGGGGGAAGTCAGGAGTGAGGGTCAGGCAGCTCCCCCCTGTCTGTGAAGCCAGCCTCTCACTAGTAATGCAGGGAGGGAGCTGTCTCAGACTTCACCATCCTCCCCCCCCCTCACCCACACACCATTCACTAGCTGGGACATGGGGGAAGTCAGGAGTGAGGGTCAGGCAGCTCCCCCCTGTCTGTGAAGCCAGCCTCTCACTAGTAATGCAGGGAGGGAGCTGTCTCAGACTTCACCATCCTTCCCCCCCCCCCCTCACCCACACACCATTCACTAGCTGGGACATGGGGGAAGTCAGGAGTGAGGGTCAGGCAGCTCCCCCCTGTCTGTGAAGCCAGCCTCTCACTAGTAATGCAGGGAGGGAGCTGTCTCAGACTTCACCATCCTCCCCCCCCCCCCTCACCCACACACCATTCACTAGCTGGGACATGGGGGAAGTCAGGAGTGAGGACCAGGCAGCTCCCCCCTGTCTGCGAAGCCAGCCTCTCACTAGTAATGCAGGGAGGGAGCTGTCTCAGACTTCACCATCCTCCCCCCCCCCTCACCCACACACCATTCACTAGTTGGGACATGGGGGAAGTCAGGACTGAGGGTCAGGCAGCTCCCCCCTGTCTGTGAAGCCAGCCTCTCACTAGTAATGCAGGGAGGGAGCTGTCTCAGACTTCACCATCCTCCCCCCCCCCCTCACCCACACACCATTCACTAGCTGGGACATGGGGGAAGTCAGGAGTGAGGGTCAGGCAGCTCCCCCCTGTCTGTGAAGCCAGCCTCTCACTAGTAATGCAGGGAGGGAGCTGTCTCAGACTTCACCATCCACCCCCCCCCCCCTCACCCACACACCATTCACTAGCTGGGACATGGGGGAAGTCAGGAGTGAGGGTCAGGCAGCTCCCCCCTGTCTGTGAAGCCAGCCTCTCACTAGTAATGCAGGGAGGGAGCTGTCTCAGACTTCACCATCCTCCCCCCCCCCTCACCCACACACCATTCACTAGCTGGGACATGGGGGAAGTCAGGAGTGAGGGTCAGGCAGCTCCCCCCTGTCTGTGAAGCCAGCCTCTCACTAGTAATGCAGGGAGGGAGCTGTCTCAGTCTTCACCATCCTCCCCCCCCCCCCCTCACCCACACACCATTCACTAGCTGGGACATGGGGGAAGTCAGGAGTGAGGGTCAGGCAGCTCCCCCCTGTCTGTGAAGCCAGCCTCTCACTAGTAATGCAGGGAGGGAGCTGTCTCAGACTTCACCATCCTCCCCCCCCCCCTCACCCACACACCATTCACTAGCTGGGACATGGGGGAAGTCAGGAGTGAGGGTCAGGCAGCTCCCCCCTGTCTGTGAAGCCAGCCTCTCACTAGTAATGCAGGGAGGGAGCTGTCTCAGACTGGTATCAGGGTTAGGGCACTGTGTGCAGGAAGATCACAACACTCCTGGTATTAATAGGGATATGGCACTGTAAGAGATGACTGTAGTAGATTGAATAAAGATCTGATGTTTCTGCTCTCCTCATACCAAACAAAAACAACACACAAGCAGAGAAGCCCTTCTTACAAAGCTGAGCTGGTGAGTTAAGTAGGAGGAAAAGTAAACATACTGGTGCCAGTGTGGCTACTTAAAAAATACACTTACCAACAATCAATTACATATATTTGAACTGTCTACAGTTCCAGCCAGGACCACCTTTCTAAAATGCACAGTGATTGGCAAATTCAACATGCTCTAGCATTTCAGGTGCCTGCTAACAAAAATAATAAACAAACAAGTTCTAGTCACGTGAGTGCTGATCATTACATTACTTTTTTTGTCAAGCTTCCAACTGTTTCCATTTCACATCCCCCCAACCATATTGGTAACATCAATAGATAAGAGCACAGCCAGCCAATAGGAATACATACATACATATTCATTCCTAAGTGACCTTTACTGACCTGGGAAGTGTGAACACTTTGTTTCATTTTCTGTTGGTGTTCGTTAGTTTCCAGTTCCATTTCCCATCCCCCCAACCATCACCTCAGTGGTAACCTTGGTAACATCAATAGATAAGAGGGCAGCCAGCCAATAGGAACACATATTCATTCCTAACTGACCTTCAGTGACCTGGAAAGTGTTTATTTGTATCATTTTCAGTTAGTGCGCACTAAATCGAGTTAGTGCGCACTAACGGGGAGTTAGTGCGCACTAACTCGAGTTAGTGCGCACTAACACGATTTAACGATTTTTAACGATAAATCGTTAGAATTTCTATTGTATCGTGTTCTATAACGATTTAAGACGATATAAACATTATCGGACGATAATTTTAATCGTTGAAAAACGATTCACATCCCTAATAGATATAATAATATCTGGCATATTCAGCTTTGGATTTGATTTGTTGCAAACGTTCTAGTCATGCAACCAGCCTTCTCTGAATTTCCTTTATTAAAATAATCCATTTCCCAGAAAGACAGATTAAAACCCAGATTCATATCTGTTTCCTTCATTTTTCTTCCTTTTTAAAGTATCTCATAGCCCCTAAAGCAGTGACACATTAATTGAAAAGCTAATATGACATGGTGTACAGTATCCTGGAAGGTGTCACTGTAGAATGCATTAATCAGAAGAATGTTTTCCTACAGAGAATAATGACTTCTGACCATGTTAGTATAAGTCAATTGAATTAACCCTGTCAGAATATTTTCAATACATTTCCAGTTACTCTGTGAGACAGGGAGGGGCATTTGCAAATTCCCCATATGCACATACAGTATAAATGATATCAATTGTCAAAGTGGACCTATGCGCAAAAGTTAATTTTGAAAATTATCCTATCAAAATATCCTGAATAAGTTATACCTGCTATTTGGTGCCCACAAAATTTCCCTGAAAATGTATTCACATATGATCAAATATGATAAAGTAAACAAATACATCCATATCGCCTATCAACTCCACCACCAGAAGTGCCTCTGCTCAGTCTTGCTAAGCTTATACATGAATAGGAAATATGAACATAAGTTTACCTGCATATCAGACAGGATATTTAGGAAAAAAGTCCACTTCTGTGCATAAAACACTTTTTCAAACATATATTTCTTTGAAAATTACCCTCTTAAAGGGTCTTTCTATAACATCATGAATCATTTATTCAGTAAATACATGCATAATTAACTTGAGTGCACATTATAAAATAGTCTGGGCGTGGGTACATTTGCCCCTAATTTTAAATAGGTGCATGTCTGGGCACGCTAATCCCGCTTCTACCACTTAAGCCGGGAGATTTTAAAAGGGGAGCGCACCCACTCCATTGCCAGTTTCTCCAGAACGTCCACCAGTTCTCCTAGTTAAGAGCTAATTCCTCCCCCCCCCCCCCCCCCCCCACCGATTGAATAGCTTACACTCCCTCATTTACCCCAGAACCTTAAAACCCCGGAGGTATCGCTAGATTTTATGTTTTTAAACTTACACCTTGTCCCTGGCAGAAGTAAACTTACGCAGCACTGGACCTGGGTGTGCACCCAGGCATGTACGTGTGACTGGTCTCCCATTTTGGTGCTTTATCCTTCACTAGGGGTGGTATGGGTCCGAATTTGAGTCCGGATGTGGGGGAAGATTAACTTTCAGGGATCTAGGTGCAGTCGACCACAGCAGCTTCACACTCTAGCCTCAAAATCTCTTGAAGGTGCCAGAAAGGGGAAATCAAAGGCAGGGGAACCAAAATCAACACCACAGGCCAAAACCTTTGAGTCACCTCTGGGACCATTCATCCCTTGCACATTCAGGAAGGGAAAACAAAGAAATCCAAAGACATCCAAGATTGGTATTCAAATAAAAATAGTCTTTGCTGTAACTTTGAAAAGAATGATCCAAGCCACAATACCAACAATCAAAAACAGCATCAGAAATATGATGACAATGAATATTATTGTCGGTTTATCCATCTCCCTTCTCACTTCCCTTGCACTATTATCCTGATGGAAAAAAATATCCTCACCAGTGAGGGCGGGATAACTACTGTTCCAACATGCATCAACAACCAGTGGAAAAATATATCCCCAAGTCCAAGTTAAAGTTCAACTGCGTTACCAAAACTTCCCAAAACATCAACTGTAAATCCAGATTGTCCAGAATTGAGAATCCGGATTCTTCTAGTCCAAAGCCTTAACTCTTCCTCTCTTTCCACCCTCACTTGACAGCTTGCTTGGGCGAGGGATATCCAAATTCCAATCCTCAGGGAGTCAGGGGCATAAACCTTCCCTTCAGACCAAGAAATCCAAAAATCTTCAAAACCAAACTCATCTCTGTAGTTGAGATTTGGGAGGAATCTCTGTCCTTCCTTCTTCTGCAGCTTAACTCACCCCTCCCATTGAGATTCTGGGAGGGATCTCTAGTTCCTCCCACTGTGCTTAACCCTCTGACCACTGAGCATTCTCCCAGGGGTTACAAACCCCCAAAAGATAGCCCCTCCCCCATAAAGGTGGGGTTAAAGCCATGGGAGTAGTCCCAAAATCTCCCCTCCTACTATCCATAGCCTAGAAATTGTGCTTTAGGGAAAATACACTTGGGGGAAAAATATTAGTGACGGCGCTGAGACACGTCACATAAGTAATTACATGTGCACCTCTTGGCCACATCCATGCCCCACATCAAAATGCCCATGCCCCACTAAAAACATGCCCACACCATATCCTTTTTTGAATTGGAGTGAGATGTGTGCACACGGGAGATACGAACACATCTAGGCAACTTTTAAAATATTGTGAGCACACACCAGCCCGACTTATGCACACATCTCCCAATTTTGTGATGCCATACCTTATCATATAATACACACTTGTTTTCCATAGGAAGGGTTGTTACTAGAGATGTGAATCGGAACCAGGCGTGAACAAAAGTACGCTGGATTTTATAAGATACGCGCGTAGCCGCGCGTATCTTATAAAATCCGGAGTCAGCGTGCGCAAGGGGGTGCACATTTGTGCAACCTGCGCGCGCCGAACCCAGCGCGAGCTACCTGTTCCCTCCGAGGCCGCTCCGATTTCGGAGCGTCCTCGGAGGGAACTTTTCTTCGCCCTCCCCCCACCTTCCCCTCCCTTCCCCTACCTAACCCACCCCCCCCGGCCCTATCTAAACCCCCCTAACTTTGCGCGCGTCGGCCGGCAGCCCCGCTCCATCCTCCGGTCCCAGGGGCTGGTCCGGAGGCCTCGACCATGCCCCCGGGCTGGTGCCACGCCCCTGGGCCCGCCCCCGAAACGCCACGGCACGCCCCTGAAACGCCGCGTCGTTTCGGGAATGCCCCCGGACACGCCCCCTACCGCCCCTTTTCGAAAGCCCCGGGACTTACGCGCGTCCCGGGGCCTTACACGTGCCGGCGGCCTATGCAAAATAGGCGCGTCGGCGCGCGAGGGCCCTGCGTGCATAAATCCGGAAGGATTTACGTGCACGGGCCTTTTAAAATCCGCCCCTAACTGCCATAACCACATTCTTTGGCAATGAATTCTAGAACTTAATTATTCATTGAGTGAAAAAGATTTTCTCCAATTTGTTTTAAATGAGTTACTTGCTAACTTCATGGAGTGTCCCTAGTCTTTTTATTGTCTGGAAGAATAAATTACTGATTTACATTTACCTGTACAAGTCCTTTCATGATTTTGTAGACATCTATCATATCCCCCCTCAGCCATCATCCAAGCTAAGCCCTAACCTCTTTAGCCTTTTATCATAGGGGACCCGTTCCATCCCCTTTATCAATTTGGTCACCTTTCTTTGTAGTTTCTCCAATGCAACTATATCATTTTCGAGATGCGGCAACCAGAATTGCACACAGTATTCAAAGTATGGTTTCACCATGGAGCGATACAGAGGCATTATGACATCCACCATTTTATTCGCCATTCCTTTCCTAATAATTCCTAACATTCAGTTTGCTTTTTTGATCGTCACAGCACTCTGAGCTGACAATTTCAATGTATTATCTACTATGACGCCTAGATCTCTCTCCTGGGTGGCAACTCTTAATATGGAGCCTAACATTGTGTAACTATAGCAAGGGTTAATTTTCCCTATGTGAATTACCTTGTACTTGTCCACATTAAATTTAATCTGCCATTTTAACACCCAATCTTTCAGCCTCACAAGGTCCTCCTGCAGCTTATCACAATCTGCTTGAGATTTAACTACTCTGCATAATTTTGTGTCATCCACAAATTTGATCACCTCATTTGTCCTATTCCTTTCCAGATCAGTTATAAATATATTAAAAAAGCACCAGTCCAAGTATAGATCCCTGAGGCACTCCACTGTTTACCTCTTTCCACTGTGAAAACAGACCATTTAATCCTACTCTCTGTTTCCTGTCTTTTAACTGATTTGCAATCCACAAAAGGACATCAGCTCATATCCCATGACTTTTTAGTTTTCTTAGAAGCCTCTTATGCAGAACTTTGTTCAACACCTTCTGAAAATCCAAATACTTCCCATCTACTGATTCACCTTTAAACATAAGGCTTGCCATACTGGGTCAGACCAAGGGTCCATCAAGCCGAATATCCTGTTTCCAACAGTGGCTAAGCCAGTTCACAAGTATCTGGCAGGATCCCAAGGAGTAGATAGATTCCAAGCTGCTTATCCCAAGAATAAGCAGTGGATTTCTGCAACTTTCCTTTAATAATTGTTAATGGACTTTTCCTCCAGGAACTTGTCCAAACCTTTTTTAAATGCAGCTATACTAACAGTTTCAACACATTTTATGGTAACAAATTCCAGAGCTTAATTATGCATTGATTAAAAAAATATTTTAACTTACTAGTTTTAAATATATTACCCAATATCTACATTGTGTGTGCCCTCATCTTTCTACTTTTCAAAAGACTAAACAACTGATTAATGTTTACTTGTTCCATTTCACTCATTATATTACAGACATCCATCATATCTCCTCTCATCTGTCTCTTCTCCAAACTGAAGAGTCCTAACCTCTTTAGCCTTTTTTTCATAGGGGATAGTTCCATCACCTTTATCATCCCAGTCTCCTTTCTCTGTATCTTTTCTAATTCTGCTCTATCTTTTTTGAGATGTGGTGACCATCACTGCACACAATACTTAAGATGAGGTTGCACCATGGAGCAATAGAGGCATTATGATTTTCTCTGTTTCATTCTCTATTCCTTTCCTAATAATCCCTAGCATTCTATTTGCTTTATTGGCTGTTGCTGCTGCACAATGAGCAGACATTTTCAATGTATTTTCAATGATGACACCTCAATCCTTTTCCTGAGTGGTGACTCCTAATGTGGAATGTTATATTTTGTAGCTATAGTTTGGGTTTCTCTCCCCTGAGTGCATCGGCATCACCTTGCACTTGTCTACTTAAATTTAATTTACCATTTACATGCCCAGTCTCCCAGTTTTGCTATGTCCTCTTGCAATTTCTCATGAAATTTCTCCTCTCTCTCTATTTTTTTATTTTTTTATTTTTTTATTTATTTTATTTGCTTTTATATACCGATATTCAGCAATGCCATCACGTCGGTTTACATATAACAATTTTAACTAAAAAATGGATACAATGTAATAAATATAACAAATGGGAAAAATGGGATATGAATTACAAAATATAATTATCAAATATGTTAAAAATAAGAGTGTGATCAATGAAAGATTGGGGGTTGAGAAGAGGGAGAAACAAGAGAGAGATGGAAACATAGAAACATCATAGCAGAAAAAGACCATATGACTTATCTAGTCTGTCTTCCCCTTTCAAAGCCCTCAGTATGTCACTGCTGCTATCCTTCTAATCCACCCAACAGTCTGCTTTGTAGGTTCTACACCACCCCCCACTGGCAGTTCCTGCTTCCAGTTGGTGTGATAAGTTGGCTTGGCAAATGACAAGAGATTAATCAAAAGTCTCTCGAGTGCAACCCCCAGTAGCAAGTTTGCGTGCATAAGTGTGCGCATGTCAGCACGTAGGTTTGATTTAAAATACGTCATTATGCATGTACCTATAGTCATGCCCAGACCACACCCCTTCCATGCCTCTAATACGTCCCTTTTGTATGCACATACAGTTGTGTGAGCACGTGTATATGAGTGTGTACTTTGCAGCTTTAAAAATACGCACTTAGGGCCATTTTTGAGTGAGTAACACTTAAAATCTAGCTCTAAGGAAATATTTTTTTACAGACAAGGTAGCGGATGCATGAAACAGCCTCCCTGTGGATGTGGTGAATTTGAGGACAATATCTGAATTCAAGAAAACATGGGATAAACACAGAGAATCTCTTAGGGAATAGTAGGGATTTTAAAAGTAAATAGTTGGTATGGGTGGCCAGACTAGATAAGTCATATGGTCTTTTTCTGCCATCATGTTTCTATGTTTCTATGAAACACCTATTAATGGATGTAGTTATTGACGTGACAACATAATTTTTTTTTATGGTCAGTAGTATTTGTATTTTTTGAAGATGATACTAAGATCTGCAACAGCATGGGCACTCTTGATGTGTGTGTGTGTGTGTGTGTGTATGCAGGCATGTACGTGTGTCTGTTGTGCATATATATATATATATATATATATATATATATATATATATATATATATATATATATATGCTGTTGCAGATCTTAGTATCATCTTCAAAAAAATACAAATTGTTCCCTTTGCAATATCAAATATGGAAATATTTTACACAACAAGCACAAAGGCTGATATTGAGGAACTTCACTGATAACCTTGCTTTCTTGGCATGAACATCATTTAGCACTACTCTCTTTTGTATGTTTCTAAATCTGACATCCACTTAGGTTACTCAGTTTATTTATGAGTCTTCTATGTGAGACAGAAACAAAAGCTTTACTGAAAGCTAAGTATGCCACAATCAGGGCTCATCCATGATATATTTCTATTGTCATCAAACCAAAGAAATTGATAAGACTTGTTTGACATGCTCTCCATCTGGTAAAGTCCTGCTGCTCTGCTTCCTGCAATCCATTGGATTCAGGATACTGCATTATCCTTTCCTTTAGAAGTGGCTCCATTAATTTACCAACCACGCAAGTCAAATTATTGTAACTGTCCTCCCTAATTCTACTTATGCCAGAGACTGTCCGAGCTTCCTTAATATTCTAGAGCAATAGTGAAAGTGTTTTACATAGCTACATGTATGTTCACTTGAGTAAAAATGCATTTTGATTATTTTTCCCTGCACTCCTCCAGTGCAGGTAAAAGTACACACAGTGTTAAAGCAAGGGGAGTCAAAGTACACATGGAGATTACACTGACAAATCTCTGTACGCAATTTCTTGCGCGTACTTTGACCTGCTCCCATACAGGTGCAAATTATTTGAGTACCTACGAACCCGCATTGTGCATGCTGGCTGAACCTTTAAAGGAAATCTCCACAAGGAGTTTCAATTTGAAAATAAGCTTGCCTTTCCCAGATGTATTGCATCTGCCAACATTGTTGTATTCATTTTAGTTTTCCTAGATCCAATTAAAATCGGATCCGCAAATGGATTAGTATGTATGTACCCTTACATCACATATACCTCTGCCAATTATCTGTGTTTCTTCTTCTGTCCCTTTTATTATAAACACTAAACAAAGGGAGTTATTTAACATTTGATGCCAGCCAGGTGCTAGGCCTTGGTTTCAGCACCAGGCCTGACTTGAGCCTATGCCTCAGCACCAAGACCAGGCCTCAGTGTTAGGATCTGGCACCAGGACCAGTTCTCAGAGACAGGATCAGCCTGGACCTAGGCATTGACACCAGAATCAGGCCATCAGCACAGGTTCCTGGTGCCAGGCCTGAGCCCAGTGCCAGGCATAGACACTGGGCCTAGCTTGTTCTGGGCCTAGGCCTTGTCGCTGAGACCTGGCCCAGCCAGGGCCACCAAAAGCCCTTTCATTTTGTTAGCAGTTTGTTTTTGTTTTGTTTTTCTGAGTTTAATAATTTTTATTAGTTTGGCAAATGAACTGAACCTAGAAAAACATTAAAAAATATGAATTCTAATGAAAAACAAATTGCCAAAATGAAAAAACAAATCGAACTGAAAATTTTAGGGCTGCATATCCCTGCTATCTTCTTGGATAATAGAAACACTGGTTCGAATGTGTCATCTCCCTTTTCCAGGATGGCCCTCAGTGTTTCCCACATCCCTATGCTCCTACATTTCAGAAAGCTGATATTCTGCAGCATGTAACGTGTTCTCTTAATTGAAGGTATGACACAAATGTTATTTATATAGTATGTATTACAGAAAATAACTATTGTGTTTCTTACAGAATACAGATTATGAAACTTTAGTTTTCACTTATGGCATGAGAGCATACCTGTGTACAGCTATTCACAAATCTGTATGTTGCAGAAAAATAATGTGTGAATAATCATGGATTCTTGCAGATCAATTTCTTTCCCTCTGCATTTCTTTGGGTTATACATTTATAGTCTATTGCATGCATACATTTACATCTTTTGAATCTCTGCCTCTTACGGAGATTACATTCCCAGACTTTCTCCAGGGGAATTCCAAATGACTTATATTTTATTAGTGTATTCTTAACTGACTAAATACTAAACTAGATTGATGTTATGCAAATATAATAAAAATGAATTAAATTCAGATTTGAAATGAACCCCCTCTTATCTCCAGTCTTCCACTTTGGGCTTGAAGAAGTCTGAATCCATTTCCAGTTTTACCTCAGGAATATCAGAACTGTGCATACACTTCAGAGGCTTTCCCGCATTTTGATGATATTTCCAGGGGTGGAAGTTCAGAGTTTTACTAGTCCATATCAGAAATCAATATTTCTGACAGAAGCATGTAGCTGGGCATTGCCTCACGACCTGTCCTGCCTCTACAATAAAAATTCTCATGCCATCTTTGATGAAACGAGACTGCACTTCAATAAGCTGCTTTATAAGTGCTTTTGTATCCACTAGTGATACAATAGGGTATTTCCACAAAGAGTTGGTCTTTATTAGACACCTCTAATATATCGATTGGGGGCCATTTCAAGCTGCCGTTTGGCCTTTTGGTTTAGTTGGCAACCAGGTGGTGCAACTAATCCAGATGCCAGGACTTGAGAACCTGTGTTCAATTCCATTCGAGTGGGAACCTTAATGCAGTTTCCCAGTCTGACCACCACCATTTTTACTGCAAATTACATTTTATATTTCTCCACTAGTGTATCTGGAAATGACTTTCCAGCCTTCGCTAGGGAAAAAACTTTCTACTCTCTCCCCTATTACATTTTTCAACTAGCAATACACCATCACAAAACTAAATGTCATCAAATGATGATATTTCACGTACTCCTTCACTTGCTCAGTAGGCGTGTCCTGACTGCTTCTTGAATGTTATTCAAATATGTCAATGTTGTGATTTGAAAGATTAACCCCCCCCCCCTTTCATGGACAGAAAAATATGGATAATAATATATGATCAGTCTGTGTTCAATGTATGTGGAGTTTCACTCATTACAGAATTATGTGACCAACTTGTTCATTTCTTTTTCTTTCCCTATACATGTCGAGGGTAATTTTCAATAATCTGCATAAATCAGCACATGTGCATGTAAATCAGTGTACCTAAAATGACAGCAGTATTTTATAAACTGTGTGGTGGTGGGAACTGCCCAGTTCATAAAATACCCCGTATCTCTGCTCTTAAAGAACGTACATATGTTGCAATATGCATGCATATTTGTAATGCAGGAAACCACATAGCTTTCGCCACCTATTTTATAAACGTGTGTGCATATATTTTATATGTGTAGTAACTGTAATGTGTGCATGTAATAACCCTGAATTTTACATGTAGGCATGCATTTTTTGAAGAATGTGAGTAGTCCTCTTATGAAAATACTTGCTCGTTCACATGCTCGCACTCGCCAGTTTGCTGTCACCAGTTCACCCAGACTTGCACCAGTTCACCAAAACCTTCCAGTATTTCATCCTGACCCCCACCACTTAACCCAGACCTACCATCACAAAAACTGCAGACAAAAGACAAGTGCAATTTCACTTCTGTGGCTTAATTAGCAGATATAAAAGTGTTCGGACAAGATCCAAAATATATGCACATATACTTTTTACAAAAATAGCAACTTGTGCGCAAACTTCTGAATCTCACCCTAGAATACCCCTGAACTGCCCCTTTAAGTTTCCTTTCATTTTTTAAACAAAATATAACTAGTGTATGCATACTTTGGGCACTTATAAATGACGGTACAGAAAAGTTTTTAAATAAAAAAATAAATATTTTTCTATGTACGCAACTTCCAATTTTCAACGTAAATATTTTGAAAATTTACTCCATCGTGCTTAGATGACTTATCTCCAATCTTAAAAGGCAAAAGGCTAGACCACATTATTGCTCCTTCTGTAAAAGAATATGTTTTAGGCTCATGAAGTTTTTCTTAATCCACTTTTGGATTTCAGACTATTAAGATGGACCACATCAAGGGGTAGCCTACTCCAGTCATCAAAAGCCACAAACAGGCTTGGCTTTCAGGATATCTACAATGAATACACATAAGATCAATTTACATGCACTGCCACCACTATAATGAAAATCTATCTCATACGTATTCATTGAAGATATCCTAAAAACTAGGCCTGCTTGTTGTTTTGAAGCCTGGAATTGACCACCCCTGGACCACATCATTCTCCCTATTTGAAAAGTTATAATCAATGTTTTCTACTGATGGTGGTGATTTCTATCTTATCCATTTTCAGACTTTGTTAACAACAGTCCATTATATAACCATAATTTTCTTGATAAGGTATTATAGTGATCTGTCATTGCCTTCTGCAGCCTACAATACTTGATCTTCCGAGGTAGTTTTCCAATCAAATAAAACTCACGTCTACATCCTTTTTAACTTGTGAGACCTACACTTTTGGGTTCATTCAGGGTGGCATCACTGGGGGCTCTGGTAAGTTCACATCACTGTTATCATTTTCTATACAATTTCAAGTTCTCTTGAATATCCAAGCTGTGTGCTATATAGTACTCTTATGCCCTTATCACTGCAACCAATTAAATTCAAGATACTTCACTATTCTTTCCTTTGCTACTTACTCCATTACTTTACTCAGAATCAAGGTTAGATTCTCTGGCTTAGAGTTACCAACCTCTTCCCCATTACCACCTTTTTCAAGAGGGATGGCATTGTCCATCTCCAGTCCAAAGGAAACCACTCTGCTTCCAAAGATTGATTGAAGACACAGTGGAGATGCAAAAATATTTCTGATTGTGGAGAAAATGAAAATTTTCAGTAAATAAAGCAGTTGGGTGTTGTTTATGAAGGGATTATTCCTTCTTGATGTGTTCCGCGTCCGTGGCCATCCATGAGCGCGGCCCCCTACCTCATCCGTGGCGGAGACCTGCCACGGCAACGCCAAGTCATGACCCTGGGCTGGCGCCCGCTGCCCTGGCGCAGGTTCCCGGTCTGGCCGCCGGGTGGGGAGCCATCCCCGCTCCTCCCTCACAGCACTCTGTAGGCTTTCCTCCCCGGAGGAAATCCAAGATGGCTGCCACCATCTTTAGGTGTGAGGTCGCGCCTCCTCACCAGAATTAAAGGGACCTAAGCCCTTCAATTACCCACAGCTGCTGCCAATGGTCCAGAGCAGAGGAAGTATAAAAGGAGGCTTCCTCTGCTCATTCCTTGACTTGGCAACTTTTGGGTTAGTCAGGTCTGCTTGCTTCGGTGAGTGCTTCTACTTTGGATCCTTGTTCCTGCCTTGTCTTGGTGTTCCTGGTTCCTGACTTCGGATTGGCTAGCGGTGATTCCTGGTGCTTGACTTCGGATTGGCCAACGGTGATTTCTGGTGTTTGACTTCAGACTGGCAAGCGGTGATTCTCTGGTGTGTGACTTCGGACTGGCAAGTGGTGATCCCTTGGTGTGTGACCTTGGACTGGTAAGCGACAACCCTCTGGCACTCGACCTTGGACTTCTTCTGGACCATCATCTCCAAGAACCCACCTAAGTCCCAGCGGCCCGGGTCCCTACGGGCTCCTCCCGGGGGGACCACGGGCTTCCAGGGGTGAAGCTCCAGTCAGCCCTTGCACCGAACGCTTGACCTCTCAAAGGTCCACCTAAGTCCCAGCGGTCCGGGTCCCAATGGGCTCCTCCTGGGGGGACCGCGGGCTTCCAGTGGCAAAGACACAATTCCTTTCCTCGATGCCACGACTCTTCATCTGCCTCCATAGTCGCCTCTGTCTCCAGTGCCGAGGGTCAGCTGGTCACGTCTTCTGTTCCTGCCTTGCCATCCGACGGGAGAACCTATGGACCTTCCTCCTAAGGTATTCCATTCTCCTGTTGGCCCAAGGGTTCACAAGCCTATGCATAACACTTGATGTGCAATGCTGATAGGGTAATGAGTAAAGTATGTTTACTTATTTGATTTATATTCTGCTTTTCAGGCACTTCAAATGGGATTACATTCAGGTACTGTAGGTAATGGGGGTAAGGCATTTTTATTGATCTTCATTTTTTAATTTATATACAAGTGAGCCACCTTAATTTCAGACTTGAATGATCTTTAAGTCCCTTCAATTAATGGCAGAATTTGTTTACCAATAAAAACAAGTGGATGGATCGGTGTAAACAGGATTTTATTGAAGCTTGCCTGAAGCTTTGGGCAAGCTTCAATAAAATCCTGTTTACACCGATCCATCCACTTGTTTTTATTGCTGACAGCCATCTTGGATCGGCTTCCGGTTTGCTTTCTTGGACCATCCCAGAATTTTTTTTACATTCAGAAATGAAAGCATTACTATTTTTCCTTTATTCTTTTATCACATTACTTCATATGGTTTAGGGCTGTGTGTTAGGGATGTGAATCGTTTTTTGACGATTTAAAATATCGTCCGATATATTTTAAATCGTCAAAAATCGTTAGAGGCAATATATAATAGGAATTCCCCCGCTTTATCGTCAAAAATCGTAAATCGGGGGAAGGGGGAGGGGAAGGGGGAGGGCGGGAAAACAGGCACACTAAAACAACCCTAAAACCCACCCTGACCCTTTAAAATAAATCCCCCACCCTCCCGAACCCCCCCCCCCCAAAATGTCTTAAATTACCTGGGGTCCAGTGAGGGGATCCCGGTGTGATCTTCCACTCTCGGGCCATGGGTGCGTTGATAGAAATGGCGCCGGCGCTACCTTTGCCCTGGCAAAGGTAGTGCCGGCGCCATTTTGGTTCCTGTCCCCCGATGTCACGAGCGTAGGAGATCGCTCCCGGACCCCCGCTGGACCCCCAGGGACTTTTGACCAGCTTGGGAGAGCCTCATGACCCCCACAAGACTTGCCAAAAGTCCAGCGGGGGTCCGGGAACGACCTCCTGCACTCGAATCGTGTTGCCGTATTGCAAAATGGCGCCGGCCATACGGCCATACGGCCGGCGCCATTTTGTAATACGGCAATATGGCCATACGGCCGGCGCCATTTTGCAATACGGCAACACGATTCGAGTGCAGGAGGTCGTTCCCGGACCCCCGCTGGACTTTTGGCAAGTCTTGTGGGGGTCAGTAGGCCCCCCCAAGCTGGCCAAAAGTCCCTGGGGGTCCAGCGGGGTTCCGGGAGTGATCTCCTACGCTCGTGACGTCGGGGGACAGGAACCAAAATGGCGCCAGCGCCATTTCTATCAACGCACCCGTGGCCCGAGAGTGGAAGATCACACTGGGACCCCCCCCACTGGACCCCAGGTAATTTAAGACATTTTGGGGGGGTTCGGGAGGGTGGGGGATTTATTTTAAAGGGTCGGGGTGGGTTTTAGGGTTGTTTTAGTGTGCCGGTTTTCCCGCCCTCCCCGATTTACGATTTACACGATATTTAAAAAAACAAAACCGCGACGATCCGATTCCCTCCCCCCCCCAGCCAAAATCGATCGTTAAGACGATCGATCACACGATTCACATCTCTACTGTGTGTGCCTTTCTTACCACATTTAAATAATATAATGTGGTGACTGAAATGTAGCAAGCATTTTAACTTCTTGTTTTTCATTTTATAAGTTATACTTTTATACCACCTTCCACCTAAAGTAGTTTGCATCAAGCAAATACAACAATTAGGGATGTGAATCGTTTTTTGACGATTTAAAATATCGTCCGATATATTTTAAATCGTCAAAAATCGTTAGGGCCACGATACAATACCAATTCCCCCGATTTATCGTTAAAAAATCGTAAATCGGGGGAAGGGGGAGGGCAGGAAAACCGGCACACTAAAACCCCCTAAAACCCACCCCCGACCCTTTAAATTAAATCCCCCACCCTCCCGAACCCCCCCCAAATGCTTTAAATTACCTGGGGATCCAGCGGTGGTCCAGAACGCCAGCGGTCCGGAACGGCCCCCTCAATTGAATCCTTTTGTCTTCAGCCGGCGCCATTTTGCAAAATGGCCGCCGCAAAATGGCGGTGGCCATAGACAAAAACGATTCGACGCAGGAGGTCGTTCCGGACCCCCGCTGGACTTTTGGCAAGTCTTGTGGGGGTCAGGAGGCCCCCCCAAGCTGGCCAAAAGTTTCTGGGAGTCCAGCGGGGTTCAGGAAGCGATTTCTTGCCGCGAATCGTTTTCCGTACGGAAAATGGCGCCGGCAGGAGATCGACTGCAGGAGGTCGTTCACCGGGGGTTCCGGACCGCCGCTGAACGACCTCCTGCAGTCGATCTCCTGCCGGCGCCATTTTCCGTACGGAAAACGATTTGCGGCAAGAAATCGCTTCCTGAACCCCGCTGGACTCCCAGAAACTTTTGGCCAGCTTGGGGGAGCCTCCTGACCCCCACAAGACTTGCCAAAAGTCCAGCGGGGGTCCGGAACGACCTCCTGCGTCGAATCGTTTTTGTCTATGGCCGCCGCCATTTTGCGGCGGCCATTTTGCAAAATGGCACCGGCTGAAGACAAAAGGATTCAATTGAGGGGGCCGTTCCGGACCGCTGCCGTTCTGGACCACCAGGTAATTTAAAGCATTTGGGGGGGGGGTTCGGGAGGGTGGGGGATTTAATTTAAAGGGTCGGGGGTGGGTTTTAGGGGGTTGGCTCACGATTTTAACGATTTTTCACGATATTTTTAAAACCCAAACGGCAACAATACGATTCCCTCCCCCTCCCAGCCGAAATCGATCGTTAAGACGATCGAGGACACGATTCACATCTCTAACAACAATCAATATACATCATACAAATAATATGGCAATCAAATACAATACATAATACAGCATAAAATACATAAGAACTACATCAATAATCTAGAACCAGGACTCAAAAATAACATACTACTTCCAATATGGGGAAATGGAGTCACAGTTCACCTAAATATTGTCAGCACAACTACTAATAATTAGAACTGATGGTCATGTGGCCACATAACGTTATGGTTGCCATTAGCCCCTGAATTACTGCCTCATTGGTTGGATTTTATACTATAATATATCTAAAGTTTTGCTTTAAATATGACATTAGCACAGATACATGCATTCATGTGAACCGTGCTATATTTAAATGAGTAGTTTTGCATAATTTTGCATGTTTGAAGATCATTTAAATGAAATGCATTAACAAACATTCAATGGTAATGCAGGCATTTAAAGCATTTAGGGGTAGATTTTTAAAGTTATGCATGGGCATAGATTTGGTCGCGCAACCTGGCGAGAAAAAATCTACGCCCGATTTTATAACATGCGCGCACTGCCGCGCACATATTATAAAAACCAGGGTCGGCGCTCGCAGGGGGTGCACAATTGTGCAACCTGCGCGTGCTGAGCTGAGCAGCCTGCCTCCGTTCCCTCGTAGGCTGCTCCGAAATCGCAGTGGCCTCGGAGGGAACTTTTTTCCAGCACTCCCCACCTTCCCCTCTCTTTCCCTACCTAACCCACCCCCCAGCCCCAACTAAATCCCCCCTACATTTGTTTAGAAAGTGGCGCCTGCCCGCGCCAGCCAGTGGCCGGCGTGCCATTCCCCGGCCCGGGGGCTGGTTTGGAGGCCTCGGCCACACCCCCATAACGCCGCCGAATGCTGCGCCGTCCCCGGCATGCCCCCGACACGCCCCCAAAGCAAAGCCCCGGGACTTACGCACGTCCCAGGGCTTTGCACGCGCCGGTGGCCTATGCAACATAGGCGCGCCGGCACGCAAGTCCCCTGCGCGCCGGCTTTTAAAATCTGCCTCTTAGACAAAATAGACCTCCAAACAGGAGTACCACAGGGATTCGCCCTATCTGCTACACTTTTCAACATATACCTGCTACCATTATGCCACCTGTTAGCTGGTCTGGGAATCACACACTATATATACGCGGATGATATTCAATTAATATTACCCATTGAGGATACAATTGAAAAGACATTAAACATAGCGAACATGTATCTAGATATTATCAAGCAGTTATTAAACCAAATGGAGCTAATGATTAATATAGAGAAGACTTAATTCCTAAATTTAGAATGGAAAAAAAATATGGAGATCTCACAGAGCCCTATCACACTCAATAACAACTAACAAATAATACTAGCAGAGAAAGTACGGAATCTAGGAGTAATAATCGACACAGAACTAAGCTTAAAACAGCATATATCCCTAAAAGTAAAGGAAGGATACGCCAAACTCATGGTCCTCAAAAGACTTAAACCACTTCTAACAACAGCCAACTTTCGATCAGTACTACAGGCATTGATATTCGCAAGCACTGATTATTGTAATGCCCTTCTACTGGGTTTACCATACACCTCACTAAGACCACTGCAAATCTTGCAAAACACAGCTGCAAGAGTCCTAACTGGCAAGAGTAAAAGAGACCACATCACTGAAACACTGGCTGAATTACACTGGCTTCCCATTGAACAAAGAATACAGTACAAAACGCTATGCACCATACACAAATTAATACACAATGAAAACGCAGACTGGCTAATAAACACGGCCCTTCGTGTACACATCCCCAACAGAAACTTAAGATCAGCCAACAAAGCACTCCTAACTATTCCATCAGTCAAAACAGCACGACTAACCCAGGTAAGAGAGAGAGCATTATCCCTAGCGGGGCCCATACTATGGAACTCCATGCCCCTGGAGTTAAGGTTACAAAGAGAAAACAAAACATTTAGGAAAAATCTAAAAACCTGGCTGTTTAAACAAGCTTTTCAAAAAGAGAAGGAAGAATAGAAACCAGGGAAGCGCAAGGAACACCCATACACACAACTGTAATCACCAAGTGTGTAGTTTTTTGTTTTTTTGTTTTAATAGAGAGCGCATCACTAAAGGATAAGTTACAATTATAAAATGAGTCTTCTACTCAAAACTGCTATAGAATTGACCTGGACATGATGTTTTTCACATTTATCAATTTACATTTATTAAAAACTATGTTACCGAACCTTATGGCACCTATGTAAACCGAAAGATTTTAATTGCATTACTTTATGTGCCTTACTGTAAACCATTGTGACGGTATAGAAAAGATGTTAAATAAATAAATAAATAAATAAATAAATGACTATGTTAGTGTTTTAGGAAATAGGCTCCACAGTTTCTTATAAGTGAGTAATTACATTAAATTGGTAAAGCAGAGGATCACAGTAGAAGTAAACAATGATTGTCCTGAATAGTACTAATCTCGTCACCATTACATTTTCCACAGCTTATTTTCTATGTAGTAGTAACCAGAAAAGTTCCTCTGGATGTCTTCCATCAGGAAGTCTTACATTAGCCATTCCATTCCCAGGACTGTGCAGCACCAGCAGCGATACCTCCTGATGGATAATTTGATAACAAAGGCTGAAGCTTGCTCCAGTTTCCACATTATGTTCGGCACGTGCTGATGTATGTTCAAGGAAATCATGATTGGGTCATGCTCATTACATTTCTCATGCCTTATTTCAGGGGCTGAGGATTGCTTGAGAGTTACTCTGCATATCAGGAAAGGGATAATAAGGTGTATGCATACTTTAATAAAGTTGATAACATATTACGCCATACAGATTGAGCATTGATATAAAACTCTACATAAAGGAGATTATTTTTCTGAGTTAAGAAATGTCTCTGAGATTTTTCTTTTAAAACTTTGTGATTCTTTTTGTTTGCATAAGTAATTTTCCTAAATCCCAAGTTTGGATGGATCAAGTCCATAATGAAAAGACATATGAGAAACAATTTTGCAAAGCAATAGGTTTTCGGGCATTGTTTGGCCACCAAAATTCCTAGAGATCTTGGATTGTTTGTTACAAAAGAGTGCAAAGCAGCTCTCATACCTCAGATAATGAAAGAGAATGCTCAATGGACATAAGCGGCGCGATTGTTATTGTTGCTTGGCAACCAGTGTCAGATAACAGCACATTGCAGTAAAAATGAGGACAAAGAAAATAATGGAATCCTCATCAGTACCATTGATTTCTGAAGGATGAATAGTCTCAAAGCTACTGTAAAATGACCTTTTTGGTTTGCTTTGAAAGAAAAGAGCAAATGAGAGAAAGAAGGGTGATTTTCAACTAAGACTTGTAAATGAATTGTTATAGTCTCAGCGGTTTATTTTCACTTAAAGTGAATTAACATGCTTTCATTATGATACAAACTAGCACATGGGAGATAATGGCTTTGCTTTACTGAATAAATTCAATATAGATTAATAATAGTTTTACAGAGGTCAATTTGGAAATTTTTTTTTTTTTTTTTGCAAGGACTAGGGCTGGGGTGAGCAATTGTATTACTTTCAAAATTGAAAGATGATTACGCAACTCTATGGAAGGAGAGGTTACACAAAAATAAATTTTTTGGAAAGTTTCACTTTACTTTTGAGAATCGTAATCTATTTCTTTTTCTAATACCCAATGGAAAAAAAATTAATTAAAAAAAAAAAAAAGAAACGTGGCCCATCAGCAGCCTCAGCACTGTGTTCTACCATGCACAACACCCGGGTTTGATTATTAAACCTAATTCTGGCTCTTTGGGCAAAAAGGGGCTAGGGGTGTGTAGACCAAAATATTCTGCTTCACTTTGTTTAACTGATAGAAGGTTTCTTTTTAAATGTTGTTTCATTTAGGGGCTTTTTTGTTTGTTTTTATTTGTTTCTGGAACTAGTACATGCAATTTGTATGTAGGGAGCCATGTACAAATAATGCACACTATTTGAAAATAGTGAATGCCTTTGGCAAACAATGCATTCTTTTTCCAAATAGTGCAAACTATACAGAAATGTAAGCTGTCTGCAGGATTTTTTCAGTTTGTTTGAAAAAGAAACAGGGATAGTAATTTTCAAACTGGTGTACATGTGTGCTCATTTGTCAGCCTGCACCCAGGGATGCAGCTATTTCATAACGTGCACACATATGCGTATGCATGTTATAAAATAGCCTGGTCACATGCACGTGTACCAAATTTTAAATGGTAGCACTCAAGTGCATGCAAATGCCACAAAGAATTCTAAAAGGGGCGCGTGACAATTGTTGCGTGTGCCAACCATGGCAGGCCCACGGCCAGGCCCTCTTACCCTCTTCTGCCTGCTCCAGCATCTGGCTCCACTTCTCTCGTGGCTGTGGGCCGCCGTCTCCATTTTCGGGCAGTCCCTGGCACTCCTGTCTCATGGCTGACTCCTGTGCTCTGCAGCAGGCATCTCTGCATTGTCCACGGAGAGACGCCGCCAACCCGCGCCACACCCCTCCCTAGGCACATGCATCTCTGTTTCTTTTAAAGGGGCCATGGCAGGAATCCAACCCGCGGCCCTGGTTGATGACGTCACTGAGCTCTGGGATATAAGGCTGGGCTCAGCTCCTGTTTTTTGCCTTTGTAACAGGTCTCCATGCTGGACGTGTACTTCGTTGCCTCCTTGGTGATTTCCTCATGTTCCTGTTCCTTCCGTATTCCTGATCCTGGTTTTGTCTTCTCCTGGTTCCTTTGTTTCGTGCTACTCAGTAATTCCTATGGACTGACCTTCTCTTGGACTCGACTATTGCTTTGCCTGACTATGCCATTGATCTTCTCCTGGACCCGACCACTGCTTTGCCCAACTACGCCTTCTCTTGGACCCGACCACTACTTTGCCCGACTATACCATTGATCATCTCCTAGTCCAGACCTCTGCTTTGCCTGACCACGATATGGATCATCTCCTAGTCCAGACCTCCGTTTCGCCTGGCCATGCTACGGATCACTTCCTAGTCCAAACCTCTGCTTCGCCTGACCACGCTACTAATCATCTCCTAGTCCTGACCTCTGTTTCGGCTGGCCATCCTACACATCACCTCCTAGTCCAGACCTCTGCTTCACCTGACCATGCTATTGATCATCTCCTAGTCCAGACCTCTGCTTCGCCTGACCACGCTACTGATCATCACTTAGTCCTGACCTCTGCCTTGTCTGACTATGCTACTGGTTATCTCCTGGACCTGACCTCAGCCTTGCCTTGCCACTGCTCCTTGTCTGCTGCCTGATCTGACTTCAGCCTGTTCCTTGACGTCTCTACAGTCTCAGTCCTGGACTTGGCCTTTCAGGCTTCAGCCTGCTTACACTCAGGTGCCCTCTGTCTGACTCTTGTTCAGCCTCGTCCAGTACAAACTGCTCAGTCCTGCAGTTGCTGCCCTCTGGCTGATCTCCTCATCATCTCTTCGAAGACCTCGGACAAGGCCAATCTAACTCCAGCCAGCCCTGGTACCCAAAGGCTCAACCTGTGGGGAATGAGGGCTGGTATTGGTGAAGCTCCAGCCGGCTTCCGTCAGTCAGCCAGCTCCGCCTGCCGATGGTGGGGACCCATAGGGCCTCCCCTATGGATAGCATCTACCCCACCTCGGCCCAAGGGTCCAACTTCTGCGCAACACCAATGCCATTTCCAATTTTACCAATTCATCCCTGGTTCACCCAGTTAAGAGATAAGTCTTCCTAACCCCCCTCCCACTTTAATAGCCTTCACTCCCCCAGTTATTTCTAACCCTTAAAACACCACTGATCTACCTATTTATCTTTATTTTATAACTTACATGGCATCCACAGCAGTAGTAAGGTAATACAGCATGTGGCATCAGTGTGTGCCGGAGCTCATAAGTATTTACACACACATCTCAGCTTCGTGCCACAAAATGCCCACACCCTGCCCAGACCATGCCCACGTCTAGCCCCTTTTTGAAAACTTCAAAGATGTACATGCTGAGGCATTTATGCACATATCCAGGCGGCTTTTTAAATCCGTTTGATGCTCATGAGCCAATATTATCACGCATCTCCTAATTAATGCATACGTTTGGCTTTTAAAATTCACCTTAAAATGAATAAAAATTGTGTTTATTATTTTATTTCCAAATTAAAGCAGCTCCTCTGCAGGGAGCAAGGATACCATGGAGGTAGCTTTCCCAGCTGTGAGGGTATGGAGAGAGATGAAAAGTGTTCTAGTCATTTCTCAATTCAGGCATCTACTGGCTGGTCTAAGGGAATAAACCTGGGTGAAAAGGAATTTTTGAAAACTAACCACCCTTTCCATGGGTAAAAATATCCACAAGGCATATACTTTTATCCTCATTGAACAGAGGTGTTTCTGGTGGTAAGGATAGGGCATACTTTTCCTTTGGAAACTGGTACAAAGTTCACAGAAAATAATATACACATACCTTGCAACTACCTGTATGCATTTGAAAATTACAGCCAGTATGTGTCCCCAGCCAAAGACTTGTTGCTATAATCACTGATCTCTGCAGATAAGAGAGTGGAGGGAAAAGTATGGAAACTCACCAGGAGCTATGAACAAAGGCCTATGTCTTATCTGTGAATTTTTACTAGGGAATGTCTTAATAAACCACATTAATACAATAGAATATTGTCAACTTTTCATGATATTTTGTATAGAGTTGCTGTCTAGAAATGTGATTTAATATGACAGGAATTAATTATTCTCCAAATAAAGAATGTTTTCCATTTAACATGAACATTATGTGGTAGGTGTGCTAAAGTGCAAAAAGACATTTGCTATTCAATAGATGCCTTGTCCTAAGTAGTAAACATCTCTTAAGAGGTCATAAATATCACTATCCTGACGGTGATAATTTTTATTACAGCTGCCTATGTAAATATATTAATGGGAAGGAAACAAAGAACTGACTAGACATTCAATTGTTATGTACTAAAGTTTAATAAGTGAAGCAAGATTTATTGCACACTATTTAAATTTAAAAAAACAGATTGTTACGTGAATGATGGATTTTAGTAGGGATTACATGAAAGAGAGGGAAGCCCACACCTGAAAAGACAATGAGCTAAAAATCATTTTTCCTATAGACAGAAAAATATGTAAACTTCTTTAGTATATGTGGTTCAGTTTGTTTCATTAACATGGTGCCTCTTATTGTGCTCTAACTTCAGCAGTAGATGCATATGGAGGAAATAGACGAAGGAGGATGATAAAGAGAGAAAGGAAGGAGGCAGAGACAGAACGAGCAGAAAGAGACAAAGAGGAAGTAGTTCAGAAACAGCTAGAAAGGCAGCTGAAAATATCCCACAAACACTTCTGCAAAGATGGCCATATGGGCAGCCTAGAGTCAGGATTTTTAGGACCTGGGTCACTTTACTGGTCCTATCAAAGTTTACTGTGATGTTTAAGTCATGGCGTGATGTTAGTAAACCAAGCCATGATTAAGGGAAGCTCTAATGTTAACTTGGTTTATAGGATGAGGCAGGAAGTCTGTTTTGGTGGCAGCTAACTCCCCTGACCAATCAGAAGACATATAACCTTCCATAATAATTTTCTTTTATTGCACAACATTGATGCAAAATGGAGATAAGAGTCATGCAAATGAAATGTTATATAATCTCCATTGGCTCTCTACAGAGTTGTGGGGTAAGTTAAAAATGTTGATTTTGATCTTTAAGGCCATAAATGGGAAAGCCCCTCAACTATCTGATTGATAGTTTGGTCCATTATGTCCCACATCAGAAATTTAGATCTTATCCTGAAGGTCCCACTGGTAAAAGATAAGCATTTTCAAAAGTTGAAAGTGAGAACGTTCGCAATGATAGTCCCATTACTTGGGAGTAGTCTACCAAGAGCAATAAGATACTAAGATGAATACTTGGTATTTCATAAATCAGAAGATGCATGACTATTTTGCCAGGAATTTGGCAAACATTACCTAACTATTAGGGATATTCATAAAAACAACCAGAGTTGGATGGCAGTTAGCAGTTCTGCTCTGAAAGTATACGCATGTAAGTTTCAATACATGGGAATATTTTCAATGCAAGAAAGCTCTTCCTCTGTTATAAAAATTTGCTGGTATATTTTAGGCACAAAACAAATATGTAACATGTACATGTAATAACCCCAATTTATATGCAGAGGCAATTATTTTATAAAGTATGCATATATACCATTTTGAAAATATTTACTTGCGTGTGTACTCAAAATTACCACTTCACCCATACCTCATCACTTCACGTAGACTCTCTAACATTTCTCCCTGAACTCCCACCAGTTCACTCAGTCCTCCCACCCAAAAATTGCAGACAGCAGACAAGTCCAGTTTTACCTGCACTAGTCACTTAGCAGTTGTAAAATTGTACAATTATATTTTATAAGAGATATACATGATAATTTATACATGTATATCTCTTATAATATAGCAACCTCTGCATGTACTTCTTGACCCCACAAGTGATGGGTTAATAAAACAAGGAGGTAGGCCTACCTTCTTGACCCCACTCCAGGACACCGTAGCTGCCCCATTTTTGCATCAGTAAAATATGCATGTGAAACGGAAAATATGCACATCTTTCGATGTTTAGAAAGTAACATAGTAGAAAATGCATTCTTCTTACTTGTGTATATGCTATTTTTCTCTGTAGAAATCATTTCAAACTTTACTCAAAACTTCCCATTTTAAAAAGTATAAGATGAATTTTCAGAACGTGACTGTTCAATATTAAAAGCCCTATGCACACCAAAGCCAGGAGATACGAGCACGAGCATGACTTGGCCTGGTATGTGCCACATGGATTTTAAAACCCATGCAGGTACTCACATATCTCCTGGTACGCGCATAAAAACAGTTTTATGAAAAAGTGGAGGGCCATAGGAATGATCTGGGTGGGGCATGGGCAGGCTGGGACTGCACCAAGATGTCAGCGAGTAAGAAGTTGCGTACACAAGCGGAAGCCGGGGTCCCTACCACGTAACTTTACTTCTGCAATGGACGGCGTGTAAGTCATTTAACAAAAAAAAATGAGGCTAGTCACTGGGGTTTTAAGGCTCAGGGCTAATAGGGTAAAATGGAGGTACATGCGCGGGTCTTAAGTTTTACTTCTGAGTGTGTAAAAATCGGCATTTTATTTATTTAAAATAGATTTATTTTCCTGCCCTTCCTACGTTCAGAGCAACGGGCTACAATGTGAAGCATACACAGATAAAAGAAGGAGAGGAGGGAAAGAGGACAAGTCACATGTCTTAAGGTAAGGGGGAAGGAAAGCACAAGCATTTAAGGAGTAGGATCATTTTTTTGGAAAAGGGAAAAGGTTGGTTTGTGGAGGGGGTAGGGGTGAAAGGAGGAGAGGATGAAGTAGCATCCCCCTGGCGGGGGAGGGGGAGCATGTTGGGGGTAATCCATTGTCATTTAGGTTGGGGAACGCTTTTTTAAAGAAAAAGATTTTTAGGGCTTTTTTGGATAAAAGTCCTTTCACAGATACATCTTACTTGCATATCAAGCTATTTTATAAATATACGCATAAGAAAGGGTCTGTGAGTAAATCTGCGTGTGTAAACAAGAGGTGAGCCAAGGTTGTTCCAAGCCAGGGCCAACATTTACACATGTAAGTTACTATTTTATTCACAATTTATGCACATGCATTTGACAGCTTACTTGCATCTACGTACATCTGCTCTGTATCTGGAATAAGTGATAGTAAACGTCTTAAAAGTGAAATACTGACTGAGTTGAAGGTCTGGGTGATAGGGGTGTGAATCGTGTGATCGATCGTCTTAACGATCGATTTTGGCTGGGGGGGGGAGGGAAATCTGATCGTCGTGTTTTTTTTTTTTTTTAAATCGTTAAAAATCGTAAATCGGGGGAGGGCGGGAAAACCGGCACTCCAAAAAAACCCTAAAACCCACCCCGAACCTTTAAAACAAATCCCCCACCTTCCCGAACCCCCCCAAAATGTTTTAAATTACCTGGGGTCCAGTGGGGGGTCCCGGTGCGATCTCCCTCTCTCTGGCCATGACTGCGTTAAGAGAAATGGCGCCGGTGGCCCTTTGCCCTTATCATGTGACAGGGCAAAGGTAGCGCCGGCGCCATTTTGGTTCCTGGCTACCGACGTCACGCGTGCAGGAGATCGCTCCCGGACCCCCGCTGGACCCCCAGGGAATTTTGGCCAGCTTGGGGGGGCCTCCTGACCCCCACAAGACTTGCCAAAAGTCCAGCAGGGGTCCGGGAGCGACCTCCTGCACGCGGGCCGTTTTGCCAATCTTCAAAATGGCGCCGGCGCTACCTTTGCCCTCCCTATGTCATACAGGCGACTGTTGCCCGTATTTTTTGACGATAAATCGAGGGAATTGGTATTGTATCGTGGCCCTAATGATTTTTGACGATTTAAAATATATCGGACGATATTTTAAATCGTCAAAAAACGATTCACATCCCTAGTATTTTCCCATACTTTATAACCTGAGTATATCATACACATGCAAGTTATTACATATAGGAGTAGTGTAAGGAACCTTACCAGAAGGAATTTACAAACTGGAATGGGGAGGTTCAAAGCTAGCTTAGTGACAAGATGTTTGGGTTTTACTCTTCCATGTGGGAACTGCAGATCATGTGCTCTACCTGTTTATCATCACCAGTCACCTTTTTAGGAATGTGCATTTTAGTTTGCATTTCCTGAAGTTAGGTGTTCTTTTTCTACTCTTGCTTATTTTTTATAATTTGTTCTAGAAGGACTGTTTGCTTTTCCTTTTTGTGGATCTGACTCTCAAGCTGACCTATTTTTAATTGTTTTTGCTCTTTTCATTGTTTTTTGGAGATTTGCATTGTGTGGACTGTTCACAGAGATTTGGGGCATCCAGGTGTGTAGTTAAAGCAAGGGTAGGGAAGGTTCTGACAGTGCTCTACCACTCCTCCAGGGGATAGACTTGCTAGTGACCAGATGCAGAGGAGTTTCAACATTAAATAATCTGCCTTTTGTGCCATCTCCTCAGTTGTGAGGCAAGGACGTTTTTCCACCCTTCTTGTCTCTGGTTTGCTTTTCCTTTTCTGTAATAGACTATTTTTGTTCCACTTGGATATGAGTGCTGATGGTACCAGGGGATCAGTTTCCATTCTATTGGGGAGAGGTGTCTTTTACATAGGAAGAGCCTGAGGAGTAGAGGTTTGCATCCAAGAAGTGGGATATAGTTCTTTTCTAGAGGAAAGGAGTGAAAGTATTCAAGGACTGTGTTTGCTGCTGATTCAGGTGTGCTACACCTGAGGAGACAGTGCGCATATGGTACTCATAAGGGGATCTAAAGTAATTAAGACTTCAGGAAAGGTATGAGCATTGAGACTTACGTTTATTTATTTGTTCCATGTGAGAATCACTAGTTAATAACGGTTTACAGATAAAACATGAGTGTTATAAGATGGAAAACATTCATAGAGACAGAGGTAATACAACGGTAGATATCAAACATGAAGACAGAGCTGGTGTATAGGGAATTGCAAGTGGGGGGTGGCTTATTTTACAAGAAATATATAGGTTATCTGAGCCATGGGGAACTGGGAGTGTCAGTCAAGTAGAAAGCATTTCTGAATAGTCAAATTCTGATAAAGAACATAAGAACAAAAGAGCATAAGATTTGGCATACTGGGTCAGACCAAAGATTCATCAAGCCGAGTATCATGTTTCCAACAGTGGCCAATCCAGGTCACAAGTACCTGCAGGATCCCAAGGGGTAGATAGATTCCAAGATGCTTGGATTTCTGCCACGCCACTTTAATAATGGTTTATGGACTTTTCCTTCAGGAACTTGTCCAAACCCTTTTTAAATGCAACTATGCTAATAGCTTTCACTACATCCTCTGGCAACAAATTCCAGAGCTTAATTATGCATTGAGTAAAAAAAAAAGTTATGTTATTATTTTTAAATATATTACCTAGTAACTTCATTTTGTGTTCCCTAATCTTCATAGATTTTGAAAGAGGAAACAAATGATTAACGTTTACTTGTTCCATTCTACTCATTATTTTATAAATCTCTATCCTATCTCCCCTCAGTTGTCTCTTCTCCAAGCTGAAAAGTCCTAACCACTTTAGCCTATCCTCATAGGGGAATTGTTCAATCCGCTTTATCATTTTGGTCACCCTTCTCTGTACATTTTCTAATTCTGCTATATCTTTTTTTGAGATGTGGTGACCAGAACTGCACACAATACTCAAGATGAAGACACATGATGGCGCGATATAGAAGCAATATGATATTCTCTAATTTAATCTCCATTCCTTTTTTTGATAATTCCTAGCATTCTAATTGCTTTTTTAACTACTGCTGCACACTGAGCAGATAATTTCAATGATTTATCAGCGATGACCCCTAGATCCTTTTCCTGAATGGTGACTTCTAATGTGGAACCTTGCATTATGTAGCTATGATTTGGGCTACTCTTCCCTAAGTGCATCACTTTGCATTTCTCCACATTAAAACCCATTTGCCATTTACATGCCCAGTCAGCCAGTTTTTCAAGGTCTTCTTATAATTTCTCACAGTCCTCTTGTGATTTAACATCTTTGAATAATTTATGTGTCATTGACAAATATGATCACCTCACTTGTCAATCCCATTTCCAGGTCATTTATAAATATATTAAAAAGCATCGGCCCCATAACAGATCCCAGGATACTTCACTATTCACTATTCACTATTTAGCCCTACTCTCTGTTTTCTGGCTTTTAACCAGTTGCAGTCCATAATAGGACACTGACCCCCATCCCATGAATATAGTATTGGGACTATATGTTCTAACCATTCCACAGTGGGTAGGAGCTGAGTACTTGGAAGGAGGAGTAAACTTTCTTCAAAAGCTGAGTACTTGGACAAAGTGGATATGGATCTCTAAGGAACTGCCTTCCAGTAAATTAAAAGACTTTACTAGAAGAGTGAGGTCACAAATTTACTAATCTTTCTTTTGCCTATATGTTCATTGACTTTATAAAAACTCTAACTTGAGTGCTGTAAATATTCTTCAGTCATCAAATCAACTATCAGTAAAGAAGTTGGAAACCACATTGCTTCTCATTCTGATTTTAGGATACAGGTAACTGTGGCAATTATCAGAGCTGTTTACAGAGAAGGAGAAATGGTGGGTAGTGTGTTAAATACAAAAGTGCCTTGAAACTAAGTTTACCCCCACAGGAAGCCCTAGAACTCAGATGTTAATACTATCCAAGGAGGACTGAGAGAGTATAGGGTCCATATATCTTCCTAATTACCCCTGGGTGCAGTCTGAGGGATCTGTCCCTCTCAGGGTTATAGTATACTAACAACTGTACCTGTTCTATGCCCAGGCGGCGAGCCTTTTTATTGGCACATATGATCTTGTATGGAGGCATTAGCTGAAAAGGGAAAAAACGAAATTGTTTTCACGCAGGGCAAGGGATGTGGAGGCACATTTGCTAAAGCCAGGGCTGGAAAAGTTTATTTAGCAAGCTGTATCTCGCACTCCCCCACACCCCCTCTCCTCTCTAACACACACATTCTCTCTCACTGGCATCACCCTCCCCTCATATAGGCTCCCTCTCCCACAGTCAAGAATCCCCCCACTCACCCTCTCTTACCTCCCATGCTCTCTCTCACACCCTCCCCACCCCCTTCTTACCAACCATGCTCTCTGTCACCCCACCTCTCTCACACACACATTCTCTCTCACCAGCATCCCTCCCATGATCTCTCTCACACCCTCCTGCTCTCACTCACCCTCCCTGACACACACTCTCACCAGCATGCCGTGGGACCCATGCCCAGCACGCCATTTGAGGCGAATATGAAGGCCCAGCGCACCATTCGCGGCACACAGGGGCAATCCATTTTCGGCTTGAGCAGAAAATAGCAGCAGAGACCCCAGCATGCTGCAAACGGTGCACGTCCCGCAGCACACGCTCCGTTTGCGGCGAAGATGAAGGCCCGGGTGCGCCGATCGCAGCACATGGGGGCCTTCCCTTTTCACCGCGAACAGCACACCGGGCTTTCATCTTCACCGCGAATGGAGCGTGTACCATGGGACGCGCTCTGTTCGCGGCATGCCAGGGTCTCCTCTGCTATTTTCTGCCTGTCCCGCGATGGCCGCTGTCCTTCCAGTTTTGAATAGTCTTCCGGCAAAGGATGAAATTGGCGAGGTGAAGGAGGAAATCTTACTCCTGGGGGAATTCTGCGCTACTGTGGAATGCAGAATTTGAGCAGAATTCCTCCTTTGCGCAGATTTCCTCCCTCACATTGCAGATTTCTTCCCTCGTCGCAGTTCCTGCAGATTTCAGCTCCGCATCGCAGATTTCAATGCCGTCACGCAGATTTCCTCCCTCGCTCGCTCCCCCAGAAGCATGCCACGCACAGACAGCGGCCAATCCGGGACAGCGACGTTAGATGGTGCACGGAGAGTGGGGGCATCGCAGCACGACACCGGCAGCTCGAGGAGCAAGCAGCAAGAAGGAGAAGAGGGAGAGAGAGAAGGGAGGGGAAGAGAGGGGAGTGGGAAGAGAAAGAGAGAAGGGAAGGGGGAGAAGAGCGAAAGAAGGAGGAAACAGAGAGGAGGAGAAAGACGGAGAGAAGAAGGGCAGGGGGACAGAGAGAAAGAGAGAAGGGGGAAAGAGGAAAGAAGGGGAAAGAGAGAAAGAAGGGGGAGGGAGGGAAGGAGAAGAGGGGGAAGAGAGGAGGGAGAAGAGAGGCGGGATAAGAGGAAGAGAGCAGAGACAAGGGAGAGGGGGAAGTCAGTGTTAAGCGCATGGATAGTGGGGGTATCGCAGCACGGCACCAGCGGCTCGAGGTAAGCAAGCAAGAAGAGGGAGGGAGAGAGAGAAGGGAGGGGAACAGAGGGGAGGGGGAAGGGAGAGGGGGAAGGGAGAGGGGGAAGATAAAAGAGAAGGGGGAAAGAGAGAAAGAAGGGGGAAAGGAGAAGAAGGGGAAAAAAGAGAAGAAGGGGAAAAAGAGAAGGGAGAAAGAGGAAGAGAGAGAGAAGGGAGGGGAAGTCAGGTGGTGCACGGAGAGTGGGGGCATTGCATCGCAGCACGGCACGGCAGCTCGAGGTAAGCAAGCAAGGAGAAGTGGGAGAAAGAGAAGGGAATGGAACAGAGGGGAAGGGGAAGGGGGACAGAGAAAGAGAGAAGGGGATCAGAGTAAGAAGGGGGAGGGGGAAAGAGAGGGGCTAAAGAAGATACCCAGGCCCTGCCCTGTAAGTGTGTATTTGAGCCCTTGTGTTTGTTGTGAGCCAGTGGGTAGGTGTCTACCTGGGAGTCTGTATGTGTGTGTGTGTGTGGGGGGGGGGGGGGGGGGGGGGGGCGGAATGTGTGTGTGTGTGTGTGAGAGAGAGAGTTGTATGTGGTGAGACAGAACATGTGTTTGACAGATGGCATGTGAGAGAAAGTATATGTCTGATATCATGTAAGAGAGACAGTGAACATGGATACTCAGCTTGGCTCATCTGCCAGCAGTGTCAAATTGCCAGGGACTGGATTGCACTGAAATGCAGAAGAATTTGCAAAAAAATATTGTGTTATTTTGAAAAATAAATGTGCAGAATTTTGCAGAATTCAGAAAATGTGTGTGCAGAATTTTCAATTTTTTGTTGCAGAATTTTCAATTTTTTTGTGCAAAATCCCCCCAGGAGTAAAATCTGCGGGAAGGAGGATCTATAGCGCCATCTATCGGCGGGCTGGGGAACATGCGCGAGCACTGACGGACACACTCAAGCCTGATATATTATGGATTTTTCCATGCCCATATATCTGCATTATATGGGCACACACACAGCTGTTTGAGGTATTCCACTTCTGTGTAAGTTCACTCACATATATTTCTTCCTTGACAGAACAAATGTAACTGTATTGTGAGTTTCTGCATGTGGCATGGCACTTACGCACACATTCTTTTTAAATCAAATTTATACACAGAAATTTACTTCAAAAATTTGATGTAAAGTCTGTATGTAAAAGGTACATGCAGACTGTACCCCACCATGCACAGTTATAATACTATGCTCTGTAAGGGATGAATTTTAAAAGAGTCGCTCATGTTGAAAGTCCCATATATGCAAATATCTGGGCTGTGCACAAGCATCTTGTTTTTTAAAACAGCCGAATTGTGTTCCTATGAGCGCATGCATGATTAACCAAACTCGCGGGAAAAGGAGCGAAGTTAGGACATGTTGGGAGCATTCCAGGGCAGGCCCAACAGTTGTGCGCATAAATCCGTACTTTAAATCTGGGAGCTGCAGCACATGGTGGACTGTTACCTGTGTATATTTACTTCTGCTGCTGATGAGGGGTAAGGCTGCAGAAATCTCTTTTTAAGCCTAAAATGACAGGGTGAAGGGTCTAGGTAAACTGGGGGGGGGGGGGGGGGGTTGGGGGGGCAGGTGGAAGAACCAGAGAGATCTGGATGACATAGAGTTAGGCTAGGTACATTGGTGGACTCATTGGTAAAACTGGGATTGGCCTTCATGCACGCATATTTTAAAATCTGCTTACATGCACACATATTAAAGTTGACAAAGTCGTTAAGGAAGATATGAGAACAACATTTGCATGAGTAACCACTTAAAATTAGAAGTGCATAGCCACGCGATGGGTGTAGTTCTATTGGTCTTAGTAAACATGCTATAGCCTTTGTAGAATACCATACAATACATTTTCTTAGGTTCTTATTTTTTTTAAAGGACTAACAAAATTAATATTATAGATCATGAGTTTTCAAGACCTCACAGGCCCTTCCTTCATTTGTTTTATGTTAGTGCTTTAAAAGATATTACAACCTACAAAAACTGTACGATTATGTTAATCTTGTTGGTTAGTGAATTAATGGCTGATATTTAAGTATTCTGTTTATACAAATTTTTAACATGTACTGGTATTTATTTTTAATTGTTGCTGTGTAATTTGGATAAAAGAGCTTAAATCCAAAAAAATATAGGAAAAAAAATATAGGAAAAAAATATAGGAAAAAAAAATATATCCAAAAAAATATAGGAAAAAAAAAATATATATATATATATATAATTATTATGGTTTTTTTTTACAAAGGGGAGATGGTGTCTGATAAAGCGAAGAAGAGGGTGTTGTTCCAGCTATCCATTCTTTTGCTAATGAAGCACGGAAAAAAAGGTTTAAAAGTGTCAAAATTACTTATAGTGGTAATGGGAGCTGCACAATTGCAGTAGTATTCCAGTCTAGACTTATTCCTGACTGAGGTCCAAGTGCTGCTGAAGGCAGATGAAAGTCATTTAGGTGCATGCATTTCTGTGGATGGCATGGCATGGTGGGTGTTAATGAAACAGCTACAATGCAACCACTTCCTATAAGTTCAGAATCTTTCTTCAGACTGTAATGAATATTTTCATTTTTAAAATGTATTGAATATCTCCTTTTATGGTAATTGTTCCTTAGGTTTTTCTCACTATTTATCCTTCATAAGCCAATTTTATTTGGTAAGGAACAATTTGTATACAATTTGAATTCTCCTATGCATTATGCACAATGCAAAGGACATTTGAGCTGGAAATAACTGGATTTAATTGTTTGAAACAAGATGCAGTCCTCGGAAAATATTAATTGCATTGGTATTACTGGCAGACAAGAAAACATTTCATGTTTGCTGTGATGAATGCTTGTAGCCAGACAGTGTTAAGGAATACACATTCATCAAAGCCAAGTTCAGCCTGTATTCAGGTAACTACCAAAACATGTTTCTTAGCAGTGATAGATAGCAAATTGATGACACTGAAAACAATTCTTGTTATTAAAGTTTAGCTAGAAAACAGGTACCTAGCACATCTAAGCTTCTTTTCTTTTTTTTTTGCAAGGAAGAAAATGAATAAAGAACAGGTTGAAAATAAAACAGAACTGAGAAGCAGCTTGCTGATCCAGATATTTTGTTGATGTTATAGAAATAAATGAACTATATAATAAGTATAGCTGAGTGCTGAATCCTTTCAGATCATGGTGTGTTAATGTGGAGTTTCTGTGGTTTAGTTAAGGAAGCTGTGGTTCTTGTAGCAGTCTATCTTGTTAAAACCATGTTGTTCCCGCAGCTTAGTTGAATGTGTTCACATTTAAGCAAAGCAACATATGGTGCAAGGAATAACTTGTTCAGAATGTGAAGGAAGAAATGAAAAAGAGAGGTGTTTGATTAAAGGAGACAACAGAGAACTGAAGCAAACAAAACATTCCTTGAACTTAAAATTCATAAGAGGAAAAATCAATTTTGGAAACCAGAAGTGTCTTAAAGTAGAATATAGTGAAGTGGGAGGTCCCAGATTTCAAAGCACTACTCCAATAAAGTAGCACAAATATGGTGAAGCTTGAGAGGGAAAAGGGATGGTGAAGCTGGAGAGTCAGATGAGCTATGTGTTAGTCTCCACTAGAAACTAAGAGCATAAGAAACTGCCTTATAGTTCAGACCAGGGTCCATCAAGTCCAGGATCCTGATCCAACAGTGGCCAATAGGGATGTGCAAAGCCCGAATCTATTGGTTCGGGCTTCGTTTTCAGCCCGCTGTGGGAAATTTCCTAGGGGACTTGATCTCCATGCAGATTATTCTGGCTCTTATCCACAGGCTACAGGCTACATAAGCAACAGAAAACTATGGATCTCTTGACCACCTCCATAGACTGCTTGGCTACCCATTTGAATACTCTGACTATTGCTGCAGTGCTGCCTCCACCTGTACTGGAACCTCCTTCTGGAGCTACCAGTCATCTGATTCCCCAGTTATTGGCTTCCCTCAGGTAACCTCAAGAGATGTCGGGGTTCCTAAACCAATGTCAAATGCATTTTCAATTGCAAATGTTACTGTTTTTGAATAACTGAACAAAGACCACATATATATTTTCTTTACTGGATGGGTCAGCCTGGCTTGGGCCTCTCCCCTCTGGGAACAGGAAGATCCCCTTCTGCTCAACCTGTAACAATCCATCATCAATTTAAACTTGTCTTCAAGGAAACTGGGCATGCAACAACAATGGTGTCGAACCTGCTTCATCTCCACCAAGGCTTCAGAACTCTGGCAGAATATGTCATCAAATTTTGGTCCTTCATTACTGAATTAAAGTAGCATGAAGATAATTTGACTGGGGGGGGGGGCACTCCTGAGCAGCGTCTAAAATGGCTGCCTAATTCCGTTGCTCTGCCGGACCTTCACTGATTTCACCAACGAACCCGCTCGCAGGTTGGCAAAATTGGTGGAGAAATACTTTTAATTGTATTGGAAGATGTCCTTTTTAAAATCTAACAAAATAGAAGCCGCATTCGCAGAGGCGGCCGGCACAAAATGTGCCAAACAAGATCCTCCGATGCCGGAGAAAGCCATGGCTGTAAAAAACATGGCGTCAGCTGAAATTGTATTGGAGGAACTGAAGCAACTTAAGGATCTTATTCAACACAATATCGAGGCTACCACCGCGATTCGAACGGAACTGCAAGGTCTCTCTCAGCAAGTTACTAATTTTCAAACTCGATTAGAAGATATTGAGTCTCAAACTTCCTCCCTTCTTATTATAATGGCAGCCATTCCTAAACTTAACAATGACATGGCACAGCTACAAAATGAGATTGCTGACCTTTCCAATCGGAACCGCAGAAATAACTTACGAATCCTTGGAATTCCAGATGGCGCAGAAGGAATTGATGTGATTGCCTTTTTAACACAGATGATTCCAAAGTGTCTAAAGGTAAATTTACCTTCCCTTTTGAAATAGAGAGAGCCCATCGGGTGCCTTCCAGGCAGCAACGCACTTCCCATTACCCGAGGCCATTGATTTTCAAGGTCCTTCGGTACCCTCAAGTTATCGAAATTCTGGCGGCTGCTAGAAGCAACTCCCCTATTCAATATCAAGGTCGTACGATCATCATAGTCTCTGATTTTGCTAAAGCAACAGCTCTGAAGCTGAAAGCTTTTTTTGCTCTTCGCCCCAAACTACGTGCTCTGGGGGCCCAGTATGGATTACTATATCCTGCACAGATGAAGGTTACAATCAAAAACCGCACACAAATATTTCAACAACCAGAAAAGTTGTCAGAATATTTATTGACTGTGGTCGAAACAGATGGCATGATCACTTGAATCACTTGTGTGCTATGTGGCAGTTTGTTTTTCCTTCATAGGAAGATGTACGGAGATGAACACAATTGGGAAGCCCTATAAGGGCGTGACATTCTTCCTTTATTTTCTAGCATTCTGGAATTATCTTTTCAAACGGGTTCAAGATATTTTTTTATTCTAGTGTCTGGCGTTTATTTATTTATTTATTTAGTTAGTGATTTTTATATACCGCGGCACGTAAAGATACACATCACCTTGGTTTACAGTGAACAATAAATTAGCAACAGGCTTTACATACAACAGGCTTTACAGAAGTAAAACAATTGACAGCAACAGGCTTTACATAATAAACGGAATTCAGGAGTGCCTAATATAACTACTTTAACTATTAAGAACAAAATGCATATTCTAATTCAATAACGAAGCAGAAGAGCAATATATGCGATTAAACCTGCTACAGGCCTATTCCAATAGTTAATGTCAAGTCTCAAATATTGCAAATAGGGATAGCAGGCATAAATGGAGAACAGATAAATTAGCAGATTGAATCAAACATAAGGGAGAGAATAGTAACAGGAAACTAGTGAAATGTAAACAAGAAAACGGCACTTCAGATTAATCGATGATCATAGTGTGAAAGCTTGTTCGAACAACCAAGTTTTGAGGTTTTTTTGAATGTTTATGGCAGGATTCGAGACGCAAGTCCATGGGCATTTTATTCCAGATGTTGATACCAGCTATGGAGAAAGAACGGTCTCTTGTGGTCACGTGTTTGATGTGTTTAAGAGGGGGAGAGTCAGGTTTAGCTTGGTGGATATTTCTTATAGGTCTATTAGATGTACGGAAAATAAACTGATCAGAAAACCATTGCATCTCTTGGTTATGTATTGATTTATGAATGAGGGAGAGAACTTTAAATGTATCCTGTATGCTACAGGAAGCCAGTGCAGGAACATGAGAGCTGGAGTGATGTGTTCGTGTCGGTGAGTATTGGTGAGTAAGTGAGCAGCAGAGTTTTGTAGCATCTGCAATGGTTGAATAGCGTTTTTCGGGAGACCTAGTAGTAATGCGTTACAGTAGTCTAGTTTCGGCAGAATTGTGGCTGTGTAACACAGTCCGAAAGTCCTGTGGGTGTAAGAGAGGTTTAATTCTTTTTAGCGTATGTAGCTTGAAGAAACCATTTTTGATTGTGGCCGAGATGAAAATTCTTTAAAGAAAGTGATTATCAAATCATAACGCCAAGGCTGCGGACTTGCTGCAAATGGGGATGGTCTGATGTTTGATATAGGTGTGGTGTTAGCGGAGGTGTTCTTGTGTGGCGTGATGATGAGGAGTTCTGTCTTGGTAGTGTTTATAGCAAGACAGTTTTTCTGTGAGAAGATTTTTTATATCAGCAAGGGCCGAATCCCAGGTTTTCATGGCATTAGCGAGTCAATCATAATGGGGATGAGGATCTGTACATCATCAGCGTATATGAAATGACGGAGATCCAGTTTCACCAGAAGTCGACAAAGAGGAGATAGGTAAACGTTCAATAGAGTTGATGATAGAGAGGAACCTTGCAGGACACCTTGAGATAGATTTCTGGGTTTCGAGGTTTGGTGTCCCATCTTGACACTGTATGTCCTGTCTTCAGGAACGATTGGATACAGCATAAGGCGGTGCCAGTGATGCCAATTTGTGAGAGGAGAGAAAGCAGGGTATTGTGGTTGACAGTGTCAAACGCAGAGGAAATATCAAGTAGCGCCAGTAAATAAGAGTGACCAGTATCTAGGGTTTTTAGTATAGAGTCTGAGAGGGACACAAGCAGAGTTTCCGTGCTATGGTTCTTCCGGAAGCCATATTGTGAAGGGAAGAATAATCGGTTTTCGTCTAGAAAGTCTGTAAGTTGTTTGTTAATGACTTTCTCTAAGATTTTAGACAATAACGGGAGGTTCGAGACTGGCCGATAGTTGGCAGGTTCGGAGGGATCCAAGTCAGATTTTTTGAGTGTGGGCTTTATTATTGCGTGTTTGAGTTGCATAGGAAAAACACCATCCGTTATGGATTGTTGATGATGTTAGAAATAGAAGGAGCAATCCTAGTAGGAATGGCAAGGAGTGTTTTTGTTGGCATGATATCAATGGGGTGCAAGGCAGGTTTAATTTTTTTTAGAATTGCTTCAATTTCTGATGCCGTTGAGGTTTCGAAATTTGAGAGTGTGGGTGATGAGCTCATGGAGTTTGTGGGCAATAAGGATACCGGCTGAGAAGGAGAGGTAAAGCGAGCCATGATATTAGCAATCTTGTCGTGGAAATAGGAGGCTAGTTTCTCACATTTATTTTTATCTTCATTATCAGGGTTGATGTTTATTGGAGGGGAAATTATGTTAGAAACATATTGGAAGAGTGCGCGCGGATTGAACTGGTATTGATGAATTTTTGCTGTGTAGAAGTTTTTTTTGGCTTCATCAGTTGTTTTCCAATACTTGTGGAGTAGGGATTTGTATTTTTGTAGATGTGTTGAGTCTTGGTTTCTACGCCACCTCTTTTCCAGTTTACGGAGTTCGCATTTCATATTTCTAAGGTCCATGGTGTACCATGGTTTTTTATCTTTCTTATCTGTGCTGATCTCTTTTGTTAGTAGGGGGCAGAGTCAATTAGCTATGCAGCTGGTGATTTGATGCCAAGTGAGACAGGCCGAGTTGGCATCAGTGAGATCTAATTTCTGGAGATCTTCTGTGAGCGCCTCAATGATGTCTTCCATTTGGCATTTTTTTCTGAATTCTATAATTCTTTTTTTAGGGTGTGTCGCATGGTGATTACAGTTGAATGTGCAGCGAGAGTCTACTCGGTAGTGGTCTGACCATGGTATGGGGGTGCATTGGGGGTGGTCAGAGAGGATTAGAGAGTTCGTGAAAATCACATCCAGGGTATGGCCTGCATTGTGAGTTGGGCCTGAAACAATTTGTTTAAATCCGATGGCATTAAGAGTAGAGCGTATGGCTTCACATGCTGGTGTTAGAGGGGAGCAGTCAAAATGGAGGTTTAGATCTCCTAGGATGATGGTGGGTATGTTGATGTCAATGTGTTTTGTAATATATTCCGCAAGGGGCGAAGGGTTTTTTTCCAGTATGCCCGGGGGTGCATAGATTAAACAAATTTGAAGATCTTTTGATTTAAATAGACCAATTTCAATCTTGTGTGGGGGTAAGCTGGGTTGCAGGGTGAGATTGAATTTCTTTATTGCAGCCAGTAGAAGACCCCCTCCTTTCTTTTTAGATCTCGGAATGGAGAACATATCGTATAAGTCTGTTGGTAGTTGGTTTATTATGGAGCCATCAGAGCTTTTGAGCCAGGTCTCTGTTATTGCACATATGTCAGGGGACTCATCAGTAAGGATATCACTTAATAGTGTGGCTTTTTTAGTAGTGATTGTGTGTTCAGAAGAAGGATGGAGAACGTCATTAATCCCATGATTTGAGTGAAGGGGGAAGTCATAATAGGAATGAGAGATTGTAGTATGAGTTAACGGTCTTCGTTCTCATTATATTGGTGGAGAAGTTAGAGTATTTTAGAACTGGAATGTGGGAGGTGATCATGGTGAATGTGTTTGTTCTAGAAGACTCGATTACTGTAAGTGGATGTTTGAAATAGGACGATGCTGGTTGAATGCTGAGTGCTGGGTGGTTGTTGTCTGATGCTGGTTGAATGCTGAGTGCTGGGAGGTGGTTGTCTGATGTTGGTTGAATGCTGAGTGCTGGGAGGTTGGGAGGTTGGGAGGTTTAAGACGGAGGTTGGGAGGTTTAAGACGGAAAGGGCAGCCTAGACCTGTCAGGTGGCTCTTTTTTGTTTTGCATTTTTGCAGCCTTGGATGGCTTTTTCTTTGCTCGTGGACAGGCTCACTTCAAATATAGTGAGCCTCTATCTCTACCTCTACCTAGTTCTTTTCTTAATTTCTCTTGGCACACCTGGTTGGCTAGTACTATGCCCCGAATACCATCGAGTCAGCATGATTTTTTCCTTATTCAATAAGGTCTCTCACCATTCATTCATACACTCAGAAAGTTACATATGGCGACTACAATCCAGTTTCTTAACTTTACCTCCTTAAATGTTGGTGGTTTCTCTCACCCTATCAAGAGAAAGAAGATCCTTACCTACTTGCAATCTCTCCATACTGATGTTGCATACCTGCAAGATACACACCTTACTAGGGATGTGAATCGTTTTAGGACGATTAAAATTATCGTCCGATAATTTTAATATCGTCTTAAACCGTTATGGAACACAATACAATACAGATTCTAACGATTTATCGTTATAAATCGTTAGAATCGTGAGCCGGCACACTAAAAACCCCTAAAACCCACCCCCCGACCCTTTAAATTAAATCCCCCACCCTCCCGAACCCCCCCAAATAACTTAAATAACCTGCGGGTCCAGCAGCGGTCCGGAACGGCAGCGGTCCGAAACGGGCTCCTGCTCTGAATCTTGTCGTCTTCAGCCGGCGCCATTTTCCAAAATGGCGCCGAAAATGGCGGCGGCCATAGACGGAAAAAAGATTGGACGGCAGGAGGTCCTTCCGGACCCCCGCTGGACTTTTGGCAAGTCTCGTGGGGGTCAGGAGGCCCCCCACAAGCTGGCCAAAAGTTCCTGGAGGTCCAGCGGGGGTCAGGGGAGCGATTTCCTGCCGCGAATCGTTTTCGTACGGAAATGGCGCTGGCCATACGCGTATGGCCGGCGCCATTTTCCGTACGGAAAATGGCGCCGGCAGGAGATCGACTGCAGGAGGTCGTTCAGCGAGGGTTCCGGCGCCTCGCTGAACGACCTCCTGCAGTCGATCTCCTGCCGGCGCCATTTTCCGTATGAAAATGATTCGCGGCGGGAAATCGCTCCCTGACCCCCGCTGGACCTCCAGGAACTTTTGGCCAGCTTGTGGGGGGCCTCCTGACCCCCACGAGACTTGCCAAAAGTCCAGCGGGGGTCCGGAAGGACCTCCTGCCATCCAATCTTTTTCGTCTATGGCCGCCGCCATTTTTCGGCGCCATTTGGAAAATGGCGCCGGCTGAAGACGACAAGATCAGAGCAGGAGCCCGTTCCGGACCGCTGCCGTTCCGGACCGCCGCTGGACCCGCAGGTTATTTAAGTTATTTGGGGGGGGGTGCGGGAGGGTGGGGGATTTAATTTAAAGGGTCGGGGGGTGGGTTTAGGGGGGTTTAATGTGCCGGTTTTTCGATTTTTCGATTTTTCGATTTTTAACGATTTTTAACGATTTTTCACGATATTTTACCCCCCCAAACGGCAACAATACGATTCCCTCCCCCTCCCAGCCGAAATCGATCGTTAAGACGATCGAGGACACGATTCACATCCCTACACCTTACTGCTGCAGAATCTGCTAAATTACAACAGCAGTGGGTCGGTCAGGTTATATTTGCTCCCGCATATCAAAAAAAAAAAAAAAAAACATGGGGTAGCCATATTACTTCACAAGAGCTTGGATGCCCAAATTTTGTCTCAGTCCTCTGATCCAGAAGGTCGCTGGATATTAGCTCAAGTTCTTATCGCTAAGTCTACCTATTCCATTTTAAATATTTATGCTCCAAATGCGGATGCCCCCACCTTCTTTCAATTGGTAACCTCCTATATGTTTTCGCTGAGCTCTACCTCATGTATTATTGGAGGAGGCTTCAATCAACTCCTCGACCCTTTTTTAGACAAAAAAACGTCTACTCGCCCTCACATTTCTAAATCCTGTGTGACACTTAAACATCTTATGAAATCCTGAAGCTTGGCAGATCCTTGGCGACTATTGCATCCAACGGATAAGGATTCTACCTTTTTTTCACTCCCACAATCTTCTTTCTCCAGAATTGACTATTTTCTTATTTCTAATTCATTACTCCCATCAGAACATTCGGCATCTATCTGTCCAATCCTTGTTTCTGATCATGCTGCTGTCACCTTGCAAATAGAGTTACCATCCCCTCAGCAAATAGATCGTCAATGGTGTTTTAACTCCACCCTGTTGGCAGACAATACCTTCATGACTTTCTTACAAGGAAAAATTAATGAATATTTTCAGTTTAATGCCTCTTCTAAAGTTTCTTCCTCCACGCTCTGGGAAGCCTTCAAAGTGACTATACATGGAGACATCCTTAGTTACACCATTTGCTCCCACAAGGCTCAAAAAGCTCAGATTTTCAAATTATAAGAGGAAGTCTCCACGCTGGAAAAGGCCCATATTGTCTCTCCTTCCATATCCTCCCTTACTCATCTTCTGTGTGCCCACTATCAATATAATCTACAACTGAGTTCACAGGTGAAGCTTGGGATGTTTCGTTCCAATGCCTCTTACTATGCTGAAAACAACAAATGTGGTAGGCTGTTAGCCAACTATCTCAAGAAGCGAGAAGAGAAAAAACGCATTACTACTATCCAAATCGATAAGAACCAACCCTTAATGGCGGATGAAGGCATCTTACAAGCTTTTAGTGACTTTTACGCCCATCTCTACAAGTCTGAAGCATCAGCCACTTTGGAGGACATCAATAGTTTTCTTTCTTCCATTCCTCACCCAGAACTTACTGCTCAACAAGCTTCCATGCTTGATGATCCCATAACGATTTCCATAATAGAATTGGCCATTGGTTCACTATCCTGTGGTAAAGCACCAGGACCTGACGGTTTTACCATGGACTTCTTTCAGGCCTTCTGTAAAGACATTGTTCCACATTTACATGATTATTATTCCTCATTACTTATGCATGGTTGTTCTCCTAATAAATTATCTGATGCCTGCATAGTGGTACTCCCAAAGCCAGGTAGAGATGCAAGTCTGGTATCCAATCATCAGCCTATTTCCCTCTTGAACACAGATTATAAAATCTTTACCAAAGTTTTAGCTACACGACTTTCCCTGACTTTACCTTCCCTCATACACTCCGAACAATCTGGATTCATTAAAAATCATTTAATAGCTAACAACACTTGCCTCTTTATGCATATCCAAGCTCTTGCCTCCACTACGCCATTACCAGCAGTGGCCGTCTCTCTTGACGCAGAAAAGGCTTTCGACAGAGTAGAATGGTCTTTTCTTTTGGCAACCCTTCAGTGGTTTGGATTGGGTCCTGTTTTTACCTCATGGATTCGGTTTCTTTACAACTCTCCATCTGCATACCTCTACATAAATAATAGAATATCCCCACACTTTTCATTATGTCGAGGTACCAGGCAAGTTTGCCCTCTCTCCCCCCTTTTATTTAATCTGGCTTTGGAACCACTACTTATGAAAATTAGACTATCTGCAGCAATTGAAGGTTTCACAGTTAATCGTGAGTCATACAAACTTTCAGCTTATGCTGATGATGTTCTCTTATTCCTCACTAATCCTGAATCCTCTATCCCTTCTCTCTTTCAGCTCATCTCTGAATATTCCAAGGTTTCTGGTTATAAAGTAAATTGGCATAAAACAGAGATGCTCCCTCTTAATCTATTAGGGGCTAATGTGGATTTCTCTGCCTTCCCCATCCAAACAGTCTCTAAGAGGCTTAAATATCTAGGTGTGTATTTTTACACTGATCTTGAAACAAAGATTAGCAACTGTGAAGTATGAATATTGCAGCAGATACGCAAAGCCTCACTCCGTTGGTCCCCGCTCCATCTTTCTTGGTGGGGTAGACTGGACACCGTTAAGATGGTTCTCACCCTTAAAATAACCTATTTGCTCTCTATGATTCCAATCTTTTTTGCTTCAGATTTTAATACCCATGTAGAACGTTTACTAATGCAGTTCTTATGGAAAAATAAATCTCCTAGGATAGCTTTATCTAAACTAAAATGACCTGCTATAGATGGAGGAGTCAACTTCCCTGATTTCCGTAATTATCATCAAGCTTTTATGCTACAACAAGGAAGCCATTTTTTCATAGACCATGCTTCATCATTCGATATTCCTCGATGGCTCTCATTACAACTTCAATTAATAAGTCCTTATCCCCCTACAATTTTCCCTGCTGTCCCTGTAAGCTGCATACATGCTCTAAACCCTATTCTCCGAGCCTCTCATAAGGCTTTTCAAGCTATTGATAAGATGATATGCCCGGATTCCAATCCCTGGATATTATCTTCTCATGCTCCAATTTGGGACAACCCTCATATTTGTGTCGAGAGTCACCCCACCCGATGTCCAATATGGCAATCCCATAGTATCTGGTCCCTTCATGACATCTGGCAGGACAACTCTGTTCTCCCCTTTAATAAGTTGCAACAACTTTTCTCACTACCACATTCCCAATTCTACGCTTGGTTACAAATCAGACATGCATTACTTGCCTCCCCCGACGTTGCCTCCTCCACCTGGCAGCCCCCTCCACTTTTAAAAACGTATTATGAATATGGAACATTGGGACATTTAGCGTCTCATTTTTATAAACTGTTGCAATCTGTTCCCACAAAATCACATCCTCTTCATGGATTATATTCCGTTTGGTCCTTGGAGCTCGATTGCACACTACCTCCAAAGGAATGGTTATATGTTTGGAAGGTGTCTACTCGCATTTCACTTTCTTCCAGTCTCACACAAACAGCCTTCTTCATGATGTACAGAGCTGTTTGGACCCCGTGGAAGTTACACCGTGCAGGCTTGCTTGCCTCTCCTTTGTGTTGGTGTTGTCAAGCGAGCAATGGCACCCTATCCCACATGCTTTTTTACTGTCCTCTTGTCCTCTCATTTTGGAGGCATGTATGGGACTCTATCTCCTTGATAATGGGTCACTCACAACCCATAACCTTTTCTATAATTATCCTTAAGGGAGCCGACCCATCCCTTAAGTTGTCGGTCCCTTCCTGTAAACTATTAGACTTTCTGTTAACAGTGGCTATACATAATATTTTATCCAACTGGAAGCATAGTGAAATGCTGTCGGAACATTTTTGGTGGAATTCTGTTTGTTTATATAGCAAATATGAACAAGCGGCAGCAATTAAATACAATAGACTGATGTCCTGGAGTAGGGTGTGGAAGCTGCTCAATGACTACTTGCTCTCACAGCAATAGAATGAATGGTTTTCTCTTGAATACATAGTGTCATTCTGGCAAACTCTGGTAAATCTGTAGCTGTGATTAAGGATTAGCCAACCCTTCTGACTTTCATTATTCTCTCTCTTCTCTTCTTATCTTTCCTACCTCTCTCGGCTTTCCTTCTCCTTACTTTTCTCTCTCTTTCCTGATTGTTTGAGCCTTTTTCTCATTTGACGCTTCACCAGGGTTGTGCATCCTTTTCTTCTGTTCCTCTTCCTTTCTAAGTCTCTTTCTTCATCCCCTCTTCTCTCATTTCTCTTCTATAATTCTTACAAAGGTGATGTTTCTTGCTTATTATTTACTTTTATTGGCGCAGTGAATGTGAATGTACAACATTTAATATTTCCTTTCTATGGTGGTGTAAATTTTGTATTAGGGATGTGCAGAGCAAAAGTTTAAGTTCATATGTCCATATGTCCAAAGGGGGTCCCATTTGCGGTCAATATGGACATAAACAGAATTCAATGAGTTGACTATATGTCCATATGTGCAAATACAAATTTAAACCCCTCACCTTCCTTAATCCCCCCCCAAAGACTTACCACAACTCCCTGGTGATCCAGCGAGGAGTGAGGACGCCATTTCTGAAAGCCTTTCTGAGGAGCACGTGACGTCACGTGACGTCGGCGTGACGTGGCGCCGACGTCACGTCGGCGCCGCGTCACGCCGACGTCACGTGATTCCCCGCGGGGTCGCTTCCGGGATCCTCGTTCGGCCCAAAAGTTCCTTTTGGGCCGAACGAGGGTGCCGGAGGGAACTCGCGGGGAATCACGTGACGCCGCGTCACTGCGACGTGGCGCCGACGTCACGTGCTCCTCGGAAAGGCTTTCAGAAATGGCGTCCTCACTCCTCGCTGGATCACCAGGGAGTTGTGGTAAGTCTTTGGGGGGGGATTAAGGAAGGTGAGGGGTTTAAATTTTTATTTTGGATCAACAATCGCGATTTCCAACTTATTCAACATAGCTATGTTGAATAAGTTGGAAATCCGATCGTTTATGTCTTATCACTTTTTTTAAGTTTAAAAAAAAAAAAGTAGCGTTTTACATTTATGTTCAATATGAATGCATACCCCTATTTTGTATGTCATTACCTTTGTTTAATAATAATACCAATAAATATATTGAAACACAAGAAGATAATTTGACTGCCATATTCCTTGAGGGTCTCTCACCCAAAATCAAGGGAAAACATGCCACCTGAGTGCTTCCAAATTCATTAGAGGAACTCATAGCCCTGACCTGGAATATAGACTGCCGTCTACAACCGGGGGCTTTTGACACTCGGCCAATGTGAAGGACCATCACCTTGGTGCCTAAATTCTAGAACTCACTCACTCCCCTGATTGTTCTTCCATCTACCTTATCAGTGTATGAACATCCCATGTAGCTAGGGCACTGTCACTTGCCCCCAGTGGAGAGGCTACACTGCAAATAGCAGGGCCTATGTTTATATTGTGCTTGTCAAGGACACTTTTGGCTAAATGTCCACTCAGATTGGGAAACCCTAATACCTAGGGTCCTTAAGGGAGATGGCCCTAGGCATCACCATTCCTGCTCCCCAGCTATTGGTTCCCGTAACCCTGGAGCTAGGTTCCATGCAATTCACAAATAGCTTTTGTGGATTCGGGCTCGGGGGGGGGGGGGGGACTTTATCCTAAAAAGAATTTGTCAAGCAAATTTTAATTCCCATGGTCTCAGTGACCTCTCTGCTATTCATCTCATCTATCTACGGAGACCCTCTTCTAGGGCAAGTCACTTTAATTATGGCACCTGTGACCTTATGCATTGGTCTCCTCCATCGGGAAAAACTCAGCCAGCACATGATTTCCAGGGCCATTCACCAAATTATTCTAGGGCTGCCCTGGCTCCAGAAGCATCAAATGCTCTTCGACTGGGCTACCCTACAACTAGCTTGATGGGGCCGCGAGTGTTTGGATTCCTGCTTGGAACATATTGAACCTCTTCATTTGATGATCATGGATACAGCATGTCCTAGCCTTCCCCTGCAGTACTGGGATTATCAAGTCATTTTTTTGAAGAAGAATGCTGAAGTTTTGGCACCACACTGCCCTTATGATTGTGGCATTGAGCTCCTCCCTGGAAGTAAGACCCCACGCAATTGGGCCTACCCTCTGTATCTTCCTGAAACTCAGGCTATGTCCAAATACATTTGGGAAACCCTGGAATGTGGATTTATCCATCCAGCTTCTTCCCTGGCATGTGCTGGATTCTTTCTGTTGCAAAGAAAGATGGCTCCCTCAGGCTGTCTATCGACTATTGCGGCCTGAATGCCATTATGTATAAGGACCAGTATTCATTACCACTAATTACAGAACTTTTTGATTGCTTGCAAAGTGCTAAGATATTTAGAAAGCTGGACTTCAGGGGAGTATATAACCTTATACACATCATGGTTGACAAAGAGTGAGAAACTGCATTAAACACACGAAATGGACATTACAAATACTTAGTCATGCATTTGTGCTTTGTAATGCTCCTGCAGTTTTCAAAAAAATGGTTAATGAGATCTTCTATGACCTCCTCTACTTCTGTGTGATCGTATATTTAGATGACATCTTAATCTTCTCTCAAACATTGAGCTCCCATCGCTGAAACAGTGCCTCATCCAACATATGGGAGAGAATAACCTCTATGCCAAGTTGGAAAAATGTCTTTTTGAAGAAGAGGAACTCCCTTTTCTTGGATACATTGTTTCTCATGAGGGATTCCGCATAGACCCTTTCAAGGTAAAGGCCATCAGAGACTGGCCTCATCCTCAGGAGCACTGAGCTCTATAAAGGAACTTGGGATTTGCTAATTATTATCATCAGTTTATCCCAAACTACTCATCATTGGCAGCTCTACTCACTGCACTTACCCAGAAGGGTGCCAACACCAAAGACTGGCCAACCTGTTATGGTTATTGATGTTTGGGTGGATCCTTGGACACTGTGGCAGCTGACCACGCCCACAGGCAGTCTCATGAGGAACCACAGTGTCAGACTAGACTCTGGACACACAAACACAGATTTGAATCTTTTATTAAACAATTTGGGAAACCACCAGAGGTGGCAGTAGTGAGTAGTGGATGGTGAGCCCGGCTGGGCAGGTCTCCCACAGAATGCTGGAACAGTGAATCCTCTGCTAGGCTGTGCTGTAGTGGAAAGAGACTGAGAGTTATGAGTACACAATGAGAAGCATTCAGAGTCCCAGGTAGAATTAGGAGAAGCTCCGAGACAGGGAGAGCAGGCCCTCGAGGATAGGGTACCTGATCCCTTATATCAGAGAGACTCAGTTGTATTGTACTCACGTAGCAGTAACAGAGATTCCACTAGACAAGAGGTCTGGCACCGGAACAAAGGGCAGGCCCTCGAGGAGTGAGTACCTGGTTCCAGTGAAGCAGTGCTGTGGAATAGATGGTAGTTGTAGGGATGTGAATCGTTTTTTGACGATTTAAAAAAATCATCCGATATTTTTTAAATCTTCAAAAATCGTTAGAGTGCGCGATACAATAGAAATTCCCACGATTTATCGTGAAAAATCGTTAATGGGTTAGTGTCCACTAACGGGAGTTATTTGGGGGGAGGACGGGAAAACCGGCACATCAATACAACCCCTAAACCCACCCCGACCCTTTAAAACTAAACCCTTACCTTCCCTCACCCTCCTGAACCCCCCCAAAACATTTTACGAGTACCTGGTGGTCCAGTGGAAGCCCCAGGACTGATCTCCTGCTCTCGGGCCATCAACGCCATTTTGGCTGCCACTATTAAAAATGGCGCCGATGGCCCGATAAAAAAACAACCCACCGACCCTTTAAAAATGACCCCTTTGCTTCCCCCACCCTCCTGAACTCCCCCAAAACCATTTTAAAATTACCTGGTGGTCCAGTGGGGGCATGGGGAGTGATCTCCCGCTCTCGGGCCGTCGGCTGCTACTAATCAAAATGGCGCCGATAGCCCTTTACCCTTACCATGTGACAGGGTATCCGTGCCATTGGCCGGATCCTGTCACATGGTAGGAGCACTGGATGGCCGGCGCCATCTTGTGCTCCTACCATGTGACAGGGGCTGACCAATGGCACCGGTAGCCCCTGTGACATAGTAAGGGCAAAGTCTATCGGCGCCATTTTGAATACTGGCAGCTGACGGTCCGAGTGCAGGAGGTCGCTCCTGGACCCCTGATGGACCACCAGGGGCTTTTGGCAAGTCTTGGGGGACCCTCCTGACCCCCCCAAGGCTTGCCAAAAGTCCAGAGGGGGTCCGGGAGCGACCTCCTGCACTCGGACCATCGGCTGCCAGTATTCAAAATGGCACCAATAGCCTTTGCACTTACTATGTCACAGGGGCTACCGGTGCCATTGGTCAGCCCCTGTCACATGGTAGGAGCACAAGATGGCACTGGCCATTCAGTGCTCCTACCATGTGACAGGATCCAGCCAATGGCACGGATACCCTGTCACATGGTAAGGGCAAAGGGCCATCGGCGCCATTTTAATTAGTGGTAGCCGATGGCCCGGGAGTGGGAGGATGGCCCAGAGCGGGAGATCTCTCCCGGGACCCCCACTGGACCACCAGGTACCTGTAAAAAGTTTTTGGGGGGGTCGGGAGGGTGGGGGAAGCTAAGGGGTTAGCTGTAAAGGGTCGGGGTGGGTTTTTTGTTTATCGGCTGGGGTGCAGCCGATAAACAAAACCGCAATCGGGCCCGATGGAAAAAACCCCACATGTGAATCAGAACCGGAATCCGAACCAATTCCGGTTCCGATTCACATCTCTAGGTAGTTGCACTCACAGATGGAAATTGTTAGTGAAGTCTTCCAAGTAGAAAGGGTTGAAGATGCAGGCAGCAACTCAGGGAACATGGGCCCTCGAAGAGTGAGTACTGGTTTCCTGATGGCGCCTGAAAGAAGCAGAAGAGGCCCCCAAGGAGCGGGTAACCCGTTAGGAACCCCGAAGGGTGTAAGAGCTCCAGATATTTCTGGAGTGGCAGAGCAGCTTCGGTACGGAGAGCGAATCCCATCCGTAGAGTTACCGTTGCTAACTCGATGAGCTAGCAAATACTGTAGGCTTAAATATCCGGGCAGCGTGATGTCATATCAGGGGGATGCCCCTGAGGTTCGCGCCAACGTGGAAATAAAGATGAGGGCGGCATGCACGCACATGCCCTAAGGTACCTTGGAGGAGCATGGCAGGAGGCAGCACCAAAGCCAGTCTGGGGACGCCGGGGAGGATGGCAAACAGACGCCGCAGCAGCCAGTAGTCCGAGGTGAGTGGGAGGAGCCGCAAGTAGAGAGAGGTAGGCGGAGCAAAGCCGTCGAAGACCGATGGTCACAACAGTACCCCCTTCAAAGGGAGGACTCCAACTCTTGTACCAGGTCTTGGTTTTTGAGGATGCATCTGGTGAAACTGAAGAAGCATCTTTTTATCCAGGATATTAGCCTTCGGCTCCCAAGAATTTTCTTCAATGCCATAACCTTCCCAAGACAGAAGGTATTCCCAAGTTTTGCCATGTCTTCTTATATCTAGAATAGCTTCAACCTTATATTCAAGGTCTTCTTCTGTGTTGATAGAAGTTGGTTCAGGAGACTTGGATGAGAATTCACTGAGAATGAGTGGTTTCAGAAGTGAAACGTGGAATGCATTGTGGATTTTCAATCCAGGCGGTAGCTTCAGACTGTATGTAATGTTGCCAAGACGTCGGAGAATTGGAAACAGTCCAACATAGCGAGGAGCAATTCAAATGGATGGTTACTTTAGTCTCAGATGCTTAGTTGATAGCCAGACTGCCATCAAGTTGAAACACAGACGCTTTAGAATGGTGAGCATCGTAGGACTTCTTTGCTCGATCACCCGCTTTCATTAGAATATATTTAGTCTGAGTCCATAATTGATGGATATCATCAGCAGTGGATTGAGCTGCTGGATATGACACTGAGAGCTTCAGTGGAAGTGGCGGTGAAGGTAAATGTCCATATACCAATTCAAATGGTGTTGATCCAGTGAATGATGCTGGATGTGAATTAATGGCGAATTCAGCCCATGGTAACAGCTCGGCCCAGTTATTCTAACGGCAAATCACATAGGTCCAAATGAACTATTTTAGGGTCCTATTCATCCTTTCAGTTTGGTCATAGATTGTGGATGATAGCAGATGTATAATCCAGAGAGATGTCAAATAGCTTGTACAAAGCCTTCCAAACTTTTGCAGTGAATTGACATCCTCTATCCGAGACTATGTGCTTTGGTAGGCCATGAAGGCGAAAAATGTATGTGATGAAGAGCTTCACAAGCTCCAAGGCTAAGGGTAAGCCAGGCAGCACCACAAAATGAACCATCTTGCTGAAATGGTCAACTGTCACCCATATAGTATTCATTCCTCCAGAAAGAGGTAGATCAACTACAAAGTCAGTAGCGATGTGAATCCATGGCGTTCCAGAACTGGCAGCGGTTGTAGCAATCCCCAAGGCTGACCAGAATTAGGCTTATGTTTGGCACAGTTGGAGCATGACGCTACATAGGAGTATGTGTCTTCCTTGATAGTAGGCCACCAATAGTACTTCTGTAATTTCAGCAGGGTACGGCTTTGACCAGGATGGCCAGCCAATTTGGAATCATGAGCCCAGTATAGAAGTTTCTTTCTGAGGTTCTTAGGCACAATTGTTTTACCGGCAGGCACAGAATGGGTAGCCACCAAGATGACTTTCTTCGGGTCGATGATGTGCTGATGTTCTTCAGGAACCTCAGAGAGGAAAAAGCGTGACAGGGAGCTCTGGTATTCTTGTCTCCAGGACGATATTTAAGCATGAAGTCAAAATGATTAAAAAACAAGGACCATCTGGCCTGTCTGTGGTTAAGACGTTGTGCATGACGGAGATACTCTAGATTCTTGTGGTCAGAGAATATGGTAATTTGATGTTGGGTGCCTTCGAGCCAAGGCCGCCATACTTCGAATGCCAGTTTAATAGCCAGGAGCTCTTTATCTCCAATCCCATAGTTCTTCTCTGCAGGAGAAAAGTGTCACGAGAAAAAGGAGCAGGGATGTAAGGCTTTAGAATCTCCAGTTTGGCTTAACACGGCCCCTACTCCAACGTCTGAAGCGTCAACCTCCACGATGAAGGGTCTATTGGGGTCCGGGTGAAGCAGACATGGCTCAGTAGAAAAGGCAGTCTTTACTTTCTCGAACGCTGAAATGGCCTCTGCATACCATTTAGAAGCGTTGGCCCCTTTCCATGTCATTGCAGTTAAGGGCACTGCCAAAGAAGAATAGTTCTTTATAAAGATTCTATAGTAATTTGTGAACCCCAAAATTCATCTCAGGGCCTTCAGACTGGTAGGTTGAGACCAATTCTTGATACTCTCTAATTTTTGGGGATCCATCCGGAAGCCTTGTTTCGAGTTGATATAGCCAAGAAAAGGCACAGGCTCTTTGTGAAATTCGCACTTTGACAATTTGGCGTAGAGGCAATGTTCTCAAAGTTTCAGTAATACTTGTTTGACATCTGCTATATGAGTAGACATATCCTGCAAGAATATCAAGATGTCATCTAGGTAAACAACGACACTTTTGTACAGAAGGTCTCGCAGAATGTCGTTCATCATGTTCTGAAACACAGCGAGAGCATTGCACAGGCCGAAGGGCATTACTATATATTTGAAATAGCCATCTCAAGTGTTGAAAGCTGTTTTCCACTCGTCGCTGTCGTGGATGCGAACCAAGTTATAGGCGCCCTTTAGGTCAAGTTTTGAGAATATCTTGGCTGCTTGAAGTCGATCAAACAGCTCTGAGATCAGATGTAAGGGGTATCGGTCTTTAATCGTGATCTCATTCAGACCTCAATGGTCGATACAAGGATGCAGTGTGCCGTCCTTCTTCCCCACAAAGAAGAAGCCTGTGCCCGCAGGAGACTTAGACGGTCTAATGATACCTTTTTGCAGGTTTTCCTCAATGTACTTGGACATGGCCTTGTTCTCTACCACTGACAGTGGGTAGATACATCCCTTAGAAGGTTCAGCATTAGGTTTCAGTCTTATTGCACAGTCATAAGATCTATGTGGTGGAAGGATGTCAGCAGCTTCTTTGGAGAAAACATCATGAAATGATGCATACTGAGGCAGCAGTCCTGGCATCACTGGAGTTGTAGGCATGCAGAAAATAGGAGAGACCTCCTTTAGGCATTTGCCATGAAATTCTGGGCCCCAACGGGGGAGTTCCAACATAGCCCAGTTGAATTGTGGCATGTACAGCTGCAACCAGGGTAACCCCAGAATGATAGGGTGCATGGCCTTCTCTAACACAAAGAAGAAAATTGACTCTGTATGGAGGACTCCGGTGTGGAGGAATACCGGTTTGGTACAACAGGTAACATCACCTGGTAATGACTCTCCATGTATAGACGATAGGAGTAGTGGAGTTTTCAAAGTGGTGAGGGGAATCCTCAAATGTTCCACTAATCGTCATAGAATAAGATTACCTCCTGCCCCTGAGTCCACCAGGGGGTCTGGAATTCCAAAGGTCCGCAGAACAGAGAGACAGGGAGAGAGAGCGGAGGAGAGGGCATAGTATGGCCTAAGAAAAGTCCTCCCGCAGGACTTAGGCCCGTCCGTTTCCTGGACATATGGGGCATGTTTGGACTGCATGACCATCTTGTCCACAGTACATGCAAAAGTCATTCCTGTTTCGAAGTCTTCTCTCTTTGGATGTCAGGTGACTGCAACCAAGTTTCATCGGTTCTTCACCACTGGCAACAGGCATTACAGGAACCATCCAGAGTGTAGGCTTAGCACGAACTTCTTTCTGAACAGGTCCTTTACCAGGCTTGAGTTCTTGCACCTTATCATGAAGCTGGTGATCAATTCTAGTCACTAAGGCCACTAGCTCATCCAGCGAGTCAGGTGTCTCATGAGTGGCCAGCTCGTCCTTCAAGTGGGAATCCAAACCTTTGAAGAAGGGAGTTTTCAGGCTTCTAGGTTCCCAAAGTAACTCAGTTGCAAGAGTCTTGAACTCTATGGTGAAATCAGCCAGTGGTTGGTTGCCTTGCTTCAGGTTCACCAAAGCAAAACCAGCAACAGTGTGTCAAGCACGATAATCAAAAACAGATTTGAACAAGTCCATAAATCTGTCAAAATCCTGAAGTATAAGATCTTTGCATTCCCACAGCGAGGAAGCCCAAGACAAGGCCCTTCCATCAAGATAAGATAGAATGTCAATAGTCTTGGCGTAGGCTGTAGGGAAGTGAGAAGGTTGTAATGCAAAATGCATACAATACTGGTTTAAGAAGCCTCTAGTTCTTTGAATCTCCCCAGAGAAACGTACTGGAGCAGCAAGAGGCACAGAAGTCTTTACAGTTACTTCAGGTAACTGACCTTAATTACTGGAAGTAGAGCCTTGATTCTTCTGTGCGTGCAGTTGATGAAACGCAGTAGTGAGTTTTTCCAATGTCTTGTTGTTCAGCAATGCACAGGGCCAGGCCTGGAATGGCCTGCAAAGCATTGAACTGAGCTGTATCCATGGAGTTAGCAATCTGTTATGGTTATTGATGTTTGGGTGGATCCTTGGACACTGTGGCAGCTGACCACGCCCATGGGGGCAGTCCCGTGAGGGACCACAGTGTCAGGCTAGACTCTGGACACACAAACACAGATTTGAATCTTTTATTAAACAGTTTTGGAAACCACCAGAGGTGGTAGTAGTGAGTAGTGGATGTTGAACCCGGCTGGGCAGGTCTCCCACAGAACGCTGGAACAGCGAATCCTTTGCTAGGCTGTGCTGTAGTGGAAAGAGACTGAGAATTATGAGTACACAATGAGAAGCATTCAGAGTCCCAGGTAGAATTAGGAGAAGCTCCGAGACAGGGAGAGCAGGCCCTCGAGGAGCGAGTACCTGATCCCTTAGAGCATAGAGACTCAGTTGTATTGTACTCACATAGCAGTAACAGAGATTCCACTAGACGAGAGGTCTGGCACCGGAACAGAGAGCAGGCCCTCGAGGAGCGAGTACCTGGTTCCAGTGAAGCAGTGCTATGGAATAGATGGTAGTTGTACTCACAGATGGAAACTGTTAGTGAAGTCTTCCAAGTAGAAAGGGCTGAAGATGAAGGCAGCGACTCAGGGAACATGGGCCCTCGAGGAGTGAGTCCAGGTTTCCTGATGGCACCTGAAAGAAGCAGAAGAGGCCCCCGAGGAGCGGGTACCCCATTAGCAACCCTGAAGGGTGTAAGAGTTCCAGATAGCGCTGGAGTGGCAGAGCAGCTTTGGTACGGAGTGTGAATCCCATCCGTAGAGTTGCCGTTGCAAACTCAATGAGCTAGCAAATACTGTAGGCTTAAATATCCGGGCAGCATGACATCATATCAGGGGGACGCCCCTGAGGTTCGTGCCAACGTGAAAATAAAGATGAGGGTGGCATGCACGTGCGCGGCCTAATGTACCTTGAAGGAGTATGGTGGGAGGCAGCACCAAAGCCAGTCTGGGGACGCCAGAGAGGATGGCAAACAGACGCCACAGTAGCCAGTAGTCCGAGGTGAGCGGGAGGAACCGCAAGTAGAGAGAGGTAGGCGGGGTGAAGCCGTCGAAGACCAACAGTCGCAACACACCCGAAGCTTTAGAGGTATTCTAGATCTTGAAATATGCCTTCACAAATGAGTCCTACCTCTTTTATCAGATCCTACATGGTCCTTTCATCCTAGAAGACAATGCTTCTTCACAGGGCATAGGGGCAGTATTTAGCCAACACACTCCAGAGGGAGCCCACCTCCAGCTGAGTGTAACTAATGTATCAGGGACTAGGGATGTGAATCGTTTTTTGATGATTTAAAACAATCGTCAGATATATTTTAAATCATCAAAAATCGTTAGAGCCGCGATACAATAACAATTCCCCCGATTTATCGTCAAAAAATCGTAAATCGGGGGAAGGGGGAGGGCGGGAAAACCGGCACACCAAAACAACCCTAAAACCCACCCTGACCCTTTAAAACAAATCCCCCACCCTCCTGAACCGTCACCCATATGACATAGTGAAGGCAAAGGTAGCGCCGGCGCCATTTTGAATATTGGCAATATGTCCCGCGTGCAGGAGGTCGCTCCCGGACCCCCGCTGGACTTTTGGCAAGTCTTGTGGGGGTCAGGAGGCCCCCCCAAGCTGGCCAAATGTCCCTGGGGGTCCAGCGGGGGTCCGGGAGCGATCTCCTGCACGAGTGACGTCGGGAGCCAGGAACCAAAATGGCGCCGGCGCTACCTTTGCCCTGTCACATGATAAGGGCAAAGGGCCACCGGCACCATTTCTCTTAACGCAGCCGTGGCCAGAGAGCGGGAGATCGCGCCGGGACCCCCCCCCCCCCACTGGACCCCAGGTAATTTAAAACATTTGGGGGGGGGGTTTGGGAGGGTGGGGGATTTGTTTTAAAGGTTCGGGGTGGGTTTTAGAGTTGTTTTGGTGTGCCGGTTTTCCCGCCCTCCCCCGATTTACGATTTTTAACGATTTAAAAAACAAAACAAAACACGACGATCAGATTTCCCTCCCCCCCCAGCCAAAATCGATCGTTAAGACGATCGATCACACGATTCACACCCCTATCAGGGACGGATATCTTCTGGTTGTTAAATAAGCTCTTGAGGAATGGCGCCATTTACTTGAGGGAGCTCAGCTCTGGGTCACAATATAAATGGAACACAAGAATCTCGAACACCTCCATCAAGCTCAGCATCTTAATGCAAAACAGGTCCGTTTGTCTCTGCTCACTTTGATTTCAAATTGCAGTATTGCCCAGCTCTCAAGAATCATAGGGCAGATGCCCTTTCTTGCTTCTTGCAGTCAGAGGAAGTTCCATAATCTCCCCAATACATTATCTATCCTGCTAGGATACTTTTAACCACTACAGTAATCATTCCTCCAGGAAGATGGTTGTACATTTCAGACTCCATGAAAAGGTGTTAAAATGGGCCCATGAGTCCTGTGTCACAGGTCACCTTGGATGGGTATGAATTCTTGATTTGCTTCGATGACACTATTGGTGGCCCAAGATGAATCAAGATGTCAAGGCCTATGTTGAGTCATGCCCTACTTGTGCAGTGCCAAAAGCATTACATGGCTGCCCCTTGGTGTTGTTACAGCCATTGCCAGGCCCCACGGACCCTGGTCCCACTTGCCCATGGATTTCATTGTAGACCTCCCAGTCTCAGATGATGCTACAGTAATTTGGGTGGTGATATACCGGTTCTCTAAAATGGCACACTTCGTTCCCTTACTGGGCCTCCCATCTACACTAGAGTTCATGCATCTCTTCATTCTTCTTTTCTTTCACCTGCATGGCTAGTCCAAACACATATTGTCTGATACAGGAGTCCAGTTCATGGCACACTATTGGTGCTCCCTCTGCTGAAAATTCAGCATTATGCTAGATTTCACCCCAGCTTATCAACTGCAAGGAAATGGATAAGCAGAGCATATTAATCACACCCTCACAATCTTCCTCTGTTTATACATTAATAAGTGCCAGGACAATTGGGCCGCTCTTCTGCCATGGACCTAGTTTTCTCACAATACTCATATCACCGTGGCTACCGGATCTTACCCATTTCAGCTGGCTTATAGGAAAAAACCACTGCCTTCCCTACCACTGCCTGTAATGGTACTTTCACCAGCGGCTCAACTATCCACCCAGGAATTGCATGAACTATGGTTAAGGACCAAGCAACTGATTGAGATAGCCATTGAAGGAGCCAAGAAGGCTCCAAGAAGGCCCATAGGAGATCTGCTTCCCAGTTCAGAATTGGAGAAAAGTCTGGCTGAGCATTTGGCACTTGCACCTATGCCTCCCTTTCATGTACCTGGCTTCATATTACCTTTCCCTGTACTCCGGCAACAAGGACCCATCATTTATCAATTTAAATTACCACAGATATTGAAGATTCACAACATCGTTCATATATCACTATTCAAACTAGTGGTACTCTTGTGGCCCTCTAGGGCACTACCCAAACCACAGAGGATGGCTAATGATAGTGATACGGTGTATGAAGTTGATGAGGTGTTGGACTACTGTCATAAGAGCAAGCAAAACTATGGCCCAGAAGAAAATTCTTAGGATCCAGCCTCCAACATTTTACATCTGAACCTCTTGAGTGAATTCCATCATCAGTAACCCAAGAAACACAAAGCCTCAGGGAAGGGGTTTAAGAGGGGGCTATGGACCACCACAATCACCTTCCTGACCACGCCGGATTCTTGGGCTCCCAATGTGGCACAAATGGCCTTCTTACATTGGGCCGCCTCACTTCAGCATGGTGAGTCATTGCCATGAGCCATGAAGCAGGACACTGCCAACATCAGTTGCTCTTGTATTCCCTAAGGCACATGCATTCCCAATGTTGCCACACTTAAAGGGTCCATGGTGGAAAAGGTCCAGGGTGCTTCCTGATGATGTCATGGATTCAGGCCTACAAAAAGCTAGGGCTGACATTCCACCAGTGCCTTAGCAACAAGTCCCACTACCTGAGCATAGAGCATGTTGCTACAGTGTCTTCAGCATCTTGTCTTCTGCCCAGCCTTGTCTACAGTTTTTGTCTTCAGTCCAGCCTTGTCTTCAGCATCTTGTCCTCCACTCAGCCTTGTCTTCAGCATCTCATCTTCAGATTCAGTGTTCTCTCATTGTTCTTTGCTTTCTGTGCCCCTCCTTGCCTGACCCATCCTTCTGATCTGCCCGTGCTTCCCTTCATTTGGATACCTGGATTGATTTTGGCCTGATCTCAGATTACATATGACCTCTGCCTGCTACTGATCATTGCCTGCTTATCAATATGTATGACCACGGCCTGCCATGGATCACTGACTGCTTCTCGATATGTGTGACCACCACCTGCCTGTGACACTGATATCCAAGGTCCTCCTCTTCTGCCCTCAGCAGAGATCCCCACCTAAGACCTGCCTGCCTTGATACCCAAAGGCCCAACCCGTGGGGAACAAGAGCTGATATAGGCAAAACTCCAGCTGGGTCTCTGCTAGAAAATTTGGCAAAACAAAGTTCCCGGCCAACCACCCAAACTCACCAGGACGAAGCCGGACTAAGCCACGCACCCCTTCGGCGCGCGCGGCTTAGGCGTCGCGCCGGCGGCGTCTACGTGCCGCACCGCTGATGTTTTTAAGGAAGGTAGCCACGCCCCTTCCAATGTGCTCCATGTTCTCTCGCCCTGCCGCAGCTGTTCCAAAGTCCCAGGGCTTCCTCTCGCAATGAGCGCTCAAGGCTCAGCAGATGGTAACAGAAGGAGCCCTCCTTAATGGCAGGTCTCGGGGAGGGGTGGCCGACAGCCCGCACTCCTTCCTCCTCTCTCTCCCCGACTCATAGAGCACCGCTGATGGTTTTAAGGAAGGTAGCCACGCCCCTTCCAACGTGCTCCACGTTCTCTCGCCCTGCCGCAGCTGTTCCAAAGTCCCAGGGCTTCCTCTCGCAATGAGCGCTCAAGGCTCAGCAGATGGTAACAGAGGGAGCCCTCTTTAATGGCAGGTCTTGGGGAGGGGTGGCCGACAGCCCGCGCTCCTTCCTCCTCTCTCTCCCCCCGGTGTGTGCATGTTATAAAATCGACGTGTGCATGTGTGTGCGCGCCCAGAAGCACACGCGCATGGTCAGGCACGCACACTTTATAAAATCTACCCCTAAGGTTTTCATCCATTCTGTGTCTATGGGGGAAATACCTTGATGAATCAGGCCCTTAGTTTTTTCTGAAGTCTAGGACCTTCTGCTTTGAATGAACCTTCATTTTCTGTGCTCTAATACTGATCCACACCATCTGGTGATCACTGGATCTCAAATTGTAATCCACTATACTGTCCCCATTGGTAAGCCCCAGGTCCAGTATCACCCCCTCTTATGTGAGTTCTATCACCAGTAGGCTGAACAATTCTCCTTTTAGAGAATCCAGGATTTCTCTGCTTCTAGGAGCAAATACAACTGGGATGTCCCACTCAACATCTGGCAGATTTAAATCCCCTAGCAAAGCACTTCCATTTTTGCTACCTCTGATGTAGGGCTATATTTATACCAATATAAATAGATGCTCCATTTCCTCTTTCCAGATTAACCCACATTGCTTCCTCCTTACCTTGTTAAGTCCTGCAATTGTTGCTTTAATTTTATTTTTTATATTTAGTGTCATGCCTCCTTCCTTCATTCCTCTCTTTTCCTTCCTTGAATAGTTTGTAACCCAGTATAAATAAGTTCCAGTCATAGTTTTCCATGTGCAATGTCTCCGTGAGAGCCACTACATCTAAATTCACTAGGGATGTGAATCGTTTTTTGACGATTTAAAATATCGTCCGATATATTTTAAATCGTCAAAAAATCGTTAGGGCCATGATACAATACCAATTCCCCCGATTTATCGTTAAAAAATCATAAATCGGGGGAAGGGGGAGGGCAGGAAAACCGGCACACTAAAACCACCTAAAACCCACCCCCGACCCTTTAAATTAAATCCCCCACCCTCCCGAACCCCCCCCCCAAATGCTTTAAATTACCTGGGGATCCGGCGGTGGTCTAGAACGGCGGTGGTCCGGAATGGCCCCCTCAATAGAATCGTGTTGTCTTCAGCCGGTGCCATTTTTCAAAATGGCAGCCGCAAAATGGCGGCAGCCATAGACAAAAATGATTCGATGCAGGAGGTCGTTCCGGACCCCCGCTGGACTTTTGGCAAGTCTTGTGGGGGTCAGGAGGCCCCCCCAAGCTGGCCAAAATTTTCCTGGGAGTCCAGCGGGGTTGCGGGAGCGATTTCTTGCCGCGAATCGTTTTCGTACGGAAAATGGCGCCGGCAGGAGATCGACTGCAGGAGGTCGTTCAGCGGCGGTCCGGAACCCCCGCTGAACGACCTCCTGCAGTCGATCTGCCGGCGCCATTTTCCGTACGAAAACGATTTGCGGCAAGAAATCACTCCCGGAACCCCGCTGGACTCCCAGGAAAATTTTGGCCAGCTTGGGGGGGCCTCCTGACCCCCACAAGACTTGCCAAAAGTCCAGCGGGGGTCCGGAACGACCTCCTGCGTCGAATCGTTTTTGTCTATGGCCGCCGCCATATTGCGGCAGCCATTTTGAAAAATGGCGCCGGCTGAAGACAACACAATTCTATTGAGGGGGCCGTTCCGGACCGCCGCCGTTCTGGACCACCGCCGGATCCCCAGGTAATTTAAAGCATTGGGGGGGGTTCGGGAGGGTGGGGGATTTAATTTAAAGGGTCGGGTGGGTTTTAGGGGGGTTTAGTGTGCCGGCTCACGATTTTAACGATTTTTCACGATAGTTTACACACCCAAACGGCAACAATACGATTCCCTCCCCCCTCCCAGCCGAAATCGATCGTTAAGACGATCGAGGACACGATTCACATCTCTAAAATTCACTTCTTCCATGACTGCCTCTAGATCTGGGACTTTATTTCCCATGCTATAATCATTAGTGTACATAGCTTTCCAGATATTGCCTTTTTTCCCTATTGCTATGCAAGTATTTACTTCCCTTAATGTTTTGTTCACCCATCCTCCTTGATAGAAATTTAAAGGCCTCAGTAGGTTTGCCAGTCTGTATTGGAATACGCTGCACCCCTTCTTCGACAGGTGGAACCTCATCTCGTTCGACAGTTCTTGAAACATCATCCCATGGCCCAGGAAGCCAAAATGCTTTCTTCAACACCATCTATGCAGCCATTCATTTATCTCCAGAATGCGAGCTTCCCAGCCTGAGCCTTTATTCTTGACTGGGAAGATGGAGAGGAATATCACCAGGGCATCTATCGGCTTTATCCTCTCTCCCAAATCCATGAAGTTATATTTGATGCAATCTGTGTGGCACCTAGCAGTATAATTCATGCCAACATGGCTGAACAGCATCGGATAGTAGTCAGTAGCCTTCAGGATTTTCGACAATCATTCTCATTTATGGTCCCAGGCATGTGGAATAGTCTATTACAAGATCTTAGGGAAGAGAAAGAAACTTTTGAGTTTTCAAAAGAAACTAAAAACATGGCTAATGTCATTGGTTTGACAAGTGATTAGCATTAGGGAAGAGACATTGTCAGCTAATTTTGGTTTGCTGGGTGAATTGTTTTATGATTATATGGTTTTAATGTATTCAGTTGTTCATGATATGTTTTAATTTTTGTTGTAAATCACTTTAAGAGATGTAATCAGGAAGGTGATTAAGAAGTATTTTTTAAATAAAAAATTAAATAATACATAAATATAATAGCTTGGATTTTGGCACCTGGCAAACAGCACACTTCCCAGACAACATGTCTGATCAGCTAACGAATGCCTCTGTGCCCCTCCTAAGTGAGTCACAAACCACCAATACTCTACACTTCAAAAGTGCAGTAGTTATTGAGCCTACCACTTGGGGTTTGCATGTTTTGATTACTACTCATCATAGGATGGTTTCTTCTCTTCTACTTCCAGGGCTATATACTAGTTCTTCAGTTCAAGAAAAATAGGAGTAATGGTGTAGATTGTAGTAGCTGAACAAATCTGGGTCCAGCTGTCATCTCATGGTTCACTTTTCCGTCTTTGACATCTCAATAAGTATTTCATTGATGCAGTCCTCATGCTCCTGGATGCTTCTCAGTCTCACACCTCCTTTCTGAGTTCTACCACCTGTTTTCTGATTAGTATGAAATGTTTTAGCCACACACATTGCCTCATTGGGATACTTATTTCCTTACTAAATTACATGAGCATGCACAATTTTTATGGATTTGCAATGTGCTGCATTAGGGCTACAAAAAGGTCATGATCAGCCCCTAATGATAACTACATTCTAGTATGCTAGTGTAAACTCTGCCTCATTTATTCAATAGGCCCCTTAGTTGCTGATTATGCTCTGAAATACTGTGAAGCAAAGGTTAAAGCAGTGTTGACAGAAAAATCTTTTAGTAAAACAAACCTAGATTAATTAGAGCTTATGTTTAGTTTACTTTCTGCTTTTCCTTAGCAGCTATTGAACATATTCAATCTCTGTGCCCTACATGTTATTCTTTCTCAAGCAATATAAAAAGCAAGTTAAAAATAGAAAGGAACTGAATTCATACATTACACATTCCTTCATAATATTAAAAAAATATTTGTATCACACTAACAACTTTAACCAGTAAGTTTTGCTCTATTGAGAAAAATTGTAGCCTTCATCAACTATCTCAATGATATTAGACAATATGTATTAGCATTACCTTGGTTAAATATGCTATTGGATTTGATATATCCAAAATTGTAACTTAGAAAACTTTACTGCAAAAACATATTCATCAAGTTGGGAGTTTAAAAATGGTGCGGGCCATCCAGTGCTCCTACCATTTGACAGGGGCCGACCAATGGCACGGATACCCTGTCACATGGTAAGGGCAAAGGGCCATCGGCGCCATTTTTATTAGTGGCAGCCGAAGGCCCGAGAGCGGGAGATCGCTCCCGGGACTCCCACTGCACCACCAGATTCTTGTAAAAAGTTGTTTTTTTTTTGGGGGGGGGGGGGGTGGTTCGGGAGGGTAGGGGAAGCTAAGGGATCATTTTTAAAGGGTTGGGGTGGGTTTTTTGTTTATCGGCTCTGGCGCAGCCGATAAACAAAACCGCAATCGGGCCGCACGAAAAAAAATTAATGATGTGAATCAGAACCTGAATCGGAACCGATTCCGGTTCCGATTCACATCTCTATAAATTATATACCGTCATTCCATGTTAAGATCACAAAGGTGTTACGCCCCCTGCTCGTGGCCATCCTGCACGTGGACCTGCTCACCTTCATGGTCCCACAGCGGGTCCTGGGATGACCTCCCTCGTGGTAGTTGCCAGTTCTGCCAGGCCCCGGGATCCCCTGCGGCAGCCGCCGGGCCTTCCACTGCACGCCGAGCCTCACGCCGAGGTTCGACGTCCTCGACCATCTTGGCCACACCCATACCCGTGCTCGGACTGCACGGGTGGGTCCTAGCTCCAAGGCACGCCCTGATTGATCCCCCGATATAAGTTTCTGTATTCACTTCCTTGCCTTGGCAATTGGGTCAGTTTACTCTGAGATTGCCTCTGCGCTTATACTTGTGATTGCTTGTCCTAGTCTCGTTCCAGGATCCTTCTGTTCCAGTTCTGTTCCTGACTCGTCCCTGCATCCTAGTTCCTGTTCCTGCTTGTTCCTGTGTTCATCTGTCTGTCTACCCAGGTAGTACCCTTGGACTGTCTTACTGGTACTGACCTCAGCCTGTTCCTAACCTGCCTGCCTGCTGCCTGCCTCAAAGACCACAGCCTGTTCCTGACCTGCTCGACTGCCTGCCGCCTGCCTCAAAAACCAATGCCTGTTCCTGACCTGCCTGCCTGCCACCTGCCTCAAGACCTCAGTCTTCCTTCTACCTCATCTGACCTCCAGTGCCTGACCCATGCTTTGCCTGACCATTCTCGGACTGACCTCTGGACATTGACCTTTCATCTGCCTGACCTTGTCTCCAGATTCTGACTCTGCTCCTCACCTTGTCATCTCCAACTCTGTTCTGGTTCTCGTTGCCATCCTTGAACCCAATCGCGCTCCCCCTCTCTCCATGGGCACGCCAGACTTTCACTCTTCTAGGAGACCCTGTGAAGCCCACCTAAGTCCAAGTGGCCTGGGTCCCTATGGGCTCCTCCCGGTGGGACCACGGGCTTCTAGTGGTGAAGCTCTTCCTAGCCTCTGTCTCCTCCAGTGTTCCACCCCCCTGGAGGCAGTTACCTCCTGTTCCCTTTCAGGAGGTGTTCCATCTCTGCCACAGGACAAGGGTCCACCCCCGAGCACAACAGGTTGCCAAGGCCATGGACTCGGCAGAGTCTCCCACCTCCAGGGCCCTACGAGGACTGGCCATCACAGTGAAACAACATCATCAAACTTTAGAGACGCTGGCTTCTTCGGTGGAAGAATTGCACTCTCAGCTCCAAGATACAGCAATGGCCAATCTGGTGGGCCTCTCAGCCACCATGCTTCCCAAAGCAACCTTGGCACTTCCTGCACCCCCCAGATATAATGGGGATCCATGCTCCTGTCATGGTTTCCTTAATCAGTGTTTTATGCAGTTTGCACTGCAACCCTCGTTGTTTTTGAAGGAGATCACTAAAACACCCTCATTCTGTCCCGATTAGAAGCGAAGGCTCTAGCATGGTCCTCTCCCTTCTGGGAACATTCTGATCCCATCCTTTCCAAGCTGTCTGACTTCATTACCCTCTTCAGGCAGACCTTCGGGGACCCAGGTCACATGGCTATCGCTAGTCATAGCTTACTCCACCTCCATAAAGGGTCAAGGACCCTCTCAGAATACACAGTGGAGTTTCGCACCTTGGCTACAGAACTTGGGTGGCAAGAAGATTGTCTGCAAGCCACATTCCTAGATGGGCTCTCCTGTGCTCTGAAAGATGAACTTGCTGTCCGTGAGACTCCCATGTCTCTAGAAGACTTGATCTCTCTTGCCGGAAGGATTGACCATCGCCTCCGTCAAAGATACCTAGAACTAAAGGCTCCATGCCCCCCTCCAGTATGCCCCACAAGTGCACCCAGCACTCCAGTGAAGACTCCTGTACCATCACCATCATCCATGGTAGAACCCATGGAGGTGAATCGTGGGCGATTGTCTCCAACTGAAAATATCCAACGATGAAAGGAGGGGCTTTGCCTTTACTGTGGCACTTCTGGACATCGTCTACAGTTTTGCCCTGTTTGTCTGGGAAACTGCAACACCTGAGCCCAGCGGAGGTCCTGAGCTTGGGTGCAACTGTTTCTGGCCTTCAACTTCTGATTCCTGTATCCCTGGACATCAAGGCCCACACTTTTGCGACCACTGCTCTCATCGATAATGGAGCGAGCGGTAGTTTCATCACCAACGACATTGTCAAACTCCTGAAGATACCTCTCCAACCCCTTGAGGTGAGACTTTGGATTGTTCCATTCAAGGGGAACACCTTCCAGGTCTCATTACTCACCAGAGAGTGGCTATGCATCTCACTGAAGGAACTCTCCATGAGGAAGAGACATCCTTCTACATCCTAAAACGCTCAACCCATCAGGTAATCCTGGGGTTACCCTGGCTCCAGGTCCATGAACCCCAGTTCAATTGGCAGTCCCTGAAGTTGGTACAGTGGGGTCCTAAATTCCAAAAGACTTGTCTGTACCCGGTATCCCCCGTGATACCCGTCTTGAAATCTGTTACCCTTCCAGGATTACCTCTGCAGTATTTTGACTTCAGCGATGTGTTCTCTAAGCAGAAAGCAGATACCTTGCCTCCATTACGCAAGTTCAACTGTCCTATTGAACTCCTGCCAGGCACTATGCCTCCCAAAGGCGTAGTGCCTGGCAGGAGAATTAGGCTATGTCGGAATATATTAAAGAGAATCTTGAGAAAGGTTTTATCCGTCCATCTGATTCCCCTGCAGGAGCGGGGTTCTTCTTTGTGAAGAAAAAAGATGGTAGACTATGCCCCTGTATTGTTTACAGGGGATTCAATGCGATAACCCGTAAGGATCAATACCTGCTACCCCTCATCAGCGAATTATTTGATCACCTTGAAGGGGCACACATTTTCTCTAAACTGGACCTGAGAGGTGCATACAACCTGGTACGCATCCAACCTGATGACATTTGGAAGACGGCGTTTAATACCAGAGAAGGCCACGATGAATACATGGTAATGCCTTTTGGGCTATGTAATGCTCCAGCCGTCATCCAGCGCCTCATGAATGAAATCTTCCAAGATCTCCTGTACAATTTTGTACAATTTTGTACAATTTTGTAGTCGTATACCTCAACAACATTCTGATCTTCTCTAAGGACTTAGAATCCCACCGTGAACATGTCCGCATCATTCTTCAACTTCTGAGAGAGAAACATCAGCAATTGGTGCCGGAGCCGTTCTGAGTCAACACTCCTCCATGGGCAAGTTGACTCCCTGCTCAATCTATTCTCATAAGTTTACCCCACGGAACAACGTTACACCGTAGGTGACTGCAAACTCCTTGTGGTCAAGCTGGCGCTTCAAGAGCGGCGCCCTTGGTTAGATCCCCTTTTTCTTCGCTGCCCGGATCGCTACTCCTGCACCCTCAGCGCCTGACCCATAGGGGTCTGAGGAGCCCTCCCTGAATCAGAACCATGCAGCCGTCCCAGCACCTCGCCGAGCCCCGAAGCCGTGCTCTGCCCCCCTGGATCACGTCACTAAAACGGGCCGGAGGGATCTTTAAAAGCGGCCCCACCTGAAGGCACTGTCCTTTTTCTTCGCCACCCGGATCGCTGCTCCTGCGCCTGACCCGCTGCTCCTCGGCGCCTGACCCGTCAGGGTCTGAGGAGCCCTTCCTGAACCAGAACCACACGGTCGTCCCAGCACCTCACCGAGCCCCGAAGCCGTGCTCCGCCCCCCCGGATCGCGTCACTAAAACGGGCCGGAGGGATCTTTAAAAGCGGCGCTGTCCTAGGCGTTGCACGCTGTCCGTCGCGCGCCTAAGGAGCGCGACAGAGGGGCCTGCCCTTTGTGCGCCCCTTCATGCGCCCCCATAAAGACCACCTCCAGTTGCGGCAACAGGATCTCTGCAATCCCTCCCTAACCTACAACAAGCCTCCACACTCATCTCGCTTACTGCTACTGCACACGGATGCCGCTCCTGCTCCTATCTTTCAACCCTGTAATCTAAAAAACCCTACTACCTGTAAAGAGACCAGCAGGGCATCCACCAACTTCACTATTTATCACCTGTTCATACTGAACTTCTCCTATTTACCATTTAAATCGCTGTTTTTATCTACTGCCTTTCATATTTGTAATTGTCTGTATCCACTGACATTGCCTTTATATCTCTACGATATTTTGCCTCATATCCCACTGAAACCGCTTGTCCTTCAACTCTTAAACTGGAACCACTCCTTTCTAAATACCCTACCTCTCCTCCCGTAGAACCATCCACAGCCTCGCCTTCCACCCTAACCCCTGCTACTATGGCCTTTCATCCTATCCCCCACATTCACCTCCCTCTCAACAGATGCCCACACCCTTTCCCCCCCCCCCACCTCCCCCCCCCAAATCCCTCCTTCCTATCCTCACAACCCCCCTTACCCAACTTCTAGGACTCATGACTCTATCGATCATCCTGTTCAATGCCCAATCCCTCTCCAAAAAAAAAAAACATCCTCGATGACCTCCTCACCGACTGCAAACCAGACATTTGTGCTGTGACAGAAACATGGCTTAAAGAATCTGACACAGTCCTCCTTAACCAACTACCCACCCATTCCTATGAGATCCTCTCTATTCCCCAACCCCCAAAAAAAGGAGGTGGCATCCTCCTGGCCTTCAAAAAACACCTTAACCTTAAACTAGCACATATTACCTCTCCCACTAAACTCGAAATTGGCCTTTTCAAATCCCCTACGCTACAGATCTGCCTCATCTACGCTCCTCCTGGCTCCACTGAACGCGATCCCTTCCCATAATTGAATTTATCACTGCCAACATCAACATTGAAATTCCGTCCATCATACTAGGAGATTTCAACCTCCATACTGACGCCACCCCCCTCACCTCCGCTTGCGAAACCTTTCTCACCTCCCTCCATGCTTTAGGCCTCAAACAGATTATCTCCTCACCAACCCATCAAGCTGGACACTCCCTAGACCTCATCTTCATTAACCATTGCTTTCTCCCCCCCCAACCCCCCCACCCTCCCACCTACTCCCCAGTCCCTTGGTCAGACCACTTCATAATTGAAGCATCACTACCTCTTAGCACTCCTACCCCTCCTACCCCAGCACATAACACCACTTTTGTCTTCATAAAACCCTGTCCAAGTGAGGAACTCTCCCTTGCATTATCCAACGCTCTACCAGACCTTGACTGTTCCAACTCCGAAGCTGCCCTCGCTTCCTGGAACAAAATCACACTTGAAATCGCTGATAAATTATGTCCAATATCCAGACGTGAACTGAAACAACAGACTACAAACCGCCAACCCTGGTACACAGCTGAGCTCAAAGCCTTAAAAAACAAACTTAGACAGCAAGAAAGAATCTGGCGCAAAATCCCATCCCCCCAAAACGCCTCCATCTACAAATCTGCCCTTCATCTCTACAGAATCTCCACCCTCAATACCAAACATGATTTTTATGCCTCTAAAATTCATGAATATATGTATAACCCTAAGGCGCTGTTCACCTACGTTGCCGACCTTACCAAGTCATCCCAACAATGACTGACAATGAAGCCTGACAATGAAGCCTCCGCCAAAAGTGAAGAAATCGCCCAATTTTTCCACAATAAAATCGCCAACATCCTTCTCAGATTCCAACACCCTACACCCACAACTCCCTTCCCCTCCTTTCCCCACTTAGACCTTATCACCATTACCCTTGAAACACTGGAGCCTACCTCAGTCAAGGAAGTTGAAGCAGTGCTAAAAAAGCTCCGATCCGCCTGTCATCCTTCTGACACCATACCCACCAAAACTCTCCTCTCCATCCCGAACTCCATTGCCAAGCCAATTGCGGATATCATTAACTCCTCCCTCTCCTCAGGATGCATCCCTGACTCTCTCAAACAAGCTATTGTCAAACCCCTACTTAAAAAACCCTCACTAGACCCCAAAGACCCTTCCAACTTCTGCCCAATCTCCAACCTACCTTTCATCTCTAAGATTATGGAAAAAATAGTTAACTCGCAACTCACTGAATACCATGAAAACTACAAAATACTGCATCCCACCCAGTTTGGTTTCCGTAAGCACCTCAATATGGAAACACTCCTACTCACCCTCTCTGATCACATCCTCAGAGGCATGGATCAAGGTTAATGCTTCCTCCTTGCCCTACTAGACATTTTTGCTGCCTTTGACACCATTGACCACGACTACCTCCTTACCCGATTGTCTGAAATAGGCATTTCTGGTATAGCTCTCCTATGGTTTAAATCTTACCTATCCAACAGGAAATTCACTATCAAAATCGGAAGTGCTGAATTAGCACCCTACACCCTGTCCCAAGGCGCCCCACAAGGTTCCTCCCTCTTCTCTACCTTATTCAACATCTACCTTACCCCCCTCTGTCATCTACTAACAGACCTCGGCCTCAAATTCTATCTTTACGCTGACGATGTTGAAATCATCATCCCCATTCAGAACTCACTATCCAATGCCCTGGCGCACTGGAATACTTGTCTCTCCACCATAAATGATTTTCTCACACACATCCATTTCGCCCTTAATACATCAAAAACAGAACTGCTCCTCATATCCCTACACCAACCCCCCAAATCCCTGATCTCTAACAACCCAGCCTTCAAAGTCACGTCATCCCAGCCATATGTAAGAGACCTTGGAGTTATCCTGGACCAACAACTAAACCTAAAAAAATATATTAACTCCATCCTCAAAGAGGGATTTTTCAAGCTAAATGTCCTAAAAAAACTTAAACCCCCTCCTCCACTACCAAGATTTCTGGACTGTCATTCAGGCCACACTTTCCTCAAAGCTCGACTATTGTAACTCCCTTCTCCTTGGACTCCCCTCCTCCACCATCAAGCCTCTACAAATGCTCCAGAATACTGTAGCTAGGGTCATCACAAACACCAGGAAATCCGAACATATTACTCCCATACTCAAGGACCTCCATTGGCTCCCCATCACATCCCACATCCTCTTTAAAACCCTATCCATAAACCACAAATCCCTTTACTGCCATAATTCCGACTGACTTGATGAACCTTTCCTGCTTACACGCTCCAATCGGCCCACCAGGACTGTCAATAAAGGGACCCTCACAATACCCTCCCTTAAAAAAGCCCACCTCTCTTCCACAAGGGATAGAGCCATCTCTATCGCAGGCCCCAAGCATTGGAACTCCCTTCCAACCCAGCTCAGACTTGAATCATGTTACACTAAGTTTAGAAAGAAACTAAAGACCTAGCTCTTCCGAAAAGCCTACCCCGATTAGACCTTTTCTCTGTAGCCCCACACAGCTTGTTACAAGCTTGCCCCGTGCTCCTAACACTATGATGCACACGATTTAGGTCTATAGGCCCTTGTATATAAGTGTATATAATTTACTCCATATTATAAAAGTTCTCACCATTGCTGTTTGCACTCTCTGCATTTCCCCCTCTGCATCTATATGTTTTTATCCCCTCCCCAAACCCATGTTCTTTGTACTTTTCCATCCTTTTAGTTACAATGTAAACCGGTATGATGTTTGCACACTAATGTCGGTATATAAAAGCCTTTAAATAAATAAACAAACAAACAAACAAACACAAGTTTACCATCTTCACTGACCACAGGAACCTCAAACATCTCAAAGAGGCTCAACTTTTGAATCCCCGTCAGGCCCGGTGGGCCTTATTCTTCGAAAGGTTTGACTTTAACCTGTGCTTTCATCCTGGTTCCAAGAATCTGTGCGCAGATGTGCTGTCTAAGTCATTTGAGCCTGAGGACGTTCCGGAAGTTCCTAGCTTCATCATTGACCCTTCTTGTATTTCCCTTGCTGCAACTACCACAGTACCAGTTGGGAAGACCGTCATTCCCCGATGGCTATGTGAACGTGTCTTAAGATGGGCTCACGACTCTAAACTGGCAGGCCACCCTGGTCGTGCCAGGACTTTGTAAATGCTGTGAAGGCATTATTGGTGGCCTACGATGGTGCAAGATTCACAAAACTATGTGGACTCATGTCCCATTTGCGCCCAACAAAAGCTACCAACAGGGAAGCCTTGGGGCTTGCTTCAGCTTCTCCCAGCATCTACTGAACCATGGTCCAGCATTTCGATGGACTTCATTACAGACCTGCCTCCTTTCCAAAACAACACGGTGATTTGGGTCTTCATTGACCGCTTCTCAAAAATGGGTCATTTTATTCCTTTACCAGGCCTTCCTTCAGCCCCAGAACTGGCGAAGCTCTTCCTGAAGAATATCTTTCGCCTCCACGGACTCCCCAAGGAAATAGTATCCAATAGGGGACAACAGTTTGCCACCAAGTATTGGCGATCTTTGTGTCGAAAGTTCGACATTTCCTTGAGTTATACTTCGCCTACCATCCCCAGGCCAATGGGCAGGCCGAAAGGACCAATTGGACCTTGAAGACTTTTCTACTCTCATATGTAAATGACCAACAAGATAATTGGTTGGATCTTCTCCCCTGGGCAGAACTGTCGCACAATACCCATGTCGCAGCAGTCACCGACACATCCCCATTTTCAGTAGTCTTTGGACGGCAGCCCTGACTGCCTCTTCCTGTTCCTTTGACGGTTCCATCTCCAGCAGCTCAAGCCATGGCTCAAACCATTCGCCAAGTGTGGACCCAGGTAAAAGAGCGACTGTCACGAGCTGCTGAATGTGCCAAGCGCACTTCTGATCTTCACAGACGACCTGCTCCACTCTTTCAACCTGGCCAGAAAGTGTGGCTGAGTGCTCAATACATTCGACTGAGACTTCCCTCTCACCGTCTGTCTCCAAAGTACATCGGACCATTTCCTGTGATCCGAAGAGTGGGAGCTGTTTCTTATCAACTCCAGCTACCTCGTTCATTGGGCATCCACAACGCATTTCACGTATCCCTATTGAAGCCGTTGGCCCTCACGCAAAGACCCTCCTGCTCTGCAGATCTCCGCAGAACCTGACACTTTTCTCCAGGAAAGAGAGGTCCTCGACGTTTGGCGACGCCGAGGCAAGTGGGAATAACTCTTAGCCTGGGAGGGCCATGGGGCCAAAGAGAATTTGTGGGAACCCGCCCAAAACATCCTTGATAAGGATCTTCTGAAGACATTTCATAGACTGTACCCTGAGAAACCACAGCTGCATAGGGGGAGGCCTAGAAGGAGGGGTACTATTACGTGCCCCGCCCATTGCCATCTTGCACACGGACCTGCTCACTTTCATGGTCCCACAGCGGGTCCCGGGATGACCTCCCTCGTGATAGTTGCCAGTCCTGCCAGGCTCCGGCATCCCACGGCGGCGGTTGCCGGGCCTTCCACTGCACGCCGGGCCTCACGCCGAGGTTCGGCGTCCTCGGCCATCTTGGCCATGCCCATACGCGTGCACACGGACTGCCCAGACTCATGTAGGGCCAAGGGTGGGTCCTAGCTCCATGGCGCGCCCTGATTGATCCCCTGATATAAGGAAGTTCCTGCCTTCACTTCCTTGCCTTGGCAATCGGGTCGGTTTGCTCTGAGATTGCCTCTGCGCTTGTACTTGTGCTTTCTTGTCCTAGTCTCGTTTCAGGATCCTTCTGTTCCAGTTCTGTTCCTGACTCGTCCCTGCATCCTAGTTCCTGTTCCTGCTTGTTCCTTTGTTCGTCTGTCTGTCTACCCAGGTAGTACCCTTGGACTGTCTTACTGGTACTGACCTCAGCCTGTTCCTGACCTGCCTGCCTACCTGCCACCTGCCTCAAAGACCACTGTCTGTACCTGACCTTCTTACCTGCCTGCTGCCTGCGTCAAGACCTTGGGCCTTGACAAAAATTGGCCTGGATCCAACAGAATATGGAACACACTCTTTCAGAATCACGGCGGCAACAAGTGCAGCTCAGACGGGATTGCCCATGGACACCATATGTAAGACTGAGTGCTGGCAGTCCTCCGCAGCCAAATTGTATGTGAGGCCGTGATTGTGCAGATTGGCCCCTAACCATTAATTCATTTATTTCGCAGGTCGGTGCTCAGACCGGAGGATAGTATGGATGGTAGGACTCTCCTTCATTCATTGGGCTGCCAAGAGGGCACAGGAGAGATCATATAGCATGCAATTGAGCTTGGCGCACTTGGGCACCAGGCTGTTATGGATGGGAAGGTGAGGAATGAGATGGGGCAATTGCTACCCAAGGTACGACTCAAATTGAGCACATTCCAGAGACCAGACATTATAGTGATTAATTTGGGAGGTAATGATCTGGGCGAATACTCATGCCAGCAATTGATGGATATGATAAAGTGGGATTTAACAACTATATTAGAGATAACCCCCCAGACCAAGTTCATATGGTTGGATATCATACCCCGCATCAAATGGCAGGACAGCAAACTGTGGGATAGGGGCAGAAAGAAGGTAAATAGGAAGGTAGGATTATGGGTACAGAAGATGGGGGGGCAACAAATTAGGCATGAATGGGCAGACGAATTATGTGAGGGCTTATACCGGCAGTTTAAGAATCATCTATCCGGAGTGGGGTACGAATTATTTAATAATGCCATACAGGAGGCATTGGAACAATCATTGAGTGGTGGTGGACGATGGTGGTAGGGGGCCTGGGACAAGTAAGATACTATCACAGACCAGTGGTGAGGGTACCCAAGCGCTACCTTTGCCCTCACTATGTCACAGGGGCCGAGGGTCGGCCCCTGTGACATAGTGAGGGCAAAGGCTAGCGCTTGCGCCATTTTGAATACTGGCAGCCACTAGCCTTTGCCCTCACTATGTCACCGATCGTCAGCCCCTGTGACATAGTGAGGGCAAAGGCCATTTTGAATACTGGCAATACGGCCCGAGTGCAGGAGGTCACTCCCGGACCCCCGCTGGACTTTTGGCAAGTCTTGTGGGGGTTAGGAGGCCCCCACAAGCTGGCCAAAAGTCCCTGGGGGTCTAGCAGGGGTCCAGGAGCGATCTCCTGCACTAGTGCCGTCGGGTGCCAGGAACCAAAATGGCGCCGATAGCCTTGCCATTACTATGTCACAGGGGCTACTGACGCCATTGGTCAGCCCCTGTCACATGGCAGGAGCACAAGATGGCGCCGATGGCCATGTGATAGGGGCTGACCAATGGCACCGGTAGCCCCTGTGACATGGTAGGGCTATCGGCGCCATTTTGAACTGGTACAGAGGGTTTGAGAGTGCTCCCGGACCCCCGCTGGACCACCAGGGAGTTTTGGTAAGTCTTGGGGTGGTCAGGAGGGTGGGGGGTTGTAGTAAATTTAATTTTAGCCAGGTAACGAATAGGATTAGACGTATAACCGTATCGGGACGCCATATGGACGTATACAACGTATCTGCCACCCGACCAATACGTATCCCGAATGCAACGTATGGCGTCCCTCTGCACATCCCTAATATGGCCCCCTTGCTTGAAGGCACGGCGGGGGGCCGAAAGATGTTTGGTGGTCTGCTTTAACATGGTGGATGCCGGCACGACGCCTGGGACACTTATCTTGTGATATACACCAGCGACTTGGGTACAGGTAGTATTGTATATGTTAATGGTTAATAAAGCTGCGACCTGTTTTTCCCAAACTAAGTAAAGTCTGTTTTATTGTAGAATTATTTTGGTGATGGGTGAATGGGCAGGGGAGGTAGTGGACAATGTTATGAATTTTTGCAAGTAAGTTTGCTCTGAAAATTAGTGCAATTAATTTTAATTAATTAGCCCAAAAAAGTATGTGAACACTTACAAAATTACCATGTCTATGTTCTTTCCAAGGTACAGCCTCCAGAACTGAACACAGTACTCTGTGTGTAGTTTTGCCAATGACCTGCAAAAAAGCATTATTTAATCTACCTTTTTCTACTTGTTATACCTTTCACTATTCACCTCAGTATCGCTCTGGCTCTGCATGCATTAAGGACATTTTCAAAAAAGGCAAAAGCATGCATATACTGTTGTTGCCACGCAGAAAATTATGCATGTACAAAGAGAGTTCTTGTGGCCTGGTTTGGCCTCTGTTGGAACAGGATGCTGGGCTTGATGGACCCTTGGTCTGACCCAGCATGGCAATTTCTTATGTTCTTATGAGTGTTTTGAGGGCATTCTTGGTCAGGATTTGGAAATACATGCACATTTCGACTTATCTAGCTAAGTGGCAGTGGCTAAATATCTGCCCAGGATCACCAGCCTCCACTTATCTGGCTAAGTAGTTAGCTGGCAAGTGGTAGGTGGGAAGGAGATGTAATGAGGAGGAGTTATTTAGCTGGGTAAGTTATCTGACTATTCAGAGATAACTTATCTGGCTAACTCTGTTCATGCCAGAGACGTGTCTAAAGTTAGCCAGACAGACTTATCAGGCTATCTTTTACATAGCTGGGTATATTCAGTGGTGCAGCTTGGTCACTGAATATCCTGGCTAAGTTAGCCATATACGTTTATTTGGCTAACAAACTCAGCGACGTAGCGGCTGAATATGGACCTCACTATAAATGAAGTATGCGTATACATTATTAAACATGCACACATCTGGGAACACATTCCTCATAGTCCGAATAAAAGTGGGCACATTATGGAAGATTGCACTCACTTTTAGGTGAATCAAGAAAGGGCAATTTTCCGATTTAGCGTAGATGGTATGCTGCAAAGGCAAAAGTATGTGCATGCTAGCAGTGCCACATGGAAATGTGAAAGTAAAACAAAAAAAGTAAAAAAAAAAAAAAAAAAATGGCACCCTTGAAGGGCATTCAGAAGTTCACAAGATGTTATTTTGTAAGTGGTATAGGTGTTTTCAGTAATGAAAGTTTCCTCATGCTTTTGCAGTTGCTTATTAAGCTGTGAAGGTGAAATTGCCTTTTGTCTGCAGATTTTGGATGGGAAGTCCGAATGAGCTAGTTGGGGTGTCAGAGTATTTTCATAAGTGAGGTACTCCCATCTTTCTATAAAATATATGGCTCCACATATGATTTAGAGTTATTATTACATGCACATTACAATTATAGAATGTCATCAAATATATGAGTGTACTTTTATAAAATGGATAGAGAATGTATGCTTTTTCCGCATTACAAATATATGTGTGTACTGAAACATGCGCGCATACTTTTGCGGTAGAAGTATGTGATTTTTTTCAAATTGTGTGGCTCCCACCACATTGTTTATAAAATACTGCTGTAACTTTAGATACACTGACATTCCATGCACATGTGCTGACTTATGCACACTACTGAAAATTGTCATCACTATAATTTTTGAAAATGAAATACATTGTACAGTGTTTTGACAAGAGATCTATGATACTATGATTATCATGCACAGCCTTTTTTTTTTTAATTTCGAAATCATACATGACAAGCAAACACTTGATACAAAAAGGGCTAGTATAAACAAATCAAGATTAAACAGGAAAAGTGAGTACACTAAATAAAGCAAAATAATCATTGCTCACCAAGTCCACAAAAATGGCTTCAAAAAGACTCAAGGGACAAAATTTAAGAGTAAACATAGTGGTCTAAACTGTCTGGAAGAGAATACTAAATTAAAGCAGTTTCATGTAGATACTGGAGTAGAGGCAGATTGAACAGTGATCTTTCCATCCAATAGAGATTTTAACTGAGATGGATCATTAAAAAACATGTCTGTTACACGCAAAATTAATAATACATTTAGCAGGGTAATATAAGAATCATTCACCCCCTTGACTAACAATATGTTGTGACCGTCGCTGCCCGACGTCTCCACGCCGCCCTCCTTATCTTTTTGGCGACTCCTCCTGTGGTTGACGGACGTTTGGCTGCTGCAGTGTCTTCCTGCCGTCCTCTCCGGCGTCCCTGGACTGGCTTGGGCGCTGCCTCCTGCCATGCTGTTCAGCTGCCTAAGGGCACGCGTGCTGCGCGGCCCTGCTTCAAGTACCTTCAGTGCCGTGAACCTCAGGGGCGTCCCCCTGTGATGACGTCATGCATCCAGGATACAAAAAGCCTACGCGATTGCTAGCTTACGAGTTAGCAAGGTTGGATCTCCTTCGGATGGGATTCGCTCTCCGAACCTAGCTACTCTGCCTCCACTTGGACTACTCTATTTGGGGTACCCGCTCCTCAGGGGCCTCTTTCTCTTCTCTTTCAGGTCGCTGTCTGGAACCGGTACTCGCTCCTCGAGGGCCCATGTTCCTGGACTCGCTACCTGGACTTCACTTGTGCCTGGAAGACACCGCTGCCTATACCATCTGTGAGTTACAATCTATCTCTCTCAGAGCTGTTCCCTGGAACCAGGTACTCGCTCCTCGAGGGCCTGCCTTTACTTCAGCTCCTGTGCTCCATACTGAGAGACCGCTGCGTGAGTACATTACCAACGAGGCTCTAATCCTGAAATCTGCATTCACTGCTGCTACTCACGATATCAGTTTCTCTCCACTACAGCACAGCCATTGTGGGATCGCTGTTCCAGAGACTGAGGGACTACAAGCCCAGCCGGGCTACATTCCTGCTCACTACCGCCACCTCTGGTGGCTCACCATCACTGTCTAATAAAAGATCTAAACTGTGTGTGTGTCCTAAGCTGAGCCTGACCTGTGGCCCCTCACAGGACCTTCCCCCGTGGGCGTGGTCATCTGCCACAGAGTCCAGGGGTCCACCCAAAATCCTTACAAACAGTAACATAATAGTAGCATGATATGAAAGAAAATATTTCCTTCTATTTTTAGTTTGACTACAGACACTGGGGAAAATCCTAATCTTCTGACCAAAGAAAAGAGCATCTTTGTTACAAAAATATAAACACATAATTACATTTTTATCATATTCAGACAGTCAAGAAATTAAGAAAGTAGCTTGTTCAGCAATACCTTCAATAGTTTCCTCCAGAAAGTTTGTCATTTAAAACTTCCAAGAGAAACTGAATCAGGGCCAGCAACATGTCCTCATTTCTATTCCCTCCCCCCAAATCAAAAGATAATACATTTTAGAAAAAGTTGGGAGGGAACTCTCATTTAAATCCAAAATATCTTACACATTTTTTTTAATTAACTCATTAGGACCAAATAAAGCTGAACTAGGAAAATTTAGCAAAAGTTGATTAAGGAGCTGACACTTATTCTCAAAAAAATTCCAATTTCTCACTCATAGCAATATTATCTTTAACAACAGCAGCTTGAAATATTAGAGATATTGTGTCATGAGATTCCAGCAACTTGATTCTATTTTCTTGATCCTATAACGTAGTCTGACTAGTGTATATCTGAACCTGCATATCTTCCAATCTGGAGGAAAAGGAACCAAATTTGTCAGTAACAGTAACTTTTAAAATCACTATTGCCTGCCACATATCTGCAAGTGTAACGTTGGCAGGCCTCTATAGAACTGAGGCCTTCAGACCACTCAACGGATGCACATGATCCCCAGCTGCTGGGATGATTCCATTAACCTCAACCCCAGCAGAGCCTGATGGAGATACAGATCAAATCCTGGGAACTAGAGCCAACGGTGCTATACGGCAGTCAGGGCTCAAAGATGTTTTGTCCTCTGGCTGGAGAGATGCTATCCCTGCAGCACCTCCAGCAGCAAGAGAGTCACCTGATGATATTTACACCAAAGCTGTTTTAACATTTGTGGAATAGTAAATTGAATTGTCAAAGTAGGGGCTGAAACAAGGCGAACCAGCTCCTTTCTTTTACCCATTAAAAGAAGAAAAAGAAAACAAATGGTCAGCAGGGCCACAAACCTACCTCTAACAGTCAGAACAAAACACTCCAGCAAAAGAAAAACTGGCATTAAGGGGCATGCTGGCTTATGAGGGAGAGACTTGGTACAGAAGGGTGGCAACACACTAATGTATCAAGGTCTCCAGTGCACAGGTGTTCCAGGAAGCGCAACCAAGAGGCAGATGTTAAGCCTTCCAAAGCTCCTTTTCTCACAGGGTGCTGTCTTATTAGGGGGGGGGGGGGACTTGGTACAGAGGGATGATGTCACTCGGATGCGTTAAGGTCTTCAGTAGCAAGAAGTGTGCAGGAGTTAAACATTTGTTTTGTTTTTTGTTTCGTATTTTGGGGGGAGTTCCACAAATATTGTTTTGTTTAATGTGTATTTCATTTCTTTCATTTTAAAGAGTGGGCCTTGGACTAGGCCAAATCCTGGGCTTAGGCCTAACATCCGAGGCCCAAGTGGCCTGGCCCTGGTCCAGGTCCAGGGCCAGGCCACTTGGGCCTCAGCCTAGGCCAAGGCCAAAGCCCAGATCCAGACCCAATGTCAGGGTCTGGCCTGGAAGCAGATGCTAAGCCTCCTGAAACCATGTACAGCATTTCTATAATTGTGCATTGAAATACGATTTATTCTTTTTAGAATGCCTTGTACCTATGTATGTTCAAAGTATGTGCATGCAAGTGATTTTAAAAATGAGCCCCAGTATGTATGCACTTGTGTGTTTGCATGGGAGATTAAACAAGAGCAAATTGGGTGTGTTTGGGGCATGATGGGGCATGGTTTAGACGGTCACACATATTTTGCTGTTTTATAAAGAATGTACACATGAACATCATCAAGAGCGCAAGAGCACTTTCTACCTGTAATTTAATATACCAAATGTAAATTTTTATTGTCTTTTTGGAACTAGCTTTCAGCATACCAGCTTCTTCTGGTGAGTCGAAATGCTAGCTTGATAGGAGTAGAGGCAGAGGGTATAAAGGGCTAACTGGGAAATTGTTATCCTTGCCCATTAGTTTGCTTTTTTGAGGGATCTGTCCTTCTGTCTCATCCATGGTTTGCTTCCATTCTTTGGAGAAACCTTACAGTAGATGGCACTGCATTTCTGTGTTTGTGTGTGTGTGTGTGTGTTTGTGTATGTGTATGTGTATGTGTATGTGTGTGTGTGTGTGTATGTCACTGGGGCTAACTGGGGGAAGGATGTGAATGGTTGTGAAGTGACCTTCAAAATGAGTATTACAAACTTATGCCATGTTTGAAGAGAGAGAGAAAGAGAGAGAGATAAGAGAAGGATGAGGAGGAGGAAGCAGTACACATTAGAGAGAATATTAAGAATCAGTGCAGTTTCTAGATCTGTCTGAGCAGCAATTCTTGTGCAGTTGTTGGTTCAACAAGGAAACTATACTATGTCAGCAGTCACACCAGGATCTGCACCATTCCACCCACAAAGGTCACACCTTGATAGTACTCCTCAAAGTCACTATAACCCTGGTCTTTTTGTGCCACCAGCACCTTCTAGACACCACTAGGGGTCACGACTGGAATAAGTTAGTTAGTCACCTCTATATGTATAGATAGTTTTTGGCTACATTTCTCAGGAAAACAGTACAGGAGATTCCAGGATTTAACTCTCGGCAAAGGTGCTCCAGGCCTCACTCATGATCTAAGTATTCCTCTACATCACACAGATGGGGAAACAGTTGATTCTTATTCCTAACAATGAGGGAGGCCAGCCTGGACTTGTCTCTGGCAGAAAATGTTTGGCTGTCTTTCCAGGTGTCTCATTTTGGAATGAGCCCACACCAGCAAAACCGGAAGTAAGTGTGCTCTTTTGAAAGAGTACTTGCGCACTATGGGCCAGATTTTAATACCTACACGCGGGCGTAGATTTGTGCGCACAACCCGGCGCGCACAAATCTATGCACAATTTTATAACATTCGTGCGCAGTCGTGCATACGTTATAAAATCCGGGGTCGGCGCGTGCAAGGGGGTGCACACTTGTGCACCTTGTGCGTGCCGAGCCCTAGAGGAGCCCCGATGGCTTTCCCTGTTCCATCCGAGGCCGCTCCAAAATAGGAGCGGCCTCGGAGGCAACTTTCTTTCCGCCCCCTTTCCCCTACCTAACCCGCCCCCAGCCCTAACTAACCCCCCCCCCCAACCTTTATTATGCAAGTTGCACCTGCCTCCGGGCGCCGGCACACAATCCCCTGGCCTAGCAGGCCTTTGGAGGCCTCTGGCCCCACCCTGCACATTTTTTCAAGCCCCTGGACATACGCGTGTTGCTGGGCCTATGCAAAATAGGCTCGGCATGCGTAATCCCCTTATGCACGTAAATCCAGCTGGATTTACACGTGAAGGGCTTTTAAAATCTGCCCCTATGGGGTAGATTTTAAAAGCCCTTGCGCGCTGGATTTTATAATCCGTGCATGCATGTGCGTGTGGCACTCACAAGGGGAGGATGCTTTTACAAACTCCGTGTGACGACGCAATCCGGGCTTCCCCAGTTCCCTCCCAGTCCGCTCCAATTAAGGAGCGGACTGGGAGGAAACTTCTTAACCCCCTGCCTAACCTTCCTTTCCTTTCCCCTCTCCTCCCCACTCGCTAAACATAACCTACCTGGCCGGAATTTTTTAATTTTAAACCTTGCTGCTCCTCCGGAACAGAAATAATTTATGTGCGCCAGCCAGCTGCCAGTGCACACTTCCCCGGGACAGCGGCTAATGGCCTCTGTCCCAGCCAGCCTCCATCCCGCCCCACCCCACCCCTCCCTCCTCACCCAGAACATGCCCCTCCAGCCTGCCCCCTTTTCAGGGCCTGGCACTTATTCCCGTACCAGGGTTTACGCGCGTGGCTGGGCTCATTTGTAAATTCGCTCGGCGCGTATACCCCGGGTTTTACACGCACAGGGGTTTTTAAATCTTCCCTTAGAGGTCCTGAATGCGCACATGGTCCTAAAGCAAGCAGAAGCAGTGTTTTTCTCTGGCCTGGATATTCAGTGCCTTCAAAATTTCCCACTCTAGGCAGTTGCCTATGCCTCAATCAAGACATGATTTGTTCGTTTAATTATGAAGAGTGCCATTTTGGGTGATATAATCATTCCGTTGCCCCTGAAAAGCAGCTACTACCTTTTCTTACCTATATATCTGCTAATAGCTGGAAATTTTGTAAGAGAGATTAAATATATGCATTTATTCTTCGTGACAGATATTTTCTTCTTTGCTCCCAGTATTTGTTATTTAAGTTTTATCTAGCACATGCAATTATGCTATGATCAGATATAAATAACTGGAATTTTAGTTGCAGGAAGCCACGTTCATACTCCAGACAAAAGTGGCAGATTTTGCAGCCCATAAATAAAAAAATCTTGGATTCTCAGTAATGATCCCCCAGTAATAATAGTAATAATGCATTCATTTCTTGCTCACTCCGCAGTTCATAGTGAGGTAAAACAAACACTCAAAATTAAAAACAAAAGAATACATAAAGGTAAAACATGTTCACCTTCGACGTATCAATTATGCAGGATTGTTAATATTCATCAATTAGTCTAGGTGCTAGTTGAAAGCCTGACATAAGAAAAATGAAGTTCATTCAAAAATGTATGTCAGACGTTAATTTCACCTTGGGTATCAAATACTTAGCAATCAATTTTCAAACAGTTGTTGAGCAGACAAGATAACCAGTAAACTCTAATGGCTTTTCTTTAGATTATTTTTCAACTAAACCCAACAAACTAGCTTTTCAGCTGAATATTTGACTAAACCTAGCCAACCATAATTTGACCCGATAGATTTAGCTAACGCATCCAGTTAGAGCTGAAAATCGGCACTGAGTAGCCTGATGGAGATCCCCTCCCTGCTGTAGATAAAAAGGGGGATTTTCTTTTCCCTTCCTGCCTCCTCCTGTCTATAAAAGGATAAAGTCCTGGCCATGGATCCCATCCTCCATCCTGTCCAAAATAAGCCAACATCTATTTTACAGGAGGTAGGGAGCTAGGGTGGATCCCAGTCCCCACTTTATCATTCATTTGGACAGCAGAGAGGAAGGGAGGGAAGCAGAGAGTCAATCCCTGGCAGGCACTTTTTCTTTCTTTTTTTTTTTTGATAGGAGGGAGATCAGCCATGGGTATTCTTAAAAAAAAAAAATAATAATAATAATTGAGAGAAAGGGAGGGGAGATTGGGCAGTAGGCACTTCAAAAAATATTACTTGTTGGGAGGGAGGAGAGATTAGGTCTTGGTTGCTTTTATAAAAAAAAAAAAATTACAGTTGGGCGTGAGGTTAAGTGGCCGACCAGATTTAGGCCCGCAGTTATATAAACCAGCATTAGCCAACTAACTTTGTCGCCCAGCCTAACATCTCTCTCAGGTTCACCCAGAATTTAGCTGGACAAGTTTAACCACCTTATGAAACTTAGAAGGCTAAAGTTAGTCATTTAGCCTGGAAATTTTTGAAAGGCTTTTATCTATCCAGCCAAACCCTTACTTGGCCATCTAGATTCCTTTGAAAGTTGACATCTATTAGGGATGTGCAGACAAAAAGTTTATGTTCATAAGTCCATAAGTCGAAAATGGGGGTCAATTTTGGTCAATATGGACATATGGAGAATTCCATAAGTTGAGTCTATGTCCATACGTGCACCGGCTCCCTAAATAAAAATTTAAACCCCTCACCCTCCTTAATCCCCCCTCAAGACTTACCAAAATTCCCTGGTGGTCCAGCGGGGAGTCAGGAAGCCATTCCTCTATTCCTTTGCGAGGAGCACGTGACGTCCACGTCACTTCGGAGTGACGCGGCCGTCACGTGGTCCACCGCGGTTCCGCTCCCGCTTGGGGGGGCCTCCTGACCTCCCCAAGCTGGCCAAAAGTTCCGTTTGTGTCCAACGAGTGGTCCGGGAGCGGAACCACGGTGGACCACATGACGGCCGTGTCACTCCGACGTGACGTGGATGTCACGTGCTCCTCGCAAAGGAATAGAGGAATGGCTTCCTGAATCCCCGCTGGACCACCAGGGAATTTTGGTAAGTCTTGGGGGGGGATTAAGGAGGGTGAGGGGTTTAAATTTTTATTTAGGATCAATGATCGCGATTTCCAACGTATTCAACATAGCTATGTTGAATACGTTGGAAATCCGATCGTTTTCGCCTCATCACTTTTTTAAGTTAAAAAAAAAGAAAGTAGCGTTTTACATATAAGTTCAAAACGAATTCACATCCCTAACATCTATATACTTGATAATGCATGTTTCATTCAGATGTAGATACTTGCTTATTACTGGGCAGGAAAGACAATGGGATTGTTTAGGATCTGACAATGTGTACTATATCAACATGATTTTGCAAGAGTGTGGAATATCTGAAAAGATGTTTAAGCCTCCAGCAGCAGAGTAAAGATGTGGAGGTGTGAACATGATACAGACATACTTCCCTTTCTTCTACGTGCATGCTGCTCAAAGCAATATAGTCTTTGATGCCCTTTCAATAGCATTGCATTCTATCATGGCTCAGCTGCTCCTTGCTGAGGTAGAAGCCATAATAGATCGCTATATCATACAGAGTTTGGAGGACTTATTCATTTTTTTTTTCTGCAAAAGTTAAATAAAGTGCAGAACTTTCACCCTATCAATCCTTTAGCAATCTGTCCAAGGTGACATTTCATTAGCGCACTTTGTCAGTGGATAAATCGTACAGTATGCTCTGAAAGGAAAGTGGAAAACATCAAGTCCTTTTTCATTAGATTCATCCAAACTTGAGCCACTGGAGATTACATACCAAAAGCACAGAAGACAGAGGAAGCACCATCTTGTCCATAAAACTGCATTAATCATTTATTCCCATCAGAGTTCTTTAAGTCCGTGCTAGCTCTCTGGTTCCACCCAGACCTTACTATTTAATTCTGAGCTGCGTGACAGATACATTTCAAGGAAAATCATAGACTTACCAGCTCCTTCCAGGCGTGATAAAGGTCTCATTTATCAATTAAGAAGTTTCCATTAAATGCAAGGTAGACATAATACAGAGAGCTAGTACTGTGGTTTTATAATCTGCTGGGTTTTTTTTGTTTTTAAATTTCAGCTATATTTGCTATCTTTGTATAGAAGAGTAATACAGTCTTTGTGCAAGGACTGCAATTACTAACTAAAAGCATTTATTTATTTATCTATATTTTAAGCTCTTATATACCGTTGTTCAGACTGGCCATCACAATGGTTTCCATGTATAAAACAATAAATTAAATAAATTAAATAAAGAGCAATTATCCCTAAAATGTAATACCTAAAAACAAAATAAGATACAATAGGCAAAAAAACCATAATAAAATACAATTGTATAAAAAAATTAAAACACAATTAAAATGCTATAGATTTCTCCCTTACAGTTATTAAGAATTAAGTGCCTCATATTATGTAAAAATACATAAGGTACATACAATCATATAAAATAGCTCTTAGTCATTCCCTCCAAATGCGGTTCCAAAAAGCCAGGTTTTCAAATTCTTTTTGAATGATTTTCTTTCTGCTTGTATGGGAGGAGGGGGGCAATAATCAACCTGTCTGCATTGGTGCAAAGGAATTACCTGCAGTGATTTGCTCCTGCTTTCACTGTGGATGAGTTTTCCATCTGAAACCACACATGTCATTTTGATTATTCAAGAGTGCCTATGTTGTTGCGTAGTCTGCCCTCTCCCTGCCCTCAGGTATGCCTCTGGAAAATGAGGGTGGGCATTTTTACCTGTGACAATGGTTTTGAAAATTGCCCTTCTAATATCTACTCAACTGACAAGGTCCCATTTATTTCTTGGCCTAACTGCATGTCATAGGGGTACAGGACAAATGGGATCTGTTGTCTTACAGACACAGCCCTCCGTGTCTTGTGGCAGCTCAGGGGTAGAGATTCTGCAACAAGAATTAGAAAATCATGTGCAACGTTTTGCAGTTTTTGCGGTATATTTCCATAAGTTTGAATACATTTTCATATTGGAGTGAATTTTAAAAGTGTTGCTCGCAATGAAAAATTTGTGTGAGTATCTGGGCCACGCACAAGCAACGTGTATTTTAAAAGCCACAAATTACATGTGCATATAGGCAGGTGTGAGTAAAAAAATAAGGGGGGCAGAGCTAAGGCGTGTTGGAACATTCTGGGGCTGCCCAACCGTTACCCTCATAAATCCATATTTTAAATCCAGCAGCCGCAGCGCATGGCGGCGTTTTAGCCGCATATATTTCCTGCTGCTCCTAACGAAGTATAAGCCTGCAGAAATCACGTTTTAGGCCTGACAGGATGAAGGCTTTCAGGTCCACTGGGAGGAGCGTAGGGTGAAGAACCAGAGGGGTCTGGATGACCTCGAGATAGACTGAGCAAACTGATGGGCTAAGTGGTAAAGCTAGGAACGTCCCTTGCGCAAGCATGTTTTAAAATCCACTTACCAACGCACGTTAAAGCAGACAAAGTCCTAAGGAAGATACTCGAGTAATGGCTTAAAATTAGGAGCACACAATACATGCAGTTAGGCGCATTTTAAATCACAAGTGCACAACTTCAAGCATGATTTAAAATTCCAGCGTATGCTTGCACGCCCATATGGGCGCCCACGCACTTGTTTTAAAGTTTTCATCATTAAATACAAATGCTGTTTTATTTTATAAAAATTAAGTCATTTACTGAACTTTCTTATGTTTCAGCAATTTTTTCTTTTTTCCTTTTTTGGTGGGGGAAAGGAGATTTTAGTGATTGGGGCAAGGAAGGAAGGGCATCAGCACAGGGATGGGATCTTGTGGTTGGAGGAGAAGAAAAAGAAAGTGAAGGGATCTTAACTGGGAAAGAGTAAGTGGTAGAAAGGGAGAAGTAGATCAGAGTCAGGGAAGAAATGATATGAGATGGGGAAAGGTGATACATATAGGGAAAAATAATCCTTGCTGTAGTTACATGATGTTAGGTTCCACATTAGGAGCTACCACCCAGGAAAAAGATCTAGGCATAATGGTGGATAATACTTTAAAATAGTTAGCTCAGTGTGCGCAGCAGTCAAAAAAGCAAATAGAATGTTAGGAATTATTAGAAAGGGAATGGTTAATAAAACAGAAAATGTCATAATGCCTCTGTATCGCTCCATGGTGAGACCGCACCTTGAATACTGTGTACAATTCTGGTTACCACATCTCAAAAAAGATATAGTTGCAATGGAGAAGGTACAGAGAAGGGGAACCAAAATGATAAAGGGGATGGAACAGCTCCCCTATGAGGAAAGGTTGAAGAGGTTGGGGCTGTTCAGCTTGGTGAAGAGACGGCTGAGGGGGGAGATGATAGAGGTCTTTAAGATCATGAGAGGTCTTGAACGAGTAGATGTGACTCGGTTATTTACACTTTTGGATAATAGAAGGACTAGTGGGCACTCCATGAAGTTAGCAAACAGCACATTTAAGACTAAACAGAGAAAATTATTTTCCACTCAACACACAATTAAGCCCTGGAATTTGTTGCCAGAGGATGTGGTTAGTGCAGTTAGTGTAGCTGGGTTCAAAAAAGGTTTGGATAAGTTCTTGGAGAAGAAATCCATTAACTGCTATTAATCAAGTTTACTTAGGGAATAGTCACTGCTATTAATTGCATCAGTAGCATGGGATCTTCTTGGTGATTGGGTAATTGCCAGTTTTTTTGTGGCCTTGTTTGGCCTCTGTTGGAAACAGGATGCTGGGCTTGATGGATCCTTGGTTTCACCCAGCATGGCAATTTATTATGATCTTATGTTCTTAAAGAAAAGGGAATGACAAGAAGATTGAACATGAAAGGAGAGGGACAAGAGAGGATAAAAGACGAGTGATGAGGGACAGGATATGTTTGGAGATAAGGGAAGAAGATAGGGAAAAAGGATAAAAAATGTGGGGAGGTGAGAGAAGAAGTTAAGAGAGGGAGGATTAAATATTGGGGACAAGAGGGAGAGAGAGAAATGGGTTGAGATAGGGGAAAAGGGGAGATCCAGGCCTGGTGGAGACAGAGGGAAAGGGAGAAAGAGGGAAGAGGGGAGAAAGAGGGAAGAATAACAGGACTGCAGACTACGTTATTGAATTCAGATCCCTTGCCTCGGAACTTCACTGGGACTCTGACTGTCTACATTCTATCTTCCTCAAAGGTTTGAGCCCTCAGATTAAAGATGAGGTGGAGGCTCATGAATTGCCTCACCATTGGACTCTTTGATAGACCTCACTGGGCGTATTGACCGTCGTCAACAAGAACGCTCTCAAGACTCCAGAGCATCTCGGAAGTCTACCTCTGGCTCGTCCTGAACTCGACATTCTTCTTCTCCCAGAATGAACACATCATAGCATCTAGCAGAGGAAGAGCCTATGCAGATGAGCTGGAGCAGACTTTCTCCTAAGGAATGACAGTGTCACCAGAAATCCGGTCTCTGCCTGTACTGCGGCCAACCCGGACATGCCATTGCCTCATGTCCAGTCTGTCCGCAAACTCCCGGGCCTAGGTTCTGCTGGAGGACTATTCCTAGGCCTGACTTCACCGTCTCCTCCATTGGCTGTCCCCGTTTCCATTAAGATGGACTATCAGGAGTTTCACACTTTGGCATTGGTGGACTCCGGGGCTGGTGGGAACTTCATATTGAACAACTCACAGAACATTTGTGGATCTCCAACATCAATTCTCCAGTGCCGTTACTACTCTCATCTATCCATGGAGAACCTCTTCGTGGTGAGGTTACCCACACCACTGCTCCTATTCAGCTTCGCACTGGGACCCTGCACGTGGAAACCATTTCTTTCCATATATCTGACAAAGCCATTCATCCTGTAATTTTGGGACTGCCCTGGCTACAGCAACACACTCCACATTTTGACTGGGCTACCCTACAGCTCTCTCGCTGGGGTCCTTCCTGTTATAAAAACTGCCTAATGTCCATCTCTCCTCTGCCTTGTATTTATTTATTTATTTATTTAATATCTTTTATATGACTTCCTCACCCTCTCTTCCCGACCTTCCACCACAATATGCTTCTTTTGCCGATGTGTTCTCAAAGAAGGCCGCAGATACTCTACCCCCTTACTACTCCTACGACTGCACAATTAATTTGCTGCCTAACAGAGAGCCCCCTTGGGGTAGGATCTATCGTCTCTCACAGACGGAGACCCAAGCCATGTCTGAGTATATCCGTGAGAACCTAGCCAAAGGGTTCATTCGGCCCTCCAAGTCTCCTACTGGAGCAGGATTTGTCTTTGTAGGGAAAATAATGGCTCCCTTCGACCCTGCAACGATTACCAAGGCCTAAATGAAATCACTCTCAAGGACCATTATCTACTGTCTTTTATCTCTGAGATTTTCGACAGGCTTCAAGGAGCAACATTCTTCTCGAAATTGGATCTTCGTGGAGCCTAAAATCTGGACGTGATCCACGAGGGTGACAAGTGGAAGACCGCCTTTTACACACGTGATGGCCATTTTAATACCTTGTGAGGCCATTTGAGCTTTGCAACGTGCTCACAGTATTTCAAAACCTGATGAATGAGGTTTTCAGAGATATTCTTTACTAGTGCGTAGTTGTGTACTTGGACGACATTCTAGTCTTCTCACAAGACCTTCAAAGCCATCACCTGGATGTCTCCCATATCCTCTAGTAACTGCGAGATAACCAACTTTTTGCCAAGCTCGAGAAGTGCTCCTTTGAGCAAGAGATTGTTCCTTTCCTTGGCTATGTGGTGTCCAGCCAGGGGTTTAGAATGGATCCTCAGAAATTGAAGAGCATCCATGATTGGCCTCAACCTACAGGCCTCAAGGCACTTCAGAGATTCCTTGGCTTCACCAATTACTATCGCTCCATTATTCACCATTATTCAACCCTGACTGCACCACTCATGGCCATGACTTGCAAGGGGGCCAACCCCTCTCAGTAGTCACCTGAAGCCATGACTGCCTTTCAGGATCTCAAGTCTACCTTTCTCAAGGAACCATGTCTCCACCATCTGGACCCTACACGGCCATTTGTCCTCAAGGGTGACACCTCCGAAGTTGGAGCAGGAGCCTTACTGAGCCAATACTCAACTACTCATACAGTACATCCTTGTTCATTTTTTTCACGGTGCTTCTCTCCGGCGGAACGTAATTACACCATTGGGGATAAAGAATTGCTGGCCATCAAGCTGGCCTTTGAAGAATGGTGACCTTGGCTCGAGGGAGCCCAACACCAGATCACTGTATACACGGATTACAAAAAGCTCGAGTATTTACATCATGCTCAGTGTTTAAACCATTGTCAGGCCCGTTGGTCCCTCTTCTTTACCCAATTCAATTTCATACTGTGTTACCATCCAGCCAATAAAAATGGTCACACCAATGCTCTCTCCAGATCCTTCATCACAGAATATGTACCCGATACCCCACGGCACATAATAGACCCTGCCAAGGTCATTCTGTCCGTAACCTTTTCATTACCACTGGGGAAGATGGTGGTCCCTCGTCAGTTATGACAGAGGGTTCTGCAATGGGCTCACGATTCTTTGACCTCAGGACATACGGGCCAATCCAGAACTCTTTCCTCTCTTCAGCGGTACTATTAGTGGCCTACTATACAAAAGGATACATAAGCTTATATAGAATCCTGCCCTATGTGCGCTCATCATAAACCTCCAGCAGGGGACTCTTGTAACCACTCCCCATTCTGAGCGAGCCCTGGACCCATATCGCAACCGACTTTATAGTGGATTGGCCTGTCTCCAATAGCAACAATACCATATGGGTCACTGTCAACCGTTTCTCTAAAATGGCCCACTTCATGGCTCTACCCGGCGTTCCTTCGGCACCTCAGCTTGCCAAACTGTTCTTTCAGCATGTGTTCCGGCTCCATGGTCTCCCCAAACACCTCCTCTCGGACCGTGAAGTTCAATTCACTGCACGCTTCTGGAAATTTCTCTGTAAAAAATTCAATATTTGATTAGATTTCACCTCGGCTTACCATCCTCAAGCCAATGACCAAACAGAGAGGACTAATAGAACTTTAAAGCAATTCTTGCCAGCCTACTTGAGCCTGTGGCAGGATGATTGGGCTGACCTCCTTCCATTGGTGGAGTTCGCACTAAAGTCCCATCAGTCTGCTTCCACCGGCTCATCTCCTTTTCTGGTGGTCTGTGGACGACAGCCTTTGCCACCACTTCCGCTCCCACTGTCCATGGCATCACCAGCAGCTCATGCAACTGCTCAATAATTGCACCAATAGTGGCATAATACCCAACAGCTGCTCAAGCAGGCTGCTCAAAGATCAAAGAAGGCCTTTGATGCACATCACCGTGAAGCACCCCAGTTCCAACCTGGGGATAATGTATGGCTCAGTACCAAATTTATTCGATTCAAGCTCCCCTCAGCTCGCTTTGCCCCTAGATATATTGGCCCCTTTCCTGTGCTCCACCGTCTGGGTCCAGTTACTTACCAACTCCAGCTGCCTTCCTCGCTCAAGATTCACAATGCTTTCCATGTTTCTCTATTAAAGCTTTTGGTTTTCTCAGGATTTTAAAAAAACCACTGGACCCACAACCGTTGTCCTCGGAAGCAGACATCACATATCAAGTCCGAGATGTCCTGGACATTAGAAAAAAATGGAAGAAAGTGGGAATATCTCCTTTCATAGCTTTGGGCCTGAGGAGAACAGCTGGGAACCTGCAGCCAATATCCTGGACAAGAGTCTCATTCAACAGTTCCATGCCAAGCATCTTCGCAAACCCAACCCCCCCCGGGGGGGGCACTTAAGAGGGGGGTACTGTTATGACCGTTGGTCGCAGACAGCTGTGACCACATCTACTCACGTCCTGCACCGTCCTGCTTCCCTCTCTAGGCCTGCTCGTGGCGGGGGCTAGTCTCTGCCACTGCGTATCTCATGGTTCCTCATGGCGGTGGAGACGACAACGCCACCAGCCACGCCAACTCTGGGCCTTCCTAGGTGCACGCGCGCAGCACAGGGCCCTCTTTTGAATCTTCTACGGCAGAAAGCTCGGAGACGTCCCTGATTGATGATGTCATTGGATCAGGGTTCTTAAGCTCCACCTTTGCCCCTAGCTAGCCGACTTAGCAACGAGTTCCATAGCTACTCTATGAGCTCCTATCTCTGTTGGACCTGTGGTGATGCTACCAGACCCTACTTGGACTCTGGACCCTACCTAATATCTGCTCCTTGGGGGCCAGCATGCACGCTATAAGGAGACTTGGTCTCCTGGCTTCCCCTGCTCCTTGGGCTGGCCCTGTGCCTTCCAGAAATCCTATCTTACTGGCTCCCCACTCCTTGGGGCCGACTCTGGGAATGCATTCACCATTTTGGAGTTCTATCTCTGTGCTTCCCCACTCCTTAGGGCAGTGCCTACGTTCTATACAGAGACTGTCAGTGCTTCCCCACTCCTCGGGGTAGTGCCTACGTTGTACACTTGGGACTGTCAGTGCTTCCCTGCTCATCGTGGTAGTGCCTCGTCCGATACCAGGGACCGTTGTGCTTCCTCGTTCCTCGGGACAGTACCTTTGATTCAACAACCAGTCACTACCAGCACCTCCCGCTACTCGGACTGGTCTATGTCATCATCTGAAGACCTGACTCGTGCTTCCCCGCTCCATGGGTTAGCCTATGTCATCGCATCAGTACTTCGCTCACTGCACAGCTTCACCCCTCGGGGGTTGCCTCTACGGAATACCTCCTGCATGTCCTATCTCATGCTTCCCACTCCATGGGCCTGCCTAGCGCCACCCATTTGGAGGTCTCTACCCAGGTACTGATCTCCAGCCTTCCTACTTACTGTGGGGATCCCTCCTTGCTGTGTTTCTTAACGCACTCCTCGGGACCTCTCCACAGTTTTACCCAGAGCTCCCCGCTGTGCCTGACCTCGCCTCCTGATGTTGTGGACCTGTGGGGCTCCTCCCCTCAGGTGTTAACAACTCTTACCTCGGGCCAAGAGTCCACAAACCCACAAACCATTACATCTCTCTCCAGCAGCCTGTCTGTGCACTTCTCAGCCTACAATATGAAAATATCACAGATATGATTAATTTAACATGCATTGCACTAAAATACACAGGTGCTATATTTATAGCAAAATGATAAATCTAGGTCTCAGTCAGCTGTCTTAAAATTGCCATCCCTCAATGTGGATACAAATTTTCATGTATTTCCACAACCTTTAACTGTGTTGAGAGGTGGCATCTCTGTGGCCATGTTTAGGTCAGGGATGGAAAACAATGTACACAGATTGCATTTTGAACTCTATGCGTGTACTTTTCCAGCAAATCTCTACTCACGAGAAAGTGGGTACAAGCACTTGTCATACTTTGCATGCACAAGTTTCAAAGTATAAGTACACACAAACTTTTACTTTGAGAATTGGTACAATGTCCATGAGTAGAAAGTTTGCACAATCTTTGTCCCAGTGTCGACAGTTTGAACATTTCCTCCTCTATGCCATGTATAAGGAGAATTAAGCTGATACTGCGGTCTTGCTCTAGAGGATGCTGGGGGTGAGGGCAAGCTATGTTGGAGCTGGGCAGGCTGTTCTGGGGTTGGAACTGAAAGGGCAATGTCTAGGAGCCCCCATGGAATTTTCATGGATGACTATATTGCAACTGGGGCTGGGGAGGTAGCCCAGGTTGGGGCTGAAGTGGGGCAGGCGTGCTGCTTCTGGGACGTTTGTGAGAGATGGAAGTCTGGAGATAAGGCAATTAACAGTGGTAAATATTACACATGACCTTAGAATAGATTGTACCTCTTATTGTATCATATTTATCTATCTATTTCATTATTTATTTAAAAGGATTTAGTACCCGTGCCCTCCAACATGCAGGGCAGGATACAGGCACTACAATCATAATCAAACAAGGGGCGTTAAGGTTCACAGGGATCTTTAAATGCTAGTTTGAATAGATAGTGCTTTAAGGCTTAAGTCCTTAGTACTAGATAAGGATCTCAGGGAGGGAGGAATAGAGTAGGGAAGTGCATTGCTTTTAGATGAAATAGACAATGGCAATGAAATTGTCTATTTCGTCTTGTTTTGGGAGAACCCCAAAACAATAAAAAAAAAAAGACATTTTCTAAATTTAGTATTTTGAGTTTGGGCACCCTAAGTCCAAAGGGGCCGATGCAATAATTTTCGCGGAAAGCGGCCTGCTTTCTTAACGCATGCATGGTGTACACAAGGGGGGCGCCATGCAATAGGCAAATTAGGGGGTCGTGCTAGCAAGGAGGTGCTAGGGTCGCTTGCTCGGCCTTAACACCTCCTTGCTAGCGCGACCCCGCGGTGGCTGCCAGTTATGAAGACCGATGCCAGGAAACTTGGCATCGGTTTTCATAACTAGCCGTCTACCAGTAATGAAAACCTATGTCGAGTTTATTGGCGGCTGTTTTCATTACTGGCAGACGGCCGATTATGAAAACTGACGTCGAGTTTACTGGCGTCAGTCTTCATAACTCAGCAGTCTGCCGAGGTAGTTTTTTGTTGTTTTTTTACTGAAGAAGTTTTTTCTGCTTTTCTGTACTTCTTTTACATGTGCTCAGCTATTAATGCCTGCTCCGGACAGGCGTTAATATCTTAGCGATAAATGTGCGTCTGAGACACACATTTATTTTTTTGCATTTGGAATGAATGAGTAATAGTCTCATTCACATGCATTTGCATTCACTCCGCATCGAACGTGCGTTAAATAGGTGCTAATCCCCCTATTGCATTAGGGGGTGGATTAGCACCTATTTAACCCGTGTCCAACTACGGGTTATATAGTGCGCTTGGCTTAGCGCACTGTATTGCATCGGCTGCAAAATTAGGGAAACATGAAATAAACATCCCCGAACCATTGTAAAAAAACAAAAGTAAACACATAACAACCTGAAAGGAAAATGACACTAAAAAAAATAATCAGTGCACATCCCTAGAATAGAGTTCTATATGATTGGACCTGCAAGCCTGATAGTTATAGGAGAGAGAACTTGGAGAAGGAATTGATTTTTAGATCTGAGGTTGTGCAAAGGGACACATCATTGCTAGTTGTGAATGACTGCCCCTCAATTTGGAGTTGAAGTTTTTCAAAAAGTGTTCCTAATTGTAGAATTCAGATTTTTTAGTGTTCAAAATGAGTTATCTCTTAACCATTTACCAACTACCTCAATACCATCACTAAAATTGGAAAGAGTCTGTCTTGAATCAGCCCCCAGGGGAACTAAAATTTGAACATTGTCAGCATATATGAAAGGGGTAAATCCAAAGGAATGAATAATGTCTCCCAATTGGGCTAAATAGACATTAAACAACAGGGTATATAATGAGGACTTTTATGGGACTTGGCTACTATGTCCCTGAAGATCTCATCTATAAACCTCTCTGTCTACCTCAATTCCTCCAGGTCTTTCTGGAGGAATTTCTAGAGTAGTTGTCTGAGAACCAGGCACTCTTTGTACCAGGTGCACACATACAGCCTTTCACCGGTTGGTAAAATCATACATGTGACATTCGATGAAGAAGTCTGGAAGACCTTCTTGTTACTACTGGATTTCTGCCTTCAACTTAATTTTGTTCAGTTCTTAGTTAAGTTTAGGTTGCTAAGGGAATTGGAATGTGTAAATAAGAATCCTTTACATTTATTGGTATATTCATTATTAATCTGGTAATGACCTGCAATGGGATGATAAAATGAAAATGACTGGGGCAATCCTGTGTTTTAGATATAAGGCTGATTTATTTTTAATGTAAAAGTATCTCTTGCCTATAAATCAAAGGATGATCTGAGGTGTGTGGGAGAGGGGTGGGAGGAAGGGAAATACAAACACACATGTACTCTATGAAATGTCCTACCTTTTGGCTTGCTGTTTATTACAAACACCCAAACTCTATGCTTTTTCCTACCTTTTGGCTTGCATTTTATAACTAACTTACAAACTCTAAGCTATTTCTTATCTTTTACCTTGCTTTTTATATCAAACACACAAACACACACACTAAAGATTATAACCCAATAGTTTATCTCTTCCAAAACTTTTTAAGTTCTAAAATTTTGCAAAGCAATACTTACAGATGTTCTTCAGCCACCAGTAAGATGATCCTCCCCTCTCAGTGCTTATCCTCTGTTAATCGCTGTTCACTAAAACATGCCCTATCCATCCTTCTCTTTAATATAGAGTTCCAAATTGATAACTGATATTCAGCATTAACCAATTGGTCATCCCAGTAGTCCTCCACAAAATTAGAAACATCTTCTATAAACTCAATAGAATCCAATTTCTTGGATTTAAGATAACTTTACACATTTTCATTCCTCACAATAGATTTTTGCTTACCATAGTAGTAAAATCCACCATTCACAAAAAAAAAATGCTATGATCAAGTCAATTTTTCTACCCCTCCAAATACCAACCCACCTTTCTAGCCTTTTCTGATCCAAATAGCAGATCTAAAGTGTGCCCATTTTCATGTGTTCCACCTTGTACAACCTGGCAAAGCCACTAGTGGCTAAACTTGCCAAAGCATATTGATCCCTTGTAACATCATAACAATCTGCATGTAAGTTAAAATCCCCCATTACCAATAAATAAGAATACTTCAGGGATTAACCTAGTATTGCCTCCAAAACAGAATAGAATTGAAGTTGAGAAAACTCTGGAGGAAAATATCATGATAAAAAAAAATGTGGTCCATAAAAATCCAACTTTATTAACATGCTTTCACAGCCTGTATCTTGGTCTAAAAAATTATTTTTTAAGGAAGATAATCACAAAAAATAATAGCTACCCCACCACCTTTTTTACTGACTCTACACATATGTATAGTATATCCTTTGGGCATGCTTGAGAAATAGCTAAAGACTATTTACCCTAAGCCATATTTCAGTAACACAAACCATCAATTCAGGAATTTTCAGCAAGTTATCCTCGACAGCCATTCCCTCGATCTCCCAAAGAGGTGACCCTCTATGGTGAGCCACAGTGGCAGGCTGCAGTAGCGGCTTGTTTCATCATTTTCCCGTCGATAGCAGGGCTGAATTAGCCATGCTGTCATGGGATCTGTCAATCAGGCCCGGGAGGCGGAGCTTGTCAAAGCAGAGAACAGAGCTTTGCTCTCTGCGGCTGCGCGTGTGTTCCCGCGCAGGAAAGTAACGGTATCTCCCCAGTCTGTTTTTTCCGCGAGCGGGATCGCACACGGAGCTGATCTCTCCTCAGTTTTTAAAAACAGAAATAATAATAAAAAAAAAAAATGTCAAAACCGGGGTTCAAACCCTGTAACTGTGGAAAAAGAATGTCGGTCACGGACGGACACGACCGCTGTTATAAATGTCTCGGACCAAGTCATAATCGAGACAACTGTGAGTATTGCTCTAAGATGTCACCCAGAGCATTAAAACAAAGGGCCTACAGGCTGCAGGAACTTTTGCCTCACGAGATCCGTCGGAGGCTCATTCATCGCCTGGCCCGATCACTTCATCGGCTCCACCAAAAAGGAAAACTTTAAAGTTGGATCCTAAGTCCTCCACTATAGGAGGTAAGGGAAAGGAAAAAAGACAAAGGCCAGTGGGTTCTCGAAACTCCCCAGTGCCTACAGAGCCGCAACATACCTCATCGGAGGTGGAATCCTCAGCGCCGAAGACTTCTGCGCCTATGACGCTGTCTGCGCAGAACGACATACCGGCACCGAGAAAGGAGTCTGCGCGCAGCTTACAGCTTCCGGCGCGCATGGCGCAGAAGAAACGCACGGCGCCGGAGAACCCTGCACGTATGGCGCCAGAGAACCCTGCGCGTACGGCGCTGGAAAACACTGCGCGTTCGGCGCCAAAGAAACTTGCACGTATGGCGCCGACTACAATGAAACTTATGTGCACGGCGCCAAATACTTCGGCGCCGATGACCAATGTGCGCGCCGCATCAAAAAGATATGCGCACACATCTACTACTGCACATGAATCTACTTCCGTGCACAGATATACAAGTGAGCATAAGTCTACAGTCGCGCATACGCGCATATCTGCGCATAATTCCACATCTGCGCGTAAGCATAAAACTGCGCATAAATCTAAATCAACGCATAGATCAAAATCTGCGCATGGAAAGAGCTTGAAGCGGAAACGGTACCCTTCACACAGCTCTTCTCCAGAGACTGGAGCCACGGATACTGATACATCATCTGATGAATATCACGAGTATTCAAGTCACTCCCACCGTACTAAATTACCAAAGAGGAGTGCTACATGGGAGATAAGTCCTTCTACTTCTATATCACCTCGTAAAGCTCATACCTGCTCAAAGAGAAAAATAGTACAAATTTCTTCCTCGAGCACTTCTTCAGATTCAGAATATTCAAGGAATAATTCAATCAATAAACTACAAGGAGATAGAGAAGTTCCTACAACTTCACCTCAACCAGTTATCACTCAACAACCAGACAGTCGTATGATAATGCCTTCTCATACAAGAGAAGCTTTTTACCAACTATCTCAATCTTTAGCAGGCTTTTACGAGACGTTTCAATCTTCATTTCAAATGACTAATACTGCTGATGAAAATGCTACACAACATAGAGCACAAACTACTGAACAGCAGTTGACAAACCCACCGACATCTCCCATGTTAGACCAATCAACCTCACCAACTCATAACCAGGAGACATCTTTAGATTCTCCTTCAATACAAACATCCCCATCATCATCGGTGGGATGTCTCTCATACCTGCAGGACCACATACAAGAACCGTATTCCCCTCCTGAAGACCTAACATACCCAAAATTTTTAGAAAAAATGGGTTCCATTCTACATCTAGAAGTCCAAAAAGAGACAGACCCTAGGACAGAAACCCTTGGTCTTCTAAAGATTTTTGATACTCAAATGGAACCAACATCTCTTCCATCACAAGATATCCTGCATTCAGTCTTACAAAAATCCTGGGAGGCCCCGTATACAATAGCAGCCGTTTCCAGGAAAACAGACATAAAATTTCGTATGAAGAAAGCGTCACTATACACTCTACCACAACTGCCTCATGCATCACTTGTAGTAGAGTCGGCGATGCAAAGATTCAAGAAGACAAAGTTGCATACCAATTTTCCACCGGTAAAAGACAACAAATATTTAGATGAGTTTGGCAGGAAAATATTCCATAACTCGATGTTAACTGCATGAATTATGCAACATCAGTTCTACATGGTGCAGTACCTTTATGAATGCATGCAAGCTATGAAAGGTACTCATTCCTCAATGGCGGAACAGATACCTCAGCCTCTTCATGACATGGAGGAATGTTCTCGACACCTCTTGAGATCAATCTACGAGGCACATGAAACATCATCCAGGGCATCTGAAACAGCCATCGCAGCCCGCAGACTAGCATGGTTACGTTCAAGTTCGATACGTGAAGACTTGCACGAAAAACTAACAAACTTCCCATGTACAGGAGATAACCTGTTCGGAGAGAAATTCCAGGAAGCAGTAAGTAAATTAAAGGACGAAGCTCTAGCAGTACAATCGCTAGCATCACATCCTATTTCTTCGACTACACGTCACTATGTGGGGTCTACCCGTAGGCAATCCTATGCCAGAAGACCCTATAGATCTTATCAATCTTTTCATACGCAGCCATACCCTGCCTACCAACGTCCTGCTCCACAAAACAATACTTCAAATCAACGAAGAGGTAAACCACGTAACCAGAGGCAACAGGCACAACAGCCGACGACTGCAGTAAAACCAACGTCATCTTTTTAGTTACTCAGCCGCCACCACAACATCAAGCTCCTCCAGGCAGAATTCGTGCTTGCCTGAATGTCTGGGAAAGAATAACATCAGATCAATGGGTTATTGATCTGGTCAAGGCTACCAACTCCAATTTGTAACAAAACCCATCTTGCCTCATCTTTCCACGCTCAAGATCTACAATTCCCATCCACAACTGGGGGAGGAAATTGCTTTACTTCGCAAGCAACAAGCAATTCGACAAATCCACCCACACCCCAAATTAGCAGCATTTTATTCCCCATACTTCCTCATACCCAAGAAGTCTGGAGGCCTTCGCCTCATACTAGACCTAAGGGAGTTGAACAAATTTCTCACCAAGGAGAAATTCAAAATGGTATCGTTGAAGTCAATTCTTCCTCTCATTCAAACCAACGATTGGATGTGCTCCATCGATCTGAAGGATGCTTACACGCACATTCCGATCCATCCATCCTCGTGGCGTTACCTGTGCTTTCGCTACAGACATCAACACTACCAATACAAAGTTCTTCCCTTTGGACTATCGGCTGCACCCAGAGTTTTCACCAAATGCATGATAGTGGTAGTGGCTCATCTCAGGAAACAAGGTATAACCATCTTTCCATATCTGGACGACTGGCTCATAATAGCCTCAACTCCGAACATCTTACAGGATCACCTCAATCAATACATTGCTTACAGAAATCACATCTACAACCAACACAGCAGTTACAGTTCATAGGCGCATGCCTGGACACTACGTGCAACAGGGCTTACCTTCCAGACAACAGAACATCACATTTCTGTCAACTTCTGCACACCTTGAAACATACTCAGAGGCCGTCAGCAAGACAAGTCCTGGTAATTCTGGGCCACATGGCAGCGGCGAATTTCATGGTTCCCAACACCAGGCTACACATGAGATGCCTACAATGGGGTCTAAAACGACAATGGAAACAGCATTCACAACCATTGATTCAAAAGGTATCGCTGACCGCAGAAATGAAAAAAGATATAGCATGGTGGCTCCTAGACTCCACCTTATCCAAGGGAGCATTGTTCAGCCCCCCTCCTCACAATGCAGTCCTAACCACAGATGCGTCTCGCAAGGGATGGGGTGCTCACCTCGAGATTTACGAAACCCAAGGGTTATGGACACTCTCGGAACAAAATCTACAAATAAATCTACTGGAACTCAGAGCGATTCGCAACGCATTGCGAGTCTTCCAAGACCACCTGAAAGGACGCAGGGTCATGATCTACACAGACAACCAGGTAGTGATGTTTTACATCAACAAACAAGGAGGGTCCGGTTCATGGTCCCTCTGCAAAGAGACCCTGACAATCTTCGAACATGCTCACAAAAATTGCATACATCTACAAGCAACTTACCTACCAGGAGTTGCAAACACCAGAGCGGACAGACTAAGCCGCATCTTTCATCCCCACGAATGGTCACTCAATACAGAAGTAGTCCAGGACATATTTCTGCAGTGGGGGACACCTTCCATAGATCTCTTTGCAACAGAGATCAATTCTCAAGTTCCCAAATTCTGCTCGATAAGACCAAGCCAATTCAGGATTGCTCAAGATGCCTTCCTCATTCCGTGGACGACAGGCCTTCTCTATGCCTTTCCTCCCATACCTCCCATACCTCTCATAACAAGAACAATTCAGAAGTGCATAGCGGACAAAGCTCAACTGATACTCATAGCTCCGGCATGGCCGAGGCAACCATGGTACAGTTTCCTACTTCGACTATCCATCAAGGATCCAATTCTATTACCGAATCATCAAGATCTTCTCAACCAAGATCAAGGAACACTACTACACCCGCTACATTCATCTCTACACTTGACAGCTTGGAGATTTAAAGGCTCCTAACAGAACAAGGAGTTTCCACTTCAGCACAATTCATTTTGTTACAATCAAGGAAACTCTCAACCAGGAAAAATTATAGCTATAAATGGAAATGCTACTCTGCCTGGTGCACTTCCAAAGGTGTACCACCATTGGACTGTTCCCCGGAATTGCTCATTGATTATCTTCGTACACTATATGTAGCTGGTCTAGCAACATCATCCATCAGAGTTCACCTCAGCGCCATAGGCGCCTATCATAGACCAATCAATGACATTCCTATATCCAATCACCCATTACTGACTTGTTTCATAAAGGATTTAACACACATTCGTCCTCCGGTATCTAAACCTCCAGTTCCATGGAACCTCAACATAGTTCTGGAACAGCTCATGCTTTCTCCATTTGAACCTATGGACTCAGCACACATTAAATACCTCACTTGGAAGGTGGTATTCCTGGTTGCGGTAACATCAGCACGAAGAGTTAGTGAGTTACAAGCTTTGGTCCATTATCCTCCATACTTGCAATTTCATCAACAGAAGGTAGTTCTACGAACTCACCCATCCTTCCTACCGAAAGTAGTTACCCCATTCCATCTCAATCAGACAATGGAATTACCAATATTTTTCCCTAAACATCATGCAAACGATAGGGAAAAGCTACTGCACACACTGGATTGTAAGAGAGCTTTAACACACTACAAAGAAAGGACGAACTCGGACTCCCATGTTTCTCAACTCTTTGTTTCCTACGACCCGAAGGCACCTGGACTGCCAGTGGCTAAACGCACCATCTCCAGTTGGATAGCACAGTGCATCAAATTCTGCTACGACAAACAGAATTTACATTTACAGTCTACTCCTAAAGCTCACCAAGTCAGAGCAGTAGCAACATCCTTAGCACACCTAAAGAATGTGCAACCCATAGACATTTGCAAGGCAGCTACATGGTCATCACTGCATACCTTCACATCTCATTACTGCCTTGACAGCAAACAGCCACTGATGCGAAGATAGGGCAAGCAATACTGCAATCTCTATCCTCCTGTCCACGGTGACTGCCACACTGTCAAAGATCACGTCCAAACACATATATCATAAACGACGTGATCGGGAGCTTGGGACTCCCATGACAGCATGGCTAATTCAGCCCTGCTATCGACGGGAAAAAGCAAGTTTGCTTACCGTAAACAATGTTTCCGTCGATAGCAGGATGAATTAGCCATGCTGACCCACCCTCCCTCCCTGGCAGTCACCAAGTCTTCGACTACAATACAGCTTTATTACAGACTGAGGAGATACCGTTACTTTCCTGCGCGGGAACACACATGCAGCCGCAGAGAGCAAAGCTCTGTTTTCTGCTTTGACAAGCTCCGCCTCCCGGGCCTGATTGACAGATCCCATGACAGCATGGCTAATTCATCCTGCTATCTACGGAAACATCGTTTACGGTAAGCAAACTTGCTTTTTCAAGCACTGGTAGTGATGTCATAGGTAGGCAGGGTCAGATTTCAGCATCCACTGTGGGCGTGGGGGGCATGGTTTTGCCAGCCCAAAATTTCATGGGCTTCTACAGCCAGGAAACAGTCTGAAAAGAGCAGCAATGGCAAAAAGTAGTCCCAACCCTCTCTCTCAACACTCCCACAGAGCAGATGTTTTCTAAGCTGTCAAGCATGGAAATGTACACTTTATATCAAACCAACTACTCCATTCAGGTTTAATGTACTCATTTGATACTTGATGAAGAATGAAATCAGTTATAAAATATTGCTTGTTTGGATTAACATTTTTCCTCTAAACAAATGTACAGATATTCAGGTTGCAATGGTGACTGGATATATAACAAAGCCTTTTTTTTTAAATTTAAAACATTTAAGAAAATTTAGTTCTACTTATTACTAGACTATAATTGGTGTTGCCAGTAGACAGTTTCTTGGCAGCTTTTAGTTAGTAAGTGCATCTTGCTCTGTCAGTCCTTGTCTTCTCATATTATATCTGTCACACTGTGTATTGTTCCCCTTCCACACAGGACATACTGTATATTTGGAGTGACTAGGTAGGCCCCAGTCTTTTAATTATCTTTTGACACTATCATTTATCTCCAGGAGGTTATTGGCAAAATAAAGAGAAAAGAAAGCACTTTATATTTCTCTTTTCCTTGGGCTTGTTTGCCTATGTGTAAAAATGGTGGCAGGAAATGACAATTATATTTCAGGTTTTTTAAAATTATTTACCTTTTTCACAGTCATAAACAAATTTTACAACATGAAGAAACATGAAAAAAAAAAACCCCCAACACAATTCAAAGGAAAAAAAATCCCTACAATAGAAAAAAATGCATTAATATTTTGATCACAAAAATGGAGATGGGAAGAAGATAAGGTAACCTGAAAGAAAAATTAGATAAGCGAGCATATATTAGGAAAGCATGGCACAATCCACTCAGTTATTCAAATTGAAATGTTACTCAAATGTTAAAATCCTCCAAGCTAAGCTAAGGAGTGAAGTTATAGACTCAATGACTCATAAAGGAGCAAGCTCATCTCCTGATGTGAAAACTAGACCTGTAGCACTGGTTAGATTAGCAAGCTGCGAACCAGGAAAGCAAGGGCTCAGATCCTACATAAGAACATGCAATACTGGGTCAGACCAAGGGTCCATCAAGCCCAGCATCCTGTTTCCAACAGTGGCCAATCCAGGCCATAAGAACCTGGCAAGTACATCTTCTGCCTATAACTGTATTGACTTTGCACAAGTAATTTTGCCATTCATTGCCCTAGGTACTAACTTAAAATGCAAAACCACTGGGACAGGGCCTATCTACCTACAATTTGGGAGCTTGGATTTAGAAAGCTGAATAATTAATTCCAGACTCTCAACGAATCTTATCCTGAAGAAAAGCTATGAGATGAACAGGATCAAGAAAAGCAAAATCAATAACCCTGATATATACAGGGAAATTTTATCCACAAAATCAGCTCCAAAAGAGATAGCATGCTGGCATATCTCTGAGAATGATTTTCTATTGCTTTAGGAAATGTTTGCTAGGGATGTGCAGGGGAAACATTTTTTTTGTTGTTTTTGGGAGGTTTTTTCCCATGAAATTTGGTTTGTAGATTGCTTGATTCGTTTCATTTGTATGAATAAAATGAATCAAACAATTAGAAAAAAAAAACCCGAAAATGGCCAAAAAATTAAAACTAGGTTTCCCTCCCACCCTCCTGGAAGAAAGCCAGGACAAGAATCCATATGGGTCCCACTTACCAGTCTGGAGGGGATCCCCAGCTTGGACTAGGCTAAAGCTTTAGACTTACATAGGCTGAGGCTGAGGTAGATCTACATGGACTCAGCCTAGGCTAGGCAGAAGCATTGGCCTAGTCCTAGGCCTGAAACCTTGGACTTGTATAGGCCAAGACCATGGTAGAATGCCTCAGCCTATGCAAGGCCAAGGCTTTGGCCTAGTACTAGGCCCAACACTAGGGCCTCAGCCTAGGGTGGAGCCAGACACTATGATTCACCTGAAGTCCAGGTCCCAATGCTGGAGCTTTGGCCCATACCCAGGCAGATGCCACTACCCGACCCAGAGGCTAGGTCCCAATGCTGGGGTTTCAACCTAGACCAGGGCCCCGGCCCCGGCCCAGGCCCAGGCCCTGGCCTGATACCATGGCCTCAGTCTGGACCCAGGCCCGATGCTGCGAACAGACTTGGAGGCCGGATCCCAATGCCTGGGCTTCGGCCCAGGGTCAGGTTCAAGCCTCAGAGCCCAGGCCTGGTTGCTCTTCTTTGGTCCTCTTCTTTCTTTGGATGCTTGAAAGCCAATTGACACAATCCGCTGGGATTTCACTGGAGTTAATTAACTCCGGCACATTCATCTGGTGGATATTGCCAGTTCATTGCCATACATCAAAATGGTGCCATCCACTGGGGTGAATGTGCCGGAGTTAATTAATTCCAGCATGACCACAGCAGATAACATCATTTGGCTTTCAAGCAGCTGCATAAAGAAGAGCATTAAAGAAGAGCTTCCAGGCCTGGGCTCCCAGGCCTGGGCCTGACTCTGGGCCAAGGGCCAGGCATCGGGATCCAGCCTCCTTGCCAGCCCCATGCCTCAGAGACAGGACCAGATCACCTGGTCAAGCCAGGGCATCAGCCGGACCAAGGCGTTGGCACTGGGACCCTGCATCCAAGTTGGTTCAAGACATCGGACTTGTGTCTGGGCTGAGGTACCGTGTCAAGACCTGGCCTCTGGGTTGGACTGTGCTGCCAGGCATAGGTCTGGGCCTTGGTCTGGCTTGAGGACACTGCATCAGAACCTGACCTCTGGGTCAGATAGTGGCATCAGGTCTGGGCCCGGGCCCTGACCTAGGCCAATGCCCTGATGTTAGGACTCAGCATTCAGTTTGGCTTTACTAGGTCAGACTTGAGACTCTGCCAAGGCCCCAGCATTGGGATTCAGCCTTCAGTTCAGGTCGTGGCATCGGGCCTAGGCCAAGGTTGAGGCCCCCAGAATCGGGATACGGACTTCATTGGATTCCTGATGGATCAGGTAAGTTTTTAGTTTAATTTTTGGGAGTCACAGCCAAGGCTCTGGCATCAGCCCATGCCTCTGCTGAGACTCCAGCATTGCGCTTGGGCCTAGGCCATTATCCGCTGGTTTGTGCCTCGTCCAAGGCCCTAGGTGAGTCCCCGGTTTCAGGCCTAAGCCTAGGTGCCTGCATTGTGCTCAAGCATAGGCTGTGGCCCATGCTTTGGGCCTCAGCCTGTGGCCTAGGTGAGGCCCCAGACTAGGACCTAGACCTAGGCCTAATGCATTGGTTTAAAATGACATAAACGAATAAGGTTTGTTTCTTTCATGGGGGGGGGGGGGTGGTCCCTGATTCAGTTCAGGTCCACCTACCCAATCTGAGGGGGATCTGCAGACAAGGCTTAGGCTCCAGCACAAGCCAAGGTCTTGCATGGGTCCTATGCCAAGATCGTGGCAACCTACTATAGCCTAAACCTAATCAAGGCTGAGGCTTCGGTCTGGCCCTAGGACTTGGGACCAGCTGGTCTTAGGAGTAGGGACTAAGACCCAATGCCATGGCCCATACCAGAGCCCAAGTCATGATGCTGAAGCCTCATCCAAGGGCAGAGCCCAGTTTCAGACCCAACGCCATAGTCTGGACCAGAGGACTGGTTGCGCCAAGGCTGAGGCGCAAACCCAGGCTCGATGCCAAGACCCAGTCCAGAAATCAGGTCCCAAAGCATGTGCCTCAGCCTGAGTGCAGGCCCAATGCCATGGTCCGGCACAGAGGCCAGGTCCTGATACCTGGTCTTTACCCTTGACCCAGGACCACAAGCAGAATCCCGATGCCTGAGCCTCAGCCCTGTGTCACGCCTTGGCCTGGAGCCCAGGCCTTGGAGCTGCTATTCAGCATCTTCTTTTTTTGTCTCTTCTTTACCAACTGACACTGTCCGCTAGGGTCATTCCAGAGTTATTTCACTCTGGCACATCCTCCCACTGGAAGGCACCATTTTGATGTATGGTAACTATTTCAACTACTGTGTATCAAAATGGCCAAAGAAAGATGACAAAGAGTAGATCTGAGCACTGGACTCTGGGCCTGGACCTGATATTGGACTGAGGCCCAGGCATCAGGATCTGGCCTTCGGTCCAGACCTCGGTATCGAGCCTGAGTCTGGCCTGAAGCACCAGCATTGGGAACCAGCCTCCAGACCGAGCCACAGTGTTGAGTCTGGGTCCGGGCCTTGGCCTTGGCCTAGGCCGAGACCCAGGCATCAAGACCCGGTCTCCGGGTCAGGTCTTGATCAGGTCTACATCTGGGCCGAGGTCTCAGCATCAGGATATGGTTTCTGGGCCAGTCTGTGGTGTCAGACCTATGCCTGCACCCTTGCCTAGGCCAAGGCCCAGGCAACAGGACCCAGTCTCTGGGTTAAGCCCCAGCTTAGGGCCAGGTCCATCATCAGGCCTGGTTCTAGGGTGAGGCCCTGGGGTCAAGGCTGGCCCTGGACACAGCATCGGATTTGAAAGGAATGAAGGGGGTCATCCTGAAATTTCATGGGCCTAGGCCTTTGTTCAGTCTCTGCCTAGGCCCTGGCATTAGGCCAGGGCCTAGACCCAGACCTCGGCTTCAAATTTAATTTGTTCCATTTTGAAAACAATCCAAAACAATTAGGATATTTCATTTCTTTTCCTATTTCATTTCTCCCGAATTCCCATCCCTAACAAACAATTCTTGTTTTTGAAGAATAAATATGACACACAGGCCCTAATCAAGGTCAAGTACAAAGGAAACTAATAGAGATGTGAATCGGAACCGGAATCTGATCGGTTCCGGTTCCGATCCAAATCTTAACATTTTTATCGCCCGGCCCGATTGGATTTTTGATTATTGGCTGCACCCGATCCGATAATCAAAAAACCCTCCCCCACCCTCCCGAACCCCGAACAAAGGTTTTAAAATTACCTGGTGGTCCAGTGGGGGCGCGGGGAGCGATCTCCCGCTCTCGGGCCATCGACTGCGTTAATAAAAATGGCGCCGATGGCCCTTTGCCGGCGCCATCTTTAAACATGGTGCCGGCCATCCAGTGCTCCTACCATGTGACAGGGGCCAGCCAATGGCACGGATACCCTGTCACATGGTAAGGGCAAAGGGCCATCGGCGCCATTTTTATTAGTGGCAGTCGATGGCCCGAGAGTGGGAGATCGCTCCCCGCGCCCCCACTGGACCACCAGGTAATTTTAAAAGGTTTTGGGGGGGAGGAGGCTAATGGGGTCAGTTTAAAGGGTCAGGTGTTTTGTTTTATCGGGCCATCGGCGCCATTTTTATTAGTGGCAGCCAAAATGGCGCTGATGGCCTGAGAGTGGGAGATCATGCCGGGAACCCCCACTGGACCACCAGGTAATTTAGAACATTTTGGGGCGGGGGGTTCGGGAGGGTGGGGGAGGGTAAGGGATTCGTTTTAAAGGGTCAGGGTGGGTTTAGGGGTTGTTTTGGTGTGCCGGTTTTCCTGCCCTCCCCCTCCCCCGATTTACGATTTTTCACGATAAATCGGGGGAATTTCTTTTGTATCGCGACTCTAATGATTTTTGACGATTTAAAAAATATCTGACAATTTTTTTAAATCGTCAAAAAATGATTCACATCCCTAGAAACTAACAGTATTAAAAAAGAGACCTTTTCTTCCTGGGATATTACCAGCATAGCAGAGACATCCAAACTTTTCAGGGAGGATACATTTCAAACAAATGAAAACAGCAGCATATACCTATATATAAAGCCGAGATCCACAATATTTTATAATCCGCGCATATAAAATATGTGTATTTAATAAAATACGCTTATCTTTACCCCTCAACATACGCACAAAAATATGCAATGCATTGAAACTGATTATTTGAATGCATTGAGTATGCATACTCTTCCTACTTATTTAAAAAAATATGGAGTACATTTTAAAAGACTTACACACATAAACCCGGCCTTATGTGCACCAGGCCAAGTTTCAAAGGTCTGGCCACACACATAAACCCTCAGAACGTGTGTACATCCCAGGGTTGGTGAAAGGGGCAGTCTGGGGGCGGGGCGGGGTGGTCTAGGGGCTTGGCGGGGCGGGGAGGGCAGGATAGGGGAAGGGGAATGGAGGTCAGACTAGGGGGTTGGGAAGCTCCCTCCCAGTCCGCTCCTTAATTGGAGCAGACTGGAAGGGAACTGGGGGCCCTGATTTATCGCTGTGTGTATCTGCGAAACTCCTCCGCCCCTTGTGCGCCTAGCTGGCATTTTATAACATGCACCTGCCAGCACGCACATGTCATAAACTCACGTGTCCATGTGTGCGTGCCGGGTAGCACGTGCCCATGGACCCACATGTGCAATCTTTTAAAATCTACCCCATATGAGCATATATTTTACCTGTGAAAGTAGAGTAGGACTTTCTTGTGTATGTCAAGATTTACTCAGATAAGTCAGTCAATTTTAAAAGATTTGCATTATGGAAATTACCAGTTTCACCAATTACTCCGCCGGTTCACCCAGGCCTTTTCCCAGGTCATGTAGACCCTATTGATTCTTTTTCCTGAACTCCCCCCAGTTTATCCAGACCTCCTACCCAGTCAATAGTACACAATAAACACAATTAATATCACTTACACCAGATAATTAGCAGGTGTAAATGTATGTGAATACGTTGGTAAATGTGTTGATATATAAATGTCTTTTGGAATAGCAATACATGTGGAATTGTTAGTCACCCCACCACGTGTATATATATGTGCAAAAGAGAATATACACGTGGATTTTCTACTGTTATAAAATAGCAGAGGCTACTTACATGCATACTCGCTAATTTTTACGCTCATACATTTTTGAAAATTCTTCTAAGTCCATATCCATACTGCCTTCCAGTTAGTTAGCATTAAGTTTAGACACAGGAGATTTGTAGACCCTAAAGGCAGGGTGGATTACCTTGGGAGGAATTTTTAAGTTCTCTAACCAATATTTTTTTGAACATATCAGAAGGCTTAAAAGCCATAGGGCTAGATTAATCAAACTATCGCATCTCTCCTCTCCTCTCCCCTTCGCTCTCTCCTCTCTCTTTCCCTCCCCCCTCTCAGGGCCCTCCTCCAATCCTCCCCCATCTCAGTGCCCTCCTCCAATCCTTCCCCAGCCTAAAAATGCCCAAAATATAATTTGTGAAAAAATCGCAATTTGCGTTATGGGCATATCACACAGCTTAACGCCAATGAAATAGGTGTAGTTATTTTCAGCATTAAAACTGTGCAATATGGCTTCGCAAATTGCGAAGCCATTCCAATTTTCCAAAAATCCCACTCCCAACTCCTCCCCTTTTAAAAATTAGCATCGCACCATGCATTATGGTGCTTTTTGCATGCGTTAAAGCATTTTTCGCATGCAAAAACGCCTTAACGCATGCGAAAAGGCCATAACGTTAGTTGGAAATTAACCCCTATAGTATGAGAACAGAGAAAAAAAAATAAAAAGGGTGAACAGGAAGAACAAACAAAGGAATAAACAGATTAAAAGAAGGGACTGGAAAAGAAGAGAAAAACAAAGAAATGTAGAACCTTTCCAGCTAAAGTTAAAATCAAGTCAGTATTTTTCAGAATTCAAGTACTGAGTCCTTGCAAGAAAAGTATAATTTAGATTCCTCCCAATCCAAATAACAAGTTCTTGTGAGAGAAATTTCATTTTTCCATTGCATCTTTTTTTAAGAAGCCATTCAGGGGATGTTTCTTCTCGGAGATTATCTGTATCTTTCGTACCACTTCTAATCAGTCTTCATTCAGTTGATAAACTTTCAGATATTTCCTCTTGCCAGGAATGGATGTGAATGACTACTTTCTTCATTGGAGACTAAAGCTCAGAGAGAAGAGAAAACCCCAGTGCTACCGAGCGAGCATTCTTTTCCCTCAGCACAGTAGGCAGAGAAAAGTGACTCCATCATCTGACCAAGGTCTGTTGGGAGATGCCCTGAAAGTTTAGTTTTTTTTACTGCTAAATTCAACATAGTCTCTCCCTCTAATTTTATCTAGGAGGTGCTGTGTTTCTGAGAAACTGTAAAAACAGGTAACAGTTACTTGTGGCTTTTCACCCTCTCTAATTTTTCCCTGATTTGTCCTGTATGCTCTTTGGAGTTTTTATATTTTTGTTCCCTCAGCATTTATTGCCAAATATAATATTTTTCATGTATTTTTGGTGTGTTCTCAATCAGTTCTTGCTCTGGACTTCAAGAATTCTAATGTTTGATCTTTGCAGATTATTTTCTAGGATTGCTTATATTCGTTGATATTTTTGTGATTTTTTTCTAGTATTATTATTATCATTAATATTATTCTTATTATTAATAAAAACACTTATGGAATCAATTTATTCTCCAATATGCATTATATTCTGGGTGAATTAATCTTTATCCTTGATAAGTTCTACTATAATAAATTTCATTTTCATCATCAGCTTAACTATATCTGCTTTAATAACTGGCAAATCCAAATTTGGGAATACAGTAATAATCACTGTAGCAGGGTCCATGTTGCCTGTTTTATGTATGAAAATAGATTTTGACTGCCTTGGCTAAATTTTGCCAGCGTCGAAGAACATGTCTGCTTTTAGTGCTTTTTAATCATATTTTATTAGCAAGCATTCCTTAATGCTAAGATATTTTTTTAATAGAAGGACCCACAAATGCATCACTACTTTGTCTTTCTGTGATATAAAAAAAAAAAAAGAAAGAAAGAAAGCAGAGCAGTTTTGGGAAGGATCTTCCCAGATTTTAGTTTCTAGTCTTAGTTCTCCCTTTATTCCCTACTTCACAAGACCTTCTTTGAGGTAATAATTATTGCAACAAGGTCCTCTGGTGTAGTTTCAAGGCCATGAAACACTTCTGCAGCCCACTCCCCTCTGCAGGATTTCTAAAACAAAATCTTTTAGTTCTAGTGCTCCAGTTCATCCCAGACACTCAGAGTCATCATTACCTCTAGGGTGTCCAGCAGCCTCTGGGGCATACATGGACATGAATTTATCAAAATGCAATAAATATCACATGTGATGGGAAAAGGGGTGTGTTTTATGGTAATTTATCACAATTTCTGGAAAGAGAGAGAGAGAGAGAGAGAGAGAGAGACTAGCTGTAATGCCCTCACACTAGATAGGTATTTATATCTCTATGGAAGGCCCACCTAGTAACTCGAGGTGAGGTTTAGGTATTAGTGTAGGGGTTAGGGGCCACTTTGACATTCAATGTGAGACGTACGAACAGAATAGTGCTCACTTGTGAACATTTGATGGACTCTCTACCTGGGTAACATCAAGCTAGGTTGAGAGAACATTGCACAAATCTCATCTTTTTCAGAAATCATTTACTGAAAAGCCCAAGGGTAAACAAACATCAACATCTGTTTGGTAGTGGACCAGAGTGATTGCCCTCTGCAGTAGAATAGTGACAAGGTGATACTATAAAAATAATCCCAGCAAATACAGTCCTTCCTCAATGTCCCATCAACCAGCAATGCCATTTTTCACTTTCTAGTGACACTACTGAAAAAGGGTCCATCAGCATAGTTCTTCTCCCACAGGGGAAGAAGAGGAAGAAAACAAAAACAACAAAAATCCATTCAAACAAAAAAAATCAAACATATGCAGTATGTTAAACACGGTCAAACTTTAATATTAGACCTCTCCCCCTCAACAGTCTCTGCTAGGGAATGGGGGATCTAACTACAACTCACCCCTTCTCTCCATAATTGTGCAAGGGTGGCAAGCCTATGCCCCTCAGCTCTTCGTTTCAGGCCTCATAGCCCAAATGTAAACAGAGAGCAAAAGAAACAATGTCAAGAAAAAACAGTCAAACGTTAACACTTTTCTGGGCAGGTAAGAACAAGGTTCCTCTAGCCTTGACATGGAATGGGGATGCTTTCGAGTTCCATCTCTTCCTCTTCTTCTAACCTGTCTTCCTGTCTTACATCTGGCTCTAAAATTCTAGCTTCTGGGTGTGGTCCTCCATCTGACAGAGCATTTTTCCAAGACCATTCAGCTGGGTCACTATGGTGATTGATGTTCCCTCTCTCCATACCTTCAGGGCCTTCTGAAACCCGATCCCATTGGTGTAGGCCACTTGGAAACTGTACTTTTTCTATACACCTCCTGTGTTCTGGGGCTACGTATTATAGGTCTGGCTCTGCCAGTGCCTCACATGGCATGCCTCTCTGGGCAGGCATGACATGAGGGGGCTACCTCACCAAAAGGTTCAAGTAAGCTTGGTTTGATATTGCAGTTTTCTCAGCAGTTCCCATTAACTCAGGAATTATTGAAGTTTCTTTTCACGGCAACAGCTGATTAGGGAACAATTAGTTATAGTATCATGTGCTTTTAAACTATCAGGACATCTATAATTTGAGCATAGAGACACCTACCTCAGCTTCCCTTGTGTTATTAATAACATTCAAATGAAATTGAATGAAGCATGGGAGAAGAGACACTTGAAGTCCACCTAAAATCCTTCACTCTGACTTTATTTTGGAACTCTTTCAACATTAGTTCCGATCATTGATATCTCTTTGGGCAACAAGGAAAATCAGATTCCAAACTTAAAGGGCTAAAGTACTAAAGGGCACTAACATCAACTGTTAATGTGTATTAACACAATTATCATGCATGCTAATGGTTGATGTTAATGGCATGCAAATGTGGAAGATGGTAAAGAATGATGTCACCATAGAATGTTATAGATGTTACCACAAAAACTTAACACCTCCCTGAGGTGTAATTGCTTTTATTTTCTTCATGCATCTGCAAAGCAATTAGCACAAATACTTTTCCACACAGCCAATAGGTAATGAGTTGTTTTAGATAGTTTTACATCTCATTACCACATTAACATAATTTTGTGTTAAAAATATTGCAAGCTAATATATCCATGTTGAAATCACTGTAAATATATATAAATTAGATAGTGCACATTAACTGTGACTTTTAATGTGCATTAACATCTGCAAATGTGTTAGTGCACTTTAGAGCATTGACTCCTAACACTAGTCAGTCTTCTCTTTCAGATCCTTCACTAATTTTCCTGACTAGAAATTGTCTGCATGTCATGCCATCTCTTATTTCAAGAGCAGGGGAGGAATCATTTGTTGTTTTTCCCACTTTCCTTAAGGAGTAATTTTCAAAAGTGTACTTACACTTTACCTGTGTAATTGGGCTTTTGAAAATTGCTACAATATATGCTATTGAATTGTCCATCGCTTATACATGTGTAAGTGCACATTACATACATAAATGTCTTTTGAAAATTGCTATGATAGTATGTTACATATACATGTGTAACTCTTTTGAAAATTCACCTCACTAGGCTATATTCACCTTGGTTACAATAGCAATCACTGACTTTTTATGGAAATTCACACAGTAATTTGAGTTTCACAATTAAATAGTGGAGAATTCTGTTGCTTAGATTCAATTACAAGTGCCACTCTTCCATGCAATTCAGGAGAGTTTGGAGACACTCAACATTTTAACCTACAGTACACAATTCTATTACTGGTATATCAGTAAAGGATATATAGAGGAGACATTTTTGCTTTGGTTCATTTGTTTCATAGCTCAAAATCATTCATTTGGTTTATATCAGAAGAAAAACAGTTTGGGTTCCAAATTCAGCTGCTAAGTGGCTAGATAAGTTAGCTGGATAAACCTATCTGGCTATCTTAACCAGTGCCGTGCCGCAGAATATACCCGGCTATCTTAAAAGTTAGCTGGATAGGTATATCTGATTAACTTTAGAACAGCCTTCAGTGTGGCCAGAAATTGATAACTCTGCTGCTCCCTAGAACATCCCAGGAATGCCCCCAATATATCCAGCTAAATTCTAGCTGGATAAACAGTTATCCCGCTAGAATTTAGCCAGATCAGTCACTGAATATTGTGACTAAGCTATTTAGACGGATAACTTTTCAGTTATCCGTCTAAATGGCTTTTGAATATTTACTCCTTTATGTTTATTTCTCTTATTCATTCGTTTCCTTTCAAAGTAATTGGAATTCATTTGAAACAGTTGCAAGTACAGATATTCAACAAATCATTTAAAAAATAAACTCTTCTACTTACAAACTCTCTCCTTGTTCAACCGTACTTCTTAAACTTATTAAAGATGACAAAGCATTGCCCAAATGCCCATAACTCACATTGTCAATTCCTCTTTAATAACCGGTATCTTTCCAGACTCATTAAAAAATTGCACCTATTCTTAAAAACCCCACAAACAGTAATCCAGAATACAAAGATTATCATCCAATTTCTTCTCTTTTGTTTTTAGCCAAAATCATTGAGTCTGTCATTCTAAAGCAACTCACCGCCTATTTAGATGACCATTCTATACTTGATCAATACCAATTCCATTTTAGACCCAATCACTTCACTGAAATGTTATTACTATCCAGTATCAATATTGTACACCGTGGCTTTGATCAAGTTACCTCATATGTATCAATTTTCTTAGATATATCCACAGCCTTTGACACCATTAACCATGAAATACAGGTTATCCAATAATGGTATATCAGGAACAGTGCATTCATGGATCAGTTCCTACTTGTCCAGTAGAACCCAGCAGATACATATAAATCATACTACCTCTCCCCAGTTTCCATTAAGGACTGGAGTACCTCAGGGCTCCTCTCTTTCTGCTGTTTTATTGAACATTTACCTTACACCAATTTATCAACTCCTTTCTACATGGTTAGTACAGTTAATATAGCTGTGTTTAAAAAAGGATTGGATAAGTTCTTGGAGGAGAAGTTCATTACCTGCTATTAATTAAGGTGACTTAGAAAATAACCACTGCTATTACTAGCAACAACAGTAACATGAAATAGACTTAGTTTTTGGGTACTTGCCAGGTTCTTATGGCCTGGATTGGCCACTAGGGATGTGAATCGTTTTAGGACGATTAAAATTATCATCCGATAATTTTAATATCGTCTTAAACCATTATGGAACACAATACAATAGAGATTCTAACGATTTATCGTTATAAATCGTTAGAATCGTGAGCCGGCACACTAAAACCCCCTAAAACCCACCCCCGACCCTTTAAATTAAATCCCCCACCCTCCCGAACCCCCCCCCCCCTAAATGACTTAAATAACCTGGGGGTCCAGCGGCGGTCCGGAACGGCAGCGGTCCGGAACGGGCTCCTGCTACTGAATCTTGTTGTCTTCAGCCGGCGCCGGAACCCTCGCTGAACGACCTCCTGCAGTCGATCTCCTGCCGGCGCCATTTTCCGTACGGAAAACGATTTGCGGCGGGAAATCGCTCCCTGACCCCCGCTGGACCTCCAGGAACTTTTGGCCAGCTTGGGGGGGGCCTCCTGACCCCCACAAGACTTGCCAAAAGTCCAGCAGGGGTCCGGAAGGACCTCCTGCCGTCCAATCGTGTTCGTCTATGGCCGCCGCCATTTTTCGGTGCCATTTTGGAAAATGGCGCCAGCTGAAGACAACAAGATTCAGTAGCAGGAGCCCGTTCCGGACCGCTGCCGTTCCGGACCGCCGCTGGACCCCCAGGATATTTAAGTCATTGGGGGTGGGGGATTTAATTTAAAGGGTCGGGGGTGGGTTTTAGGGGGTTTTAATGTGCCGGTTTTGCGATTTTACGATTTTTCGATTTTTCACGATTTTTTCACGATATTTTACCCCCCCAAACGGCAACAATACGATTCCTTCCCCCTCCCAGCCGAAATCGATCGTTAAGACGATCGAGGACACGATTCACATCTCTATTGGCCACTGTTGGAAACAGGATGCTGGGCTTAATGGACCCAGTATGACATGTTCTTATGTTCTTATGTTCTTACCTTAGGTGTTGTTTATTGTCTTTATGCACATGATATCCAATTTTACTTCCTTACCTGGCATAACTGGAATACAACAGTACAATTCATCATATTATGCCTCTACTATCAATACATGGAATAAATGCTGCATTAATCTGTCAAAAATAGTAATAATGATTCTTTGACATCCTCAGTAAGATAAAATTCTTAAAACGTTCTCTTTTGATAAGATAATTAATATACAAAAAACATTTGCAATCTGGACACCAAGTTAGACATGCAAAATCACATTAAATCTGTGGTAAAATCGTCATTTTACAAACACCTATGGAAACACATCAAATCACTATTTGATACATCTGAATTTCAAATGGTTCTTCAATCATTAATAATGACAGGCATTGACTGCTTTAACTACCTACAAGAAGGGCTTCCTCAATCAACTACACTTCCATTACAGCTAATACAAAATGCAGCAGCTCGGTTATTGTCCAACACAAAATTACATGATCACATTTCCCCTGTTCTTTTTAGTCTGCATTGACTACACATCAAATGGCATATAAAATATAAAGTCTTAACCATCTTGCATAAACTTATTTATAACAGCACAAATGTTTGGCTGTCTACCAGCCTTCATCTATATACTCCTGTTAGAAACCTGAGATCAAAAAATCAATCCCTTCTGCAAATTCCCTCCCCTAAATTCACAAGATTAGTAGCAACCCATGAGCATGCATTTTCCATTGCAGGATCTATCCTATGGAACGCTATACCTCAAACCTCAGATCCTTAGGTGAGACAAAAGAATTCAAGAAGGCGCTAAAGCATTATTTGTTTAAACAAGCCTTTGCAGACTTCTGTGAATCCTAACACGCGCAATTCCTTCTTTTCAACTAATGTCTACACTGTTGTATATCTTCTCAATTTCAATATAAGACTTTTAGGATATTTTATTATTTTATGTTTTTATGTTAATTTAGTTATGAATGTATTGTTGTAACCTGCCCCGAGCTATGGTGGGTGTGGGATATACATTCTTTTAAATAAATAAATAAAAATAAATAAATCACGAGGTCCTTGCTGATCATTGCTCTTGCCTCGCTCCCTTTTCTCTCTCTCCTTTGCCATTGAAGCATCAGGATCCATTGTCTTGCAATACCTGCCCATTGAAACTGGCAGACATGCTACCCTTGGGCTGCTCTCCACTCAGTCTTAGGAAGCAAGGAGGAGGCCCTTGCTTGCTGATCATCTTACCCTAAGCCACGTTATGCCCTGCTTCCTGAGGATTGTGTTTCAGGGTCTGTTTTTAAAAACACTGCCTATATTACCTCAGATGCTATAATCATGGAGGCGTGTGCTGCTGGTTTTGTGTTTTGCACCTCTGCTGCTCCTGTCCTTTCTCCTGAAATAGCTCTCCTGACTTTTGCTATTGTTCCAAAGCAAGAAGGAGAGGAACAGGTGGTAGTGACACATGCTCTCCTAATTTCAATTTCTTATGGCTTGATTCAGCTTCTACTCCTGGCTTTCTGTGGCTAAATAAGTTAGGGCCTCAGAAAGCCAGGATTAGAAAGCCCCACTGCTACTAGTACTGCTTGTACTTCTCACAGACTAGACTGGTTCTGCATCCACACCTAATCCTCTGTCCCTGCCATTCCCTCCTTTCCCCTTCTCTTTCAGCAACATGATGGAATTTAAAATAGTTCCTTGAGGATTTTATGTCACAATATACTTTATTGATACTGCACCACTCACCAGTAACACTCTAATACTGAATGTCTGCTTGTTACATTTACTCAATCAAGTTGACCTTCTGAGTTCATGTCCATGCTTAGCAAGCACGGCCAGATTACCAGGCAGTGTTAACAGTTTGCTAGTGGCACTAACCCTGTCTTTCTAGGGCTATCCCTAACAGGGGGCTCATACAATAAGATGCACAGTGAAAATGGGTGTTCATATTGAGCGCCTGTTTTCCTAATGCACACGCAGCCACATCCCCTGGGCACCCAATGTAGAATTTAAATGAGCGGCTGCATAAAAAAGGACGCACTGGTGAGAATTGTACATTCCTAGTGTTCAAAATCATCGGGCACCCCCAAATGCAATGGGCGCTCAATACGAGCATCCCTTTTTATCCCACTTTTTCTAGCCAATTTTGCCGAGGTTGATGAAGACGCCCATAGCTATGTAAGCACCCCTTGCTATGGGTGTCTAAATTGTGAGTCCAGAAGAATTTATTGTTTTTTTTTAACTAGGCCACTATACATTTATTTTTCAACACAAGCAATGAATTTAAGAGTCACAATTATACTAAGTAAGAGGAACCACAAAGGACCATATTTTTAAATTTCTCTTGAGCCCTTGACTCTTGGATTGACTTTACGCCACCTCCGGGGCTGGAGTTAAATTTGCTGCATTAAAAAGTGTGCATTGGGTACCCATCAATTTTCTGCATTGGGGGATAATAGCTAATAGCCTTATCTACATGGAATTTACGTGTGATGAGAGCTTTCAGCTACACAATTTTTTGGGTGCGTGCTATTCTTCAGGTTCTTAAAAGCACACAGTTCTTTCACCAGAGTAAATTCCCCAATCCTTAATGAAGTATCAGACCAGATTGTACAGAGGCAACTCTATGTTTTGAAAATGTTGTCCTATCCAGTAAAGAGTTGCATTTCCTCTCACATTGTACAGAGGTGGAAAACTCTGGTGAGTCAACCTACCGATTGCTTTTCTCTGTCTGCTCCTATGGGAAAAAATGTGGTCAAAGAAAAGCTAAGATATAAGAAACAGCAAGATATAACAGTGCCTCATTCTATTGTTGTTGTTGGGTTGTTTTTTTTTACTTGCCTGTTAATTCACATATGAGGTCAATTTTCAAACTGTTCATTTGGGGAACTCTTTACCTGTGGATTTGGTGTCACATTTTCAAAGCATAAGTATGTGCATGTTTTTACTTTGAAATTTGCTAGAGGTGCAAAGATCCCTTGGACATATGTACGTGCTTTACTCACTGGTACTTTATGCTGTTATTACGTGTGTTTTAGTGGATCCTTGGGTGCTGTGAAGATGAGCACGCCCATGGGGAGGAGCCCCGTGAGGAGCCACAGCACTGGGCTAGACTCTTAGACACAAAACACGGGAATTGAACTCTTTTATTGTACAGCTTGAAGTAGCCACCAGGTGGCAATGGTGAGCAGTAGTCTCAGGGACCTCAGCAGAGGGAGCCCTTCTCTCCTAGATTATGTCAGGAGGTTCCGCAGCAAGGAGTTACTGTGGATGAGACAGAAGAGAGATTTGATTACTCACTCGGTGTTAGCTGTATGGATGCAATTCCACCAGATAGTTGTAGTAGGTACAGGCACTGAGGCAGGGAAAGCAGGCCCTCGAGGAGCAAGTACCTGTTCCCTGAATGGCACCTGAAAATAGAACAGAGGGTCCCCGAGGAGCGGGTACCCAAGTTAGTAGTAAAACCCTGGAGGGCAGAAGGAGAGCTTCCTGCAGGCAGCAGGGAAGCAGCAGAGTAGCGCAGACAGGAACAGTTCAAGTCTATTCGAGCCTTTTCCAACTCAATGAGCTAGCAATCTTGAGAAGTAGATAAACCCGGATTGGTGTGACGTCAGATTAGGGAACGCCCTAAAGGTTCGCGCCACTGGGCGTTCTTAGACGTGGGTTGCGCGTGCATGCGCACCCTAGCAGGTACCTGGGAGGAGCAATGGCGTACGGTTGCACCATAGCCATTCTGGGGATGCCAGAGAAGTCGGCTTGACGATGCTGCAGTAGCCATCTTGCCCAGGTAAGCGGGAGGAGCTGAGATAGGGGTGCAACAAGCGGGGCAAAGCCATCGAAGACCGACAGACTCAACACTATATTAATAAGAAATAATGCACAGGGAGCCCACCTTACAAAACTGTCCATGATACCCCATGAGGGCAAATAAGTGAGCTTGGAGAGATTTATGGTAGTACTTTATAAACTGTGTGGTGGGAGCCACACAGTTTAGAAAATACCACATTTTTTTGCCTTTACAGTACATGCATATGTTTCAGTATGCTCATATATTTGTAATGCAGGAACACACATAATTTCTTTATTCATTTTCTAAAATTATGTACAAGCACTTTACATGTCTAATCATTATAATAATGCATGTGTAATAACCAAGACCTAAACGCAAAGGCAGGTATTTTAAAAAAGTATGCACATACACTGCTTCTAAAACTATTTTCATGTGTGCTTGAAATCACCAGTTCACTGATACCTCCACCAGTTCACCCAGACCTTTGCCATTTCACTTAGATCCTCCAGCACTTCACTCTGAAACTCCACCAGGTCACCCAGATCTCCCATCCAAAACCTGCAGACAACAGACAAGTTATATTTCAATTTCAGGAGTCAATTATCAGGTGTAAAAGTATAAGGACAAGTTCAGTAATACATAATGTTTCATTAGTATCCTTGAAGGATACTAATGAAACAGGAGAGTTAGGGCATCCAAACAGAGAGGTTCCATTAAAAGCAAACATTGTCCATGTGCCTATATGTAAAAAATCACCAAAGCTAATGATTTCTGAATTATCCCTAACAACTGAAAAGCAGGTTGTTAATACAAACACAAAACACACTTTGAAATATCTGTATGCCAATGCCAGAAGTCTAAGAAGTAAGATGGGAGAGTTAGAGTGTATAGCAGCAAATGATGAGATTGACATAATTGGCATCACAGAGAATTGGTGGAAGGAGGATAACCAATGGGACAGTGCTATATCAGGGTACAAATTATATCGCAATGATAGGGAGGATCAACTTGGTGGGTGTGTGGCACTTTATGTCTGGGAGGGTATAGAGTCCAACAGGATAAAGATCATACAAGAGACTAAATGCTCAGTAGAATCTATATGGGTAGAAATTCCATGTGAGTTGGGTAAGAGTATAGTGATAGGAGTATACTACCGTCCACCTGGACAAAATGGTCAGACAGATGATGAAATTCTAAGAGAAATCAGGGAAGCTAACCAATTTGGCGGTACAATAATAAAGGGAGATTTCAATTACCCCAATACTGACTGGGTAAATGTAACATCAGGACTTGCTAGAGACATAAAGTTCCTGGATGTAATAAATGACTGCTTCATGGAGCAATTGTTCAGGAACTAACAAGAGAGGGAGCTATATTAGATTTAATTCTTAGTGGAACACAGGATTTGGTGAGAGAGATAAAGGTGGTGTGGCCACTTGGCAACAGTGATCATACATGATCAAATTTAAACTAATAACTGGAAGGGGGACAATAAGTAAATCTGCATTCTAACACTAAACTTTCAAAAGGGAAACTTTGATAAAATGAGGAAAATAGTTAGAGAAAAACTGAAAGGTGCAGCTGCAAAGGTTAAAAGTGTTCAACAGGCATGGACATTGTTTAAAAATACAATCCTAGAGGCACAGTCCATATGTATTCCACACATTAAGAAAGGTGGAAGGAAGGCAAAATGATTACCGTCATTGTTAAAAGGTGAGGTGAAGGAGGCTATTTTAGCCAAAAAAACATCCTTCAAAAATTGGAAGAAGGATCCATCTGAAGAAAATAGGATAAAACATAAGCATTGCCAAGTTAATTGGAAAACATTGATAAGACAGGTGAAGAGAGAATTTGAAATGAAGTTGGTCATAGAGGCAAAAACTCATAATAAAAACTTTTTTAAATATATGCAAAGCAAGAAACCTGTGAGGGAGTCGTTTGGACCAGTAAATGACCGAGGGGTTAAAGGGGCTCTTAGGGAAGATAAGGCCATTGCAGAAAGACTAAATGAATTATTTGCTTCCATGTTTACTAATGAGGATGTTGGAGAAATACCAATTCCTGAGATGGTTTTCAGGGGTGATGAGTCAGACGAACTGAACGAAATCACTGTGAACCTGGAAGATGTAGTAGGCCAGATTGACAAACTAAAGAGTGGCACATCACCTGGACTGGATGGTATGCATCCTAGGGTACTGATGGAACTAAAAAATGAAATTTCTGATCTATTAGTTAAAATTTGTAACCTATCATTAAAATCATCCATTGTACCTGAAGACTGGAGGGTGGGCAATGTAACCCCAATATTTAAAAAAGGCACCAGGGGCAATTCGGGTAACTATAGAGCAGTGAGCCTGACTTCAGTGCCGAGAAAAATAGTGGAAACTATTCTCAAGATCAAAATCATAGAGTATATAGAAAGACATGGTTTAATGGAACACAGTCAACATGGATTTACCCAAGGAAAGTCTTGCCTAACAAATCTGCTTCATTTTTTTGAAGGGGTTAATATACATGTGGATAAAGGTGAACCAGTAGATGTAGTGTATTTGGATTTTCAAAAGGCGTTTGATAAAGTCCCTCATGAGAGGCTTCTAAGAAAACTAAAAAGTCATGGGATAGGAGGCGATGTCCTTTCGTGGATTACAAACTGGTTAAAAGACAGGAAACAGAGAGTAGGATTAAATGGTCAATTTTCTCAGTGGAAAATGGTAAACAGTGGAGTGCCTCAGGGATCTGTACTTGGACCAATGCTTTTCAAAATATATATATATATATAAATGATCTGGAAAGGAATACCAGTGAGGTTATCAAATTTGCGGATGATTCAAAATTATTCACAGTAGTTAAATCACAAGCAGATTGTGATACATTACAGGAGGACCTTGCAAGACTGGAAGATTGGGCATCCAAATGGCAGATGCAATTTAATGTGGACAAGTGCAAGGTGTTGCATATAGGGAAAAATAACCCTTGCTGTTGTTACACGATGTTAGGTTCCATATTAAAAACTACCACTCAGGAAAAAGATCTAAGCATTATAGTGGATAATACTTTAAAATCATCAGCTCAGTGTACTGCAGCAGTCAAAAAAGCAAACAGAATGTTAGGAATTATTAGGAAGGGAATGGTTATTAAAAAGTAAAATGTCATAATGCCTCTATATCGCTCCATGGTGAGACCACACCTTGAATACTGTGTACAATTCTGGTCGCCGCATCTCAAAAAAGATATAGTTGCGATGGAAAAGGTACAGAGAAGGGCAACCAAAATGATAAAGGGAATAAAACAGCTCCCCTATGAGGAAAGGCTGAGGGGGGATATGATAGAGGTCTTTAAGAACATGAGAGGTCTTGAACGAGTAGATGTGAATTGGTTATTTACACTTTCGAATAATAGAAGGACTAGGGGGCATTCTATTAAGTTAGCAAGTAACACATTTAAGACTAATCGGAGAAAATTCTTTTTCACTCAACGCACAATAAAGCTCTGGAGTTTGTTGCCAGAGGATTTGGTTAGTGCAGTTAGTGCAGCTGGGTTCAAAAAAGGTTTGGATACGTTCTTGGAGGAGAAGTCCATTAACGGCTATTAATCAAGTTTACTTAGGGAATAGCCACTGCTATTAATTGCGTCAGTAGCTTGGGATCTTCTTAGTGTTTGGGTAATTGCCAGGTTCTTGTGGTCTGGTTTGGCCTCTGTTGGAAACAGGATGCTGGGCTTGATGGACCCTTGGTCTGACCCAGCATGGCAATTTCTTATGTTCTAGGGCTCATGACTGGAATAAGTCTGTTAGCCACCTCCATATGTATAGATCAGTTTCTGGCTAAATTTCTAAGAAAAACACATTAGCATATATCTTTCCCTCAGAGCAGTCAACAGCAACAATAAAAAATGATGACTGATTTCTACAATATTCCCTCTCTGTTCTGGGGGCTATCAAATGCATTTACATAGCTAACAAGACCACCTTCCACAACCACAGAGTCTTACACTCCCTCATCATGCAGGTGGCCTGAAATTCCAAGGGGATTATCATGGATATAGTGCTCAAGTTTCCAGAGACTTGTCACGATGCCCACATCCTCACAAGGTCAGGAATTCATGACTGCTTCCATGATGGTCTTTTCGCTGGGAGTTGACTTTTAGGTAGGTATGCTGCTCTCACTACAATGACACAGCAACTAACCTTTGTCCAGCTTTCTCCCTCTGTCTCTAGGTGATCTTACTGCTTAAGCATGAGGGCTGATCGAGCTTCTACCAGTGGACAGCCTAACTGCCTACCAATCTGGTATATATTAGTCTACTCTGCCTTCTCACCTACAGGTGATAGTGGATATCCACTCAAAACCATGGTATCCACTCATGATCCCACTGGCATACCCAGAGACTGCATCAGATGTCCACTACGACAGGGCCCACCAGCAGAGCAATGTAGTAATAGAGAGAACTTTTGACCTATTCAAAATAACATTTTTGCTGCCTGGACAGATCAGAAGGATGTCTTTTCTACAACCCAACAAAGGTCTGTCACATCTTTCTAGCCTGTTGCATGCTTTACAATCTGGCCATAAGCAGATGCCTCCCTTCTCCAGAGGAACAAGATGCTCATCCTGCAATGTCCAATGAAGAAAACTAGGAGAAAGAAAAAAAAAGCATATGAACTGGAGAAGGTACAGAGAAGGGCTACCAAAATGATAAGGGGAATGGAACAACTCCCCTATGAGGAAAGACTAAAGAGGTTAGGACTTTTCAGCTTGGAGAAGAGACGACTGAGGGGGGATATGATAGAGGTGTTTAAAATCATGAGAGGTCTAGAACGGGTAGATGTGAATCGGTTATTTACTCTTTCGGATAGTAGAAAGACTAGAGGGCACTCCATGAAGTTAGCATGTGGCACATTTAAAACTAATTGGAGAAAGTTCTTTTTTACTCAATGCACAATTAAACTCTGGAATTTGTTGCCAGAGAATGTGGTTCGTGCAGTTAGTGTAGCTGTGTTTAAAAAAGGATTGGATAAGTTCTTGGAGGAGAAGTCCGTTACCTGCTATTAAGTTCACTTAGAGAATAGCCACTGCCATTAGCAATGGTTACATGGAATGGACTTGGTTTTTGGGTGCTTGCCAGGTTCTTGTGGCCTGGATTGGCCACTGTTGGAAACAGGATGCTGGGCTTGATGGACCCTTGGTCTGACCCAGTATGGCATTTTCTTATGTTCTTATGTTCTTATGAGTGGGGAGGAATTGCAGGAGATACATTGCCAGACCCATTAGCAGGCAGTAGAGGAAAGGAACACTCTGACACAAATAAATTCTCAAAGGAAATGATACATTTATATATAGCTTAATGGCTGTATTCGTGCATTGTATAGACATTATATTTTCATAGGACATCCTCTCCTTCTTTGGTTGGATTCAGGTACCTTGGACTGCTTATGTCTGGTGCCTCTGCCCAGAGGTGTTTGATCTCTATTGTGTCTTTGAATGCCATGGATACCTAAGGCTGTGGCAAGAGATGATAGCTATATAAGGGCTCCTGATAGTTGATGTTTGAAATGGGTTGGCAGATTAAGAAGGTCTGTTGCACCTCTTTAGAGGAGTGCAAGATGAGGCCAGAGACAGGTGGAGACACCTGTACCATTAGAGGGTGAAGCCATCCTCTGAGGTTCTAGAGGCATGGATGGAGGAGGCATCCTTGGAGATGGTGCCATAGAGGGGGAGGCATTATAGAAAGTGTTGGACATACAGGGGGGGGGGATTCCCCACCAGACAGATGGAACTAAAGCAGATGGAGGCTGAAACCATGGAAGTAGTAGTAGAAATGCTGGGAGAGGCAGCATCTAAGGGCCCTGTGTTGCAGGGAGCATCCCCTGCTGGCTGCAGCTGACCTGGAGGCATCCACTGAAGCATCTCCCTCCAAACAGAATTCATGTAATGCAGTTCCACCCTCAGGATCTGTGATCCACCCTACATCTCATCAAGCATCACTTCCTGTAGACTCTATGTCCTGATGTAGGGGGCTCTGCCATTCTATTATTCTGGATCAGCATGTGGCTTTCAGCTGGAGTTCAAGACACTTTTTCATCCAGTTTTGGAGAATAGCTGGCCTCTTCCCCTCCAGTACCTTCTTCCTCTTCGCTCTCAAGTTCTAACACATTTAGAGTATGTGGCTCACTATAGGTAGATAATAGTTAATTCTACAAAAAATATTTAGTGGGTTCTTCCTCCCCTTCCAAATCCCTTTCATGCTCTTCTTGACAGCTTTAGATTCTGGATACCTTTCCTTTTCCCACTCACTCTGTGCCTTTGGATTTTCTTCCATCATTCCTGGATACTATCTATGCCTTCCAAGTCACTGGGGCCCAACTCATAAGAGTCAGGTGTGTGTCATCCCATGTAAGAAGTTAAAGTACTCATACTGTTACTATTGACTCCTTTTATCTGGCCTTCTCTCCTCTCACTCACTGTACCTCTCTTACAGGTATGAGGAACTGCAAAATGAGCCTCACTCAGTAATCTACAACTTGAGAACAGCCTTTTAGTCTAGCATGCCCTAGGGTTTCTATAGCTACCATTATGCACTAAAAAACAGACAAACAATAACCATGAACAGAAAGTGGTCTGGCAGCATGACCAAATACTATCTGTAAATATATATATAAATATATAGTTAGAAACTTTAAATAGGTACGATACACAATTATCTTGATGCCTTTCTTACAAAGACTACTCACCATGTCACTCTTGAGAATGTGAGGTGTCCTGCTCACATCACCATAGAACATGAATTGTACCTCAAGAGAATCAAGTAGTATGCACAATGGTTGAACAAATATATTAAGAAGTGTAGCTGACAAACTGGAGTCTGAGGGACTCCAGTACCTGCAACATACCAGTCCGAGACTTGGCTATTTACTTTCACCTGAAGATTACAGTTGCTAAGATAAGACACAAACCACTGTAGTGCTTTACCACGGATTCCTAGACCTCTTAATTTAGTTAGCAAGATTCGATGATTGATCATATCAAAAGCTGATGCAACATCTAAATAGAGTCCAATCACAGAGTTTCCTTTTTTGAGATTTCTCAACAAAAAATCATGCACCTAGACTAACAATGCTTGGTTCTAAAACCACATTGGATGTCATGCAAAACATGATACTTGTCTAAAAAGTTAGTCAGCTGTGAGAGTACTCCTTTTCAACTAATTTACCCAGTGGATTCAGGTTTACTATTGGTCTATAGCTTGATGGCAGATCCTCTGGCAAGATTCCTTTCTTTTTTACTGTTTGTACTTGTGCTCTCTTCAAGACATCAGGCGGTAGGCCTTCCTCTAAAGACCTATTTACTAGTTCACTTAAAGTATCCTAAAATTTCCCTTTAAGACTGAAATAATCCAGGATGGGCAAGGATTACGTGAACAATATGAATTTTTATTTTGATTAAATAGGTCTCAATCTCCACTGTGGTAACTAATTCAAACGTACTCCATTGAGTAGGGCAGTGATAGGAGAGCTAGAAAAGTCAGTGATTGCTATCTTGTCAGCCTTCATATGAATGACTTTCCTCTGAAAATATTTAGAGAACTCACAGAGATTTAATTCATAGTTGGCAATAGAGATGTGAATCGGAACCAGAATCGGTTCGGATTTCAGTTCCGATTCACATCTCTAGTTGGCAACCCTGGCTTTAAAACTTTATTAATAATATGGAATAATTCATGTGGTCGATTTAGAGAGCACTTTAAACAGCTCAAAACAAATGTCTTCCTTGTTGATATAAAGAGGTCTCTATATTCTAATCTCATTTGCCTATACTGCAATAAGATTTCCTCAGAAGTATAGTCTCCACAATCTGAGCCTATAGCTTTGGATGCGCTAATCTCTTTATTGCATTGGGTGCAAGTCTAACGCATCCAAAACACACGTCCAACTGCATGTAAACCTGTGCTCTAGCCTGGGCATACTTTATTGCATTGGACCCTCCTTTTAAACACACAAAGAAAATGTTAGAAATAGTACCAAGAGGGCTGAGAAGGCTGCGCTTCTCTTCACTGCGATCTGTCTGTAGATAACCACTACAGTGCACTGTATAAAGTCAGTCAAACAATCTCAAAAAGTCAGTATTCACTGCTTCTGCATCTCCTCCAGTCTACTATCCTGCCCAAGTGAACAAACAGAAAGTAGTTCACCATCTCTTTTTCACAGTGATAGCACTGTGACTGCAGCAGTGAAGATTTGAAAAATCCCTTTCCCAATGCCAAAATCCTTCTCTGGCCATCTTTTGTAAAGCTTTTTTTTTTTTTTTACTCTAAGAGAGCTCCTGATTTTAACTTGCATTTAGACAGTCAACCGAAAGATATATTTCAGGATTATCTGATGATGTTGACTGTTTTTCAGCTTCAACAGCTGATTACTGTTCCTACACATAAAGCTGGACATATCTTAGATCACATTTTAATAACTGCTCAGCATCATTCGTAGTATACTTTTGATCCCCCATTAGTTCAACCAGTCCCCTGGTCTGACCATTATTTTATTAAAATGAAATTAGGGAATGTGTTTATAGTAGATATGTGTTTATAGTAGATAGTGCTCGCCCTTCCCCCCTCCCCTCTTCCCCTGTATTTAGTTTTCCACCCCGCCTCCTCTCAGTTACCCCTCCCCTATATTACCTCCTAATCCACCTGTATCCCCCCTTCCCTCCCCCCCTATATATTGCTCCACCCATTGTAAATGTTGTATTTTTTTCCCTTGCCTCATTGTATATATCTCCCCCTCCACCCTGTAACGTATTCCCCCCTATATTTTATTGTATTTCGTTAAGTTTGCTTCAATCTGTTTTATTGTAAATAATTTAGTTCACTGCATATTATTTTCTGTAACCTGTTAAGTTTGCTGTAAACCGATATGATGTACCCACGAATACCAGAATAAAAAAACAAATAAATAAATGTGTGCACTTCAGTAAATATGGATCATGTTATTGATGGATGGGAAGAACAAAAATCTAATTTATTAAATGACCCACTTAAGAGTTTTGCTATTTCATTCGTTTCAAATCTCTAACTAAGGTTACTGATTTTGTAGCCACCATGAAACAGAAAAGACTGAGCTATAGACTCAGACTGCGGAGATACTATACTTGCCCTAGCTTGATGGTACCCTGTTATAGAGTCCATCAAACTAGGGTGAGAGAATATTGTAGAAACATCATTTTTGTGAGACGTTCATCACTCCAAATGATGTCAAATTTTCACTGAGGTGTACTGTGCAGTTCATATGTCTTTCTCTGCATGTAAAACTGGCCTCTAAATCATAAACCACCACCAACACCTCACCTAAAGCTAATAGCTGGCCCTCCTATAGAGCTATAAATAATCAATTACAATGAGGGTCTTATAGTCTCTCTCTCTCTCTCTCTCTCTCTCGGCACTTCATGATCTGCAAAATAGAAGTATCATAGGGTGCAAAAACATTACCACACCCTGCAATACTACCTATATGATGCAGTTTGTTAGCATCCGCTAACAAACTGCATCATATAGGCAGTAATTCTAAAAATTACCCTAAACATTAGGGATGTGCAGAGCAAAATTTTATGTTCATATTTTTTATGTCCGAAAGGGGGTCCCACTTGCGGCCAATATGGACATAAAAAAAATCCAATGAGTTGGGTATATGTACATATGTGCAAAAAAAAAAAATTAAACCCCCTCACCCTCCTTAATCCCCCCCCCCCAGACTTACCACAACTCCCTGGTGATCGAGCGAGGAGTGAGGACGTCATTTCTGCAATCCTTGGCGAGAAGCATGTGACGTCGGTGGCACGTCGAGTGACGCGGCGTCACGTGATTCCCGGCTCGTTCGCGCCGGACGGCTCGTTCGGCCCAAAAAGAACTTTTGGCCAGCTTGGGGGGGCCTCCTGACCCCCCCAAGCTGGCGATTTCCCACATATCGAACATATCTATGTTCGATATGTGGGAAATCCGATCGTTTATGTCGAATCAATTTTTTAAGTAAAAAAAAAATATGAGTTGCGTTTTACTAATGCGGTCAATCCGAATGCACACCCCTACTAAACATACCCCTTTCTCTTACTACAGGCAATATTATAGCATTTTGATGAATCTAGGGGCAAGTGAATTAAAATCAATGGAAAATTTCAGATGATAACATTTAAGACTGATCAGATGTTGGAACATATTCAATGAGAGTGAGAGGGTGGTGGGGCCGCTTGACAATAGTGATTATAATGTGATCAAATTTGAATTAATGAATGGAAGGGGGACAGTAAGCAAATCCACAGCTCTCGTGCTAAACTTTCAAAAGGGAAACTGATAAAATGAGAAAAATAGTTAGAAAAAAACTGAAAGGAGCAGCTACAAAGGTAAAAAGAGTGAAAGAGGTATGGTCATTGTTAAAAAATACCATCCTAGAAGCACAGTCCAGATGTATTCCACACATTAAGAAAGGTAGAAGGAAGGCAAAATGATTACCGTCATGGTTAAAAGGGGAGGTTAAAGAAGCTATTTTTCCAAAAGATCTTCATTCAAAAATTGAAAGATGGATCTAACAGAAGAAAATAGGATAATGCATAAGCATTGGCAAGTTAAATGTAAGACATTGATAAGACAGGCTAAGAGAGAATTTGAAAAGAAGTTGGCCATAGAGGCAAAAACTCTCAGTAAAAACTTTTAAAAAATATATCTGAAGCTGAAAGCCTATGAGGGAGTCAGTTGAACCGTTAGATGATCAAAGGGTTAAAGGGGCACTTAGAGAAGATAAGGCCATCATGGAAAGATTAAATGATTTCTTTGCTTCAGTGTTTATTGAAGAAGATCTTGGGGAGATATCCTAACCGGAGAAGGTTTTCATGGGTAATGATTCAGATGGTATGAACCAAATCACGGTGAATCTAGAAGATGTGGTAGGCCTGATTGACAAACTGAGGAATAGAAAATCACCTGGACCACATGGTATGCACTCCAGGGTTCTGAAGGAACTAAAAATGAAATTTCAGACCTATTAGTAAAAATTTGTAACCTATCATTAAAATCATCCATTATACCTGAAGACTGGAGGGTGGCTAATAGGGATGTGAATCGTGTCCTCGATCGTCTTAACGATCGATTTCGGCTGGGAGGGGGAGGGAATCGTATTGTTGCCGTTTGGGGGGGTAAAATATCGTGAAAAATCGTTAAAAATCGTTAAAAATCGAAAAATCGAAAAATCGAAAAACCGGCACATTAAAACCCCCTAAAACCCACCCCCGACCCTTTAAATTAAATCCCCCACCCTCCCGAACCCCCCCCAAATAACTTAAATAACCTGCGGGTCCAGCGGCGGTCCGGAACGGCGCTGGACCCGCAGGTTATTTAAGTTATTGGGGGGGGGTTCGGGAGGGTGGGGGATTTAATTTAAAGGGTCGGGGGTGGGTTTTAGGGGGTTTTAGTGTGCCGGCTCATGATTCTAACGATTTATAACGATAAATCGTTAGAATCTGTATTGTATTGTGTTCCATAACGGTTTAAGACGATATTAAAATTATCGGACGATAATTTTAATCGTCCTAAAACGATTCACATCCCTAGTGGCTAATATAACCCCAATATTTAACAAGGGCTCCAGGGGCTATCCCAGAAACTACAGACCAGTTAGCCTGACTTCAGTGCCAGTAAAAATAGTGGAAAGTGTTCTAAATATGAAAATCACAGAACATATAGAAAGACATGGTTTAATGGGAAAAAGTCAGCATGGCTTTACCCAAGGCAAGTCTTGCCTCACAAATCTGCTTCACTTTTTTGAAGGAGTTAATAAACATGTAGATAAAAGTGAACCAGTAGATGTAGTATATTTCAATTTTCAGAAGGCGTTTGACAACGTTCCTCATGAGAGGCTTCTAGGAAAAGTAAAAAGTCATGGAATAGGTGGTGATGTCCTTTCGTGGATTACAAACTGGTTATAAGACAGGAAACAGAGAGTAGGATTAAATGGACAATTTTCTCAGTGGAAGGAAGTGGGCAGTGGAGTGCCTCAGGGATCTGTATTGGGACTCGTACTTTTTAATATATTTATAAATGATCTGGAAAGAAATACGATGAATGAGGTATTCAAATTTTCAGATGATACAGAATTGTTCAGAGTAGTTAAATCACAAGCAGATTGTGATAAATTGCAGGAATTACAGACTGGAAAATTGGGCATCTAAATGGCAGATGAAATTTAATGTGGATAAGTGCAAGGTGATGCATATAGGGAAAAATAACCCATGCTATAGTTAGACAGTGTTAGGTTCCATATTAGGAGTTACTACCCAAGAAAAAGTTTCCTGCAAAGGGGCGCTTGTTCCGAGCAGGGCACAATATGGGAATGACAGCCAATTAGAGGCTAGGGCAAGACAATAGGGATTAGTCAGTTAGGAGTCTAGAGGGAAAGAAAAGAGAGGGAGGGAGGAAAAGCAGGGAAGGTGATGACAAGAAACAAGAAGTGGAAAAGAAAAGATTAAGGGGCATGCTCATTGGAGACTGTGAGCCCTTTAAAAGCATCCACACACAAGGAAAACCCCCTTTTCACCTACGAACGCCCAGCAACTGTCCCACCCACTCCCCCCCCCCCACAAGTTAGGGATAGTTAGATCATCGTCACAGCACAAGTGAGGGCGGGGTGACCAAAGGATAAGGAGGACAAACAAAGGAGTCCTTGATGTGAGCAAACCTTGACGAGCCCCGGCAGTTGGGGTCTCCAGGAATTCCAACCTCTTGCTTCAATGGCAGGGGGAGGGCAAAAGCAGAAAGTCAGGGGTCCCCGAACTTCTATGGAATGAGGACCCTGGCTAAAACACATATCAACTGCACCTATAGACGATGGCTTCAACAACTAGGATGGCGAGAACATAGACACAAGAGAAAAGAGGATTGTCGGCAAAGTCAATGGTATGGTCATCCCAAAACCTTCTGCTTGCATAATAGTTGTTTGATAATGAATATGTAAGTTTGATAAGGTTGGTTGTATACGTTTTGACAAAGTTAAGCTTGTGTTGCGGCCTTAATATATTCTATAAAAGTTTTTGACTTCATTGAATGCTTGCTGTCTTTATTACATCCAAATAACTGGACAAGGGGAAGTAGGGCAATGGGAGGGAGGGGGGAGGTATAAAAGAGGATTGAACCTGCACATATTGAGATCTAGGCGTCAGAGTGGATAAAACATTGAAATCATCAGTTCAGTGTGCTGCAGCAGTCAAAAAAGCAAACAATGTTGGGAATTATTAGAAAGGGAATGGTGAATTAAACGGAAAATGTCATAATTCCTCTGTATCGCTCCATGGTGAGACCACACCTTGAATACTGCTCTCCCTAATCTGGTGCCTGCAACTGAACAACTTCTGCCTGCCAGGACCTTCAACAATACAGCTTCTGCTTCAGTGAGTACTAACCCGTTCACTCTGTCTCACCTTCAGCTCAGCACTCAGTGTCTATATCCGGGACCTTTCCCTGCTACGCCGCACTGCCTATCACCTACTCGAGTGTGAGACTTGTCTCCTCTGCTGAGGACCCCTGGACTACTTCTGCTGGGTTATCTTCACTGCTGCCCACTCCCCGGGCAATACCATCGAGCTGTACAATAAATACAACTTCTCTGTGTCTGCATGTATAGAGTCTAGCCTAGTACTGCGGTTCCTCACGGGGCTCCTCCCTGTGGGAATGGCCATCACCGCAGTACCCAAGAATCCACTCCAACACCTCATAACCATAACTCATTCCCATGAGTATGCAAGTTTTACACTTTTTTTATAATACTTATAATTTCTCGAGGCTAGTTCCTTCCTAATAAGTGTTTTACTGCTCTAAAGTCCATGAAGGCTTGAGTAGAAATCTCATCTACTAGTACTGGAATTACTAAGCCATTGATTCCTAAGTGAGAACTAGGTACAAATTTGCAAATGGGAAGCTTTGCAAGATTGTGTTCTTGTTCTTTATCCTCAAGTCAAGGACATCCCTTCGCCATATGCTCCTTCTGGCCACAATGGGAGCAGGCCAATGGGTTTTTTGTTGGCTCTTCTTTTTCAGGCTGTGGTAATCTGCCACTCTGGTCTCCCAAGCCTGAACTGATAGAGTCACCAAGTAAATATCCATTGGTTATTTTCATCCAGGCAATCCTTGGCAAAATGACCCCATTTACCAAACATGTTGGAGATTCTGGGACTTGTTGCAGAGATCCGGGTTCTGTCATAGATGTTTGACACTTCAGTCTCTGAGACAGCTGCTTCTTCATGCTTTTGGTCCCTAGTATATATCACTTCTCTTTATGCGATAGAATGTTCTACTACTGACTGTACTTTGTAATAAGCATCAGAAATTTCTATGGTGGACTCCAAGTAATCTTGGAGTAATGGCATACCCATTTTTTATAGGTGGGTGTAGGACCTCTATGAATTGTTCCAGGAGGAGAATGTTGGCAACATCTGGACTGAATTTTCCTTCATGTTGCATCCATTTCCACTAGAAATCCTTTAATCTGTGAAATAAGTTCCAGGGAGTATGCCCAGTTCAGAAGCACCTGCTCCTGAATTGTTGACGGTAGGCCTCTAGGGGAATACTCAATCTTTCAAGGACTGCCACTTTAACAGCCTCATAGCTGGCTCCACCATCTGGGTTGACTGCCTGGAATTTAACTTGACTGCTTCCTATAAGCAGGTTACCTAGATAAGTAGTCCAGGTTTCTTCTGACTAGGCTGCCAGTTGGACAGTTCATTCATAATTCCTAAAGAAAGAATCCTGATGTCATTTTGAGCATAACCAATGGAAGTGAAAGCGGCTCGGTCATGTCTAGTTGTACCGTCTGTGATATTTGGGCCAAAGCCTGCTGTTGCCTGCTAAATATTTCTAGCAATGCCTGCTACTGGGTGGTTTGGTTCTGTAGTTGCTGTTGCCCTGTGACCAAGGCTTTCAGTATTTGTTCCATTTCAATTCAGAAGGCATGGCAATATGAAAATAGAAAATAAAAATTTCCACTTTACTTTCCTGGAGTGGAAGAGGTAGAAATGAGCCTTTCTTCTAGAGCAGAGAAGGGAAAGAAAAAGAAACCTTGCCTGTTCGGCACATGGTAACTTGTTAGGCCCTGGCTACATAGGTGGGGCTACCGTTTTGTCCTGATGTGCCAAAATTCTGGCTGTTTCTGCAACCAGGCCCCAGAAAGAAAGGAATGAAAAATGTCACCTTTCTTTTTCATTTTACTGCAAGCATAGGTCTCTAGTCTGTGCTCATCGTAGACTAGGAAATCCCCAAACTAACACCATAGATGAGGCCTTGCGAATAGTCAAGGCTTGATACTTGTCTCAGAAAAAAGAGAGACAGGACTCTGACTGGCTCTTCATACCACTTTTATTAGACAGAGATGGCTTACCTTAGCAGTCTGTACAGCATGCAAGCATAATTTGTCCCAGGCTATACTTAGCTTCTGTGGACACCCAGGGACTTTCCTAACCTCCTGGGCTTGCCTTCTGATTCCCTGGTGAAGGGAAACTCCCTCAGTCCATAATCGCTTATTAGGCTGTTTCTTAAAGAGGACTGGTCCAGATAAGTGGAACCGGTTCTTTAAGGCATTCTGGGGACTCTGTCTATATACTCTGTCACAGTCCCATTTAGAAGATTTAGGTTTGGGCCAGAAAGTGTCATCAGCCACTCATTCTAGATCTGATCTTTAAATCAAAAACATGTGAGATTTAATTTGATAGTTTACTACCATTAACTTTTTAATGGTCAGACCATTATTTTGTCAAATTTACTCTCAGGTTTGTTTCACATCATCAACAAGCAGAATTAACTCCAATTATTTATAGGCAAATTAAGAAATTATCTTTTGAAAATTTTCAGGAAGCCATAGATGTGTTGGTAGTACAGTTAGAGTTGTTGTTTCATGATGGTCTATGCCTATTGTAGCAACAGACCAGACCAGCAGAGAGAAAATGGTAGAAACATAAGACAGAATCACCTTTATTGTGCTGTTAATAATTCTCCACTCATTACTGAGATGGAGAGAAGTTGACCAAAAAAACTTTTTTTATGGCTCAACTAATGGCCACTAGTTGCCACCATACATTTTTTTAATGTAACATCTCTGGTCAGCAAAAGTATATTTCTCAATCAACATCAAAAATTTTATCTAGTAATGATTTTGCTTCTTTTTTCATTGAAAAAGTAGCTAAGATCCAATCAGGATTTGCAACTGATCAAAATGCTGAATATAACAAATGGGTAGATCACTTCATGACTGGGGAACTAGACCTGGGAGTATTAGGGCTTCATGAGGTGGATAGAGAGGGTAATCTATAAATTGAGGATATAACTGGAGATATTTGTTCCAACCCTAGGACTGGGGAGCAGAAAGGAAGCTAGTCTGAGTTTAGATTGGTTATTAGGGATGTGAATCGTTTTTTGACGATTTAAAATATCGTCCGATATATTTTAAATCGTCAAAAATCGTTAGAGCCACGATACAATAACAATTCCCCCGATTTATCGTCAAAAAATCGTAAATCGGGGGAAGGGGGAGGGGAAGGTGGAGGGCGGGAAAACCGGCACACTAAAACAACCCTAAAACCCACCCCGACCCTTTAAAATAAATCCCCCACCCTCCCGAACCATTCCAAAATGCCTTAAATTACCTGGGGTCCAGAGGAAGGGTCCCGGTGTGATCTTTTACTCTCGGACCTCCGTGCATTGTAGAAATGGCGCCGGCGCTACCTTTGACCTGTCATATGACAGGGCAAAGGTAGCGCCGGCGCCATTTTGTTTTTTTGTCCCCCCACGGCAGGAGCGTAGGAGATCGCTCCCGGACCCCCGCTGGACCCCCAGGGACTTTTGGCCAGCTTGGGGGGCCTCCTGACCCCCACAAGACTTGCCAAAAGTCCAGCGGGGGTCCGGGAACGACTTCCTGCACGCGAATTGTTTTTCCGTACGGAAAATGGCGCCGGCCATACGGCAACACGATTCGACTGCAGGAGGTCGTTCCGGACCCCCGCTGGACTTTTGGCAAGTCTTGTGGGGGTCAGGAGGCCCCCCCAAGCTGGCCAAAAGTCCCTGGGGATCCAGCGGGGGTCCGGGAGCGATCTCCTATGCTCCTGCCATCGGGGGACAAAAAAACAAAATGGCGCCGGCGCTACCTTTGCCCTGTCATATGACAGGTCTTAGGTAGCGCCGGCGCCATTTCTACAATGCACGGAGGTCCGAGAGTAAAAGATCACACCGGGACCCTTCCTCTGGACCCCAGGTAATTTAAGGCATTTTGGGATGGTTCGGGAGGGTGGGGGATTTATTTTAAAGGGTCGGGGTGGGTTTTAGGGTTGTTTTAGTGTGCCGGTTTTCCCGCCCTCCCCCTTCCCCTTCCCCCCACTGGACCCCAGGTAATTTAAGGCATTTTGGGGGGGTTCGGGAGGGTGGGGGATTTATTTTAAAGGGTTGCGGTGGGTTTTAGGGATGTTTTAGTGTGCCGGTTTTCGATTTACACGATTTACACGATATTTAAAAAACCCAAACTGCGACGATCCGATTCCCTCCCCCTCCCAGCCGAAATCGATCGTTAAGACGATTGATCACACGATTCACATCTCTATTGGTTACTAAGTTTAAGGTAATGAAACTTCTTCAGTCTTTGAAATTCCACTTTTTATTCTTTAGAGCTTATTGCTTCTAAATTGTTAAGAGGAGGTGTTGAAGAAATCAATTCATGGTTAACCTTAATTATAAATTAAGGCTATATCTCTCCCCATTGGAAACAAGCTATTATCTTTCTAATTTAAAAAAAAGGTGGCACTGGGTTAGTTGGATGCAGGGATTTAGAAAAATTATCACTTAGTATCCAACTTGACATATTTAGCTAATGTAATTGAGAAAGTTCTCTATTAGCAACTAAGCATTTTCCTGAATAGTGCTAACATATTGCACTCCAGGCAATTTGGGTTTCACCCAGCAGTGGTATAGTTTCTGCTTTACTTTCAAAGGTGAATATCAAGTCACAAGCAGATGATGGTCAAGATACCCTTTTAATTTTATTGAATTTATGAGCAGTACAACACACCAGACCATGGAGTCCTATTGAAGAACTTAAAAGAAATTGAAATTGATGGAGTGCTGTTGACCTGGATGTCATCATTTTTGTTAGGAAGATCTTCTTAAGTATATTGAGAAAACAATAAATCTGAGTCTCATTTTTTATCCTGGAAGTATCTCAAGGATCTATATTGTCCCCGGTGTTTAATATCTATATGCCACTCACAGAGTTTCCAGTGAGGCACAATGTTCAGTTTATATTAATGATGTTTAAATATATGTCAGTTTGGCTTAAGTTCAGACAGAAGTAATTGCTCATTTGAATAATTGCATTAATAGAGGTCGCTAATTGGCTGAGCACCCATAAATGAAGATAGAACCCAAAGAATTAAGAATGCCAAATTTCAGCTGCTGTCAAGACATCATTTTATAACTTGCACCAGATTAGGGTATTACACTAGAGATGTGAATTGGAACTGGAATCGGTTTGGATTCCGGTTCCGATTCACATGTGGGTTTTTTTTCATCGGGCCCGATCGCGGTTTTGTTTATGGGCTGCGCCTGAGCCGATCATAGAAGGACCACTCCCATGCTGGCCCTTTAAATATAGAGAGGAGGCGCGGCCCCGCGCCTAAGGAGATGGAAAGCAGGACCCTGGGGAGCAGCATCCTTGCTGCAGCACAGAGCAGGAAGAGGGCCAGGCCACAGAGCAGGCCCCGAGGGTGGAGCGACAGCATCCAAGCCGTTAAGAACAAGCTGAGAGCAGCTCCATGCCGCAAAGATGAAATTGAGGATGGGAGCCCCTCCTCCAGAGAGGAGAAGATGACGTTGGTGGCCTCCAAGCCGCATGGGAATGCCATTGGCGGCCTCCTGGTTGCAAGGACAGGACCTGGGCGGCTCCAGCTACAGGGAAGGCATGGCGGCGGTTCCCTCCTGCACTCTGCCGAACGTCGGTGGCCTCTGAGCTGCATGAGGACTTGCAGCGGCCCTGGCCACACAGGGAATGTTGATAGCCTACAGGCCATGGGGAAAAGCTAAAAAAAGGAGGTGAAAGACTGTCCGTAGCTCCGGCTGTGGGCAGAATCATAACACATTGTTTATGAATAACTTAAATTATGAAACCTGACACTTCTTGAGGTTCAGTGTGAGTCTACTTACTTGACCTTTTAAAAAAAAGATAAAAGTCTAGTTGTTTATCTAGTCCTTTTCCAGTTAGTGTACCCCCTTGAGTTGTGCTATGAATTTACTTACTTGACTCTTTGGAAAAAGGGGTTAAAAATTTAAAGTTAGCCAGTCATTTCCTAGTTAAAACATAAGAACATAAAAATTGCCATGCTGGGTCATTCGAGCCCAGCATCCTGTCTCTGACAGTGGCCAATCCAGGTTGCAAGTACCTGGCAGATCGCATAACATAGATCAAATTCCTGATACTCACTCCTAGAGGTAGCAGTAGTGTCCTTTAATCTATCTAGCTAAAAATATGTTATGATTTTTCCTCCAGAAATTTGTCCAAACCTCTTTCTAAACCACCTATGCTAGTCGCCTTGATCACATCTTCTGGCAACAGATTCCAAAGCATGATAGTGCTGTGAGTGAAAAATTACTTTCAACAATTTGTTTTGAATCTTCTGGTTGTTAGTTTCATGGAGTGTCCCCTTGTTTTAGTATTATTTGAAAGGTTAAATAACTGTCCTTTATTTACTTGTTCCATACCACTCATGATTTTTTAAACTTTCATCATGTTCCTTCTCAGCTCTTTCTTTTCCCTAGCTTGCATAGCCTCTCATCATAGGAGAGATGTTTTATCCCCTTTTTTATTTTTGTCACCCTTTTCTGCACCTTTTCTGGTTCCACTATGTCTTTCCATGAGATGGGGTGAGCAGAAATTTACACAATACTGAAGGTGCAGTTGCACAGTGGCTCAATACAGAGCCAATACATTTTCCATTTTTATTCTCCATTCTTTTTCAGATCATTCCTAACTGTTGGATTTGTGGCCTCTTGAGCCAACTAAGACAGATGATGACACACTGAGAGAGGTACACAGTGGATGTCAAAGCCAGGAGGTGGCACCGGCAGGAGACCAGGAGGATCTTTACCACTGGAGACCCAAGATCCCCCCAGGAGGAGCCCGTGAGGACCCGGGCCGCTTGGACTTACGAGCGGTCTCCTGTGGACAGGTTTCGGAGGAGGAGTTCCAGGGGATAGAGAAGAGTAGAGCTGGAGCTAAGAGGCCAACTGGAACTTCACCATTGTAAGCCTGCAATCCCCCCGAGAGGAGCTCATGAGGACCCGAGCCACTTGGACTTAGGTGAGGCCTCCTGGATGAAAGCCGGAGTCAGGAACCAGTGGATGAGAGCTGAAGTCAGAAGCCAGTGGACGAAAGCCGGAGTCAGAAGCCAGTGGATGAAAGTCGGAGTTAGAAGCAGCAACTAGCAACTCTTGGGAAGAGTGAACCTCGTTGCAAGGCAATGAGTGAAGGTAGATGCCGGATTTACATATTTACAGCATCTGACATACCCAGAAGGAGGATCTTGAATCTCCCGCGCTGGTTCCTTTAAATAGGAAGGCTCTGTGCGCACCTAGGAAGCAGAGCCGAAAGCTGACGGGGGAAGTGCATGAGCTCGGCAGCATCTCCACAGACAGGGCCTAGCGAGGCCCGGATGGAGAATCACGTTCCACGGAGCGGCTTGGGGTGAGTAAGGGCGCCGGCCGCGGACCTCCATGGTCCGGAACGTAACAGTACCTCCCCTCTTACGCCCCATTCCCAGGGGCCTGGGCTTTGCAGGATGGTCCAAGTGAAATTGGCGAAGAAGGATTTTATCCAAGATGTTGGAGGCTGGCTCCCAAGTATTCTCCTCGGGGCCATACACCTCCCAGGAGAGGAGGTACTCCCTTCTACGATGGTGGAACCGCATGTCCAACACATCCTTCACCTGATAGATGATGTCTTGTTCCGCTGTTGTGGTAGTGGGTTCAGGAGGCTTGTCCTGGAAGACAGACAGGATCAAGGGTTTGAGGAGAGATACATGGAAGACGTTGTGGATCCTCAGGGTGGATGGAAGGCGAAGATGGTAGGAAACTGCACCCACCCACTCCGCTATGGGGAATGGGCCAATATACCTGGGAGCCTAACGCATCGAGGGAATGCGTAATCGGATGTTCCTGGTGCTTAACCACACCTTATCTCCCGGGAGAAAGACAGGAGCTGGATGTTGTAGCCTGTCTGTGTCTTTCTTCATGGTAGCAGCATTCTGACATAGCTTCACCTGGGTGGATCTCCAAAGATCACGTAACTGTCATGCTGTGAATTGCACTGCAGGAGACAAGACCATCAGGGGCAAGGGCAAGGGAGGTCTAAGGCTTTTCCCATAGACCAACTGGAAGGGAGACATGTTGGTAGCAGAATGCTTATGGAAGTTATAGGAGAACTCTGCCCACAGCAATAGGGCTACCCAGTCGTCTTGAAGGTCACCCACAAAAGCCTTTAAGGAGGAAGGCCTTTAAGGTCCAATTTGTGTGCTCTGCTTGGCCATTGTCTTGTGGGTGGAAAGTTGTCGTAAAGTCCAGTTGAACCCCAAATTTCCTGCAGAGAGCTCTCCAGTATTTAGCTGCGGACCTCGGTCTGAGGCAACATGGAGAGGAAGCTCGTGTAATCAGAAGATGTGTTGGATGAAGAGACTTGCGAGTTCAGGTGCTGTTGGTAACTTAGTGAGGGGCACAAAATCGGCTATCTTCGAAAATCTATCGACCGTGACCCATATCACAGTCTTCCCCTCAGAAGGAGGTAAATCCACAATGAAGTCGATGGACAAATGGGTCCATGGCTCGGTGGTAATGGGCAAAGGTAGGAGGAGTCCCCAAGGATGACCGGTCAGAGGCTTTTGTTGAGCACAGGTGAGACAGGAACTGACATAGGTACGAACATCTCTCTTGACCTGAGGCTACCAATAGTATTCGGTTAACAGAGCCAAGGTTCGAGCTACTCCTGAATGATCTGTGGTCAACGAGTCATGAGCCCATGACAACACCCTCTTGCACAGGCAAGCCGGTATGACCGTCTTACCCATAGGAACCACCTCTGAAGCTGCAAGAAGAACCTTGGCTGGATTGAGGATATATCGAGGTGGATTAGGGTTATCCTCCATTTCTGCCATGCGAGAGAGGGCATAAGCTTTAATATTCTTGGAGGCTGGCCTGTACCGGAGGAGGAAATTGAACCAGCTAAAGAAAAGCGACCATCGGGCTTGTCGAGAATTGAGGCGTTGGGCTCGGCACAAGGATTATGGGTTCTTGTGGTCCATATAGACGATCATGGGGTATTGGGCCCTCTCCAGCCATTGACGCCAGTAGTGGCAGTAGTGAGCTGATATGCCTGGCAGGGCTGTAGTCCCTCAGGTACTGGAACCATGAACCAGGATGGCTGAGCTGTTGAGAAAATGTAGAAAGTAAGTAGGTAGAGTAGACAAGGTTCATGAACAGAACTAGAGGACAAAACTCACATAAGGTCTCAAGGAAGCTCAGGAGCTGGAAAGGTTTGGGCCCTCGAGGAGCAAGTACCTGGTCCCAGGGAAAGCTCTGAGAGAGCGATGGTAACTCACAATTGGTTGTAGCAGCGATAGCTTCCAGGCAATAGAGAATCTTCAGAATGTCCAGGAACACAGGCCATCGAGGAGTGAGTACCAGTTCCTATCTGTAATCTGAAAGTAAAGAGTGAGGCCCCCAAGGAGCGGGTACATCTGGTAAGTCCAAGGAGGCAGAGTAGCTTGGAGGAAACGTAGCCGAATCCGTATCCGAATCCTCTCCTTGCTAACTCAGTTAGATAGTGAATTAGAGAACTTTAAATATTGAAAGTGGATGACATCATTTCAGGGGGGCGCTCCAGAGGTTCGCGCCCTTGCTGGTACTTCAATCAGAGTGCGCGTGCGCACCCTAGGTCATCAGGCAAACATGGCGGATCTGCAACGTCGAGCCGGTCCGGGGATGCCGGAGGGAGATGGCATGGAACACCGTGGCAGCCAGCCGCCCATCAGACACAGAGGGAGTCGCCACAGAGATAAAGAGGGTGGAGTGAGGGCGTCGAGCAGTGATGGACAAAACAGTACCCCCCTTCAAAGGGCGATCTTCTCTTCGGGTACCAGGCTTAGGTTTGGAAGGATGCGTGAGGTGGAACTGATGAAGCATCTCTTTATCCAAGATATTGGTCTGAGGCTCCCAAGAGATTAAATCGGGGCTGAAGCCTTCCCAAATAAGAAGGTATTCAAAAGTCATGCCTCTGTTACGAACTTCCAGAATCTCTTTGATCTTAATTTCTAATTTGTCTTCTGCTTTGATGACAGATGGATCTTGAGATTTGGAAGAATCTTGCAGAGTGTTATAGATGATATCAGCAGCAATGGCTTGAGCTGCTGTGGACATCACTGAAGGTTTCAGTGGAAGTGATGATGTTGAAGTACGTCCAAAACCCACTTCTAAAGATGACTCTCCAGTGGAAGGTGCTGGATGAGAGATGATATGACTCTCCAGTAGTAGTTGCTGGATGAGAGATGGTGGCATCACTAGTGGAAACAGACTGGCTGGTTGCCAGAGATATCCTCTTTGAATCTATTATGTGCTGTAATTCATCAGGCACATCTTCTGAATGAAATGAGCGAGACGGCGCGTCTGCTCTGGTGTTTCGATCTCCAGGTCGATACTTAAGCACAAAATCAAAATGGTTGAAGAATAAAGACCATCTGGCCTGTCTGTAATTCAAACGTTGTGCATGGCGGAGATACTCAAGATTCTTGTGATCCATGAAGACAGTTAAAGTTGAACGCCTTTGAGCCAAGGTGAACATAGAAGGCACTATGAATATCAGCAGCAATGAGTTGAACTGCCATGGAGATCATGAAGATCTTCAGTAGAAGTGGCGATATAAAGGAACGTCCTAAGCCCACTTCAAATTGTGATGCAATCACTGAGATCTTCAGGAGAAGTGGCGATGTAAAGGAACTTCCAAACCCACTTCAAGTTGTGATGCAATAATAGATCTTCTAATTTGACGAAGGGACTACTCAGGTCTTCCACTAGACACCTGAGAATGAGGTTGCCTCCTGCCCCTCAGTCCATCAGGGAAGGAGTCTGAACCATAGCTGGTTCGCAGATCACGGAGCCTGGAAGAGAGAGCGGAGGAGAGAATGCAATATGGCCCAAGAACAGTGCTCCCGTGGGACTTAGGCCCATCCGTTTCCCAGACGAATGGGGAATATAGAGACATCATGGCCGGACTGACCACAGTACATGCACAGGCCGCGTTTCTTCCAAAATCTTCTCTCCTTGGAGGTCAAGTGTCCACAACAAAGTTGCATTGGTTCATCTTTATCAATAGCAGAAGCTACTGAAACCATCCAAGGTGCAGTGGTAGTACTAGCCTGTTTCAACCCAAGTAACACCTTAGGCCGGAATTCCTTCACCTTGTCTCGGAGCCGGTGATCAATCCAAGTGGCCAAGGCTATTAATTCATCCAGCGAGTCAGGTGTCTGGCGAGTGGCCAGCTCATCCTTTAAGCAGGTATCCAGGCCTCTGCAGAAGAGAGTCTTGAGACAGTAGGGGTCCCAGCGAAGTTCTGCTGCAAGAATCTTGAATTCTATGGCGAATTCAGTCAATGATCTGTTGCCTTGCTTCAAGTCCACCAAAGCAAACTCAGCAACAGAATTACGAGCAGGGTCATTAAAGATGGATTTAAACAAGTTCATAAATCCTACTATGTCCTACAAAATAGGACCCAGAGGAGCAGGTACCTCTGGTAAGTCCGAGGAGGCAGAGTAGCTTGGAGGAAACATAGCCAAATCCATATCCAAATCCTCTCCTTGCTAACTCAGTTAGATAGTGAATTAGAGACCTTTAAATTTTGGAAGCGGATGATGTCATCTCAGGAGGACGCCCCTGAGGTTCGCACCATTACTGGTAGTTCAGTCAGAGCGCGCGCACGCGCCCTAGGTCATCAGGCAAACATGGCGGATCTGCAAGGTTGAGCCAGTCTGGAGACGCCGGAGGGAGACGGCATGGAGACGCGCGGCAGCCAGCCGTCCATGAGACCCGGAGGGAGTTGCCACAGAGGTAAAGAGGGTGGAGTGAGGACATCGAGCAGTGATGGACACAGCACCTGGTAAAGGCCGTATGCGGTGCCACCATCCGGGAGTAATGAGGTATAAACTGGTGATCGAAATTAGCGAAGCCCAGGAAGCATTGTAGGGCGTTGACCCCTACCGGCTGTGGCCAATCCTGAATGGCCGCCACCTTATCAGGGTACATGTAGAAGCCCGTGGATGAGAGTATGTATCCGAGGAAAAACAAGGATTCCTGCTCAAACTGGCACTTCTCCAATTTGGCAAAGAGACGATTGTCCCGAAGTTTCTGTATCACTTGCTGCACTTGTACACGGTGCGTGGATAAGTCTTTTAAATACACCAATACATCATCGAGGTACATTATGACAGAGGTATGCAACATATCCCTCAAGACATCATTCATAAGGTTTTGAAAGACCGCAGGGGCATTGCATAAACCAAAGGGCATGACCAAATATTCATAGTGCCCATTTCTAGTATTAAATGCGGTCTTCCATTCATCGCCGGGTCGTATCCGTATCAAATTATACACTCCCCGGAGGTCCAGCTTGGTAAAGACCTTAGCTCCTTGAAACCGGTCTAGTAACTCAGGAATCAGAGGCAAAGGGTACCTGTCCTGCCGTGTGATGGCATTGAGACCGCACTAATCGATGCAGGGTCAGAGTTACCCATCCTTCTTGGCCACGAAGAAGAACTTGGCCCTGGCGGGGGAATTAGAGGGCCGAATGAAGCCTCTCTCCAAATTCTTCTGAATGTATGAAGATATGGCTCGAGTTTCCGTGAGCAACAAGGGGTAAACCCTTCCCCTGGGAGGCGTAGTACCAGGGATCAGGTTTATGGCACAGTCAAAGGACTGGTGCTCCAGGAGGAGTTCAGCCTTCTCCTTAGAGAAAACATCTTCATAATCTTGATACTGTGGCAGGAGTGCCATGGGTGTGGTCAGGAGAGACACACAGGGACGAGGAATACCTGTCAGGCAGGAGTCAAAACAAGACGGGGCCCAGGATGCGATCTGAAGAGTATCCCAATGTATAACTGGGGAATGTTTCTGCAGTCAGGGCAAGCCCAAGATGATAGGGTGAATGGATCTCTCCAGTATAAGAAAAGAGATTTCTTCTACGTGTAGGAGACCAGTGCGAAGAATCAAGGGCTTGGTGCAGGTAGAAATACTCCCCGGGAGGAGAGTACCATGAATAGAAGATACCCGGATAGAAGGAATTTGGGGTTGGACCCCAATCTCCAACTGCCGGATGAGGTCCGCAAGGATGAAATTCCCTCCCGCTCCGGAGTCGACCAAAGCCAGCCTATCAAACGTACCCCCGGGGTAGATGAGGGTAACCGGAACAGTGCATGAGGAGGCAGAACTTGTATTACCTAGGGTCAGCTCCTCCATGAGCCCTAGGTTCTGGTGGTTACCAGCCGCTCACCATATCCAGCTAGGATGTACCCCTTGCCACCGCAATATAGGCACAGACCTTGAGTGCAGCGCCATCTTCTCTCTTCCTGAGAGATAAGATCTTGACCCAATTGCATAGGCTCAACACCTTGGTCTCTGGGAGAGGCAAAGGAGGAGGGTACCGGTCGGGGAAATGTAGACCCCAAGTTACTGGGTTTACGACCGGACTTCCCTTCACAAAAGCGGCGTTGGATTCGGCGGTCAACCCGCCCAGCCAAATAAATCAGGCTATTCAGGTCATCCAGAAGGTCCCTTGCCACTAGTTTATCTTGGAGTCATGAAGAGATACCTTCCAAGAATATGCTGTGGAGGCTGTCATCCCTCCAATCTAGCTCGGCTGCCAAGGTACGGAATTCCACCACATACTCGGCGAGAGACCGAGTACCTTGACGTAGTTGGAGTAACTCAGTGGCGGCAGTGAGTCTACGAGAAGGCTCGTCAAAGATCTGTCAAAAGGCTGAGACAAACTGTTCCAGATTCCCAAGAATGGGGTCTTTACGCTCCCACAGGGGTGAGGCCCAGGCCAGGGGCTTCCCGTCTAGCAAAGAAATAATATAACTGGTTTTGATCATATCTGTAGAAAACTGGGAAGGCAGCAGATTGAATCGAATGTAGCACTGATTGAGGAATCCGTGGCAGTGCTTCACTTCCACCGAGTACCGTGAAGGTTCCGGCAGCTGTGTGGGCATTTCCGGTACGGGATCAGCCGTGGCAACTAACGCAGGAGGTACGAGGGCAGGTGCTCCATCAATACGACTGGCCATTCTCTCTACGGTCACCATCAGAGCATCAAGGCAGACTTGCTGTTGCTGCAGATGCTGGGCAATTCCAGGGATGGCCTTTAAACCCGCCATGTCCGCCGGGTGTTGGATTCGTGGACCATTGAGTCGACTAGGATAGATGATGATGCACCGTAGGAGGTACACAGTGGATGTCGAAGCCAGGAGGCGGCACCAGCAGGAGACCAGGAGGATCTTCACCACTGGAGACCTGAGATCCCCCCAGGAGGAGCCCGTGAGGACCCGGGCAGCTTGGACTTAGTCGAGGCCTCCTGGATGAAAGCCGGAGTCAGGAACCAGTGGATGAGAGCTGAAGTCAGAAGCCAGTGGACGAAAGCCGGAGTCAGAAGCCAGTGGACGAAAGCCGGGTTCAGAAACAGCAACTAGCAATTCTTGGGAAGAGTGAACCTCATTACAAGGCAATGTGAAAGTAGATGCCAGATTTAAATACTTACAGCATCTGACGTCACCCAAAAGGAGGATCTTGAATCTCCCGCACAGGTTCCTTTAAATAGGAAGGTTCTGCGCGCGTGCGTGTGTAGGGGGCAGAGCAAAAAGCCAACGGAGGAAGGGCAGGACCTTGGCAGTGTCTCCGCGGACAGGGCCTAGTGAGGCCCGGATGGAGAGTCGCATTCCCCAGAGTGGCTTGGGGTGAGTCAGGGGGCCAGCCGTGGACCTCCATGGTCCGGAATATAACACTAACATTCTATGTGCTTTTCTGGAATACTGCTATGCACTGAGCAGAAGATTTCAATATATTGTGCAAAAGGTCTCCAAGGTCCTTTTTCTGGATAGAGACTCCTAAATAGAACCCAGCATCTGGTACATATAGTTGGGATTGCTTTACCTTATGTTCATCACTTTGAACTTGTCTACATTAAATTCCATCCATCATTCAGTTGCTCAGTAACCTAGTCTCACAAGGTCCTTTTGCAGTTCCTCACAATCTACTGCTGTTTTAACAATTTTGAATAATTTTATGTCATCTGTAAATATGTTCACCTCTCTCATTGTTCCCTTTTCCAGATCATTTATGAATATGTTAAACAGCATAAGTCATAAAAAACATAGAAACATAGAAATGATGGCAGAAGAAGACCAAACGGCCCATCAAGTCTGCCCAGCAAGCTACGCACTTTATCCATTTTTTTCCCTTTTTCTGTCTCCCACCTGTTACTATTGGCTTCCAGTACCCTCCAGCCCTAATTCCCCTCCACCCAATTTAGAGAGCAGCTCTGTATCTGCATCCAAGTGACATCCAGCTCAATTGGGGGTAGCAACCGCTGTAACAAGCAGGCCACCCCCTTGCCCCATATTCTTACCCACCCGTTTTTATTTTTTGTTTTGTTTTATTTATTTATTTTTTTTGGAAATAGCAGCCCTCCATCCTTCCGCTCCGTGAAGGTGGAACACCAACTACTGGCCACTAGCATCCCGCTCCGTGAATGCCTCTGTGGCTACTGCCGCTCCGTGCAGTGTTTGAATGCCTCTGTGGCTACTGCCGCTCCGAGCAGTGTTTGAATGCCTCTACTTTATTCACGCCCTCTAGACTTGATGGATCCACAGTGTTTATCCCACGCCCCTTTGAAGTCGTTCACAGTTTTAGACTTCACCACTTCCTCCGGAAGGGCATTCCAGGCATCCACCACCCTTTCCGTGAAGAAATACTTCCTGACATTGGTTCTTAGTCTTCCTCCCTGGAGCCTCAGCTCGTGACCTCTGGTTCTGCTGATTTTTTTCTGACGGAAAAGGTTTGTCGTTGTCTTTGGATCATTAAAGTTTTTCAAGTATCTGAAAGTCTGAATCATATCACCCCTGCTCCTCCTTTCCTCCAGGGAGTACATATTTAGATTCTTCAATCTCTCCTCGTATGTCATCCTATGAAGACCCTCCACCTTCCTGGTCGCCCTTCTCTGTACCGCTTCCATCTTGTCCTTGTCTTTTTGTAGATACGGTCTCCAGAACTGAACACAGTACTCCAGGTGTGGCCTCACCAAGGATCTGTACAAGGGGATAATCACTTCCCTTTTCTTACTCGATATTCCTCTCTCTATGCATCCCAGCATTCTTCTGGCTTTTGCTATCGCCTTGTCGCATTGTTTCGCAGACTTCATATCATTAGACACAATCACCTACTATTGATTCCTGTTGTAATCTACTAACAGCCTTTCTCTATTTGGAAAACTGACCATTTAATCCTCCCCTCTGTTTCTGGCCTTTTAACCACTTACGAAGCCATATAAACACAGCCTCGTATCCCATGAATTTGTAATTTCCTGAGGAGTCTTTTATAGGGGATTTTGCCAAATGCCTTTTGAAAATCCAAATACACTATATCAAATAGATCACCTTAATTTACATGTTTATGACACCTTCAAAACATTCTAAAAGATGGCAAGACAGAAGTTCCTCTTCCTAAAACCATGTTGGCTCTTCCTCATTAAGCCATGTCTATCTATATGGCTAATGATTTTGATTTTAAGAATGGTTTCTGCCATTTTGCCTGTCACTGACATCAAGCTTGCCAGACTAAAAGTTTCCCAGTTCACCCCTGGAGCCCTTTGTAAAAATTGACGTCATTGGCCACCTTCCAATTTTCAGGAATTGTGGCTGTTTTAAATTAAGGCTACAGATAACTAGTTAAAGGTTACAATTTCATTTTTTAGATCTTTTAGAACTCTGCTGTGGATGCCATCTAGTCCCGGTGATTTGTTAATCTTTAGTTTGTCTATCTAATTTATTACAGACTCCATTGTCACAGTTATTTGTTTTAGCTGCTCAGAATCTCCACCATTAAAAAATGTTTCAGGTATGAGTATGTTCCTAACATCCCCCTCCATTAAGACCAAGGTAAATAATTCATTCTGTTAGTGTAACATATTATTGAGTGGTTTGGCTTCATTATAAGGTAGGGGAGGGGGGATTTGGAGGGTGATTCGAAAAAGACTAAAAGGTGGGAAAGTGTTTGAATTCTTAATAAGATATGGATGGACATGGTAGGGCCAGGAAGAATGTCAGGATTTTATAGAAAGGAAAGTAAATTTTTGAATTTGGGGATTATTGGGTGGATGTGGGAGTACTGGAATGAGATGGAAATGGGGCAGATTTAACGTTTTTTAACTTTATTTTTATTAATTATAAACATTTATCAAATATAAACATATTTGAAAAAAAAATTAAGGCAGAATACAAATACATAGTTGGAAAAAAAGAAACAAGATACGAAATAACATCATTTGTATCTGTCATGTTAGTTCATAATACAGAAAATGGGGGGGAGGGGGGAAGAGGAAGAAAAGGTCTTATGGGAATAGGGCCAAAAGAAAGCAATATAAATTATCTGAATCAAGGACATCTGAACAGAAACAATGCCTCAATATATACAAATCAAGCATAAGACAAAACAGACTAACATTAAGTCTGGCTTCCAGGAAATCTCTCAACTGAGAAGAATCAAAGAAATGATATTTAGTATCATCCAAAGTAACTGAACATTTGCAAGGATGCCTTATAACACAAGTTGCCCCCAAAGACAAAACCCCAGGAGTCAAGGCCAAGAACTGTTTCCTACTGTCCTTCGTGGCTTTGGCTAGATCTGGGAAAATCCACACTTTCTGTCCCTTTAATGGAGTTTCTCAGTAACGAAAGAAGAGATGAAGAATAGTGTCTCAGTCTTGAGGAAAAACAAATGTCACTAATAAATTAGCTCTTTAAGAAATAGTTTTGTCAGTGGTAAGTAGAAAATCAGACAGATTTGGAGAGTCTTGCTCCACCTCATTTGATCTCTTCTTAGAGATAGGGAGATAAGAGATCTTAGAGAAAGGAGGTAAAGCATCTTCTGAATTCCCAATATTTCTTTCATATATAATCTAAATTATATATCAAATAAATATGAGGAAAATGTATTATATGCAGATTCAAATATCTAAGTGAGTTCTCTAAATTTTCCAGACATCGAGAAGACACTGATAGATCTTTGATAATATCAGTTTAAACTTCCTTCTCATATTCCACAGATTTCTCAAGATCGTTTAATCTCTCATCACATTGTACCATACATTGCTCTTGATTCTGAAATTTAGTGTGGATATCCACAGTCAATACCACTAGTGATGAAACAGATTTTTCTATAAACAGCTAGTGCAGACCGCAGATTTTCTAAGGATACCGAGGAAGGTTTAACCAGATTAGTTCTGACCTTTAACACAGAAATTGCATCTCGGACCTCTTTTGAGCAAGCTGGATTACAACCATCAGTCGAGAGAAACTCCATGGAGGGGACTACTCAGTGTTTTCATCCGGTCCCTGGGAGGAGTGGAGGATCTTCTTACCTTCATGCTGTCGACCAATTGCAGCCTGCAGCAAAGAAACACTGACTGATGACGTGGTGGAGACACTGGAACTATCAACAAGCTCCAGTATATCTTCAGTTGCAACATCAGTGACACCCAAGGGAAGAGGCATACCGAGATCATCCGGACTGAGTGATAGCTCAGCCGCCAACAAGATGGGCACCCAAGGCTGGTCAAGTCGGATATCGATGCCACTGGAGTGTTGGAACTGTGGACCCTTGAGCCGGCTTGAGAGCTGGTGGATCCACTGAGGGAAGGCCCTCTAGAATCTCTCATAGCCTGGAGGCGGTGCAGGACCTGGAAACCTTTCAGGAGTTTCACCTTTACCAGCCCTTGCTCCCCACAGGTTGAGCTCCTTGGGTGCCGGAGCTGGCAAGACTTAGGCGGAGGTCTCCTGGTGGAGGGAAGTCCAGTAGGTTGGTTCAAGTCGAGGCTGGTGGAGATCCAGAAGAACGGAAACGGTCCAGGAGTCGAGGTGGGCAGCAGCGATGCAACACAATAAACCAGGACAGAAGTCGGAGCAGGCAGAAGACAAGCAGGAGCCAGAGAACACACCAAAGGTCAGGACGGGCAGAAGACAGAAGAATCAGGATACCAAGCCGAAGTCAGAACCAAGGAGACAACTGAAGGCAGAAACAGGAGAAGGAGCAGAACCACAGGAGCAGGAACACAGGAACTCAGGAACAGGCAGTTGAACAAGAGGAACACAGGAATGGAGGCAGGAACAAGCTGGAACACAGGAACAGAGACTGGAATGCAGGAACAGGTAACTAGCTACTCTCATGAGTTGACCTGTTGCCAAAGCAAGGAAGGGATGCAGGAAGTGGGCTTAAATAGCCCAGCCACTGATGTCAGCGTTGGGGGCCAGGCCAAGGTTTCCTGCCGCGGCCCCTTTCAAACCCCTGCTAGGCCGCGTGCAGGCGCCTAAGGGGGAGGAGCCCAGGATGCAGTCTGTGGCGTCTCCCTCATGAGAATGCCTTAGCAGAGGCCTGGAGCAGCCTACCCGGAGGCACCGTGGAGGAAGGCAGAAGCCGGTGTCTGCTGGTCAAGGTAGGGGGACCCGGATGCGGCGATTCATGGCCGGGATTCCCAGCATGGAGGCAGAGTTGATGCATGTTCTGGCATGGTCATCTGCTGAATTCGAGGAGTAGAAGAAAACCTCCTCATAGTCCCCTTCGTCTTCTTCATGAATAAAATTATGCGGTAAGAAGGAAATGAAAAAATAGAGACACTACGGGAGAATTTCAACATGCACAACTATCCAGAGGACACCATCCAAACTTTTTATAGTGATGAGGTTGTTCTGTTGGATTAGGGGATTATTGGATATTGAGGGGAAATTGAAATAGATTTTTCTTTTTTTATTGTTTTATTGTAATTAGTTAATATTTTTGTTATGCTTTTGTTATAGTTTTGTAACAGCTTTGAGTTGCCTCAAAAAGAGGAAATCAAATTGAATTAAATGAATAAAATAAATACATTGGAAACTCAGTATATGCTAATTTATCTCATGCATATTTATTTCTGATACTCTAAAAACCCATGTCCTAGCTACGGAATTCCTAGGATTGGTTTCAAAGCACTGCCCTAGGAGGAAGATGCAGTACATCCTACAGAGTCTCCTTCCAGGAGTCATTTCTAAAAATTCCAACTGTATTTTCTGAGTAATTTTTACAATCTGGGAACTGATAGGAAGTCAGAACTCCTATGCTGGAACCTTCTGGCCTTTTCTTGGCTTTTTTAAATTCTAAAGCTACCCATCAGTTATTGGAAGCAGTGATACAGTACACAGTTGCAGTTGCCTATAAAATGCATGTGAGTTTGTCTTTTAAACTGGTCAAGCACTGACTAGAAAGTAATTTTGAATTGTTGCTAGCAGTATTAGAGCTCAGACTATGTACTGTGAATTACTTTGAGGTTTCCTGTGGATTAAACCTGTAAATACTTTTCCGCTGTAATTAAAACAGACCTGCATTTGAAACCACGGCTAAAGTAATGACATTTATTCATTCTATAGTCAAGTACTCTTTACATAGCAGTTTGTATCTACAGTCTGTATTCTTAAAGAGTGAACACCCTGTGCACAGAGAGGTTTGGTCAATCCTGCTGCAGTAAATATTCACCCCCACATTCACTACAACACCTTATTGACCACTGACCTGTAGGAACTCTTTTCAGGACTTTGCCATAGACAAGATTTACAATAGTAACAAACACCTTTTGTGAATCGTTGGAAACCAACCCATTCAATGTATCATATCACAATTAATCCCCTGGGACAGTAACATCCTCTGTCTTCCCAAGTCTCCTTTCCTACAATTCTCTTAGTTGAGTCTTTATTCTAGCTCATCACAATATGCTTCCAAATCACATAATATTCCATTTTTACTGACTAAAAACATATGATTGTCTCAATCAATTGTTATGCTGGTTTCCTGGTGATGATAGTTGTCAGAGCTTGCTTCATTGCTTCTTACTATGCATTGTATTAGTAATTTCTTCCAACATTCAATTTAGTTTAAAATATTAAAGCTTCTTGTTTTACATCCTTCTGTTTTGATATCTGCCAAAAACCTAATCCCTTCAAGGGGAAAAAAAATGAAATGCTGCAAATTAATTCCATTCTTCAGAAAGTGCATAGCACAAAACTGCTGCTATCAACTATTACATTTTTATAATTACTGTATAAGAAAGGTCAATAAACAATACAGGCAAGCTAAAGAACTTGGTAAAAATATGAATTATACAGATTCAAAGCAGGGTACCAAATGTTCTTGTTTTGTAAAGAACTATACTCTTGTGAACTTATAATAAACATATTGTTTGATTGAACACCATCTTAAACTTTCATATTAAAAAAATGTATATATATATTCACATTTATATAAATTCAAATTAAACCCAAACACCTTTCTGGAGATGCTGTATCCTAAATTAGATGCAGTACTCCAGATGCAGTCTAATCAATGATTTATGTTAGAGTAACTTCCCTGCATGGATTTGTAGTTCTGATTTCCCTAAGGACTATATAGCTCCTGTGCATGGAAAGGGGCAAAACTGTAAGTGGATCAGTCTATTAGGGTTGACATGGGTGAAGTATCAACCCTGATTTGAAAAACAAAAGGTATCATCTCTTTTTAAGTGCTGGTTATACCTATCCCTGGGTATTCCAGTGTTTTTATAAGCTCTCTCCACTCTTCAACATCTTAAAGGTCAATAGATATGATTTTACTCAGATTGCTCTCCTGTTCCATGGTCATCAAAATCTCACTCACCATCAAATACAACTTCACAGGTTTCAGTTTCCAAAATTCATGGATCTAAACGTTTATGCTTAATATTTTAGTTGTCAAACTCTTGACCACATCGCATGTTCTTCTAGATTCAGCCTAATTGTTTAATTTGTTTAGGTTAATGGTTGTGAAACCTTTCCTAGGGAGATGTTCTTCCCCCACAGCTATTCTGGATATATTTGCATACAATGGGCTTACATACCAGACTGGACAAAGTAAATATTTTTTATGCATATTCATTAAGGACATCATGTAAACCAGACCCATTAAGGGGAGGCTCATAGAATGCTTTTGATAACCATTGGTCTAGATTGTCAACTCTAATACGGATCTTATTATCACTTGCAAATGTGTATAGCTTTTAGTCTCGCCACAATACCACTTAAGAAAATATTGGCTAGTGGTGTGACCAGGACTAATCTTTGTGACATTCAACTATTTATTTATGTATTTATTTAAATATAGAAACATAGAAATGATGGCAGAAGAAGACCAAACAGCCCATCCAGTCTGCCCAGCAAGTTTCACACTTTTGTTTTCTCATACTTATCTGTTACTCTTGGCTCTTAGTAACCTTTTGGTTCTATTTCCCTTCCATCCCCACCATTAATGTAGAGAGCAGTGTTGGAACTGCATCTAAGTGAAATATCTAGTTTAATTAGTTAGGGGTAGTAACCGCCGCAATAAGCAAGCTACACCCATACTTATTTGTTTACCCAGACTATGTAAATAAGTCCTCCTTGTTGGTTGTTGTCTGTATATAGATCCACTTTTCTTCATTCCCCCTGCTGTTGAAGCAGAGAGTTTGCTGGATATGCATTGAAAGTGAAGTATCCGACTTTCTCCTCTGCCGTTGAAGCAGAGAGTTATGCTGGATATGCGTTGAAAGTGAAGTATCCGACTTTCTCCCCTGCCGTTGAAGCAGAGAGCTATGCTGGATATGCATTGAAAGTGAAGTATCAGACTTTTTCCCCTGCCGTTGAAGCAGAGAGCTATGCTGGATATGTGTGAAGTATCAGTCTTTCTCCCTTGCCATTGAAGCAGAGAGTTATGCAGGATATGCATTGAAAGTGAAGTATCAGACTTTCTCCCCTGCTGTTGAAGCAGAGAGCTATGCTGGATATGCGTGAAGTATCAATCTTTCTCCCCTGCCATTGAAGCAGAGAGCTATGCTGGATATGCATTGAAAGTGAAGTATCAAGCTTATTTGGTTTGGGGTAGTAACTGCCATAACAAGCAAGCTACTCCCCGCTTTTTTGTGAATGCAAATCCCTTTTTCCACATTTCCTCTTGCCGTTGAAGCTTAGAGCAATGTTGGTGTTGCATTAACCATGTGTATGTTTATTGAATAAGGGTATTATCTCCAGGTAGTAGCGTCATTCCCGCGAGCCACCCACTCTTCATTCACGTCCTCTAGACTTTATGGATCCTCAGTGTTTATCCCATGCCCCTTTGAAGTCCTTCATAGTTCTGGTCTTCACCACTTCCTCCGGAAGGGCATTCCAGGCATCCGTGAAGAATACTTCCTGACATTGGTTCTGAGTCTTCCTCCCTGGAGCTTAAAATCATAACCCCTGGTTCTGCTGATTTTTTTCTGACGGAAAAGGTTTGTCGTTGTCTTTGGATCATTAAAACCGTTCAAGTATCTGAAAGTCTGTATCATATCACCTCTGCTCCTCCTTTCCTCCAGGGTATACATATTTACATTCTTCAATCTCTCCTCATAAGTCATTTGATGAAGATCATCCACCTTTTTGGTCGCCCTTCTCTGGACCGCCTCCCTGTCTCTTTGGAGATACGGTTTCCAGAACTGAACATAGTACTCCAGGTGAGGCTTCACCAAGAACCTGTACAAGGGGATAATTACTTCCCTTTTCTTACTCGATATTCCTCTCTGTATGCAGACCAGCATTCTTCTGGCTTTAGCTATCGCCTTGTCACATTGTTTTGCCGACCTCAGATCATTAGACACTATCACCCCAAGGCCTCTCTCCTGCTCCGTGCACATCAGCCTTTCTCCCCCCATCGAATACAGTTCATTCAGATTTCCACTCCTCATATGCATGACTCTGCACTTCTTGGCATTGAATCTCAGCTGCCATATCTTCGACCACTCTTCCAGCTTCCTTAAATCCTGTCTCATTCTCTCCACTACTTCCGGCGTGTCCACTCTGTTGCAGATCTTAGTGTCATTCGCAAAAAGACAAACCGTACCTTCTATCCCATCCGCAATGTTGCTCACAAAGATATTGAACAGATATTGAACAAATATTCTGCTTATACCAAGAAGGTCTCAAGGAAGATTACAATCAGTTGACAGATTCAATTACACTCCTTTGTTATTTTTTATTATCTATCACTCAGATAAGTCCCTGATCCAGTGTCATGACCTTCCCTTGGTGAATACATGCTTCATTGAATACTGTATTCCACCCTTCTTGTTCTTTATGATCAAAAAATGACCTATTGTTAACTGCTCCCTCAAAAAAGCTAGTCAGCTAGTTAAAACCTGGTCTCTGCTTTTTCTATAAAAGGCCCTATATTGTGGAATGCTTTACCCAGAGAACTGCATCTCATTGAAGTTATCAAATTGATCCATAAACAACTAAAAGCTCATTTGTACTGGGAGACCTCTGAGATTCTTTTGCCTATCTGCTAGGGAATGTGAATTTTTATTTGTGTTATTATTTGTTATTTTTAGGTATATGATTTTATTATTTGCATCTTAATTACATCTTATGGTTTTATTTATTTATTTTTTTGCTAAAAAATATATTTATGTAAAATTGTAAACTGCTTAGTACAGTATGTTTGCTTTAGGCAGATCTATAAAAATGTTTAATAAATAAACAATAAAGGGTAGGTAAAAGTCATACCTGGAAATGGATGTATTAAAACTTATCGAGAAAACTATGGGAACTAAACTATGGAAGAGGTCGGATGAGCTTGGAGTGGTAATTAAATGCATTGGTGTCACCAGTCATTTTTTAATCTGAGGATTTGGAAAGTTACGTGTCTGTAACTGTGAAAATTCAAGGCTGAGAAACAGAAAAGAAACATGACCAAGGAGCCAGGTGGAATTTTTATTTGTTTTCTACTGGAGAACTGTGGAGATATGAAATACTTTCCTGGAATGTATACTTTCACTTATTATCATCCCGGCAAAGGAGAGAGGTTTTCCTGCTTTGCATTGTTCATGTGATAATTATGCAAAGGACTTTTCAGAGGCAATTTTCAAATAGCCCATGGTATTGTAAAGTAAGAAGGCATGTTTAGCATGTGTACAGTATGTTAATTTCTAAAGAGAAACCAGCCAGGTAGTTTTGCTTTCTAGAAATGAAATATAAAGGAATTGTGTACAAAGGGCACACATAGGGGCGGATTTTAAAAGGCCCGCGCGCGCCGGCGTGCCTATTTTGCATAGGCCTCCGGCACGCGTAAAGCCCCGGGACGTGCTTAAGTCCCGGGGCTTTCGAAAAGGGGCGGGAGGGGGCATGTCCGGGGGCATTCCTGAAACAACACGGCGTTTCGGGGGCGGGCCCGGGGGCGTGGCACCGGCCCGTGGGCATGATCGAGGCCTCCGGACCAGCCCCCGGGACAGGAGGACGGAGCGGGGCTGCCGGCGACGCACGCAAAGTTACGCCTGCTGAAAGCAGGCGTAACTTTGCCGACAAAGGTAGGGGGGGTTTAGATAGGGCCAGGAGGGTGGGTTAGGTAGGGGAAGGGAGGGGAAGGTGGGGGGAGGGCAAAGGAAAGTTCCCTCCGAGGCCGCTCCGAAATCGGAGCGGCCTCGGAGGGAACAGGCAGCGCGCGCTGGGCTCGGCGCGCAGGTTGCACAAATGTGCACCCCTTGCGCGCGCTGACCCCGGATTTTATAAGATACGCGCGGCTACGCGCGTATCTTATAAAATCTAGCGTACTTTTGTTTGTGCCTGGTGTGCGAACAAAATTACGCGATCGCGCAAGTATTTAAAATCTGCCCCATACTGTATACCTGCCAGTTCTTTGGGCAGCCAAACAAGGACACAAATAGCCTAAATACATTTGAAAATAAAAAATGCATGTGCTGGTTTCCTCCTTCAACCTAAACATGCCCAAAAGAATGTCTCTTTGAGCTGTGCTGAAGAAGGCCATTTTCAAACAGGCCTTTTCATGTAGTCATATACATTGCTACTTACCCACCACATCAATGGCTTTGACAATTGCTCACTTTCTGTTTATAAAGTCAGGATGTGCAGAACAAAATATTAGGCAGTCCCTTTAGTTCCACATCCAGAAGGGCTATGAGTTTCAATTCAGGTTGCCTCAACGCCACCCCCATTCCCACCCCTGGTATGTGCTACATGAATCCCCTGGTGGAAACCCCAGACTGTAGGGCCCGACCCCTTTTGAGAGACAATTGCATGATCTCAATGTACCATGCGAATAGCATTATATAGAATAAAAGGAAGACACAAGGGGAAAAAAAAGTGGAAACTGTTAAAAAATGGCCATGCATGGGGACAAGAAAGCTAGAAACCACAGAGGAGAAAAGACAGTTTCTTTTATTGTATTGTCTTTCTTTGAACTATTTCTTATTCAATATTCAAATATCAGGTGTGCCCTTGTTAGCAAGCACTTTGTATTGCTTGCTCTTACTGCATGCCCTTTTATTTGGTTCAAGATGATAAAAGATGCATTTTTCTAAGGTTTAGGCACCTTCCCATGAGTAACTCTATTTTTAGTCACCAGAAAGTATGCATGCACTTTCATAGTATGTGAAAGAGTGGCCAAAAAAGGTAATGAGTATTATGGGGAGCATTATAGGGACATGGTTCAAAATACAATAGGCCCCAATTAAAGTTATCCAGATACTTTTAGATGGACAACTTTAAACCTACCTGGATATTTTTGAATATCACCAGTTAGGTTTAAAGTTCTCCAGCCCAATAAGGTTGGTGCCAGTCTTCACACACCTGCTCCCCGATCCTGCTAAAGTTAATCACAAATTTGCCCTCTTAGGCCTCTTCCCCCTTCCCCTTCCCCCACCCAAACCCTAACCATCTCACTCTCCTGGTAACTTAAAATTGTCCATTTTCAGTCCAGACCATGGCAGAAGCCTTCTTTGACCCAGGCCTGGCAGTCTTGGCCTAGCAGAGCCCTGGATTTTGAACCAGCAATGTTCTTTTTCTTCAAAATAAAAGTGCAGCTCCACTTAACCTAGTATTTTTTTTTTTAATATAGCCTGCTAAACTAAAGATACCCAGGAACTTGCTACAGGATAAGTTTAGACCTGCTATCAGGCATGTTTAGGGATAACAGAATAACGTATTTGGCTTTCTTGTTTGGCTAAATTAGGGGGTTATTTTCCAACCCTATCGCACGCGAAAAGGGACTTTTCGCGTGCGATAGGTAGATTGGGGTGGAGTCGGGGCAGCGTCGGCACCGGAAGAGGAGGAGTCGGGGTGGTGATAAGGTAAGAACCCTTATTGCTGCCAGTAGCGCGCCCAATAGCACAACCTTTTATGATGGCGCTATTGGGTGCGAAAGCCGGCAGTGATAACACCACGGTGGTGCGATCGCTGCCGGGTTTCGCAGGCCCACCTCACACTTCGCCCCCCCCGCCCCCCTCCCCGTTACCGCGCGATTCAGGAAGGCGTGCGAAGAAAGAAAATCCAGCCCATAGTTGGATAAGTGTATGTGGGGACCTTTGTTTTAAAATCATCTGGGTGTGCACGGGCTGCAAACGATGTCTATATTCTGCCAATCAGGTGCCCGCTGGAAAATGATTGTGCAGATACTTATATCTCATGAAAAGTCCACCATTGCTGCTGGTTACTAGCTTAGCTAATATCTAAAATCAGAGATCAAAATGACTTCCTGGCTTTCAAAATTTCCATAAAAAGTGTCTTTGGCAACAGCTAAGCAGGCTGGACTCGAGCAGAAACTAAATTCAGATGTTATTAAGTTGTTCATTCTTACTCTGGTATATTTTCAATATTGTTTTCAGAGAACATTAAGCTCATATCATGAATGTTTTAAATAAAATAATATTGGCAGTTTTTAAATTTGCATCTCATTTATCTATAGGTTTTTTTTTTCCTTATCATCATAGCTCGGGGTGGTTTTAAAAATACAATTTAAGCAATTTATTTTAATGGGTTCTCATGCAGCTCTGATGGTGATAAACTTGCATTAGAATTAACTTAGAGCTCATTTATAGAGAACAATTTTCTTTATAAGCTTGATTCAATAATATTCTCCTTGACAAGTTTTGTAAGGATATTTTCTCACTTTACACTCTGAATATAATGTTAACTTAAATTACTTCTAAGGTAGTAATGCTCTAAATTTCTTTGAAGCTGTTACAAATATGACAGCTTAAAATAAGCCATTGTGCAACCATATTACATTTTAGCTTTGAAATCTCTACAACTTACTATAAATTTGTTTTATATGTCATAGTCAATTCCTTTAAAACATTACTTTGTCTAAAAATCATCTCCAGAAAAATTTCAACCTGTCACTAACCTATTTTTAAACATTTATTTTTATTAATTACGTTCGCAAATGCAGTAGAAATTTGGAAAAAAAAATACAGTTAGTGGATTTCTGTAGAATTATGGCAACATTGCTTTAAAAAAGATAATGGCAAGAGGTAATTAGTTGATGGGCGGCAAGAAATGAGGTGAGACCTTTTATAAAAGTGGTACCACCTGCTAATATCGAAAAAAATGAGTGTATATCAGTTACAGTATTCAAACTGGGTGTGGTATTCTCGTAAGATTTGTTAGAGTCTTCATAAAAATAATATAGAAGGAATCCAATTGTCTTCAATCTAAGGGGTGGCTTTTCAAAAGAATTAACTGTCTTAACTGGTAGCTGACTGGTAAAATCTAAAAGGTGAATTTTAAAAGCCTGCACACTCATCAATTAGGGATGCACAAAGAAGTCAGGCTTGCATGTGCTGACCATATTTTAAAAAGCGCCCAGAAACATGCGTAAAACCTGCTGCACAGACATCTGAATATTGTCCAAAATGGGGTGTAGCATGGGCGTGGTTTGGGTGGGGCATGGGCTTTTCGGGGCCTGGCCAAGAGATATGCGTGTAAAGAATGACATGACCTGGTGAGTGGCAAGGTCCCCACCATGTAATGTTACTTATGCTATTGGTGAGGTGTAAGTTATAAAACAAAAGGATCAAGCCATTTCTGAGGGATTTAAAGAATCTGGGGTAACTAGCGGGATTGTAGGCTATGAAACCAGGGGGGGCTTGGAGGACCTAGCAGTTAACTGGGTGAAATGGTGGATGAACTGGTAACCCGGAAATTGCATGGACATGTGCCCCTTTCAAAATCCCCCGACTTATGCGGTAAAAGCAGGATCTGCATGCCCATGCGCATGTCCACTTAAAATATGCATGAAGCCATGTTATTTTATAATATGCGAGCATATACATATGCAAGTTATAAAATGACCGTGTGGCTGGGCACGGGCCAAACATACACGCCAATGTGCGCCTGTGCGCCGGTTTGAAAGTTATCGCCACTATGACTAAAATTCTGATCTATCTCTCCACCCGACTGGCTTTTTTGTCTGACAGAATATGAGAGGCACAAACATTTAGCCATTCCAGTATAGGCTAGGATCAGAGGTGTTCCAGGGTAGGCTTTAGATTAAGCCAGTTATTCCATATTTTACCACTAACTGGATAAGTTTAGCTGCACACCAGTTGCATAAATAACAGGACATCTATCTAGATCAATGTTTTTGGCTATATTTAGGGACATTTTCAGTCACAAGCTTTGGCAGTGAAGAGCAACTGAACATACACTTTTGAAAATTGAACACTTAGAGGGCAATTTTCAAAACAATCTGGGCACATTAAGATGAATCAATGCATCTAGACTGAACTTTCTGAAAATTCCCCTCCTCAATCCAGCTAAAAGTCTTCCATAGGGCACATACCTATAGCTCAGAGGGATTCCTAGAGGTTACATAGATGAAGGAGGAAAGTAATACATGTTCATGACATTTCCTCAAATATACACACTATTTTATTCTTCATGGCTGTATGCACATAAAAAGCAGGTGCAAAATTGGCGCATACTTTTCACTAATTTTCAAAGACAAGCTTCCACGTTGACAGCTATATTGGGTTGATTGAAATTGCCACTGTGAAATGGAATTAGAGAGGATAGTTACAAAGAAGTTGCCCATGTAGTTGATATTCAGTAGAAAAATCCATCCTGATGGATTATTAACTTAGAGATAATACCAAATAAATGCAAATACATATTAATATTTGTAATAGCAGGAAGGGTTTCCAGATCGAAGGTCAGTTTTATGACACACAGCTCTTAACAGGCCTAGATTTGTCAACAGGCACACTAGGACTGTGCCTAGGGCAGCAGAAATCTGGGGGGTGGGGGGGGGGCAGCAGGCAGGCTGAAGATTTGTTGCCTTTCAGTTGTGCTGAATCTCACTCAGCAGAGAACAGCCCTGTCCTTCCTGATCCTGCCCCTCTCCTCCAGGCAACATTCAGGAAACAGGACGTCCTGTACCAGACAGAGCAGACAGGGGGATCATTCTGAGGAGATTTTGAGTAGAAATTATTGGAGGGTAGGATGAGAGGGGTATCAGCTGAGAGTGGGGGTCATATGTCTCTGCGTATGAGAGAGAGGGGAATAAGGGTAGGAGGGCAGTGTTTAAATGTGTGAGAGAGAAGAGACTGGTGCCAATTGTATGTGTATGTGGAATGTTAGAGAAGGGAGGCAAGGAGAAGCAGGTCACGAGCATGGTAGGGTCACCTCCCTCTTCTCCCCCCCCGAACTGATTTTCAAATCCTCTCTCCATTGTTCTTGGTTTCTATCACCCAGATCATTGAACTTCCTTTCCTTCTATCCTTACCTCTCCCTTCTTACTAGATCTTGGAACCTGCTCCCCAACCCTTCCTCCTCCCTCCTCCCTTTCCTCAATCCAAAAAACTCCCTTTCTCTCTCCTCTTCTCCATCTCAGATTCCTAATCTTCTCAATTCTCCTCATCCCTCATTCTTTCCTTCTCATACTCCTCTCCCTTTCTTCTCACCCCATTCCTGTTTCTCCTCTCTTCCTACCCATCTATGAGGTCTCCTCCCTGTACAGATACTGGAGATCACTTTTCTTCACCCAATAAAAATAAAATAAATTATACTAGTAATTATAGCCTAAAATGAGATTATTATTATAATGAAACACAACCAAACAAACAAGAGTCAATAGTTACCTCAGAAATAATATTAAAAAATGAAAAAAGGGGAAGCAAAACAACCAATTTTAAACCCCAAAATAGCCATAATACACCCGCTTAATCAATTGACAATTCTATAAGGTGTCAGCAAGCCTGACAGTGTATCTGATAGCTGTGTTATGCCCGTCAGTTGCAGACAGCTGCGACCTTGCGTACTTACTTCCTACACTGCTCTCCTGCCCTCCCTGGGGCTGCTCATGGCTTGGGCCAGCCTTCACCGCCTCGTTCCCCAGGATTCCTCATGGCAGCCTGGACGCCTCCACTACCTTCCTCATCTTCATGCCTCCCTAGGCACGCACTGTGCGCACGGCACCGGGCCCTCCTATGAAGCCTCATCGGCGGGAACCTCAGGGGAGACTCCGGTTGATGACACCATCAGGCCAGTGTACTTAAACTCCACCTCTGCCCTCAGCTAGTGGACTTTGCAACAAGTTCCGCTCATCTTCGACTACTGCCTACGTGTTCCTGAGACTCGCTTGTGCCTTGGACCTGGACCCTGTCTGGTACCCACTCCTCGAGTGCCAGTGCCACATTTGGGACTCACACCCCTTGCCTACCCCACTCCTCAGGCTGGCTCTGCATCTCTGTGGTTCTACCTACAAGGCTTCCCGTTCCTTGGGACTACCTCTGGGACATCTCAGCTTCCAGCGAGTGTTACAAAGGGACTTCCTCACTCCTCGAGGTTGTGCCACGACCTGAATGAGACTGCCCATGCCTCCTGCTCCTCGGAACTACATTCACGTTCTACTATGACTGCCGGGGCTTCTGGCTCCTCGGGATAGTGCCCTCTGGCTTCTTGGGACTTTGCACGCTTTCTCTCTCCTTGGGGTCATGCCGAACTACTACAGAGAGACTTCCAACATCCCCCTGCTCTTCGGGGTGGTGTTCCATCATCACCAGAGGATCAGCTTGGGGTTTCCCTGTCCTGGGGGTTGGCCTATGGCATTGCATCATCATCCTATGCTCTGCAGCTCCTCCCCTAGGGGTTGCCCTCCGGAGTATCTCCTGCTTGGTCAAATCTCATACTCCTCGCTCTGCAGCCTGATTGGCACTCTTTTCCTTGGGGTCCTTGCCCAGGTATTGCCTCCAGCCTCACATTTCAGGGGTTCTCTACTGGCACTGCGGGACCTCTCCATTGCCTCGCCCAGAGCTCTCCACTGTCTCTGACCTCTCCTCCCAATGGTGCAGACCTGTGGGGGTCATCCCCACAGGCAGTAACAACTTGCACCTCGGGCCAAGGGCCCACCTACCCACAAATCATAACAAGCTGAGAACAACGGCAACTATCCAGCTACTGCTGTGTTTGCCTGCTTGAGGGGCGTTTTCCAGAGGCGGGATCCGGAAATGAACTATACATTTCGATCTCTCTGCCTTAATTCTTTGAGGCAAAGAGGAGAAGGTTTGTGAATTACCTGAAAGAAGCAGCGGATTCCGGGGGTAAACGTTGGTTTGCCCCAACGGCAACTATCCAGCTACCGCTGTGTTTGCCTGCTTGAGGGGCGTTTTTCAGAGGCGGGACCCAGAAGTGAACTATAAATTTTGAACTCTCTGCCTTAATTCTGTGAGGCAAAGAGGAGAAGGTTGATGAATTACCTGAAAGAAGCAGCGGATTCTGGGGGTAAACGTCGGTTTGCCCCAATGGCAACTATCCAGCTACCGCTGTGTTTGCCTGCTTGAGGGGCGTTTTCCAGAGGTGGGACCCAGAAGTGAACTATAAATTTCGAACTCTCTGCGGTGCACAGCAGATGCCGGCTCGCGGCTAAAGCCGCGTGCTCTTATGGGGTTCGCAGCTAAGCAGGGCTTTGCCAGGCTTCGCCGGGACTTCGCCAGATTCGCCTATATACTGGATTACAGATTTCTGGATTTTATGATTTGACTATCATCTGCAGGTAGGATCTACCTTTAATGCTTCCTCTAAGGCCTCCAAAAAGTGAAGCCTTCATTAGTAAAAGTGCATTATACCATCTAATACAAGTTTATTGCCTGGATACCTGTATATTTTCCTTTTTTGGTAACCATGCCACACACTAAAAGGAAGGCCAAGTTAAGGCCCCCCAGTGATGTGGCTATAATAGAAACAGGACAAAAAACAGTATTGGAATGGTTAGACCTTCAAAACTACCCTCATGGGTAGACCGTGGTGGGAGAAGCATTAGAACGGAGTTCCTCTCCTCAGGTCATTGAAACATCATTAAGCCCAGGGGCTCCGGCTCCACCATCACCACCTGGAAGAGAAAGAGGTTTTACCCAGAGAGGCCATGTGACTTGCAGGAGGAAATCTTAAGTCCTCTAGATCTACAAGACATGTCTGAACAATCTGATAAAAACTTGGATGTTTTTGATCTGAAGAAGCAAGAAATAACACAATTGAGTATTCTGGAAAGTCCCATTGTTATATTGAAAGAAACTAGTACACCAAGGCAAATTAATCCTGTCAAAGGAAAACAAGATAATATTGATGTAGTAATAAAATCAGATACTTTGCTAACAAAACCTGAACATATAACTTTGGAAAGTCTGTGGAATTACATGGTTAAATTAGATGCATCAATAAATAAGTTAATTGAAGTAGTGATGAAAACTTCTAACTCGTCAGTACAAAATACTCCCGAGTTGAAAAAGCAAAAAGAGGAAGTGAATGTAATAGACAAACGTGTACTTCAGATAGAAAAAATTCAAAGACATCAGATTAATATCGAAGAAGAGGTAAATAAAAGATTGTAAAATTTAGAAAATGCAGTAAGATCATTGAATTTAAGAGTCAATAATTTTCCACTTATAAAAAAGATAGATCCACTGGAATTATTCAGGAATTACTCAATACAAATATTGAAAATTTCTGAAAAATGTTTACCAGTCATAGTTAGTAGAGATGTGAATTGGAACTGGTATCGGTTCTGATTCCAGTTCCGATTCACATCGTGAAATTTTTATCTTGCAGTCCGATCGGGTTTTTTTTTATCAGCTGCGCCAGAGCCGATAACAAAAATATACAGCCGACTCTTTAAAATGAGTTTGTTAGTAACCCCCCACCCTCCGGACCCCCCCCCCAATTTTTTTTAAATATCTGGTGGTCCAGCGGGGGTCCCGGGAGCATTCTCCCATGCTCGGGCCGTCGGCTGCCAGTAAACAAAATGGCGCCGATGGCCCTTTGCATGTGACAGGGTATCCGTGCCATTGGCCGGTCCCTGTCACATGGTAGGAGCAATGGAATGCCAGCGCCATCTTTAAAAATGGCGTGGGCCATCCAGTGCACCTACCATGTGACAGGGGCCGACCAATGGCACCGATAGCCCCTGTCACATAGTAAGAGCAAAGGGCCATTGGCGCCATTTTGATTAGTGGCAGCTGACAGCCCGAGCACGGGAGAATGCTCCCAGGACCCCCGCTGGACCACCAGGTATTTAAACATTTTTGGGAGGGTCCGGAGGGTGGGGGGATACTAACAAACTCATTTTAAATGGTCAGGTGTTTTTAGGTTGTGTCCTTTCCCCCCCCCCCCCCCAACGATAAGAAAACCCACTAAATTAATCGTGGGGTTTCCTATCGCTATCGGGGACCTCCGATATCTGACGATATTGAAAATATCGGACGATATTTTCAATCGTCAGATAAACGATTCACATCCCTAATAGTTAGAGCTTTCTACTTAAGGGGTAAGAAAAATGAGACTGAACAAGATCAACCTAATAAATGAAGGTTGACCGACGTGCCGCAAATGCGCAGTAGAGAGCAGCTCTACTGCGCATGTGCGGGCGAGCACATTGGTCTTAGGCAGCGTAAGGAAAAAAAAAACATGGCGGCGGCGGCGGCGGTAGTGGCAGCGGGCGGTGGCGGTAGCGGCGGCGGCGGAGGCAGCAGGCGGCGGTGATGGCGGCAGCGGGCGGCGGCAGCAGCGGCCAGTAGCGAGGGAGGGAGAAGAGAGGGAGGGAGGGAGTGGGAGGGACGGAGAGAGGGAGTGGGGGGGAGGGACTGAGTGGGAGGGAGGGAGGGACTGAGTGAGGGGGAGGGACTGAGTGAGGGGGAGTGAGGGGGAGGGACTGAGTGAGGGGGAGGGACTGAGTGAGGGGAGGGACTGAGTGAGAGAGAGGGAGGGAGAGGGAGGGAGGAGTGGGTGAGTGTGTGGGAGGGAGGTAGGGGGTGGGGAAGAGTGAGGGGAGAGGGAGAATGAGGGAGAGGTGAGAGACAGGGATGTGAGTAAGTGGAAGGGGGAGAGGGAGAATGAGGGAGAGGTGAGAGACAGGGATGTGAGTAAGTGGAAGGGTAAGAAGTTGTGGAGCAGAGAAAAAGGGAGTGGAGGAGGGCTGAGGGGGAGGGGATGGGATTGAGAGAGGGTGGGGAGTGACTGAGGGAAGGGGAGAGAGGTGGGAGTGACTGAGGGAAGGGGAGGGAGGTGAGAGTGAGGGGAAGAAGGCAATGGGAGACAGAGGGTGAGTAAGACTGAGTGGAGGAAAGGGGAGGAGTGAACGAGGGGAAGGGGGAGAGAGGGAGAAAAAGTGTAGTAGGGTGCTGTGTTAGAAAATGGACTGAAAACAAAATGTAATGTAGCCCGTTACGGGCTTAACGGCTTGTTATATAATAAAGAATAGTAAAGGGAAAGAGACCAGAAGCAGTTCCATAGACTTATCTGATTTGTTACAAAAATCTCAGGAAGATCTAGAAATAAAAACACGGGGGACTTTATTAGTTCAATTTGCGTTCTCCACAGACAGGGATAATATAATGAAGTCTTTCTTCAGGAATAGATCAAATACTTTCTACAGTCAAAAAGTATGGATCTTTCCTGATCTTATAAAATCAACTCAGATTCGTAGAAGAAACTTTTTGCAATATAGGAAGGAGGAATTAGATAAAGGAGGATATTTTATCTTAAAATACCCTTGTAAGTGCATTGTAAAATTGGATGGTAAGATGTATTCATTTATAGATCCAGATAGCCTTAAAGATCTCCTTGCAATAAAATGACCGGTATTAAATTAGAAGTAGGTCTTAGATAATGTATATTTCCTTTTGTGCTCTTACTTTGATTACCATTCAATTTGAGAGGATTTCACTTGTATTTCCTTATATAAATTATTAATGACTAATAATGGTTGAAATTTAAGGATGTAATGATTAAATTTGTTATTGCCTGTTTGGTTCTAATTCAATTCAGTCATTATGATATCTCATTGTATTTTATTTGTTGTAATTATTTGGAAAGCAATAAATAAAGAATTCAAACAAGCTGACAACAGATCACCCAAACCACTCAATCATCCATCTTATTTGGGAATATTTTTAAGGAATTTTTAGATGCAAATAAAATGTCTAATAATAGACAACAGTCTCAATTACAATTTTTTACAAGTAGCCCTGCTTCTCAAAAATTACTTCATCAGCGGCAATGTTAACTTTTAGAAACAGGTCAGACTGTTGCCATTTAAAGCATCGGACTCAGTGTTTCCAGCTTCTCGAAAAGGGCTACTTGTAAAAACTGTGATTGAGACTGTTGTCTATTAGACATTTTACTTGCATCTAAAAATTCCTTTAAAATATTCCCAAATAAGATGGATGATTGAGTGGTTCAGGTGATCTGTTCTCAGCTATCAGATACACCGTCAGCCTTGCTGACACTTTATAGAATTGTCGACTCATTAAGCTGGTATATTTAGGCCTTTTTTTGGTTTAAAATTGGTTGCTTTGCTCCCCCTTTTTTGATTATTTTTATTTTTACAATGTAATATAAAAGATGTAAATGTTTTCCAATGTATTTCAGAATTTTTAAATTAGTGCCACAGGATCTACCCCTGAGCTGCCACAGGAAACCAGGGGATTTAGACCTTCTGCTCCCTATTGTCCAGCCTTAGTGGGTGGGGGGAGGGAGAGAGGGAAGTGGGAGAGAAGGTAACAGGGAGGCAACAACACCAACAATGCCTAGGGGTGCCAAAATCCTAATCCATCACTGGATAGTAATCAAATTCATCAAATACAAGTGATCACATCCTCTGTTTAAAAATGGAGGTACTGCATCTTTCAGAACAGAGAACATGGAAACTCTCTATTAGGGATGTGAATCGTGTCCTCGATCGTCTTAACGATCGATTTCGGCTGGGAGGGGGAGGGAATCGTATTGTTGCCGTTTGGGGGGGTAAAATATCGTGAAAAATCGTGAAAAATCGTGAAAAATCTAAAAATCTAAAAATTGCAAAACCGGCACATTAAAACCCCCTAAAACCCACCCCCGACCCTTTAAATTAAATCCCCCACCCTCCCGAACCCCCCCAAATGACTTAAATAACCTGCGGGTCCAGCGGCGGTCCGGAACGGCAGCGGTCCGGAACGGGCTCCTGCTCCTGAATCTTGTTGTCTTCAGCCGGCGCCATTTTCCAAAATGGCGCCGAAAAATGGCGGCGGCCATAGACGAACACGATTGGATGGCAGGAGGTCCTTCCGGACCCCCGCTGGACTTTTGGCAAGTCTCGTGGGGGTCAGGAGGCCCCCCACAAGCTGGCCAAAAGTTCCTGGAGGTCCAGCGGGGGTCAGGGAGCGATTTCCCGCCGCGAATCGTTTTCGTACGGAAAATGGCGCCGGCAGGAGATCGACTGCAGGAGGTCGTTCAGCGAGGGTTCCGGCGCCTCGCTGAACAACCTCCTGCAGTCGATCTCCTGCCGGCGCCATTTTCCGTACGGAAACGATTCGCGGCGGGAAATCGCTCCCTGACCCCCGCTGGACCTCCAGGAACTTTTGGCCAGCTTGTGGGGGGCCTCCTGACCCCCACGAGACTTGCCAAAAGTCCAGCGGGGGTCCGGAAGGACCTCCTGCCGTCCAATCGTGTTCGTCTATGGCCGCCGCCATTTTTCGGCGCCATTTTGGAAAATGGCGCCAGCTGAAGACAACAAGATTCAGGAGCAGGAGCCCGTTCCGGACCGCTGCCGTTCCGGACCGCCGCTGGACCCGCAGGTTATTTAAGTCATTTGGGGGGGGTTCGGGAGGGTGGGGGATTTAATTTAAAGGGTCGGGGGTGGGTTTTAGGGGGTTTTAGTGTGCCGGCTCACGATTCTAACGATTTATAACGATAAATCGTTAGAATCTCTATTGTATTGTGTTCCATAACGGTTTAAGACGATATTAAAATTATCAGACGATAATTTTAATCGTCCTAAAACGATTCACATCCCTACTCTCTATTAGGGATTTCAGATGAACCCCCTCCCTGAATTGTATGATACATTGCCATATTCATTTCAGTGCGTTAGATACACCTACAGTCAAGACTTAGAACAATTTCTAGCAAACTGTTATTTGATGATTTGAATAAATAAAACTAAATTTCTTTTATGTCTTCCAAAGGAAGCTGAGAGACGTTCTCTATCTTGAAGATGACACATAAATCCCTTACACATGTTTTTAATCTGACCCCAATATGTGTAATCCATATTAACACCTTTTTTGGATGAAAAGGTTGCATCCCCAGTGTTTTCAATATTTGGAATTTGGTAGAATAAATACATAAAGGTAAATTTCAAAAGCCCGATGCGCACCGAAATTAGAGGATGTGGGAATATGTTGGGCCAGCGCACACCGCGTTCCTGGGTTTAAACTTGAAATTTGTGCATAAATACTTAAATGCATTGGCACGTGCCGAGGTCCCCTGCAGCATAACTATACTTCTGCTATGCATGGCATGTAAAAAGTAAAACAAAAAATATAGTCAGATCAGCAGGGTTTTAAAGGTAGGGGCTAACAGGGGGAAAGAGAGGATCTTAAAATAGGGAAGATTTGGAAGTCTTATCCCTTAACTGGGCAAACTTTGAATGAATTGGGAAAATGGTCAACGGCATTGGCATGTGTGACTTTTAAAATTCCCCTTCTTAGGCAGTAGAAACAACATTTGCGCACACAGATGCACATCCACGTAAAATTGTGCACACTTGGGCACGCGGTCAGACTATTTTATAACATACGCACATATACAAGTGCATGTTATAAAATCGCCACGTCCCTGGGCGCGGGCTGACAAATGCACGCTCATGTGCGCCCGTGCACTGCTATGAAAGTTACCCTCATAGAGCATGCTTAAAGTGTGCCATCAGCATAAACGAAATGCAAGGAACTAAAAATCCTTGGCTAAATGGTAGTTACCGTATTTACTCATTTAAATATTCTCTGAAGCATTTACACATTCCTGCTTCACTAAAAGCAACTGGAGAAATAGGAGATATGAAAGAGGATAAGAAAAAAAGATGATTTTGAAATGAAAATTAACTCCACAGGTAACATCAAATTTCACACAGGGAGGATAACTTTATAAGAATTGCATGTGAGTCCATATTCGTTTGTATATGGGCTCACACACTAATGCATATGAATTTTATATCATGCATATGCAAATACGCACATGATAGAAAATACACATTGGGGTACATTTTAAAAGAGAGCGCACGCGCATACTTTTGTTCGCGCATCAGGCGCGAACAAAAGTACGCTGGATTTTATAAGATACGCGCATAGCCGGGCGAATCGTATAAAATCCAGGGTCAGCGCGCGCACGGGGGTGCACATTTGTGCAACTTGCGCGCGCCACGCTCTGCGCGCGCTGCCTGTTCCCTCCGAGGCCGCTCCGAAATCGGAGCGGCCTCGGAGGGAACTTTCCTTCCACCCCTCGCACCTTCCCCTCCCTTCCCCTACCTAACCCACCCTCCCGGCCCTATCTAGACCCCCCTACCTTTATCAGAAAAGTTACTACTGCCTCCGGGCAGTAGTAACTTACACGCACCGGTGTGGCAGGCCCTGACACAGGCCGCTGTGTTGGGGCACTCGGCCACACCCCCGGACCGCCCACATGCCCCCGAACATGCCCCTGACCACGCCCCCGACTGCCCCTTTTTGCAAGCCCCGGGACTTACGTGCGTCCCGGGGCTTGCGCGCGCCGCCAAGCTTATGCAAAATAGGCTCGGTGCGCGCAGGGGTTTTTTAAAAGGGTTACGCACGTACCTTATGCACGTAATCTGACCTATAACTTTTACATTCACATTGCACTTGAATGTTGCACAAACATTTTTGCCTGATTTCTCATTTGCATGCAACTTTGCATGTGTATCTACACATGTGCGCTTCTGCAAAGCACAACTTTGAGTTCTTCCAGGAAAGGTTCATTCCACAACGACACCACCAGTGAGATAGCCCAACTTCATCCCTGGATCATTGCCTGCCTGGCATCTGTGGTGGTGGGTTTGACCAGGTCATCTCTGGTCCAACTCACAGAGCTGGCTGTACACTGGAGCTGTTGATTTTTCTAAACTCTGTTTTCTTTCCTCCTGACAGAGTCAATGTCTCCTCTGAGATTGCACCATGTTCTGATCTCACTATACTTATATTTACTTTGGGACCAGGATCTGTTAATACAATTAAAGAAGATTCTCACAATATGATTCAAAAAAAGGGGTCATATAGTTCTTGGTATTTTCAAGTCTAAATTTGTATCACTCCTTGCCATTCAATGCAATGATTTTCCTGGTGCACTGCTCACACTGTGGCAGAATTCTCTTTTATCTGTAGTGGATGATCTTGCCCCAAAGAAATAATCTGTTTATGACAGAAGAAGTTTGCTCCATGGTTTATTGGCATTCTTCAAGAAGGTAAGCGTTCCTATGTGGATTGGAAATGAAATGGTGTAAATATCCTACTCCAGATAATTTCGCTTCCTAGAGGGCTCAATTAGATTTATATCAAACCCACAATACTGCTGCAAATAAGTCATATTTTTGTTGCAAAGTTTCAGCATCTCTTAACAATTCCTGAGAACTATTTTACACAATTAAACAACTTGTTACTCCCTCTCCTGCTTCTCATTCAGTGCTCATTCTGGATGCTGGTACTACGATTGCTGAGACATTTGCTCACTGCTTTATTAATAAAGTTGAATCTGTCTGTTCTACTTTCTCTCATAATGATGCTCCCTTTTCTGATAATGTTTAACTGATGGGACTGGATGCTACAGTTTCCCTTTTAATCTCACAACCTGAAATTCTTCAAGTGATTTCAAAATTGAACATTCACTTATCCATTAAATCCCTGCTCTGTTAAAAGTGGTCAAAAATGATATTGTAAATGTTATTGCTAAATTTAATTCATTCTTGAATTCTGGAATTTTACCTGCCTCATTTAAAAAAAAAGCTTCTGCCCATCCCTTATTTAAGAAACCATGACTGGATTCCACTGTCCTTACGAATTATTGTCCCATCTCGTATCCGTCATTTCTCACAAAGACTTTTGAAAATGTAGTATTGCTTCAGCTATCTGACTTTCTAGATGACCATTGTACTTTAGACCAATACCAGTTTGGATTTCATGAATTTTACTGGCTCCCTATTTCATGTTGCATACAGTATAAAGTGACAGTTATTATCCATAATCTGTTAAACAATGTATCTTTACCTTGGATCTCCTCTACATTAACAGGTGAATTTTAAAAGGAGTTATGCGCGTAAATGTAACACACTGTGTAGCAATTTTAAAAATCCATTTACTCACATAACGTGCAATATTATGAGTAAATCTTATAGACAATTCAATGGCATATATTATAGCAATTTTCAAAAGCCCACTTACTCGAGTAAAGTGTATTTTAAGCAAGCAGATGATTTTGAAAAGCAGGCCATAAAAGTATACACCCCTCTAAATCATGTAGAGGTAAATTTTAAAAGCCCAGCATGTGCAATAATTATAGAATGTGCAAATAAGTTGGACTCATGCTCGCCGAGCAGATTTTAAAAACCGCCCAGCTATACGCATGTCTACCACAGCATGCACATCAAAGTTTTCATAAAGGAACCTCTTTTGAATTTGTCTCTCTTTAGAAGAAGGAAGGTCCCGGATAAACCAATTGCATTGGTTCTTCTTCACCAGCAACAGGTCCTGGGTGTGTAGGCCTGGGTACAGGCTTGACACGAGTCTCTCCCTGAAGTGGTTTTCTGGGACTCTTGACCTCTTGAACCTTGTTGCGAAGTTGGCGATCAATTTTTGCTGCCAACTTCATCAGTTCTGCAAAGGTTTCAGGCATCTCACGAGTCACCAGCTCATCTTTCAACTGGGAGTTCAGGCCTTCAGAGAAGAAGGTTTTCAGGCACCTAGGGTCCGAATGTAATTCAGAAGCCAACGTCTTGAATTCAATGGCGAAGTCTGGTAAAGGTTTATTACCTTGTTTTAGATGAACCAAAGTTGATCCTGCTGTCGAGTACCAGGCAGGGTCATTAAATATTGATTTGAACAGTTCAAGAAACCCGTCAAGATCATTCAGAATAGGGTCATTGTGTTCCCACAGCGGTGAGGCCCAAGACAGCGCTCTTCCATCCAGATACTAAAGAATATAGGTGGTCTTGGCATACGCTGTAGGGAAATGGTTAGGTTGGAGAGAAAAGTGCATGCAACATTGATTAATAAATCCTCTACATTTCCAAACTTCACCCGCGAAGCGTGTCGGGGCATATAGAGGCACTGTAGACTTGACCGTCAGTTCTGGTGGTGTAACTTCTTTACCTGTGGTAGTCGGTGTACTCATCTGTAACTGGTTAAAGGCAGCAGTCAAGTTGTCCAATGAATTCTGTTGTTCGGAGATTCACTGAGCGAGGCCCGGAATGGCCTGCAGAGCGGTGAGCTGAGCCAAATCCATGGAGTTAGCAATCTGTTATGGTTTTGGAGTGTTGGAGTGGATTCTTGGGTACTGCGGTGATGGCCACTCCAACGGGGAGGAGCCCCGGGAGGAACCGCAGTATTAGGCTAGACTCTATACACGCAGACACAGAGAATTTGTATTTATTATACAGCTTGATAGTACTGCCCGGGGAGCAGGCAGCAATGAGGTAACCCAGTAGAAGTAGTCCAGGGGTCCTCAGCAGAGGTGACTAGTCCCACACTCGAGTAGATGATAGGCAGTGCAGGGTAGCAGAGGAAGGTCCCGGATGAAGACTCAGAGTGCTGAAGCTGAAGGTGAGAAGACTGACAAGGTTAGTACTCTCTGAAGTAGATAGCTGTATTGATGAAGATCCTGGCAGGCAAAAGTAGTTTAGTAGTAGGCACCAGAGTAGGGAGAGCAGGCCCTCGAGGAGCGAGTACCCGATATCTCAGATAGGTACCTGAAAGAGAGCATAAGGGCTCTCGAGGAGTGGGTACCCAGGTTAGCGATGAATTACCCCGAAGGGCAGAGAAAGAGAGCTTCCTGCGGCACTAGGAAGCAGCAGAGCAGCTTAGACCAGAGGCAGTCCAATCCTTGCTAACTCGGTTTGTTAGCAAACGAAGGGCAAGCTAAATACCAGGATGTGATGACATCACTCGGAGGGGACGCCCCGAGTTTCCCGCCATGTTGTGGATAAAGACGTGGTTGGCGTGCGCACCTTAGGAGGCCCTCAGGAAAATCATGGCAAATTCCGTTGCCGTTGCCGTTCCAGGGACGCCAGAGAGAGCGGCATGAATATGCAGCAGCAGTCATCTTCCCAAGGTTTGAGGAGAGAGAAGAAAGAAAGGTGAGGCACAGAGGTCGAAGCCGTCTGAGACCGACGGACGCAACAATGTCCTAAGTATGAGAAGTCCTCACATGATTCATCTGAATCAATACTTTCTTAAAGAACCTTCTGCAAATATTTTTCAGGAGGCATCAGGAAGGAGTGCTGTGCTGCTTTTGGCTACTCCACTTCTAGTGATGCCATTGCCTTTAAATTGCCAGTGCCAATGCCATCCTCCACTGACTCTGCTTTCTCCTGCCCCTGCACCAAGAAACAGAGTTAACAGTGGCAGAAGGCAGCACATGCTTTTCCAGCCTCAGATTCTTTTTGCTTGACACTGCCTATGATTTATCTTGAATAAAATAATCTGTTTATGTTGGGTGGGGGAGTGCAGACACTACTAGTATTAGCAGATGTACTTGGATCTGCACTAATATGTAGGGATATTCTGGGCAAAAAAAATGTTCATTTTCAGGATTTTTCTGAAGAGTTTTTTCTCCACGAATTTTGGTTTGTGGATTGTTTGATTTATTTGAAAAAAAAAAGAATCAAACAATTTAAAAAAAGGCCAAAAATAAAAAATGAGGCCTTCCAGGGCCTCCCAGCCACCGGCCCGTCCATCCAGAAAGATGCCAGGGCCAGGATTCCCCTGAACCCCACTTACTTGATCTGGAGGGGATCTTATGGCAAGGCCTAGTCCCAGGCTGAAGCCAAGACTAAGGTAGGTTGATGCAACCTAATCCTACTCAAGGCTGATGGTTTGGCTTGCCTAGAGGCTACGTTCTGATGCCTGGGACTTGGCTAAGCTATAGCCCAGACCTAGAAATGACACTGCAACCCAGTCCAGAGACTGGGCCTCAACCTCTGGGTTAGGTTGTGGTGCCAGGTCTAGGTTCATGCTCCAGCCTAGGCTGAGGACCAGGTATTGGGCCTCAGCTTCTGGGCCGGATCCTAGCATCGGGCTGGGTCTAGGTTCCAACCTAGGCCTAGGCCTCAGTATCAGGCTTGGGTCCAGGCTGAGGCCCTGATGTCAGAAATCGACCTCTGGACTGGGTCAAAGCATCAAACTGAGTCCAGTCTACAACCTAGACTGATGCCATGGTGTCTGGCCTGGGTCAAGGCTGGGGCCCCAGCATTTGGATGCAGTCTTCAGATGCAGCATGGTGTTGGACCTGGGTACGGTGTCTGGGTACAGTGTCTGGCCTAGGCCTAGGTCAAGGCCCAGGCATTGGGACCCAGACTTCATCTGATACCCAACAGATCAGGTAGGTTTATTATTTATTTTTTTAATTTAGGGGTCTCGGCTGAGCCTCAATGTCATGCTCAGGCATAGGCCTCATCTCCTGCTTAGAACTTTAGCCTATGCCCTAGGCAAGTCCCTGGCTTTGGGACTAGGCCTAGGCTTGATGCATTAAGTTTAAAACAAATGTTATGAAAAGGGTTTGCTTAATTTGGGGGCCTCCCAATTCATTTTGGGGTCTTCCTATAGAAACAAATCTATCCTATTCATCACAATTTGCATATTTGTTTTGAACAAATGCATATCCCTACTAATATGCGCCTTTACAGAAGGAAGCAAAGCTTTTTACTCTCCCTCTACCATTGATACCCCATAACCTTCCTTTGATGTAAATTTGATCGTCACTACTGGAGTTTCTATGGAAAGGTGTTTGTATTTTTACAAGTACTATTAGTGTGTTTATGTACTCCTTTACTCTTTCACAAGTTCAGGAGCAGAAGGTAGTCCAGGTAGAGCCACAAAATGTGCCATTTTGGAAAACCTATCCACGGTAACCCATATGGTGTTGTTACCACTAGACACAGGGAGATCAACGATAAAGTCTATGGATATGTGGGTCCACAGTTTGCTAGGAGTGGGCAAAGGTTGGAGAAGGCCCCAGGGATGACCAGTAGGTGGTTTCTGTCTGGTGCATGTAGTGCAAAATTCTACGTAGGTCCGGACGTCCTTTTTCATTGAAGGCCACCAATATTATCTCTCCAAAGTGAACAGAGTTCGGGATTCCCAGGATGACCTGCTAGACATGAGTCATAAGCCCATCTGAGGATCTTTTTCTTGAGTGCCTGGGGTACCATGGTTTTTCTGACTGGCTCTGTGTGGGTGGTTGAGAGGAGCACCCGAGAAGTGTCAATGATATGCTTCGGAGTGTCCGGAATATCATCTGGTGTAATGAGCGGGAGAGAACATCTACATGGGTATTCTTGTCTGCTGGGCGATATCTCAGAAGGAAATATAATCTGTTAAAAAACAGTGACCAGTGAGTTTGTCTGTGGTTCATGCGTTGTGCATGATGAAATATTCAAGGTTTTTATGATCCATAAAAAAACGTTATTTGATGTTGGGCACCTTCGAGCCATGGGCGCCACTCCTCAAATGCCAACTTGATTGCAAGCAACTCTTTATCTCCAATTTCATAGTTTCACTCATCAGGGGAGAAACACTGAGAGAAAAAAGAGCATGGGTGGAGCGTATGAGTATCACTGTGCTGGCTGAGGACAGCACCAACCCCTATGTCCAAGGCATATACCTCAACTATGAAAGATCGTTGAGGATCAGGGTGGCGAAGACATGGCTCCTGAAGGAAGGAAGGCTTTTTGAGTTCCTGGAAGGCTGTTACGGCTTCAGGGGACCATTGAGAGAGGTTGGCTCCCTTGCATGTCATGGTGGTGAGAGGCTTGGTCAACATGGAGTAGTGATGGATGAATGACCTATAATAGTTGGTAAATCCTAGAAAGCAGCGTATGGCTTTTAAACCTATGGGTTTTAAACCTATGGGTTGAGGCCAGTCTCGAATGCTCTTCGTTTTTTGCGAATCCATCTGGAAGCCTTGGTTAGACACGATGTATACTAAGAATGGGACTGACTCCTGGTGGAAGGCACACTTTTCTAGTTTCACGTAAAGATGGTTATCACTGAGTCTCTGAATAACCTTGGCAACGTCCAATTGGTGAGTCTGGAGATCTCAAGAGAAGACTAGTATATCATCCAAATATACTACTATGCAGTCATACAACATGTCTCTGAAGATTTCATTCATCATGTTTTGGAATACTGCTGGGGCATTGCAGAGGCCGAAGGGCATGACCAAGTATTCAAAATGGTTGTCACGGGTATTGAAAGTTGTTTTCCATTCATCACCCCAGCGTATACGAACAAGATTATATGCTCCTCTGAGGTCCAGCTTTGTAAATATTCTCGCTCCTTGGAGCCGATTAAAAAGTTTGGAGATCAATGGCAGTGGGTAGCAGTCCTTCAGGGTGATCTTGTTCAATTCACGGCAGTCTATACATGGGCAAAGGGATCCATACATCTTGCCCATGAAGAAGAATCCAGATCTGGCTGGAGACTTTGAAGGCCATATGAACCCTTTTGCCAGGTTCTCCTGGATATAAGTAGACATAGCCTTTGTCTTGGATAAAGAAAGTGGGTACACCCTTCCTTTAGGAGGTTCAGAACCTGGTACTAAGTTGATGGCACAGTCAAAGGATCTGTTATGTTCGTAGACCCTTGGGCTGGCTGAGACTGCAGGTGTCGTGCTGTGGATACCCACAGTGGGCGTCGCAGCTGGGAGGTGGCGTTGAGGAGAGACTCCGAAGATGGCTTCACCACCGGAAGCCCAAGGTCCCCCCAGGAGGAGCCCATAGGGACCCGGGCCTCTTGGTCTTAGGTAGATCCTATGACCAAGGTTCAGAAGAGCAGCCTGCCGAGGTAATCCAACGATGATAAGACACCCAGGAGGTCAGAAGAGACTTCACCCTTGGAAGCCTGTGGTCCCCCCGAGAGGAGCCTGTGAGCACCCGAGCCACTGGGCCTTAGGAGAACTCCCCGGGTGGTTATGAACAAGTACCTGCGGCAGTGGGAAGAGATGAAACTGAAGTCCAGGAACAAGCCAAGGTCGGGAGCCAGAAGTCAGATATCGGATGCCAAAACCAGGGATGGAAGCAGGAGCTGGAGTCGAAAAATGAATCAAGGTCAGGAGCCAGGAATCAGACATCAGATGCCAAAACCAGGGACAGAAGCAGAAGCCAGAGTCAAAGAGCGAAGCAAGGTCAGGAGCCAGGAATCAGACGTCAGGAACAAGCAGGAACCGGGAAGCAGGAAGCACAACTAGCTACTCTGAAGAGTCAACCTTGTTGCAAGGCACTGTCTAGCTGTGGCTGCCGGGTTTAAATAACCCGGCAGCATCTGACATCAGCAGGGAGGCGTCCTCTGTTTTCCCGCGCTGGCCCCTTTAAATAGAGAGCCCCTGCGAGCGCGCACCTAGGGGGCGGGGGCCAGCGGTTGATCACCGGAGACATCTCCCTTACAGGGGGCATGCCGCAGTAGGCCGCGTCTCAGGCCTGGGCAGCCATGTCATGGGTTCAGCAGGCCCGAGGTGAGTGGAGATCCCGGGGCACGACCCAGGATCGCAACAGTACCCCCCCTCCTATGCCCCCTTCCTGGAGGCCGGGGTTTACCTGGGTGATCCACTTGAAACTGGTGGAGAAGGCCTTTGTCCAAGATGTTGGCGGCTGGTTCCCAAGAATTCTCTTCGGGGCCATAGCCTTCCCAGGAAAGAAGATACTTCAACTGACTATGGTGAAATCGGACATCTAGGATGTCTTTCACGGTATACGTATCATCCTGTTCGGTGGTAGAGGTGGTTGGTTCCAGAGGCTTGGTCTGAAATGGGGAGAGGACCACCAGCTTGACGAAGGGACATGTGGAACACATTATGGATCCTCAGGGTGGACGGCAATCATAGCCAGTAGGACACTGCCCCAATACGTTCTGCCACAGTGAAGGGGCCAATATAAAGGGGCACCAACCGCATGGAGGGGATGCCCAGCTGAATATTCTTGGTACTTAACCATACCTTACTTCATGGTTGGAAGACCGGTGCCAGTCGTCAGGATCTGTCACCATACTCTTTAGATTTTGCAGCTGTCAGACGGAGCTTCTCCTGGGTGGAGCGCCAGAGGTGGCACAGTTGTCGGGCCATAGGTTGTACTGCAGGAGACAGCACCATCAGAGGCAACGGTAATGGAGGTCTGGGAGTCTTCCCGTAGACCAATTGAAAAGGTGACCGGTTGGTTGCAGAGTGTTTATGGCGGTTATATGAAAAGTCTGCCCAGGGTAACAAGGCGACCCAATCATTTTGGAGATCCCTGACAAAGGCCTGGAGGAAGGCTTTTAGAGTTTGTTTGGTACTTTCGGCTTGGCCATTGCCCTGGGGGTGAAAGGCGGTAGTCAGATCCAATTGTACTCCGAACTTCTTGCAAAGGGCCTTCCAATATTTCACCGTAAACTGAGGACCACGGTCTGAAGTGATGTGCAAAGGAAGTCCGTGCAGTCGGAAGATATGCTGGGTAAAGAGATTGCCCAACTCGGGTGCTGTAGGTAGTTTAGCGAGAAGCACAAAGTGAGCCATCTTTGAGAATCAGTCAACCGAGACCCAGATCACGGTCTTCCCATCAGAGAGTGGCAATTCCACGATAAAGACCCATGGACAGGTGGGTCCAGGGATCAGTAGGTACGGGTAGCGGCTGAAGGAGACCCCAGGGATGACCCTGCAAGGGTATCTTCTGGGCGCAGGTAGGACCTGACTGGACGAGAAAGCTTTTTCTATATTCCGTCACTAAACCTCTGGCTGATCCATCTCCTGATTTTCTGGTTTTACATGAGCTCTCTCTCACTATTGTAATTTTTATCACATAGAGAAAATCAAAATGGTTTCTCTTGAGTATCTTTTCTCTTGTACCAGTATTTCTTCCTTCTTGCTGAGGGCTTTTGTGGACTAACCTCTCCAGTATTATCAACCATCAAGCAGGACAGAATAAACAGGCTGGGATTGCAGAGGGATAGAAGAAAAAGAAGAACTACGGTATAGAACAAGTGCCACAGTAGTAGAAACCTGTATGTTTTTTTCTATTTTTTCACATTTTTTGTTCTGTGGAAAAAACACTCCAGTATAACAAAGCAAAATGAAAGCTAGTATGGGAAGAAAACCCCAAGGATCTAAAAGAGCACACCAACTACAGTTTCCTGGTAAGTTGAGAGGGCTGCTTTATGAAGAAAGCTTTTCCCATATTCTTTAGCTAAATTCTGCCTGTTCCATTTCTTGATTTTCAGGTTTACTTGATTTTCTGAGGTATGGCAGCTAGGCATGAAGCAGCAAGTCCTCCATGTTGGTATTAGGATTTATTAAGGGTAGGCATGAGATTTGCACTATCACCTATTAGCCCAATTTGGTTCATGATGTCTCCTGACAGGCCTGTTTCAGTATGATGCAGGTGAGAGAGAAAGAGCCTTGCTGTGGTGTCTCCTTCCTAGACAGGTATTTGTATCCCTATGGGAGGCCCACCTAGTAACGCGAGGTGAGGTTTAAGTATTAGTGTAGGGGGTTAGGGGCCACTTTCACATTCAATGTGAGACGTACGAACAGAACAGTGGTCTCTTGTGAAGATTTGATGACCTACGGAGTGAGGAAACTCACTCCAAGATGAGATTTGTGCAATGCTCTCTCAACCTAGCTTGATGGACTCTCTACCTGGGTAACATCAAGCTAGGTGGAGAGAACATTGCACAAATCTCATCTTGGAGTGAGTTTCCTCACTCCGTAGGTCATCAAATCTTCACAAGAGAGCACTGTTCTGTTCGTACATCTCACATTGAATGTGAAAGTGGCCCCTAACCCCCTACACTAATACTTAAACCTCACCTCGAGTTACTAGGTGGGCCTCCCATAGGGATACAAATACCTGTCTAGGGAGGCAACACTATGGCAAGGCTCTCTCTCTTACTGGCCTGTAGCACATGCGATCACAGGACATAATGCAAATGAAAGAGGTGTAATTATTGGCTGCACTAACAGTGCGGCTGTTTTGCAGCACATGATAAATCCTCCCTACTTTACATTTACTCCGCCCCCTGAATACAAAATTAAAAATTTGCATTCGCAAACCACGTTAACTGCTGTTAGCGTGGTTTGCGGAATTATCGCGCGCATAACTCCTTGGAAAATGAGGCCCATAGTGATTAGGAATGTGCATTTATTTAATTGGAACCATGAAATGAAAGAAAAAAATGCTAAAATTGTATTTTTTCCAGGTTTGCATTAGTATGTACTAACCATGAAATTAGGGGAAATGATTAAAAATCTCAACCATTTTAAAAATGAAATCATGCCAAAAAAAAGGTTGAAGGAAAAGAAAGCAACTTCCAGCATGATTTAATTGTAAGATGAATACCCTTCAGTCATTTCATCAACTATCAGTAAAGAAGTTGAAAATCATATTGCTTCTCAGTATGATTTTTGGAATGTAAAAGACTTTGACTACAATGCTGTTTACAGTGAAGGGAAAGGGGTTTGTACTGGGTTTAATGCAAAAGGGCCTTGAAGCTGCTTTTCTCCCCACAGGGAGTCCTGGAACTCAGATGTTAAATGTTTTCTGTGGAGAAACTGAGAACAGATAGGGTCCATCTCACTTTCTATGTGCCCCCAATTCAGCCTCTGGGGTCATTCTGCCCAGGGGTTACACATACGTAGGGTAATTCTATAATTATTATAAAAGCATTTTTATTCTGACAGTTCTGACCCTCGGTAGTCTAATTGTAATAAAAAATCAAGCAATCCCAGGTATCAGATTATGGTAATGATTGTTATATTCTAGCTCAGTGTTAATGCTTTTTGTGTCCTGTTTTTTTTTAATATAAATAACAAGAAGAATGCTCAGCCTTGTTTTATACAGGAACATTTTTTCAGATCTTGAAATTCGGCCTACAGACACATGTTGAGTCAGAGAAAATCTAAGTTTCATTCTTTTTAATCACACTAAGTAGAGTAGGATGAATAATTCAGTGCTAGAATTAGGCCTGCAACAAGATGTGCCTTATCAGCTTTTTTCATTACGCAGCTTTAAGCCAGGCAGCCAGTTAGTTTTAATGAAAGGTTTTATGGGCTCAGCAAACTAGGAATTAATATAGTATTCAAATTTTATAAATATATATAGAGATAAATAAGGGCAAGTGAGAAGTCAGTTTTACAAGGAAATGCCAGGGCCAGTGAATTTTTAGGAATCATGGTTAGTTTGGAGCTGTTGTCTGTAGGAAAGCCAGGGCCATTTGGAATTGGTGTTGTACTCCATTACCACTACCATCTTTACCACTACCTCCCTAGTTGATATTGTGTTTTGTATGAATTTAATGATAAGAAAAATATCATGCATGTTTTTTGTTGTATTACAACGTGGCATCATAGTTGTCTTGCATTGAAATAAGACAATTATTCATAGCTCAAGAAAAGTAAGTGTCATGCAGAATTTTGAACAAGTGATACTGTAAAATATGTCATAAATCATTCCACCCTACAGAAAGGTATAAAATTCAGGCCTTCACACCATCTTGCTTTCAATGGTGTGAGGAGGGTGCTGAGAGATTCCGGGCCCATACATGGAGGATAGGATTGCACTTACAGGGCAAAGAGACATTGATTATGTGTGCTGTTCCTTGTCTATTCTTTTGTTCTTGTTCCTTTTTTGATTGTCTTTGTTTTCCAGAATGCTTGAATGTGTAAACACCTCTATTGGTTTGATTCAATCTAGTTAACCTTAAAATAATAAAAAACTGGCATTATCTTGGCTAGCCTTCAGTTCTCAGATGCAATGGCATATTTAAATATTAGGTTACAGACTACCAGTATCAAGTTTGCAGTTTATTTAATATTTGTATTCCTTCATAATGCTGACATAAATATAATCAGGTTCTAGAGATTTGCTATTTAGTTTGTCAATTTTTCCCCAGGATCTCTTCCAGATGCATAGTGATTTACTTCAATTCCTCTCAATCATTACCTAAGAATGGTTCTGCTGTGAGTATCTCCCTGCAATGAGGACCAAAGCAAATATTCATTAAGAGGTCAATATTTAATAGCAATTTAGATGGATTTCTCACAAGTTATCTATCCAAATGCCAAGTTTTGCTGTATTCAGCTACTTATCTGGCTATAATTTAGCAAGACTAAAAAGATGCATTCCAGGGACATTCCAGGCCATTTCTAAGCAAGCTACTTTTCCCAAATTTCAGTTCTTTCTGGCTAAGTTAGACAGCTAACTATAGACCTGCTTCAGAGCAGGCCTGAAGTTATCTGGTCTTGTGTGGCCATATAGCTTGCTACATATTTGGATTTCGTCAAAAAATCTACAAGTTCGTAATGGCCCCATTGGGTCATGCTTCCCTCATCCCCTCTCTGACAGAGCAGAGCTGGAAGCACTGGGAGCTGCAGTCGGTGTAACTCACTTCTGGCAGAGGAATATGACGTATTGGGTGGTCCATGAGGGTTAGAGGCTGTCTGGGGGAAGGCAGGGTCATTGGAGGGGCAGTCCAGTTTTTAATTTTGAAAAGAACAGGGAAAAGAAGGGAGCCTGAACTGTGAGGCCCAAGACATCAGTTGCCCATAGAAGTGGATTTGGAGGGTGAGGGATGTACAATCTGATGGGGCCATGTGAAATTTTCTGGGAGAAGGAGGGGATTGGGCCGCAGACCCTTTGACATTTTTCTTATTTAATAAAATAAATAAATAGTGTTCTTACCTGGATATCTTTTCAAAATATCCAGGTAAGTAGCTCATTGTACAACCATACAAAGCCAGATAACTTAAAAACCTAAATGGCTATATTCAAACATAGCTGGCTAGGGTTTTAAGTTAGCTGGCTACATGCAGCCGGATAAATTTAAGCAACTCTATTCAGCGGTACATTTAACCCTTTGAATATATGGGAGAAGTTATCTGGCTAACTTTAGCCAGATAATTTGTCAGCTAAGAGATCTATATTCAGTCACTGTGTGGCTTGGCAAGTTAGCCAGATAAACTTATCTGGGTAACTTGGCCTATATATTCAATGATACGGCTGTGCTGCTGAATATATCCAGCTATCCTAAAGTTAGCCCGATAAGTTTATTTGGCTAACTTTAGGCCATGTCTACACGTGACCAGAGTTAGACAGATAAGTTATCCGGCTAACTGAACACTGGAGATAGCCAGATACTGTAATTATTAGGGATGTGAATTGTGTGCCCGATCGTCTTAACGATCGAAATCATCTGGCAGGAGAAGAAAATCGTGTTTGGCACGATTTTTTAGCTAAAAAATCGGTTTTTCCGATTAGTGCGCACTAACGGGAGTTATTTATTTATTTATTTATCTTATTTATTCATGTTACCAAGGTTCCCACTGACAATATATGGGGGATGGGAAATGGAAACAGTTGGTAGCTTGACAAACAAAGTAATGTGATCAGTCAATGTGACTAGAACTTGTGCCCTGCCCTATCCCTGATACCGGGAGTGCTGTGATCTTCCTGCACACAGTGCCCTAACCCTGATACCGGGAGTGTTGTGATCTTCCTGCATGCAGTGCCCTATCCCTAATACCAGGAGTGTTGTGATCTTCCTGCACACAGTGCCCTATCCCTGATACCGGGAGTGTTGTGATCTTCCTGCACTCAGTGCCATATCCCTGATACAGGGAGTGTTGTGATCTTCCTGCACTCAGTGCCATATCCCTGATACTGGGAGTGTTGTGATCTTCCTGCACACAGTGCCCTATCCCTGATACCAGGGGTGTTGTGATCTTCCTGCATGCAGTGCCCTATCCCTAATACCAGGAGTGTTGTGATCTTCCTGCACACAGTGTCCTAACCCTGATACCGGGAGTGTTGTGATCTTCCTGCACGCAGTGCCGTATCCCTGCTCAGTGCAAGAAGATCACAACACCCCCGGTATCAGGGTTAGGGCACTGTGTGCAGGAAGATCACAACACCCCCGGTATCAGGGTTAGGGCACTGTTTGCAGGAAGATCACAACACCCCCGGATGATAATTTTAATCGTTGAAAAATGATTCACATCCCTAGTAATTATTTGGCTAACTCACTTCCTCCCCATTATGCCCATTCCCCTTCTACCTGTTAGCCCAGATAAATACTTAAGCCGGATAAATATTTATTCAGCTAAGTGGTGGCCACTGACCATGGCTGAATATTTAGCCGGATAGGTTGGAACTTATCTATGTGGAGCTGAATATTGGCTATTAACTAGCTCCCTGATTGCTCATTTTACCCCATGATTATAATATGTCACAGTCCAAGTGAATCCCTCACAGACTTTCTGCTTTTACTATACTTAACAATGTATTATTAATAAAGTATTATTAACAATTTACATTTAATTTATGAGTGCCTTATGCTCTTTCATATTTTCCTCAATAAGAGCTGATTTCCATTTTCTATTTTCCAGCATGCCTTTTGGGATTTAAAGCCCTTTTTTGTAGCATCATTTAGCCATACTAGCAGTCATTTTGTTTTCTTTTGACCATTTTAGTGTGTGTGAGTGAGTTGTGTAAGTCCATTCTCAATCTCAATAACATTTTTGTTTGGTATTTTATTGATACCAAATTTTCAGGATCTGTTGGGGAAGATGAGGATTCTGATAGGATGTTTATTTTTTCATATCCTCACACATGCATGAACTGTGGACTCACATACACATCCATCCCATAAAATCCTTTAATTCTGGGTGGAACATTTAACTTGAGGGATACATTTTTTCTGCATGGAATATCTATCCAAAGTCATTCTGGAGCACATTTTTTCACAGAAGTTTTAACTTACTTGATATTCTCAACATACAGTGTCACCGCATCGCATTCGCTAGTTCAATCTGTACCATATTTATATATTTTGTAACTTTTTATTACAGTGCCCCATTGGTTATCATCCTTTCATTGGGCTTCTGAAATGCCTTTTATGTCTAGATTTTTATTTAGTGCCATTTAAACTCTTTAATCTTATTTTTTAGACTTCTGGATTTGCATTTATTCTTTTTATACCTATTCACAATCTGCTTTATGATTATCAGTTGATGCGGGTAAGTTGTAATCATGCAGAATTGTCTGACTAGTCATAGCTTGGCTTACTAGTATGAAGTAAGAATTTTCTCCAAAACACACTAACTAATAGGTCAGGAATAAGTAACTTCGGTCCTTGAGTGCTGCAAGCAAGTCTAGTTTTCAGGATATTCCCAATGAACGGGAAGTCCGTAGTGAGCGAAGCAGATTCATCAATGAGGGAACTCATTGCCAAGTCATCGATAGGCAGGGCCAGCCGGCTTAAGTGTCCTGGGGAAATGACGTCATCCGGAAGGGACGCCCCTGAGGTTCCCGCCATGATATGCTTAAGACTGGCACGCGCATGCGCCTAAGGGATTCCGAGGGCAAGATGGAAGTCTTCAGCATCCGTGTCGTCCAGGGAGGCCTGGGAACGATAGGCAGGCCGGCGATAGCTGGCAGAGGCTGCAAGTTTTCTCAACAGAGTCAATGCTGTGAAGAAAGAGGTGAACAAGAGCGGTTGCAGCTGTCTGTGACCGATGGGCGTAACACTGTTATTCATAGAACATAACTTAAGGCATGAGCAGATCTGGAAGATAGTAATATTCTGTGTCACCTTTGAAATTAAAAAAAATATTCTGAAAAAGTAATGGAGAATTTTATTAGGCAGCAAGCCATCCTATGGATTTCAGGTTGAAGTACAGCGATATAGATATAGCAACCCATTTTCCCATGAAAAAATCCGTAACATGAGTATGGTGTAGTAAAATGTTCATGTATGTAGTATGTTTCGATTACCCTAACAGAGTCTCCATTTACAAGATATGCAGTTTTTGCAGTATATCCGTGCATAAATAGTGGTGCTATATCTCTTGTACTTGAGAGAAATAAAGATTTCTTTCCAACCAGTCACATGGCCTACTCAAATTGCTGGTTGAGAGCAGAATAATACAGTATATTGGAATTATGGCAGGACCCAGAAAACTCATATTCACAATATTCTCGTGTATGTCACAAATCATATAAGATTAAGGCAATGAAAGTGTTTTTGACTGCAATAGGCCATTTCCATTTGATGTGTTGTTGGCAGTGTGATATCTGCAATTGATAACACTCATTAGGTAGGCCAGTAATGACAGAAAAGTTATTTTTGTGGACCTGCCATTCTGTACTCTGATTATGAAAAATGATAGGATTCATAATTCTCCTTAGCAGGACTTGTACTACTTTAATAAAATACCTCAAGAGGGTGGACTGTTCATCTATTGCCATGGTGGATTGAAAAGACTTGGAAATTAGTAAACATAATAAGTTCAAGAGCTTGGTAAGAACAGTTATGATATGAAACCTGATAGCCAAAAGATCAGCCATCCTTTATTTCTCATATAGACCACTGTGGCATTTGAGTTCAAGCTGTATATCTGTAGTGCTTTTAAAAATTGTTTTCTCAATTTATAAAAATTGGAATTTGGTGCATACGAAAAATAATTCCTTAGAAACACCACCTTCTACTCAAATATAAGAGAGAGATGCAGACACCACATGAAATTGAATTTTAGTATCAAAATCCCAGATATCACCATGCAAGACAATGAGAGACTTACAAAGGATCATAAATGGCACTCCCTATCTGGTCCCCTGGTCATGTAAACAGTGTTGTAGCCTTGGGTGAGAGATGGCAGATTGTGTTGTGATAAATTGCAGGAAAATGTTGTGAGACTGGAAAATTGGGTATCCAAATGGCAGATGAAATTTAATGTGTATAAGTTTAAGGTGATGGATATAGGGAAAAATAACCCATGCTATAGTTACACAGTGTTAGGTTCCATATTAGGAGCTACCACCCAAGAAAGAGATCTAGGCATAATAGTGGATAATACATTGAAATTGTTGGTTCAGTGTGCTGCGGCAGTCAAAAAAGCAAACAGAATGTTGGGAATTATTAGAAAGGGAATGGTGAATACAATGGAAAATGTCATAATGCCTCTGTATTGCTCCATGGTGAGACCGCACCTTGAATACTGTGTACAATTCTGGTCTCCGCATCTCAAAAAAGATATAGTTATGATAGAGACGGTACAGAGAAGGGTGACCAAAATGATAAAGGGGATGGAACAGCTCCCCTATGAGGAAAGACTGAAGAGATTAGGGCTGTTTAGCTTGAAGAAGAAACGGCTGAGGGGGGATATGATAGAGGTGTTTAAAATCATGAGAGCTCTAGAATGGGTAAATGTGAATCGGTTATTTACTCTTTCAGATAATAGAAGGACTAGGGGGCACTCCATGAAATTAGCATGTGGCATATTTAAAACTAATCGGAGAAAGTTCTTTTCACTCAACGCACAATTAAACTCTGGAATTTGTTGTCAGGGGATGTGGTTAGTGCAGTTAGTGTAGCTTGGTTTAAAAAGGGATTGGATAGGTTCTTGGATGAGAAGTCCATTACCTGCTATTAATCAGTCTCAAGCTAAACCTATGATGGATAGATTTCTGTCTAGGTCTTATCGTAAATTGTGTGCACATAAAGCTTATCTGAGAGCTTATAGACATCAGGACAGGCTGTTTCTTCCCTGCAAATACAATGACACACAGTGCATCACCTGAGTGTAGCCCTTTTCTTCTCAAACCTAAGAAGTTTGGACCTCTATCATGAGAAACTGGCAGATTCTACAAGTCCATAGTATTTTAAAAATTCTCCTTGCATTGCATACATGGGGGAGCAGTCTGAGAGATCATTTGGTCCACTCTGATTTTTCTATGAGAGCTTTTAAATAGTGGAGACATCACCATCGGGAGCATCAACCATGCAGCATCAACCATGCAGTAGAGTTTCTATGGAAACTCATCGCTTTTTGCCCCTCATCTAATTACAATTTTACATTTAGACATTCAAGTACATGTACTTTGACAGGAGTTATTTATGTCATTGAACATGCATGTAAGAAAATTGTTATGTTCTGTTATGATAGAACTAGATAGTGGGCCCTTGGGTCGTGGTGAGAGCTGATTCCACCCACAGGGAGGAGCCCTGTGGGGACTTACCACAACAGGCAGGGTCTTAGCAGTGATGGACACGAGAGGCAAGAGGTTTTATTGTACAGCAAGATACCCAAGGAGAGGGTATATTAGACTTAGTCCAGAGTAGATGGTTCTCAAACTGGATTCTCCGGATTCGCGGTTTTGTGCAGAGCTTCTCCGGTAGTGGCCCGCAGCTCGGGGTAGGCCGGAGGCTGGTGAGCAAAGTAGGCACAAAGCAGCATGCATCCAGTAGTGGTCCACAGAGTGGGATAACCCGAGAATCCACACAGTCAAGAGCAGAGGAGAGTAGAGCAGATCTTGTACTCATTCCGTAGTGTAGCAGCAAAGCTACTGTCGTAGTCACAGTGAAGACCCGAGGCAACAGGAGCACTGGAGGGTCGTCCATAGTAGCAGCAAGTGTAGACAGTAAGCTAGAGACAGAGACTCGCAAAGAAGGCTGTCCGAGGAGTGGATAGCCCTGAGTATAGAGAGGCCCCCGAGGAGCAGGTACTTGAGACACTCAGTCTGGAAGGCAGCACAGTGAGGCGAACGTCTCAGAGGCGGAATTGAGCAAGACGGAAATCCTTGCTAACTCATAGCTAGGAAGGTCAGCTGGGTTTAAGTATCATAAGCAGATTACATCATGTGGTGGGGACTTCCCCAGAGGTTCCCGCCATGACGTGGATAAGAGCACGGCAGGCTCGTGCACGCATGCCCTAGGTTATACCTGAAACAAGATGGTGACCGGGATCGCCCACGCCATCCTGGGAATGCTACGGAGGTGGGCGTGCAGAGGCAGAGGTGGCCATCTCTCCCAGAGTCAGAGCTGCAGGGCAAATGGAGGTGAGCAGCAAAGGTTGCAGCCGTCTGCGACCGATGGGCGCAACAAAAATCTATGTTGGCAAAAGCCATAAAATTGGTAAAGACACAAACGAGCATTGGTCCAGTTTGTCCCTTCATTGGGCTAAAGCACCATTGGTCTTACACTGTGAGGAGTTTGATCACTGTTTCATTGACCTTCATTTCTGTGTGATTGATCAACTCAATGCCTACTGGCATGGAGGTGATTTAGATCTTAAACTACTACATTTAGAATAATGTGGATCTATAAATTGAAGACTGTCATGCCAGGGGGTCTCAACTCTAATTAGAGTTGGTAGTTTTCTTGGGCTGATGTCATCACGTATTCATGCATTATCAGTGGTTTTTCATCGCAGGTGCAGTCCTGGCAGACATTTAGATGTGGTTGCGTCAGTGATGATGTACTTCTGATTTTTGTAAGAAGACATCTTTCCATGCAGGTCTCCACCATGATGCTTTGAGACTTTCCAGACCAAAGAATGGTATACCTTAGTCACTGGATAAGTTTTTTTGTTATATACTTTCATTGATACATGTTGAACTTTTAGTGTTATGTTTTACTTTTCAGACAGCAGTCTTTTGCTTTTTAACGTCGCTGGCATAATTGAGCCCCTGAGGAAGCATTAGATGTGAAACACCAACTGTGTTGGGCTTGTGTTTAGTTTTCACTTAAGACTGCTGATTGAAATTTTTTAATATGCATTTATAAAAATTTTAAAAAAATGAGGACTGCCTTCAAGATGAATGATTGAGTTGACTAGGTGGTCTATATAGTGTGACTGAGTTGTCTATGTAGTGTTTGCATGACAAACTAAAAGGCTTGCTGTCACCTTGCATCAATTTTGTATTTTTAAGTTGTTGTGGGAGATCATGTTTTCTCTAAATTTAATAGGTTTCCCTTTTCTTTGATTGATTTATCATATTAAGATTCCTTGGCTCTTCTTTGGGATTAATTAGAACTGGAAATGGCCTTAATGTGAGCATGTTTTAAAATAAACGTCTCTGAGGGCATTAAAGCTGATAAATCCTTAAGGAAGATACATGCTTTAATTTTGCTTGAGTAACTGCTTAAAATTAGGAGCACTCATACATGTGGTAAGCATATTTTAAATCATATATGCAAAAATGCTCACATGATTTAAAATTCCAGCATATGTTCACTCGCTCCCCATAAGAATGTGTGTGGGCACTCACGCGTTTGTTTAAAATTAGGCCTTATGAGAGTATGAGTCTAATTTAAAATGAAAAAGTGGATATCAACAAGGTGAAGGTACCAGATATCCTACCCAATGTACTTTATTGACATTGGAAGGCGTTTACTCATACTGAAACTATCCTGCAGGATTCTATTTCTCAATTATGTAATTTTTCTAAGGAGAATGCCTGTAAGATGGAAGAGCATGATAATAGGCTTTTGAAAATGGAAAGACAAGTTACTGGGATGAGTAACCAAATCTCCAGCTTCATGCCACTAGTGTCACACATATTATGAACAACAAAATTGAACTTTTGAAGAACATGCATAGAATGAGAAATCTGTGGAGGTCGATATTCAGTGCAGATTGGCTAGATCTGTTAGCCGGATATAGCTATCCGGCTAACTTAATGTGGATATTCAGCAGCATGACCTATGCTTAACTTGTGTGGCTAACTCTGCACTGCCCATAAATGCCTCCTGCTCACGCTCAGAATGTCATATCTCATTGTGTCCCTAGAATTTAGGCACATGTGGCACTGAATATCACTGGCTAGTCTTTTAGATGAACAATTTTTCAGTTATTTGTCTAAATGGCTTCTGAAAATTGGCTTCATGATTATTAAATTCTCCTGTGACAAGGTTGATTTCAGCTTCTGAATTGTTCCTGAAATATGTCAGTGAAGTTTTAGAAAATACAAATTGAAACAAATCAGCTATTGTCAAAACATATTATCTTCTGATGCCAAAATGTAAAGATAATGATGTTGAGGCCTGTCTTGATATTTTTATCTCTACAGATTATAGTGAGTGTCACGCTTGTTTTCACCTTCTGCTCCGAGACTAACAAAGAATTGCTCCTTAACTCTTATTTTAGAAATAGAGATGCTTTATTTTGTGGTCACAGAATTCAAATTTTCCCAGATGTTACCTGGGCAACCCAGGCAAGGAAAAAGGCTTTCCTCCAATTGAAAGAATGTGATAGTCCATGGCACTTCCTTTTCTGTAAAATGTCCATGTATGTGCATTGTTATACACTCTGAGGTTTATATTCAGTCACTGTTCAGATAGCAAAGTTGCAGGGTCATTCATTAAAACTCGAAGCATGCGATAATGCCCTAATGCACGCAATAACTACCACATCGTGACTTTAACATTTAAATGAGGGAAAGGGGAGGGGCTAGGGTGGAATTTGGGCAGGGTTAAAAACATTTTCATGCCGATACCACTGCGCGTGATAATGTTTTACACATTATCGCCAGCAGTAGTACCAGAATTAACGACACTTTTCCCATTGGTGCTAGGGGGCGATAGTGTGCAGCACAGCTGCAATTGCAGCGGGTGAAAATCCACTACCATGATGTGGCTGCCTGTACACTATTGCCCCACCCCTTTTTTTCCACAGCTCATCATTCCGCTATAAATATAGCGGAATGATGAATCCAGAGGCAAGCTGGCTATCTTATTAGATGGCTAGAATTTAGCTAGATAAATGCCCAAATATTCATTTAGCCAGCTAACTTCTGAGCTAGCCAGCTAAATACTTTTAATATGGACCTCGCCGGAAATAAGTTTACCATCTCAAATCCTTTACATCTGCAGCAATTTCTTCTTCATAAGAACAAAGGGAATTAATTGTTCTTTTTGTTGAAGTACAAGTTAAATTTATGGTACTAGGTTGAGGTATACTATTGGGATAATGTTGGCACTGGGCCCTGTCCTTGAGTTTTGCTTTCTTGAAATTGTTTCTTGATAGTGTTCTCTTTTTCTTTTCCTCTTCCTCTTCTTTATGTGGACTTTACATATAATTCACATATATTTGGTTTAATTTAGGTATTTTTTCCTGTTGGATATTTGCCTCTTGTTATGACAAGGTTTCCTTGCATTATATATGTATACCTTTGAAATGCTAATAAATATTTAATTTAAAAGAAATGCTTTATTTATCTTCAGTGGTACCCTGGGTCTCAACAACTCAGTGGAACTATATTTTCCTAAGGTCAAAAGTTAAGGCTATTTCGCTCAGTAGAAGGAATGTGACCCATGTTTTGCAAAAAGTTGCATCCGGGCAAAAACATTTTAACAACAAGTTGTGTTGGACTCACTCAACTCAACCCAATGTATGCTAAAGCTAATTGCATACTTAAACAGGAAGACACAATCAGATAGGGGTGTGCATTCGGATTGACCGCATTAGTGAAACGCAACTCTTTTTTTTTTTTTACTTAAAAAATTGATTCGACATAAACGATCGGATTTCCCACATATCGAACATAGATATGTTCGATATGTGGGAAATCGCGATTGTTGAGCCAAAATAAAAATATAAACCCCCTCACCCTCCTTAATCCCCCCCCCCCAGACTTACCACAACTCCCTGGTGATCGAGCGAGGAGTGAGGACGTCATTTCTGCAATCCTTGGCGAGAAGCATGTGACGTCGGTGGCACGTCGAGTGACGCGGTGTCACGTGATTCCCGGCGAGTTCGCGCCGGACGGCTCGTTCGGCCCAAAAAGAACTTTTGGCCAGCTTGGGGGGGCCTCCTGACCCCCCCAAGCTGGCCAAAAGTTCTTTTTGGGCCGAACGAGCCGTCCGGCGCGAACTTGCCGGGAATCACATGACGCCGCGTCTGAGTGACGCGGCGCCACGTGATTCCCGGCTCGTTCGCGCCGGACGGCTCGTTCGGCCCAAAAATAACTTTTGGCCAGCTTGGGGGGGTCAGGAGGCCCCCCCAAGCTGGCCAAAAGTTCTTTTTGGGCCGAACGAGCCGTCCGGCGCGAACTCGCCGGGAATCACGTGACGCCGCGTCACTCGACGTGCCACCGACGTCACATGCTTCTCGCCAAGGATTGCAGAAATGACGTCCTCACTCCTCGCTCGATCACCAGGGAGTTGTGGTAAGTCTGGGGGGGGATTAAGGAGGGTGAGGGGGTTTAAATTTTTTTTTTGCACATATGTACATATACCCAACTCATTGGATTTTTTTTATGTCCATATTGGCCGCAAGTGGGACCCCCTTTCGGACATAAAAAATATGAACATAAAATTTTGCTCTGCACATCCCTACAATCAGACCAGGTCACTAAGAAACAGGTCCAATCAAGAAAATCATGGCATAACACGTCATATGATACAAAGAAGTTTCATAATGTTCATAGAAAATAAATAGGGGCAGGGTGATAACTAGAGCTGTATATGCTCAAAGTTCTAGCATCTTTGATATCAAACTTCTGGGCCAGGCTTCATCCAATGATGTCACCCATGTGTGAGGACTAACATCCTACTGTCCTCAGAGAATACCTGTTATAGGTACTCATCTCTGCTCTCTCCTCCTAACCTGTTGTTTCCTCTCCAATAAATAAGATTGAAACCATTCCAATACTTTGGCCCTGCAGCCTATCTGTTGCAACCTTAATAAAATATTGTGATCTACTTTACAAATGCAAAGGAGATATCCAATTGCATTAATAACAATACTGATCCATCATCAGTCCTCCACCCCATTTCATCAGTCAATATCTCAGTAACATATGAAGCCTTAAAGCCAAAATGATATTTATCTACAATATCATAATCATGTATATGATCATTCAATTGTAATACAACACTTTTCTAAATAATCTTAGCTAAAGTAGGCAGATTGGAGATGGGTCAATAGTTTGTTAGTTCTTGTGCAAAGACAAGTACATTTTTTTTTGCACTGGACCAATAGTTGTCCTTTTTAACAATTCAGGCATAACTCCATCATGAAGAAAAGTATTCATAAAGGTAAATAAAGGTTCATACATGCAATTCTTAAGGGTACAGACCACTGCAAAGTTTAAAAATGAATGTGCATCCCACAAATTTACCCTGCTTGCTTGAAAATATAGAATTATTATATTGACTTTGCTAAAGAGTAAATTTAGGTGTTATATTTTATCTGATTTTAGCTTGATAGCAAAATTGACAGATAATTATTCTATAGTGATTTCCCTTTCTTTACCCTTCCCTTCTCTTTCTTTTCCTCCTTGCTTATTTTAATTGTAACTATTGCTAAAGTGGATATCTCCATTCATGAGTTATTTTATTGGATAATGCTTAAAAAGCAAAATTAAAAAAAAAAAAAATCAAACCGGGTCCATTAAAAATGATTATAAAAAATAATATTAAGAGACTTTAATTTAATTTGAATACTTAAAAAGTTATGTCTGGTCTGGTGGTTTATCTGGCTGCAAATAGAGCTTTTATTTGGTTAACCTGTCCTTCCTGCTTACCATTTATTAAAGAAAAAAAACAACTTTCCCTAGAGTATTTGTGAGATGGATTAAGGCATTATATTCCAGCCCTCAGGCAAAAATAATTTTCAATGGCATTATCTTTCTTTGATATTTTTAGAGGAACAAGACAAGGATGCTCTTTATCTTCCCTTTTGCTTGATTTAACTATAGAAGCCCTTGCTCATGCTGTTAAGTCCTGTCAGGTAGTGGAAGGAATTACTATTAACCATGTTATCCATAAAATATCACTCTATATGGATAGATCATTCATTCTAATTTGTCTGCTGCAGATCTGATGCAGATGATATTAGACTATGGAAAAGTTTCAGGATATAAAATTGACCTCAAAATATTAAACATTTAGTATTGGCATTTACACTGAAATATCTCCTGACTTAGTTCAATTCAACATTGCTCAACAGCAGGTCATGTACTTAGAGGTCAAAATTCCTTCCAACCTTAAGGAGTTTACAAATGTATTTACCCTGTTTTTATTGAGAAAAGTTTGTTGGATTTGAATGAATGGAATAATTCCTCCCCCTACCTTAACTTCCCAGTCCCAAAGACAGGCTAGCAAAATAAATCAATTTAAAATGAATGTAGTGGCTTTTCTAATTTCTTTGTTCCAGCAATCACTAGGCACATTTGCACAGTCCTGGCAAAAGTAGTCATCAAATTACTTAAATGTATGTTACCTTTCTTATGGAGTTGTAATGTGCCATGAAATAAAATGATAGTCTTAAAAAGACAGGGAAGGCATGGTTTTATTAAATTTCGGGTTTTATTATTTAGCAGAAACTGTCATGTATGAGAGAGCCTGAGTTAACAGAGAATCATACACTACATGGCTAAAGTCATAAGCACATAAGGACTTAATAAAATAATAAATGCTAGGGATGTGTGCAGTTAACATTTTCTATTTAGTTAATTATATTTCTTTTTGGCTCTCTTTTTGGCCAAATATTTACAGGGCCTTTTTAAAATTTGTTTATATTCATTTGGGAAAACAGCATACACAGCTTTCAGATTTGTAAATACTACATGCTACTTTCCAAAATGAAAAAAAAACCCCAAAAACCTTTTGTTTTTTCCAGGCCAATATTGATTTCTTTTACATTTAACAAAGCTAACAAAAAATAGCTTGATTCAGTTTGGGAACCGCATTAATTTAAAACAAATGCACATCCCTGAGAAATGCATTGCTAAGTCATTCCAGTGGGTCAAGGAGCATCCTGTCTCCAGTAGTGATCAGTCTGAGCCACCAAGAACTACCCAGCAAATCCCAACATGAAAAATTGTTTAATGCTGCTGTCCCCAAAAATAAGAGGTGGAGAAACCAGAAAGGATAATTTTCAAATAAAATACACGGGAGCCCATGTACGTGCATAAATGGGCTCGCATGTATGCATTTTTTAATCAGTGCACATGTTATGAAATATGCATATTTTGTATTAAAAATATATGCATGTATATTAGCAATTGTACAGCTATGAGCATATGTGACAAGAAATCATTCATGTACACCATTTCCCTAAATTACTGCTAACACACACATATATTTTTTTTTCTATAGCTACAAACTTCTGGTTCTTCTAGGGCAGACTCATTCTAAACTTGCTCCCGCTCATGTGGCAACCAAATTTTACCACCAGGGACATCTACAAATGAGCATCCTTAATGGTTAAGTATGAGTATATGCTAGTCCCATACTGGGAGGCTTAATGCTATAACGCCCAACTGTGGACAGCCTAGGAAGATTTCCAGGCCCTCTACAACATACAATGTAAGTTTGTAGTGGATAATAGTAATGGGGGGGGGGGGGGGGGGGGGTGGAATATTGTTGTGGAGATAGGTTAAGAGGTTTGGGTTTTGGAAATAATGGGATGTTTGAGGGTGGAGATGGGTTAAGTGAGTAGAGTTTTGTTGACAAAAGTGGGTGGGGATTAATGGGGTATTGGGAATAGTTGGGGTGAAGTTTGGGGCAATAGAGGTTCAAGAGATGGGGTTGGAAGGTTGCAGGAAATATGGAGGCTGGCAATAGGGAGGACTGGGGTGTTGGTTTCTGAGTGCTAGAGGGCGAAGGAGGGCAATACAGAGCAAGTTGCCTAAAATGTCTATGTCTCTGAATAGATTGAGGACCTCAAGAAGAAGGCCTGAATCCTCTGACATAAAGAAAGGGAGTGACTATGGCATGTGCAGCCCTGGGAGGAGGTGCACCAAGGTAAGTTCCTTACATAGCCATCAGGAAGATGTCTACAGATATTTGCAAAGTCATGCTTACATCACTGGTCCCACTATTGCTCTGCCACTCTACAAGGCCCTGTCTCTGCCTAATGCTACAAGTGATCCTCTTGCACACTAACTTCAAGTTTGCCAATTCTCTGTGTAATAGGGAACACTCTCATGAAGCAGCATTTGCAGGGCTGGTGCAACCCAGTGTGCAAGCCGTGCACTTGCACAGGGTGGCACCTGGAGGGGGAGATGGCCTGAGAGCCACCACTGAGTTGAATGAGCTGCTGGTGCTATCACAAGGAGGAGGATCCACAAGGCCCACACAATGAAGAGGAAGGAATTGCAGGGCCAGGCAGTGGTTCCCAAACCACCACGTGATGAAGATGAAGATCTGCAGGGCCATGGCAAAGAAAAGGAGGAGCCTAAATGCCATGTGGTGGTTCACAACCTGCTGCACAGCAAAGAGGAGAGAGTTGCAGGGCCATGCAGCAATTTCCAACCTGCTGTGCAGCGAAGAACAGGAGGGGCCAACCCGTAGGTCCACGTGGCGGTTCACAACCCGCTGCATGGCAAAGATAAGTGAGTTGCAGTGTGCCAGCTATGCGGTTGTTCCCAACGTGCCGTGCAGCAAAGATGAGGAGAAGCTGCAGGGCCACGTGGCCAGATGAGCTGGAGAGCCACGCGACCAAGATGAGGAGCTACAGCCTGCAGGACCACATGGTTCCCAGGTGACCAGAAGGAAAAAAAAAAGACACGAGGCAATTCCCAACCTGCCTCACAGCAGAAGTGGAGGGCCTACTGGGTGAGGCCTTGGTGCAAGCATGTGTGTGTCTGGGCAAGTAAGTATGTGCGTATGTGTCTGAGCAGAAGCAGAGTGTGTGCGGGTATCTGAGCATGTATGCATGTCTGAGCATGTGTGAGTGTGAGGGAGCACTGAGACAGATGCAAGCTCTAGGAATGATGGTTCTAGACAACCAGAAGGGAAAAAAAGCTGCAAGGCAGCTCCCAACCTGCCCCATAACCGAAGTGGAGGGCCAAACCTGCTGGGAGAGGCCTTCGTGTAAGCATGTGTGTATCTGAGCATGTGTGTGTGTATATGTGTATCTGTATGTGTGTGGGAGGTGGTGTCTGAGCATTTGTTTGTGTGGGTGTCTGAGCAGAAGCAGTGTGTAGGTGTCTGTGCATGTGTGTCTGAGAGGAGGCATCTGTGTGTCTGAGCATATGTGTGAAAGAGGAAGCATGTGTGTGTGTGTGAGGGAGCAGAGGGACAGATGCAAACTCTAGGGGTGAGAGAATAAGAGTCTAAATAGTAGTAAGTTTTTTTGAGAAGCAAATTCTTCAGTTTATGTTAAGAAAGGTTGAGGTATTAAAACATAGGGTGTTCTCTTCGTGTGTGTGTGTGTGTGTCTGAACATGTGTGTGTGTTTGTGAGTGTGTGTGTGTCTAAGCATGTATATGTGAGAAAGAGGGGGATTTTGTGTGTGTGTGTGTATGTGTATGATAGAGGAAACGTGTGTGAACATGTATATGTAGAAGGGAGCATATGTGAGTATGTGAGTGAGAGCGAGGGAGCATATGCATGTGAGCATGTGTATGTAAGAGGGAGCATGTGCGCATATAAGGAAGAGAGCATATGTATTGCCCTCTGCTTTTATTGCAGGGGGAAAAGGGGAAAGGGGGAATTAGATTCAGACAGCAACCAATAAGGACATAGGATTTTACAGTCTGGGAAAATAAGCTTGGGGGTAACTTGCTGCTGTGGCGGTTTCTACCCTTAAATAACATACCTGATACTTTGGATGCAACTCCAACATTGTTCTCTGCTTCAACAGCAAGAGGTAACAGGGAATTGGACTCAGACAGCAAACAACAAGGGCCTTGACTTTGACGATTTGGGAAACTAAGTAAGGGGGTGACTTGTATGGCACAGCAGATGCTACCATAAGCTTGCTGGACAGACTGGATGGACCATTTGGTCCTTTTCTGCCAACATTTTCTATGCTTCTGTATTTCTGTGTATGTATGTGTTTGTATAGATAAATATATATGAGAAAGAGAGGAGAACGTTTATGCATCCCTCTCTCACTAATCCACAACACTCTCAGAGTGACTGGAAATCAAAAGCTTCCAGGTATGGAGCGTGTGAATTATTTTATATTTATTAGTTTTAATTTTTGGATGTTGTTTGATGTGTCTGCTGTTTTGAAGTATTTTATTGGTGTTTAAGAAATGCACCTATTTTGCATAGGCCGCTGAACGACCTCCTGCAGTCGATCTCCTGCCGGCGCCATTTTCCATACAGAAAACGATTCGCAGCAGGAAATCGCTCCTTGACCCCCGCTGGACCCCCAGGAACTTTTAGCCAGCTTGGGGGGGCCTCCTGACCCCCACAAGACTTGCCAAAAGTCCAGCGGGGGTCCGGAACGACCTCCTGTGTCGAATCATTTTGGTCTATGGCCGCCGCCATTTTGAGGTGGCCATTTTGCAAAATGGCGCCGGCTGAAGACTACACGGTTTAGTGTGCCGGTTTTCCTGCTCTCCCCCTTCCCCCGATTTAGCTACGGACCGCCGCTACGGAAGTAATTTAAGCTATGGACCGCCGCTACGGACCCCCAGGTAATTTAAGGCATTTGGGGGGGGGGATTTAATTTAAAGGGTCGGGGTGGGTTTTAGGGGGTTTTAGTGTGCCGTGTTTTAGTGTGCCACTGGACCCCCAGGTAAGTTAAGGCATTTGGGGGGGGGGGGGGTTCGGGAGGGTGGGGGATTTAATTTAAAGGGTCGGGGGTGGGTTTTAGGGTGTTTTAGTGTGCCGATTTTCCTGCCCTCCCCCTTCCCCCGATTTACGATTTTTTGACGATAAATCGGGGGAATTGGTATTGTATCGTGGCCCTAACGATTTTTGACGATTTAAAATATATCGGACGATATTTTAAATCGTCAAAAAACGATTCACATCCCTAGTAAATAACCAATTCACATCTACTCATTCAAGACCTCTCATGATCTTTAAGACCTCTATCATATCCCCCCTCAGCCGTCTCTTCTCCAAGCTGAACAGCCCTAACCTCTTCAGGCTTTCCTCATAGGGGAGCTGTTCCATCCTCTTTATCATTTTGGTTGCCCTTCTCTGTACCTTCTCCATCGCAATTATATCTTTTTTGAGATGTGGCGACCAAAATTGTACAGTTTTCAAGGTGCGGTCTCACCATGGAGCAATATAGAGGCATTATGACATTTTCCATTTTATTAACCATTCCTTTCCTAATAATTCCTAATATTCTGTTTGCTTTTTTGACTGCTGCAGCACACTGAGCCGGCGATTTTAAAGTATTATCCACTATGATGACTAGATCTTTTTCCTGGGTGGTAGCTCCTAATATGGAACCTAACATCGTGTAACTACAGCAAGGGTTATTTTTCCCTATATGCAACACCTTGCACTTGTCCACATTAAATTTCATCTGCCATTTGGATGCCCAATCTTCCAGTCTTGCAAGGTCCTCCTGTAATGTATCACAGGCAGACTGTGATACATTACAGGAGGACCTTGCAAGACTGGAAGATTGGGCATCCAAATGGCAGATGAAATTTAATGTGGACAAGTCGTATTCCTTTCCAGATCATTTATATATATATTGAAAAGCACCGGTCAAGTACAGATCCCTGAGGCACTCCACTGTTTACCCTTTTCCACTGAGAAAATTGACCATTTAATCCTACTCTCTGTTTCCTTTCTTTTAACCAGTTTGTAATCCTTGAAAGGACATCGCCTCCTATCCCATTACTTTTTACTTTTCCTAGAAGCTTCTCATGAGGAACTTTGTCAAACACCTTCTGAAAATCCAAATACACTACATCTACTGGTTCACTTTTATCCACATGTTTATTAACCCCTTCAAAAAAAGAAGCAGATTTGTTAGGCAAGACTTTCCTTGTGTAAATCCATGTTGACTGTGTTCCATTAAACCATGCCTTTCTATATGCTCTAAGATTTTGATCTTGAGAATAGTTTCCACTATTTTTCCCGGCACTGAAGTCAGGTTCACTGTCTATAGTTACCTGGATCACCCCTGGAGCCTTTTTAAATATTGGGGTTACATTGGCCACCCTCCAATCTTCAGGTACAATGGATGAATTTAATGATAGGTTACACATTTTAACTAATATATCAGAAATTTAATTTTTTAGTTCCTTCAGTACCCTAGGATGCATACCATCCGGTCCAGTTGATTTTCTACTCTTTAGTTTGTCAATCTGGCCTAATATATCTTCCAGGTTCACAGTGATTTCGTTCAGCTTATCTGACTCATTACCCCTGAAAACCATCTCCGGAACTGGTATCTCCCCAACATTGTCATTAATAAACACGGAAGCAAAGAATTAATTTAGTCTTTTTGCAATGGCCTTATCTTTCCTAAGAGCCCCTTTAACCCCTCGGTGATCTAATGGTCCAACTGATTCCCTCACAGGTTTCTTGCTTCGGATATATTTTAAAAAGTTTTTATTATGTGTTTTTGCCTCTATGGCCAACTTCATTTCAAATTCTCTCTTCACCTGTCTTATCCATGTTTTATACTTAACTTGACAATGCTTATGTTTTATACTATTTTCTTCAGATGGATCCTTCTTCCAATTTTTGAAGGATTTTTTTTTGGCTAAAATATCCTCTTTCACCTCACCTATTAACCATGACAGTAACCATTTTGCCTTCCTTCCACCTTTATGCCCTGGCATCGCACACTGGTGTAGGACGAGGCCCCTTCTTTGAGCATTGGCCTATTCCCTAGACAAGGTCCCAGCCTCAGGCCTGGGCCTAGGACCAATGGATAACTTTTTTTTTTTTCAAAATGAAAGTTGAAAACTAACAAAGCCTCAGAAATACTTGGAGATGCCCCAGGAGCCATGGGAAACAGTATAATAGACCCACGTGTTCAGGGAGGCCATTCCTTTTTTTTTTTCTTATATAAACCCAAAGTTCACAAATATTTGGGGAAGTATTTTTGATGAAGGCTATTTTCAATTTGGTTGTGCAATTCATTTTGAACAAATGCACATCCCTATTGAATACTTTTCATTAGAAGGAGAAAACACACAGACTTCTCCTATCTGCTTTGTCTCTTCCCTACCTGGCTCCACTCTGTCTGGCTTGAACAGTGAAAAGGATGCAGTTATACTTGCCCCGTACATTTTAAAGGATCCGAAAAACAGATGGAAATGTCCATTTTCACTCATTTTGGTGCCCTCTCCATTCATTTAATTTGGAATGAAACAAACTATAAATGTTCTTTATCACTTCTGATTACCCATTCATTCCAAGCAAATGCACATGTATCTGAAAACCCAGTTTGGGGGACAGAATATCTATGGAAATGAATCACAAAGGAACAGCCCTACTCGGAGTAGCTTTCATGGAATCCTGGAACCACAAGCTTAAATGCATGTTATCAGGATCAGACATGCTACACTTAAAATTAGCTAAAAGTTTACTTTGTGCTGGATTAAAGCGTATATTTCACTAATAGATTTTTTTTTAATATATAGGCTAGGCAGACAAATCTTATATTAAAATGATAAGAATTTGTCATTTGTAAGAAGCAAACACACGTAGCAATGCTGAAAGCACCGGCTGGGATTACTTATTGTGTTCCATGATTCCAGCAGGAGACAGAGACTGTCCAAGGTATTAAGAGCATGGGAGAGTTAGATTTGGGATGGGAGGGTGGTGCAAGGGAAGGAGGAAGGCAGAAGAAGGGCCATTCTTGGAAAATTATGTGGAACTAGGGAGTAGGCAGGGCAGGATGAGCTCAGCCCACGACTACTAGAACTATTATTTATTAAAAGCTATTACAGGGGCCTTGGGGGGGGGGGGGGGGAGATGGCCCAGCAGGGCTTTACAGCTTGGGAGAGGGGCTATCAACCAGACAAGTAAGCCAATGCATCACCACTTAACCAGTTATTTTCCTTATGAGGCCAGCTTTAAATCTAACCGGCGATAGGTGGATAACTTTAATTAGGGATAATCAGTGGGATGTTTTTCCCACTGAATATCCAGGGTAAACCAGATAATTTATCCTGATAAGTCCTGAATATCCGGGCTTTTAGCTGGTTGCATTATCCATTCTACATTATTTTGAATATTGGCTTCTTATTAGTTCTATGCATTTTGGGGTAGATTTAAAAAAAAAATATCTGTGCACCTCCATATGCGCATGCACTACCTGGAGCTCGCACATGGATGTGGAATTTTATAACATGCGTGCGCCAGTGCATGCGGGGGGGGGGGGGGAGGGTAGATTTGGCCAATGTACGCCTGGCGACGAGATTGGGTCTCTTCCAGTTCCCTCCCAGTCCACTCCAATTAAAGAGCAGACTGAGAGGGAACTTTCCTACCCCCCTACCTACCCTCCCTCCCTCTTCCCCGACCCCTTTTCATGGCTACCTTTTTTTTTTTCAGAACTTACGCCAGCCCCTGAGCTAGCGTAAGTTGCGCATGCCGGCAGGCTGCCAGAGCGCAATCCCCTGGCACAGCGGCAAATGGCTGCTGTGCTGGCCATCTCCAGCTCCGCCCCTCCCCACCCCTTTTCTGGGTCCCGGCACTTCTGTGCATGAAGGGAGTTACGGGCATGGCCGGGCCCCTTTGAAGATGTGCGTGGCGCGCTCAAGGCCCAGCCGCACGCATAACCCTCGTTTTCCCCGCACGCAGGGGAAATACAATTTAGCCGTTTATATTTAAGCCTTTGAAATAAACCAAATAAACAGCACGTTATATATTTTCATGGAACCTGAAAGCTTGTTAAAATGAATGTTTGTTAATATACCTACCTGTACATGAATCCTTTGAACTTCATCTGTCAGTAGAGAAGAACTGAGCCAGGAAAATTCAATTCTAATTTTAAAAATTTTACATGGATGAATTCTTGTGTATTTAAAACAAATGGGGATGGAATTTTAGGCCAATAATTCTATACTTGAAACATCTGACTAAAACTGATTTTTTGTTTTGTTTTAAAATAATTCTTGCTCTCTTCTCAAAACTGCTAATTTCATTGTCAGCATGCTAGCATCAGTTTTGTGCCCCAAACTTCTAGAAGGATGTGAAAAAAATCTGACAAAGTCCAGAGGAGAACCACTGAAATAATTAGTAACATAACAACCTTTGAAAGAATTTAGCCTGGAAAAGAGAAACCTGAAAGGTGATTTGATCACAGTCTTCAAATATATAAAGTGAGATGTGGGTAAAATGAAGACGACAGGTGTTTGGTTCTCCATATCTAAGGAGGAAAGGATGAGAGGTAACTGACTTAATTCACAGCAGGGGATGATGATTAGGTGAAACATTAGAAAAATCATTTTCTAGCTGCAAGATTAGGCAAGCCCAGGAAAAAGTCGCCCTGCGAGGAGATTCTAAATTTCATTGTAGAATTTTAAGAGCAGTTTATTCATACACACATACATTTGTCCGGGATGATTATAGATAAGGAGGATCCCACCTGAAGTAAGTTATGGGTCATGATCATGAGTTAAAGGTCCTTTTTTTTTTTTTTCTATTTTTCTGTGCTTCTATGAATCCTGAGAATAGCTCCTGCCCTGTGAAGACTCTTATAATTTGGGGTAAGCAAGGGAGGGAGGGAGACATCTGAAGGAGACTGGGGATGGGGAAAAAGGCCCAGTAAGACAGTTTTATTGCCTAGAACCACAATTTTTGCATCAGAAAAAAAGGGAGGGGGGGGGGGGGCATAGGGCTGGCTGCTACAGCCTTTAAAATAAAACAAGAAAATAAATATCATTTCGGTTTTGTTTTGGGTTTTGTTTTTTTTCCGTTTTGTTTTCAAACTGAAATAAAATGGGAAATTTCATTTACATTTCCTGTTTCATTTCAAACAAAAACACATACTTTTTAAAAATAAACTTCCATCACTGTCAGACCATGTTCTGTATGCTTCATCTGCTCAATTTCACATCATGGCAATGTCATGAGAGTGATTTTTCCTATCTAAAATGCTACAGTGCTGGTCACTGAATGAGAACTAGCCAAGTGGTTAGAATAGCTGGCTGAGCACAAGAAAAAGCGACTTGAATTCCTGCTTCTCCCACTGACATTTTTGTGATCTTGGTCAAGTCTTTTCACCCTCCATTGCCCCAAGTAAAAAGAGGGATGGTAACTTTCAAAAGGGTGTGTGGGTGTACCTGTACATACGTATATCGGCACACGGCCAGATATGCAGCAATTTTAGGGGTGTGCATTCGTTTCCTACGTATTGGTAATCCGCAACATATAGGGCCATATTCATTGTATTCGTAGGGAAGCGAAAAGTATCGCGATTCCCCACGAATACAATGATTCTTCGTCGAATTATTTGGCTGTCTAAAGGAGCGAATTTAAACAAACCACCACCCCCCCAAAGACTTACCAAAACTCCCTGGTGGTCCAGCAGGGGGTCTGGGAACCATTTCCTGCACTCACACCCTCGGCTGCCAGTAATCAAAATGGGCATCCATTGCTCCTATCATGTGACAGGGGCTGACTAATGGCACCGGTAGCCCCTGTGACATAGTAAGGTCAAAGGCTATTGGTGCCATTTTGAATACTGGCAGCCGAGGGTATGAGTGCAGGAGATGGCTCCCGGACCCCCTGCTGGACCACCAGGGAGTTTTGGTAAGTCTTGGGGGGGGGTCAGGAGGGTGGGGGGTTGTAGTTAATTCAATTTTAGCCAGGAAACAAATAAGAATTAATGCATGAATGTATCGGGGGCCCCCTTGCTGAATGCAACGTATCTGCCCCCCAACGAATACGAATCCCGAATGCAATGAATGGCGTCCCTCTGCACATCCCTGGCAATTTTATATTCTGTGCACACATCCACACACATGTTATAAAATAGCTCTGGTGCACGAATTTGTGTTCCTAATTTTACAAGTGTGCACGCAAAGCCGCGTAATGTCGGCTTTGAGCCGCGCAAGTGAGGGAATTTTATAACAGGTGCACGTCCATGCAGTAACCAGTTTCACCAGTTCATTCACCAGTTTTGCTCAGGCTGCAGCTGGGTCCTCCAAACCCTCTCTGGTTCTTTAGCCTGCACTCCGCCCAGTTTATCCAGACCTCTCAAACACTTCAGAGATGCCTGGAAATAATTTTATAAAGACTTATTCCTCCTCCATAGCAGAAGTACATTTGTACTCAACTGTACCTGGGAGCAAGCACATTTCTTAGCCCCTTCCTGGAACACCCATGCCCACATTCTGCTCCTTGTCCCCCAGTGTGAGATATTCGTGCATCAGGACTTGTTGCGCAAATCACTTTAAAATTAGGTGATCATGCGCATGTGCTAGATGCATGCCCATCTCCTGTATTGGCGCACACCCAGCTTTTAAAATGAACCTTTTAAAGGATAACTTTCAAACAAATATGAGATGTGTGGTATTATAGCTGTGAGCAGATCTATGTCATTATTTTATAACCCGTGTATATGATATACGTGCATTTTATAAAATACACATATCATTACCCCACAACATATGTTTGTATATAGGTTTATGCATGACTTCATGCACTGCATTGAAAGCATATATATCAATACATTGAATGGGCAAACTTTTCCTACATATTTAAAAATATAAACCTGTCCATTGTACACCTGAAAGTAAATGAGGACATGCATATGTCCTGATTTCCGCGTATAAAGTTGGCCAATTTTAAAACATGTTTGTGTAAGTGAAATTAACCAGTTTACAAATTAATTTACCAGTTCATGCAGACCTTCTTCAGGTCATCAAGACTCTCCTGGTTCTTTAGCCTGCACTCCCCACGGTTCACCCATAACTCCTACCCAGTCGGTGCTACACAATAAACATATTTAATATCACATATCCCAGACAATTAACAGTGAATAGCAGCTTATGCGCCTATGTGATGGCCCTGACCCAGAATGTCCTAGACCCATCATTTATATGTGTGTATATGTGCATGTGAAACTTAAAAAACGTGCATAAAGGTGAATTTTAAAAGCCTGGCATGCACCAAAACCGGGAGATATGCCCCGAAGTTGGATTGGATTTAAAAAGCCATCTGAATACGTGTGTACTTGACACTATCGGGTAAATGTGAAATCGCCAGGGTGCACAAATCCCGGCAGATGCGTGCATGGCTGGGCCTTGTGCGTGCCGAGCGCATTTTAGAAACACACCGGCCACACGCATAGCTTCCGCTAAGCGCGGAAGTGGCAGCAGAGCCAAAGGGGGTGGGCCAGGGGCAGGGTCTGAGTGGGCAGGGGGCAGGGTGGGGGGCCGGCTGGGACAGCACCATTATTCACTGTCCCAGAGCGCAGAACTTACTTCTTCACCGAAGAGGAAGTAAATACTGCAACAAAAAAAAACAGATAGGTAGGGTAGGTTTAGGAGTCGGGGAGGAGAGGGTAAAAGGGAGGCAGAGTAGGTAGGCTGATAGGGAATTTCCTTCCCAGGCTGCTCCTTAATTGGAGCAGCCTGGGAGGGGACTAAGAACTGTCCAATCGCGTTGCCATGTGTATTTTTTTTAAATCACCCCCCTGCACGCGTGAGTCGCGACCCACACACACATGCACGCGCCGATACAAAATCGGGCGTGCATGTGCATGCAGGTATCGTATTTTATTGCATGCATGTGATGACATGCGTATGTTATAAAATCGGCACATCCATGTGCGCACACCGGGAACCGTGTGCATATGGACGCGTGTGCACCTTTTAAAATCTAGCTTTATGTGCACAAATGAAAAGTTCCTAAAAAGGTGCAGGGCATGGTTGTGGTCTGGGTGGGGCATGGGCGATCCTGGATTTCACATTGAAATCTGTGTGTAAATTCTTACACACAAAGGCACATGCCAGGGTCCCATGCAATGGAACTTTACGTCTGCTATGGATGATGTGCAAGTTATAAAATAAAGAGAAATGGTCAGATCAGTGGGGTTTTAAGGGTATGGGCTAACACAGGGGAAGGGAGGCTATTACACTAGGGAGGTAGGGAAGTCCTATTCCTTACCTGGGTGAACTGGGAATGAACTGGAAAATTGGCAATGGCGTCGACATGTGTTTTAAAATTAATCCCCCCACTTACGTGATAAAAGCGGCATTTGCACGTGTCCACGTAAAATTGCATGCACATCTGCATGCACACAGGCTATTTTATAACATGCACGTACATACATATGTTATAAAATGGCCATGTCTGTGGGCATGGTCTGATGAACATGTGCACATATGTGCCCGCATGCCTCTTTAAAAGTTACCATCATATTATTTAGTTTTATAAAATATAAAATAGAAACATAGAATCATTTAACCAAAGTAGATGCCACTTATGTGTGTATAAGCTAATTTTTAAGCATGTAACATATACAAAATTCACCCCTTAGAGAATAACTTTCAAAGAACTCTGTGCGGTGGCATCAACATGCATATATGGCTTAATGGATATCTCTGATAGTATTTATAACTCGTGCATATCAATTACATGCATATTATGCATATTTCCTTCCTGCAAAAGATGTGCGCATATATGTATACTTATGTGCGAATACATGCAATGCATTTTAAGTGTGTACTTTTCCTATCAATTGAAAAATATAATTGCATATATTTTACGCACAAAAAATAAAGTAGGACATGCATGCCTAAAACCCGATTTACGTGTGGAAGCTGATACATTATAAAGCATGCATGCATAATTTAAATGAATCAGCTTACCAATTCCTCCACCAGTTCGCCCAATCCTTCTCCAAGTCATTTAGACTCTCCTGGTTGGTTCTTCAGCCTGAACTCTTCCACAGTTCACCCAGGCTTCCCAACTAGCCAATAATACACAGAAAACAAATTGATAACAGTTACATAAAATACTTAGCCGGTGTAAAATTATATAAGTTGCCAAATGCATGGGTACATTTCTTTTAAAATAGCAACTTAAGCGCATAACTGTTCTCCCTGCCCTGGAATTCCCCAGATCACCCTCGTTTTATGAACATATATATGCGTGTGAAATGTAAAATGCACGCATATTTTCAATGCTTTTAAAATGCTGATTTTACAAGTACAAGATACTTAGAAGCATATATGCTAATTTTTACTTGTGGATCTCTTGCAAAATCTACCCCTTAAGTTGCAAGTCATCTGGGGTGAGGAACTACCCACTATACCTGATTGTAACTCTGCTTCAGTTTGGAAAGGCAAGCAGCTAATTATATCCAAATCATATCAGACTGACAACATTTTATGCAATTCCAAACAAGGTTTGATATAAAAACCTGCAGAAATGGAGTTTTTGTGAGTCTTTTTCTTGAAATAGGGAGGGCCTGTTAGTCACCTTTTTGCAGTTAGGATGCGACTGTTTCATGTGCAAAACTCAGTAAATATTTTCCTGCTAGGAAATTTCTAAGTCCTAAATTTGGGGACTCTTGCCTTAGAAATGTATTTGCAGCCTCTGGGTATCTATTCTGCTTTCCTGAAGGATATTTAGCCCTTTGCCTGAAAAATCCACTCCTAGTCATAGGCTTTAAATTTTGCAAAATAATGATTTATGAATATTAATACTAAGGAAAAGCATAAGGAGATAACACGATATAACTCAGTTACTTGTCCTTTGGAGGCGGGGAATGGGGAGACAAGAGTTTTGATGGATGTGCTTGGACATCATAAGAAAGAATAATATTTGACATCATCATGTTTAGTCATCGTTGGACCTGTACAGTAGGAGGATTCTATTGTACGTCCCTTTAATTTTGAGTGATCTCTTTAGAAGCTGAATCGTTTGCTTTCTTATTATGAAACGGGGACTTCACAGTGTCATTTGTATTCACCTCGGGCAGACACCGAGCCTCTGCTCATTTCATCAAAGAACTATTTATGAGGCTGTAAAAAAGATGAGTTTCTCTGAATAGTCTCCAAATTAAACTTTTTAAAGTTTAATGCTGGCACACAAGAATAATTACAGTTATAAACCATTAAACATTTAGAGGAAATTTATAGGATTGGAGGGGAAAAAAAATTTACAGCTGGGGCCTAATACAATAAATTTCTCTCAGTTGCACGGAAACATTTCTATCTGGGATTTTAAAAAGAAAGTGCTTCATTAGCATCGCCAAAATGCTCAGGCAATACCAGTGGATGATATTTACATAGAAAGAATGATACCTTTGTAAAATTCTGTTAATTTGTCAAGGAAAAAAGTTGGGATTGTTTAGTTTTCTTTCATGTTAGTTTAGAGGTCAATTGTCATAAAGCCATTCACTTGTGTAAATGGCTATTTACCTGAAAATTACTCATGCACTATGTGGGTAAAAGTACTCCTGGGGTGGTAAAAAATGCACATAACTTTTACCTATCAGAAAAAGTAGATGGGATCGGAGCTAAGGCCAGGCAGGGGGAGACAACAGCATGCCAGGTTTTGGATTTTCAAAACTAGGCGCGTTGTTTCTCATGGAAAATTATCCACTGAAAAAGCAGGTGCAGATCTTTGTGAGCGCTTTATTTTTTTTCCCCTAGGCAATTTGAATGGGAAAGTGTGTGCACCCTTTCTCTGAAAATCGATGCAAAATCTGCATGGGGAAAATTCTCGCTGACTTTGCAACAATCCATGTAATTCTCCAAACTGTCCCCAGGGACAGTAACTTTTAAACAGATGCGCAGATGCACGTGCACATGCATAGGTTGGCTCGCGCCGAAGAGCGCAGACATTTTAGAACACATGCGCGTATATGGATGCATGGTAAACAATAGGTTGAACACGCATACATGTGCGCACAATTTTATATGGACGCATGCATGTGTGCGCAAATGCTGCCTCTGCCGGGTAAGTGGAGGAAATTCATAAGCGATGTACACCGAGGCAATTACCAGTTTCCCTATTTGTTCCCAGTTTGCTCAGGTAAAGGATAGAACTCCCTAATAGGGATGTGCATTCGTCAAGACAAATTAGGCAATTTCAACAAAATTGCCTAATTCGTCCTGGTTTGGGGAGCCTGAATCCCGAACGAGTTTTTCCTGAAATTTCAGGAAAAACTCATTCTCGGGTTTAGTGCGTATTAACTTCCCGGTAGTGTGTGCTAACCGAAAGTCGGGTCCCCCTGAATTTAAAAGGCCCAAACCGCAGTAAATACAAAATTTCCTGCAGTGGGCACATGTCTACTCTCTAACTCCTTAGTTAATTACTCCATTTTACCCTGTTAGCACCAACATTTAAAACCCCACTGACCAGCCTATTTTTTTTTTTTTTGTTTCTTAAACACCATCCATAGCAGTAGTAAAGTTACACGGCAGGGGACTGTGGCAAGCGTTTGTGAACTTAAATACTTCCATGCATATTTCATGTTAAAGTCCCAGAACACCCATGTCCTGCCAATGCCAACACAGGCCATGCACATGCCCTGCAAGTTTATGGTTTTAATGCAATATGTTATACTGAGCTTGTTATAATTTTGTAAGAATGTGAACCCTGGGCCGAGGTGAGAGATGTCTCCGCCTACAGGGAGGAGCCCTGTGAGCCTCACAGTCAGTAGGTGTGGTCTCAGTGGTATCAGACACAGCTGTGGAACAGAGTCTTTATTAATAAAGGAGAAAACCACAGCCCACAGAGCAAGAGGTGCAGAAGTACAGTTCAGAATAGAGGGGAATACCCCCATGATGATACCTCCGATAAGAAGATCCGGTAGTGGCCCGCAGAGCGGTGTAAGCCAAGAAGTCTCTCTGTAATGAAACTGTAGCTCAGACGAGTAGCTTCGGTAGTGGCCCACAGAGCAGTCTACGCTGAAGAGATGTCTATGTTGCAGTGAACAGATGGTAGTCTGAGGTGCAGGGATCCCGAGGGAATCCTGTAATGATGGTATAGTAAGGACCTGCAGCGCAGGGTATTCTGGAGTGATTCCTACTGGGGATGAAGCGGTAGTGGCCCGAGGCACGGGGTACACTGAAGAAGATCCCACGAGGAGGTTGGGTATAGATGAAGTTTGTAGCAGAATGGTACTCACAGTAGACAGTTCCAGGAGAGATCCCAGGGAGCAGGATCGAAGACGTCTAAGGCAGCAGGCCCTTCAAGGAGCGTATAGCCAGAGACAAGAAAGGGCCCCCGAGGAGCAGGTACCCTAAGCGTCTCATGCTAATTGTAGAGTCTGCAACCGGAAGTCCAAGAATGGAGCAGAATTCAGCAATGAGGGAACTCCTTGCTAACTCATAGAAGCGTAGGGCCAGTCAGCTTAAGTACGGCAGGTAGATGATGTCATCCAGAGGGGGCAATCCCGAGGTTTCCACCATGACGTGTACAATGGTGGCCGATGCACATGCGCGACTAGGTAACTCCTGATCCAAGATAGCGGTCGGCAGCGCCCACGCTGACCCAGGAACGCCAAGGTGGTCGGCGGTGGTTGGCAGAGGCTGCCAATCTTCCAGGAAATGAGAAGGCAGAGAAGAGAGAGGTGAGCCTTAGTGGTCGCAGCCATCTGCGACCGACGGGTGTAACAGTGCTGTTGTACCATTTGTGGTTTTTCTTTGGTCTTTTCAACCCCTCCCCATGTCATCTAGCAGGGAGATGAAAAAAACAATGCCAATGGAGAGGAAATTATTATCTATCATCTATGTATGAAATCCTGCTGACTTTTCTTGATTCTCCGAGTGGCAGTTCATCTCATGGAGCTAATGCAGCTGCTGCCTTTCCACCTGCATATCTTTGGCTTGCTTGTTGGGACTCCAGCTGACAGTGCCCTACCTTGCAGTGACATCATCCAGTGGGTGTTGAAAAGATTGAAGTCAACATTGGAGGCAATATGCACTGGAGAATGTGTGCACTCCACTGTGTGCATGAAGGAGGGTGACAAAGGGCCTGCTCCTTTGGGCACTACTTTCTGTGCACTGAGTGCCATAGAGAAGAACTGAAGCAGATTGTGTGCAGTTGATGCTCTCCAAGAATTGATGAGGTTTTAAGTGACAGCTCGGACCTGGTGAGTAACAAATTCACAGATGGGTGCAACTCATGCTAATTGGCACATACCATTCATGACAAGTCAAGGCAGACATGGCAAATTAAACCTGCACTGCTTAGGCATGAAATACCAGATTCAGTTATATTTGATTCAGGTGCCAAGAGTACAGACTGGTTTCACGACTGAAGTTAATTAAACCTGGTCAGGAGGACAGGTCCCGAGGCCAGGGCCTTGGCCTAGATTGAAGCCTGGGCCTACGACCAATACAGTGACCTGGTCTGGAGACTGGGTCCCGATGCTGGAGCCTTGGCTCGGACCCAGACTCGACACTGGGATCCAATCTGGAAGCCAGATCCCAATGCCAGGACCTCAGCTTAGGCCAGGGCCCAGGCCCAAGCCAGATACCACATCCCAGTCTGGGCCATGACCCAGCATCTGGGTCATGACACCGGGGCCTCAATCCAGACCCAGGCCCAATGCCATAACCCAACCTATAAGCTGGGCCTTGACATCTGGGCCATGCATTAGGGTCAGGCCCAGGCCTTAGAGCCCAGGCTTGGGAGCTCCTCTTCTTCCTCTTATTTATTTGTCGCTTGAAAACCAAATTATGCCATCTGCTGGGGTCATGCCGGAGTTAATTAACTCTGGCGCATTCACTTCAACAGAAGGTAACATTTTGATGTTCAGCATGCATCAGGACTCAGCCTCTGAGTCAGGTCCCAGAATCGGACCTTGACCTTGGCTGAGGCCCCAGTGTTGGTACCTGGTCTCTGGACAAGGTCACAGCATTGGGCCTGGGTTCAGGCCCTTGTCTAGGCCAAGGCCCTGGTATCAAACCTGAGTCTTGACCACAATGCTGAATCCCTGGAGCAAGTAAGTTTTTTATATTTTTGGGGTCTCGGTGAAGGCCCCATCATTAGGCCAGGGCCTTGGCCAAGATCCCAGCATCATGTTTGAGCCTAGGCCGTGGTTTGTGCATCAGGCCACAGCCTATACCTAGGCAAGTCCCTGGCCTATCACCTAGACCCAGGCCCCAGTGTTGTGCTCTGGCCTATGCTGAGGTCCTTGCTTTGGGTCTTGGACTATTCCATAGACAAGGACCTAGCTTCAGGTCTGTTCCTAGGCCCGACAGACAAATTTTGTTTTCAAAACAAAACATGAAAACCAACAAAATTTCCTCAGATTTTCAATCCTGAACCAAGCTTTGATAATGAAATAAAACAAAATAGGAAATTTCACCTAATTTCCTATTTTGTTTCTCCTGAATTCCCAACCATAGAGCCTTACTCCTCACAAATTCTCCTAGGGTAGTGAGTTTGTTGACTGTTCTACCTGCTTGAGTCTATACTTTCTCTTTTAGAGTTTTCATATTAGGTCACATTTCCTTGGATCAAATTTAATTGGATTGCAGATCAAAAACCATACATCATGAATCTAATCATTGGTAAGAAAAATCAATTTTTCTGGTGATCAAATCTACAATGAAGTGAAAAATATTAGGAGTGCTGAATGGTCTAAACAATAGACTCAATCTTTCTTTCTTCCCTAAATTAGATGGTCAGTTTACGAGTGTGGTATGGGTTCACATCAAACTTCTAACATATTCCTCGCCACTTTCACATCAGCATCTTTTACCTTGAACATCCACTTACATGCCACTGCCTTGCACCATGATGGCAAGCGTGTAAACATTCAGGTAATGTTCATGAGAAATAAATCTCTCTCTGCTTGCACAGCTTCTTCTCACTTTGCAGATTCATGTCTGGACAGGATCTCAATATTCTCCCATGTTTAGTTTTAGGTTCTCTTGAAATTTGGACACTTTTTGAGTGTCTGTGAGCTAGTATGCCCTATTTGTTATCCTATTAGACTGTTGAACATAAGAACATGCCATCCTGGGTCAGACTCAGGGTCCATCAAGCCCAGCATCCTGTCTCCAACAGTGGTCAATCCAGGCCATAAAAACCTGGCAAGTTCCCAAAAACTAAGTCTATCCCATGTTACTGTTGCTAGTAATAGCAGTGGCTATTTTCTCCTCTAATAACTTATCCAATCCTTTTTTAAACCCAGCTACACTAACTGCACTAACCACCTCCCCTGGCAACAAATTCCAGAGTTTAATTGTGCACTGAGTGAAAAAGAACTTTCTCCAATCAGTTTCAAATGTGCCCCATGCTAACTTCATGGAGTGCCTCCTAGTCCTTCTATTATCCAAAAGAGTAAATAACTGATTCACATTTATCCATTTTAGACCTCTCATGATTTTAAATACCTCTATCATATCTCCCCTCAGCCATCTCTTCTCCAAGCTGAAAAGTCCTAACCTCTTTAGTCTTTCCGCATAGGGTAGCTGTTCCATCCCCTTTATCATTTTGGTCGCCCTTCTCTGTACTGTCTCCATGGCAACTATATATTTTTTTAGATGCAGCGACCAGAATTGTTCACAGTATTCTAGGTGCGATCTCACCATGGGGCAAGACAGAGGCATTATGACATTTTCCATTTTATTCACCATTGCCTTTCTAATAATTCCCAACATTCTGTTTGCTTTTTTGACTGCCGCAGCACACTTAGCCGATGATTTAAATGTGTTATCCGTATCCACTATGATGCCTAGATCTCTTTCTTGGGTGGTAGCTCGTAATATGAGATCTTTTAGACTTCACCCCCACAGTGTATTCAAGATTTCCTCTGCCTTTACTTCAGCCGGTTGCTACTTAATGTCATCTGGATACATGTTGACATCAGTATTTATTGAGAACCATCTATTACAGGGCTTGTAAGAGACATGATTTTTGATGATGATGCCTAATCAAAGTGCACAATATGATTTGTTGTGGGAATAGCATCCTATATCTCTGGATGTGTATTCTGTGTCTGAGAAGAATGCACTCTGTGCCATATCTGTTATCTTTGAGCTCTCCTGATTCGGAATATAAGTGTAGGCCTTTAGGTGACTAAGAGGAGATTTTCTGCTGTCTCCTTTCATGTGACATCACCTCATATGTCCTTATTGGCAGCAAGTTCTTCAGATAATGTGGAGTTATCAGTGCCAGGAAGGTTGGTATCCTGTTATAGACTCCTCATAATTCCTCACCAGTGTGTGATCCTTCCTTTTGTCTCTCCATTCTGTACAGTACTCCTGTTGATTGAGTTGTGCTGACTCACTCTATCTGTGTATTCTTCCACTGTTCTTACAGATGGTTGCATTGCTTCTCTTTGTGTTTCAGGAGATAGGTCATTGGGTACCTAATGTAATCTCCAATGAAATTCAGGAACAATATATTTCTGGAAGGTTATTGTCTACACTAGACCATGCAGATAGGATGGTGCCTGTAATAATGAAGGCCCACAGAAATCCTGAATTGCTGTTTGGTTTAATAATTGCTTGAAGGTTGCAAAGTGACAGCTACAACTTACTAAGCATCAATGGTAAAAGACTAAGGATCCATATTCAGCAGCATTTTGCCAGATAATTCACAAGTTATCCAGCTAAATGCCAACTTTTCAATATTCTACCCCCACTTATCTGGCTAAAATTTAGCAAGATAGCTCATTACCCAGCCAAAACGTAACCAAATAAAATAGGGACATTCTGGGATGGAGTTAATTTAGCCAATTAACTTATCTAGCTAACTCTAGTCATGCCATAGAGTAGCCTTAAAAACAGCCACATAAACTTATCTGGCTATTTTTAAGATAACTAGCTACATTCAGTAGAGCTACTGCACCGTTGAATATCCCTCCAAAGTTAGCTGAATAAGTTTAGCTAGCTAACTTTTCAATTCATCCAGTGATGACTGAATACTACCCCATACGTCTTCTATTGATAAAGCTATATATATATATATATATATATATACACACACACACACATCACAGTTAGATGATTATTGACAACTGATGGATGATATGAAGAGTTTTTCTCCACCATGAATCAGGGCCCTGGAAATTCTCCCAGAGATCTGTTCCAAATTGTAAAACAACTGACATGTGTTTTTGCGAGTATGAGTAGAAATGAGGATAGTCAGCTGTCTGACCTATGTGAACAATTTGTGAGATATAGTGCTAAAATAAAAGTTACCAAGATGCGAGCTCACCTTTTGACTGATTGCAATACTTTATGAGATGCCTCCCCCTCTGGTAGTGAGAGATGGAAATGTTTCACTGAGGCATTTTGTGCTGCAGTAATCAAACTAATGTCCTCTGTGAATAGTTCATCCTTTCCACTGAACCTTTGTTTGACTGATGAATTGAAAGTGATCCGCAAGGAAATTGGGGAAGCAGTAACTAGACTGATCAATTTGTGTTTGACTGAACATTGTTTACCAGAGCATTTGAAACATGAACGTATAAAGCCTTTATTGAAAAAAAAAACAAAAAACCTTACATTCATCTACTACTACCCCATATTATATTGTTTTAGCTAAATTGTTTCAGGGGACTGTTTTGAAGCAATTAAATGAGTTTTTGAAAGTTCATGAGCGATTGGAGCAGTCCCAGTTCAGTTTCTGTGTTAGACACAATACAGAAAAATTGCTAATATCTAGCCTTAAAAAGTTCCATAGAGGCTTTGACAATGGACTGAAATTTCTGCTAGTTCTTTTAGAAATTTTGGTGGCGTTCCATAACAAAATTTGTATTGAATGTCACCATGATATACTTTTAGGTGAATTAGGAATTCATGACATTGTAGTAGAATAGTTTAGGTCTTATCTCAAAGGGCACACTCAATGAGTAATGATGGCCAGGTCCTCTTCATAATTTCCTTTTGAGACTGGAGTCCCACGGGGATCTGCTTTGCAAGCTATGTATTTCAACATCTATCCAAAGCCAATCTGTAGATTATTAGCTGGTTTGGGTCTTGAGTACAAACTCTATGCAAATGCTATAAAGTTTTCATTGCTAGTGTTCTCCACAATTGATGCCCCCTTGAAACAAGTTGCAGATGTCAATAAGGTCAGTGGCTGCATATGAATAAATTGGCATTGAACATTAATAAAACAGAAATTATGATACACTCAGGGTTTCATGTGTGGATTTTTTTTTCTTCTTCCAGATGGAAGAGTAGAAGATTATTATTTCTACCCATCTTAGAAATTTGGATGTCATTATTAACAGTATATTATCATTGTGTTCCCAGGTTAACAATAGCATTCAAAATTAATCTATAAATTATGATTATTATGTAAATTAAGAACATTTCTACAAACAAGGAATTTTGATCTGTGATACAGCCACATGTGGACTCTGGCCTTGATTACTGAGTCTCTGTATACATTGGGCTTCCTACCTCATCAGTAAAACTTTTACAATTGGTCCAAAATGTAGCAGCATGAATATTAGTCAGTGCTCCATATCATGAACATATTACTCTCATTTATGCAGCCTTGCATTGGTTCCTGATAATATGGCATGTTAAATTTAAGATCTTATTGTTAATCTTTAAGGTGTTGCTTAATGAAGTTCCATTATGCATTAGTGCTGCATTGAAGATTTACTTACCATTTCGCCTGTTAAGATCTCAAGGGAGAAACTTGCTCGAAATGTCACCAATCCGTCAAATGCGAGTATGTGAAACGTGAGAGAAAATGTTTGCAGTTGCCGGTCCAGTAATTTGGAATTCATTACCTGATGAGCTATGGTCTGAAACATGTATTAAAACATTTAGAAAGAAAGTTAAATGATTTCTGTTTACACAAGCATTTGAGGTTAAGAGGAATTTTGTCTTCTTGACAACTGCTTATTTATTAGCCCTGGAATGATGAGGCCTGATGAATGCTTTAATCTTTGTTTTAATGTGATTTTGTATATTCATTTGTAACCCACCTAGGATTAAAGATACTGCAGGTGAGAAATATTTCAAATAAATACATGCAGAGAGCCTGCCTAAAGGTTCTTTACCAGAGAGTATATTGTGTCAAATAAACAGGGGGAAAACAGAGTTAGGAAAGAAGAGAGGGCTTAGCTCCCCCTTAAAGAGGCCTGACGATAGTGTGCGCCCATCCTATATAAACCATAGCCACCATTTTGTGTTGTAGAAATCTGAGTTGACACTACTAGGGGTAGCATATATCTAGCTGCTCTCTGTATTGTGTATTTTGTTGAGAAAGGGGTCTCTGTGGGTGAGAACTGCGCAAGAAATGGAGACAGACTTCCTTTACTCATTTAAGTGCCATGTTTTTGCACCCTTCCCACCTCAATTCATTGGGTTCCTTCACTGAGTATGGAGTGTCCCTTAGGATTTTGCCGAGTACCCAAGATCCAGGGGTTCAAAGATATTTTCCCATTTTTGGTTTGCATCAAGAGGAAGGGCACCTTTCACTGAGAAAAGACCATAGGGTTATCCGTATCCTCCAGGAGAGATGACACAAGAGTCATCCAAGGAGAGAAGGAGTAAAATGAGAGAGAAGGAGACTCTGTGGACCCATTCTGCAGTTCACTCACATCTCAAAGAGATAATGAGAGATGAGGGGTAAACCGGTAATCTTCAGATACCACCAGCAGAATGGATGAGAGGAGTGAAGAACTACAGAAGAGGTAGGAGAAGTGAGACTTTTCCCATGAAAGACAGCTAAATTGACTAAAGATATTCCCTAACAAATGGTAGGAAGTTGCTCTTACCATCTGATTAGACAGAAAAATACCTATATGTAATAATTGACATCTAATGCACATCTGAAGAAATGGAAGTAAACATAAGGGTCACAAATTTATTTCAAGAGCATATTGGATCTTATTCTGAGAACCATAAAAGCTTTAAAGAACTTTTCCATCAACTACATAATTCAACTGTTACGGTGGAAACCATAACAGTCTCCATTATTATTATTGCTGCTGTCTACAATTTAGTGATCATCAGTGCAGTATACAAATAACTTTTACATGGGATTTGACATAAAGCAATGCATAGGATTTTGAAGAATGATCTTCCTTCCACCCAGGGAATCTTGGAGACTTGAATAGTGATAACATTATGGGAAGACTAGGACATTTTAAATTGTGTTTGAGGTGTGCTTGCTGGGACCCTATCCAGGACTTGTCAGCCCAGGGCTTACTTAAGCACAAGTATTATATTTTACAATTATGTAATTTATTGTACACCACATTGATTGTATATTGAAAGGTGGTATTTCAAATTAACTAATTAACTAACATGCTGTCATATACTCAATAGTCTGTCTTAATGTTCCACTCTATCTAAATAACCAACTGATGTCCTATGTTCCATAAGGACAGGTATTGATAAGCAATTAAAGACCATTTTACATTTTACATATTCATATCCTATCAATCAGAGTGATTTTAACACTCTAAAATAATTTATTGCAAAACCAGAAAAGTACATGTGCATAGGGAGGGTAATTTCAAAGGGATTTCTGTGGGAAAAGTTATAGCCATCCTTTAGAAAGTTGCATGTTTGCTATATAAAATTACATGCATACACATCATATGCATGTATTGTAACATGCATAAGGAACAGTTTGATCTTGTGTGTATACTTTTTTACTTTAAAAAGTACATACATTCTATTATCAAAACAAGGTTTTATGATTGTAAATCACTTTGAAATTCAAGCCCAAATGTTTAGGTGATTTGGTGTCAAAGGACTGGCACTTCAGTGGTTGCTGTCCTTTTTGTCTGAAAGAAATAAGAAAGTTAAGGTCAAAGGGTCCCTTTTTAATACATAACCTTAGGTGGTGGCATTCCACAGAGGTCCTCACTCTCACCTTTCCATTTCAATGTTTACATGTAGCCAAATGGTCAGATTATAAGACAATTTGGACTTAATTATATGTTCGATGTAGATGACTTGCAAATTCTAGACCCACTGGGATTGGATCACAGCACCTCTATTACCATTCAGGTGAATTTTCAAAAGGATTTGCACGTGTAAATGGACCTACTCTCGTAGCAATCTTCAAAAACCATTTATTCATGTAAAATGCATTTTCGCAAGAAAATCCTATGGACAAGTCAGTGGCATATACTGTAGCAATTTTCAAAAGCCCAGATACTCGAGTAAAGTGCATTTACTTGAGTAAAACCCAGTTTTATGCATGTAAATGATTTTTAAAATCAGGCCCTTACTGAATTCTTGTTTATTGGCATTTTCCACCTGGACATTGTCTATTTAATTGAACCTGAATCCTGATAAAACAGAAGCCCTCTCCATTAATGTCAAAGATTGAACTCCCCGACTAAGTGGGACCAATTGTACAGAGCGATTGATAAATATAAGTCAACAGTTACTTTTCTACAAGAGACTCAGATTTTAAAATCAAGGGAATTTATTTAATCTGGAATCCAAATTCATGGAAAATTTGTTTTCCTTTGGCAACAGTAAGAAATGTGGAGTTGGAATGTTATTGTCTGAAGGTTTCACCATCACAGTCTCCAGAGTCCACAGGGATGAGGTATGGAGATTTAAAGTGTTAAACTGGAAGTGATTTGGTCAATTCTGCGCATTTGGTCAATTACTGCACATTGTAAATAAGTTACCTCTGTAAATTTTTTACGCTACTATCCTTATCTCCTTCCTCCCCCAGTTCTACAACCTTGTTTTATTGTAACTTTTGCTTCCTTCGCACTTGTTAAAAGAACAGTTTTTGCACCCCCTGTTATATGTAAACCGGCATGATATGATCTTATCATGAATGCCGGTATAGAAAAACCTTAAATAAATAAATAAATAAATAAATAAATAAATAAAAATTCACTGCCCTGGCTTTGATTTATGTTCTAAATGTTAATCAATTGACTTTTCTCTCCAGTTTCTAATTGCTGTCTTCTTTCTCAGAAGGTTAAATTCTCATAGGAGGGAATTTCAATTTGACTCTAGCGCCTGAAGTAGATAGATCTGAAAGGGGAGGCGTGGCCAACAGAGAAGATTCGGAAAACCTATAGGATTTTACTATAACAAATGGAATCTGCTTCTAATTGATCTATGGGGATCTGTTCACCCACTTGATAGAGCTTTAACTTTTGTCTCCATTCCACATCACATTCTAGAATAGACTCTATGGGGTGAATTGCTCGTGTTAAAAGACCCACAGACACAAGTATCTGGGCCAGGCGTAAGCAAAGCATATTATAAAAGATGCAAATTAGATGCATATATATGCTTACATGAGTAAAAGAAAAAAGAGATGGAATTGGGATTGTTGGGGGTGCTCTGGGGCTGGCCCAAAAGTTACACGTGTAAATCCATACTTTAAATCAGTGGCTGCAGCATGCAGCAGCTTGTTAGCCATATATTTACTGCTGATCCTAATGAGGTGTAAGTCTGCAGTAATCTTCTTTTAGGACTAAATGACAGGGCGAGGGGTCTGGGTCAGCTGGGTGGAGGGGGGGGGGGTGTGCAGGCTGAGGAGAGGGGTCTGCATGACCTTGAAATGGAGTGGGAAAACTGGAGGACTATTTGCTAAAACTGTGAATGTCCTTCACGTAAGCATGTTTTAAAATCCAATTACCTGCATGTCTTGAAGTCGACAGCGCCCTAAAGAAGATGCACAACTACTTTTGCTCAAGTAACTGCTTAAAATTAGGAGCACACATATGCGCAGTAGCCGTATTTTAAATCACGTGCGCGCATTGCACGCACCATTTAAAATTCCAGCGTTTCTGCAGTCGCACGCCCCTATGAGCACGCATGGGCACCTAAGAGCTCATTTTAAAGTTACCGTCTATATAGGGAAGTAGGAGCTTGCTTTACCACTTAGTGAAGACAGAGATCAGAGCCATTGCATGGTCAGATCACACTGCTATATCAGTGTCTTGTTTGGGGCCTGGCAGCTATCAATAAGATGATTCTTTGATGGTTTTCTCCAAAAGACGAGAAGGCCACTACTTATTTTGAGGTGTGCTTGAAAGAATACTTTTTCTTGAACAAGAACTATGGCCTATACAAAACTTAGAGTGGAATGTTGGAAAAACATTAGAGTCGATGTGATCATGTTCATTCAAGAATAATAGACAGAAAACTAGAAATGTTGAGGTGGTCAGGATTAAAGGAGAAAATAAACCTTAAAGGCAAATTTCTAAAGCATTATGTGCAATAATTAGTATATACGCATGTAAGTAGCCACTATGCACATAAGACCTGATTTTCAAAAGTATTTACACAATTAAAAATGGCTTTTATACATGTAACTGCATTTTACCCTTGTAAATGGGCCTTTGATAATTGCTACAATATATGCCATTGAATTATCCATAAGATTTACCCGCATAAGTGCTGTTTACACGGGTTAATGACTTTTGAAAATTGCAACAACAGTAGTTACATTTACATGTGTACAGCCTTTTGAAAATGATTCCCATATTCAAATTTTTAAAAAGTTGCAAATACGAGTGTATATTCACTTTCACATAGAAACATGATGGTAAAAAATGACCATATGGACCATCTGGTCTGCCCATCCACCCAATTAATTTAGCTTTAGAATTCCAATCACTCTCTTAGAGATCCTCTGCATTTATCCCATACACTCTTGAATTTAGATACTGTTTTTGTTTCCATCACCTCTACTGGAAGCTCATTCCATACATCCATCACCCTCGCTGTAAAGAAATATTTCATAAGATGACTTTTGAGTCTACCCCTTTCATCCTCATCCAATAACCCCTTTATTCTAGATCCTATTTTCCATTGAAAGAGACTAGCCTCCTGTGCATGGAAACAATTGAGATATTTAAATATCTATATAATTTCTCCCCATCTCACCCTTTTTCTATTGTGTACATGTTTAGATCTTTAAGTCTATCCCCATATGCTGTAGAATGAAGACCACTTTCCATTTTAGTAGCTAACCTCTAGACCAGCTCCATCCTGTTTATATCCTTTTGAAGCTCTCCTGAATTTTTTTAATTTATTTTATTTAAACATTTCTTTTATACCACACACTCCATTGATCATAGCATTTTACAGTTAAAACATTCATAAAAACATCACATTTAAAACAATACAATTCCACACATAACAACAAAATACAATTCTGTAGAACCTAGACATTTTTTTGTGTTCTGCAAACTCTCAGGGTCATTTTTCAAATTGTATTAGGGCATAATCACGTTAGGGCGTTATCACACGCTTTACGGCCTTATCGTTCGCAATAACGCCGTAACGCAAGCGATAAATAGCACACTGCACATTGTGTATGCAAAAGAGAAATTTGTATTCAAGTGGGAGGAGTTTGGGTGGGGTTAATGGAAATTGGGATCTGCTATCACTGCTTGCAATACAGTATAGCACATTATCGTGGGATCTGCGCACGATTCCTTCATACTTAGCCAATCAAGCCTCTTTGACAATTTTGAGGCCGTCATATATGGTGATGCTTGGCTCGTAGGTAAGACACACGTTTCTTTCTGTATTCCATCTTTGCCTATATGTTTGTGGCTAATAGCACCCAAATGGGTGGTGGCTGCAGAGGAGGAAAGGATCGGTGGCATGTTAAGTAGCTTGTGCATTGGCCTGGCCATAGCTTTTTATCCCCATGCTTCAGAGCGTGGCAAGCTTTGACATCACGTAAAGCTCACTGAGTGACATCACGTAAAGCTCACTGAGTGAGCAGGCACTATGTACTTAGAACATCTTCATAAGCCAAATGGCCCCATTCCTGTCCTCCCCTCTGGTGCTATTTTAATGTCACAGGTGATTCACAACCTTCAACTGTCCACACTGCTGGCACAGCATCATCACGTGTGGTCCATTACAGAGGTGTGAGGAAGATTGTCACAGACTTTTCTGTATAGGCTCACACACCTATACTACAGTGTCCTGTACATGTTGGTGGCCTGCCATATTTCTTGTGTGTGGGTTCTCAATTGATTTTCTAGGCAAGACAGACTGCACATCAGCCACGGACATTTGTATTCACACCATGAGGTACAACTTTTGCATGTAACACAGGTGTAGCATCTCTTATATATCTCCTCAAGTTTAACAGGCTGCTGCACACCAGTAACCATGGCTGGGTTGTGAGGGCATGCCATGCAATAGTTCCAATGCACACATGTGATGTAGTAGTTGTAGACAGTTGTCCTCTTTAATGCTACAGCTAGCCTGCACATATACTGGCTTACAACAATGTGATAGGCACGTAGGCTACACAAATCACCCTTAAAGGTTCAGCAAAGGTACAATCTACCTTATACATTTTTACTGAATGCTCTGGTTTGCCACTCACATACACAAGTGCCAATATTCTGATTGATGCCTTTAATCTGTCATTGTCACAGGTTACTCTGGGTACAGCTGCAGGACTTGGCTTCTCACCACCATTGCCATTCCCAATAAGCTGGCAGAGAGGAGGTACAATGAGGCCTTATGTGCTACCCGATGTGTCTTCAAACACACCTTTGGACTTCTCAAAAGTTGCTTTCATTGTTTGGACAAGATGAGTGGGGCTTTATTGTATGTTCCACCCAAAATAGCAAAGCTAGAGCTTCTCTGCTGTATATTCCATAATCTTGCACTACAATATGGAATACCAATGGAGATACATCCAGATCTTCCCCCAGATCCACCACGTCACCCTGCACGATGCCAGGAAAACACGCTGAGGGGCAGCCAGCTTCGGAAAAATCTTATAGAATGCTACTTTGCTTGATAGTCCTCACATACCATTTCCCTTTCCAGGGGAGGTAGTTGGGAAGCGTGTTCGCTGTTCCTCTCCACACTACTATCTTTCTTTCTCACACTGTTTTCATGTGTAGTTCACTGTGTAACAGAAAACACATATGCCTACTCATCATTTGTCTTGACAATGCAGCAGTACACTGTACTGGAAAAACTGTGGTTCAGATAAAGATTACATCAAAGACATGTTGCTGCCACCATGTGTTCTGCCTGATAGTGACACTAAAAGAGGCACGTATTGCGCGACACTCTGTAGGCTAGGAAGCATAGTATGCCTTCCCAGCTCTCCCCAGCGGACCCCATCCTACCACTCACAAGTGTGTAACATAGACCCTCCCACCCTAGCTCCCACCCCAGCTCATCCTGGAAACAACTCAGAACCTTAAGAACGCACATGTGAAAGCTACATGTACACAGTTAAAGGTTTCAGTGACCAAATTTGCTGGTTAGAGTCTTATTCCAAAGTGCATAAATGTGTGTATGTGAGGTGCTACTCCTGTATAGGGTGTGCTTACTGTCACGTGGCCATGGCCAGACAGAGGTGACACCACAGCCTTGGCACTTAAAGAGACACTGCAGATTAGGAATTGCAACTGCATCCACATTGACAGCATATGTAAATCCAGTCCTGGTCTTACTGCCATGCATGCATGTATCAATAGTCTTAGTTAGGCTTGTCACACCTATAGGCTAATCACAGGAAATGCCTGCATGTTGTGGCTTCTAAGCCAGCACAGGGTTTACCAGTCACAAAAATTGTACTTAGCAAGAGTAATGCACACATCACAGTGCTGTAGTTGCATCCCTTCCATTAAAGCCTTGCTGAAAGCGCCAGTACTACATGGTGCCATGGACACTATGTGCACAGCTCCTTACAAGCTGGCTTTCCTCTTGGTGTTTGCATGCACCCCAACACACTTGCACCTGACTATACCTAGTGATGCCATTTAGAAATAATAAAGTGACAAAGGTGAGGGCATTGTCCGTCGTGATGTCATGTAGGTTGTGTTAGCTTCTTGGGGAGACTATTGCAGGATGCATGTCATGCTCAGTGATGGTAGGATTAGGGATCAGATAGTGTCCTGCCTTCACTTGTGTTTCACAATGATCTATAACGTCACTGTCATAGTAAATTTTCTAAGCAATGTTACAACATCCACATCTATCAGGAACAAAAGTTTATGTTATACAGGGCTACGGTAAGTTGTGTTTGAACCTCTTGCCTTCAACTTTTCCTCCACATGTAGCCTTACTCAGAATGGAAGCTGTCCTGAATAGGCAAGGCCATTGTGTTTTATGCATCAATGACATTCATGTGGTGCAGATGTATGCACATATGTATGAACAGTTAACATATGCTGAGTATTGGCCTTTTACCTATACCTACTAGCTCTTACAGTGCAGCAGCAAAATCTGAGCACCGGGAAAGCACACAGGGTGAGCGGCCCCACCCCAAATTGTTTGCAGAGATTTCCATTGCCAAAATCACTGCACACATTTCCATGCTTTCATGGTTGCATGCCCTTGCTGATGCACCTACATGTCATCACTCCTGGGGAATCTGGAAGAGCTGTCATCCTCTAGGCTGAGCATCATGTGTTGTAAGTCACTTCGACTGCTTGTTCTGAGCATGCTAGGTCTGTGTATTGCATTATGGGTAGAGAAAATCTTGTAAGCTGAAGAGATAATGAGCTACTAGCTGAAATCATAGTAAAGGGCATATAGTGCTGAATGTATAGCCCTACTGCTCCCTGAGCTGTCATGTCATTGCCATGCTGGCTGATGGCCTTTCTGTGTTGCAGTCTTGCCAGACCCTTGCCACTATCTCACACTATGTTGATGCAATGTATGCCTCAGATGTCATTTGTTTAGGTGCCCAACTCTTATGTCGGCCCAGGAAGGATTCTGACTAACTCATTAGCACTTAGGACATCACGTAAATCATTTTAGCCACACCCACAGAATGGGAGAAAAGCCTTATTCAATCGGGCCTTTCATGAGAAGCAGCCACAAAGCTCAATGTAGTTTGATGACAAACATTTTGTTATGAGTGAACTCCTCTGGATGGAGGAGCTAGCAATCTGTTATGGTTATACTCCTATGAAGGGGAGGAGTTAGCAAGCTGGTTGTGAATGACACCTCAAGAGGGAGGAGTTAGCAATCTGTTATGAATCTCCGTACGGAGTTAGCAATCTGTTATAATCTATTCCTGAAGAAGGAGAAGTTAGTAAACTGATATGCTCAGCTCCTGTAGAGGGAGTAGTAACAAACTGTAATGAATCTGTTACTGAAGAATCCTAGTGGGGAAGGAGTAGCCATCTGCTACCAGTGGAGTGCTTGGAGAGGACACTCAGCTGTAGAGGAATGTAGATAGGTGAATCCTTGGGCCAATGGCAGATGACTGCGCCCCCAGTAGGATATCCTGAGAGGGACCACCAGCTAGGCTTGAGTATGGAGACAGACACAGATAATTCTTTTATTAGACAGGTTAGTAGAACCACCAGAGGTGGTAGTAGTGAGCTGACATGCCCAGCAGGGCTGAAGTCCCTCAGGTACTGGAACAGCGATCCCAGGGTTGCTGAGCTGTAGAGAAACTATAGATAGTGAGTAGACAGGGTATGCTGTGTTCATAGCCAGAACTGGATGACAGATCTCACATAAGGTCTTTAGAAAGCTCAGTAGCTGGAAAGAGTTAGGCCCTCGAGGAGCGAGTACCTGGTTCCAGGGAAAGCTCTGAGAGAGCAATGGTAACTCACAATTGTCTGTATCTGTGATAGCTTCCAGGCAGTAGAGAATCTTCAAAGTGTTCAGGAACATGGGCCCTCGAGGAGCGAGTACCAGTTCCTATCGGCAATCTGAAATAGAGAAAAGAGAGCGAGGCCTTCGAGGAGCAGGTATCCCTGGTAAGTCCGAGGAGGCAGAGTAGCTTGGACGAATCCTTGCTAACTCAATACATTAGCAAATACTGAAACCTTTTATAGTGGAAGTGGATGACGTCAGTTCAGGGGGACGCCCCTGAGGTTCGCACCCTTGCTGGTACATTATTTGGAGTGCACGTGCGCGCCCTATGTCATCAGGAACATTGCAGATCCACAGCCGCTCCGGGGACACCGGAGGAAGACGGCAAGAAGATGCCATGGCAGCAAAACATCCATCAGGCCCGGAGGGAGTTGCCACAGTGGTAAGGAGGGAGGAGTGAGGGCATCGAGCAGCAACGGATGCAACAGTACCCCCTTCAAAGGGCGATCTCCTCTTCGGGTACCAGGCTTATGTTTCAAAGGATAAGCGAGGTGAAACTGATGAAGCATCTCTTTGTCCAAGATATTGGTCTGAGGCTCCCAAGAGTTTTCTTCGGGGCCGAAACCTTCCCATTTCAAAAGGTATTCAAAATTCTTGCCTCATTTACGAAGATCCAAAACCTCTTCGACCTTATATTCCAAGTCGTCTTCTGTATTGATGATGGTAGGTTCATGAGATTTGGAAGAATCTTTCAGTGTGTTATTGATGGTATCAGCAGCAATGGGTAGAGCTGCTGTGGATGTCACTGAGGAATTCAGTGGAAGTGGTGATGTTGAAGAATGTCCAAAATCCACTTCTAAGGATGACTCTCCAGTAGATGATGCTGGATGAGGGATGGTAGCATCACCAGCGGATACAGACTGGCTGGTTGCCAGAGATATCTTCTTCGGATCAATTATGTGATGTGGTTCATCAGGCACATCTTCTGAATGAAATGAGCATGACAGTGCATCTGCTCTGGTGTTTCAATCTCCCGGTTGGTACTTAAGCACAAAATCAAAACGGTTGAAGAATAGAGACCACCTGGCCTGTCTGTAATTCAAACATTGTGCATAGCGGAGATATTCAAGCTTTTTGTGATCCGTGAAGACAGTTATTTGGTGTTGAGTGCCACTCCTCAAATGCAAGCTTTATAGCTAGGAGCTCCTTATCACTGATTCCATAGTTATGTTAACAGTGAAAGCTACAAATGGAGGTGTTCACACACACTTTTATTCCTGACACCAAAAAGAGGGCAGAATATCTAGTCTTGTGAGAGGATGACTAATGTCCAATTTCTGCCACATATGTTGTACATGTACATAAGATTCAGTGTTGGCCATGAAGCAACTCTGCATGACACATACAGGACCATGTAAGCAGGAGTTAGCTAACAGTATGGTGTGTGAAGAAGGCTACAAGAGGCAATGATGAAGGTTCCAGTTATGAGCTTCTTTTTAACCCCTGGCTGTCTTCCTTACCAGCATACAGTTAGGTTTCTGTGGTATGGCCTAGGGCACATGGTCTTGCCTGCTAGATAAGTGACAAGTAGAAATGTGCTAGTGCATTCTAGCATGCAAGGTCATGTGGAGAGAAAACCTTTAACCATGTCAACCGTTAACACAAAAAGCACACAATGAAAGGAGACAAGGAAGTTTGTTTCTGAAAAAGTGACTACTTTATTAACAAACACATATAAACACTGTTAAAAATAAAGTTAATGTTTTAGCTAATTACATTATGCAAGGACAAGATAGGAAATAGCACAAAACATCATATATTTCATGACCTGCACATTCTGTGTACACCTGTATAAAAATATATTGAAATGGCATCTTGACATATACAGACTTAGTATCTTATCCTTAATGCACAATCATGATTACAACTAAAAACATAGAAAGTGGAACTGGTACTCCAATAACTACAGTACTGCTGTAATGTTAGAAGTTACAGCAGCACTACAATGTGGTGTAAACCCAAATGCCCCAGACAGTCCATGTTGAAAGAGTGTACTAAAGGGGACAGCCTCAGGGGCAAGGCAGCAGTGTTCAAGTAAAGGTCCCAGACAGTCCATGTTGAAAGTGTGTACTCAAGGGGACAGCCTAAGGAGCAAGGCATCAAAGTTCAGCATGAAGGCCCCAGACAGTCCATGTTGAAAGAGTGCACTCAAGGGGAATGCCTCAGGGGCAAGGCAGCAAAGTTCAGTATAAAGGCAGCAGGATCAAGACCAAACACTTCAGCATGAAGGCAGCAGGTCCAGAACTGGAGAGTGTAGCATGGACACAGCAGGGGAAGCAGAAAACCCATCAGCAGAATGGTTGCAGCAGGAGGCCCTGCAAAAGACCCAGCAGTTTGAGTGCAGCAGGAGGCCTAGCAGAAGAACCAGCAGCATGGAGGCAGCAGAAGGCCCAGCAGAACACCCATAAAAATGGAAGCAGCAGGAAGGCCAGCAGAAGACCCAGCAGCATGGACATTGCAGAAGGCCCAGGAGGAAAGCCAGCAGCATGGAGGTAGCAGTTGCAGGAGCTGAGATGAGACTTCAGCATCACTGAGTAGGAAATGAGACATGATGACAAGAGGCAGCAGGTGGACATTGTATGGAGAGGAATTAAAGGAGACTAGAATATGTGCAGATCATTGAGAAGGCCTTCTTAGTTAGTGTGCTGAATGAACATAGTTGAGAGTACACCATCCATTCTGTGTGCTGGCACAGCAACTCTGTTGTGAGGCCCGGCCCATCTGTCTTCTTCCATCAAGATGGCATAGAAAATCTGTTGTGAGGCTCAGCCCAGCTGTCTTCTTCCATCTAGATGGCACAGCAACTCTGTTGTGAGGCCCGGCCAGGCTTCTCCTACAAATTTTCTTCTTGGGGCTTGTACGCCAGGTACTTCTGTATATCATGACCCCGGCCATGTCGTGCCTTGCCACTTGGGGAGGCATTGTTTTGGGTGGCCTACCCTTCAGGCATGTCCCCTGAAGGGGACTGCTGCAGGATATTGACTCCACAGAGGCAATGGAGGACTCTGACGGCTGCTCTGGCATCCTTTGGAGAATTTGTGTGAGCAATTTTGTCATGTTGCTCATGGTAGCAACCAGGGTATTGATATTTTGTGTGTTTGCTACTGTATCCTGTTGCAGGATCTGGTTCTGGCAGTTTACAGACCTCCTCAAGGCCTGTAGCTCTGCAAATATGTGCTCATCTCAGCAACATGCATTGGTGCTGCATATTCTGGTGTTGGTGCTGCTGGTTCCAGTGTCAGTAACTATTGCTGCAAGATGGGCATTAGTGGGCTTGTAGGCTCCTCCTGCTGATGGCATGTGGCGGTACCTGGCGTAGTGGTGTGCTGGCTCATGGATGATATGTGTCTGTTGGCTCCCACTCCTGGCTCCCTTCCTGCATTAAATCCTCAAGGATCAGGGACACATCAAGTGTGCTTAGTGTGGCCAGGGGGGTCCAGCATGAACAATGTGTGGTGACGCTGTGGCTGCTGCTGTTCCTCCTCTTTCTCTTCACTGATTTGGGTATTACCATTCCACAAGCCCTTCCTTATGGATGTGGGTAATGCACAACTGGTCCCTGGGGCATCCTGGCTAGTCCCTGAGACTTCCCAGCTGGGCCCTGGGGCTTTCTGGCTGGGACCGACAGCTTGGAGGGCAAGAGCTGTGGAAACAAAACAGAAGACATTAGTACATATCCCAGCAAGTATCCATTTTTTATTTGGCACCAGAGGTGCACTTTGCTTCTTTGCGTGAGTGAGCATCTTATGCCAAATGATGCGTATACCCGTTGCTGCCTGCCCATTTATGGTGAGGTTAACTTATGGCTGCAGCTCATGTGGTGTCTAGATGCTCAGCCATGACCTCGAAAACTTCCAGTCCCAGCCTTTGATGAGTCACTGCTCCATCTCTGTGACAGTGATCGGACAGGGGGCCCCATTTCTGTTCAGCCATTGATACTTTGCTTGGGATGCCACCTTTGCCTTGAGCTGGGCCTTGATGTTGCGGTATCAATATACAACCTGCTCCCTGCTTCTTGACACTTCGCTGCATTAGCTGATGGACTGAGCAATGTTGCACCATAATTGGCCCTTGGCTGCCTTGGAGGTCTTTGTTGCCCAGTTGCCAAATAACATCTGATAATTTTGCAGGACCCCTGTGATGACCAGCTCATTCTCCTGCATGCTAAATTTTATGCCCCTGAGATGCTGCCATGGTGCTGACTGCCTGCCTGAAGGGGGTACCACTTCCTCTTCTGGAGAGGTGTCCTCCATTTCTTCACTCTCAGCCCCAATCTCCTCTCCTCTACCTACCTCCCTCCCTCCTGACCCTGGCCTACCAACTCCCTTCCCTCTGCCTTCTCTGTCTATCCCTATGCTGCCCTACTCCTCCCTCCAAACTCGTCTGCCTAGCCCTTTCCTCCTCATGCTCCCTCCTATCCCTTCCCTCTTGCCTCTCTATACTCCTGCCCATGTCCCTAATCCTACTCCCACCCCTCCTTCCCCTGCCACTCCTCCCCTCATTCTTTCACTCCTTCTCCTGCCTCCTCCCCCTCCTATCCTCACACCTTTTCTCTCCTCTCTCCCCTGTCATGCTCCATCCTCTCCTCAGCGCACACACACACACACACACACCTACTCACCACCTCCACTCCTCCTGCTCACCAACTCCACTTCACCACCTCCACTTCTCTTCACCACCTCCACTCCTCACCACCACCTTCACTCCTTACTGCCTCCACACAAAAATACAGACAGACAAACTGGACTAACAAACACTTTCACTCCAACAAAGATGACAAAAGACAAAGGGAAAGGGAAACAGAGGACAACAGCAAACAAGACAACACACTCAGTAATCACTCTAAATAACCTCCAATTGGTACCAACAATACCTATCTATCTCCTCTCTCCAAACTCCTGGCACACACTCAAAGAGGCACATGCAGGAAGCCTGTATTTATACAGGGAAAAAATAATGCACCCCACAATTATGCAACGTGTTATGCGATGATGCAACACAGTGTGCGAAACCGCAATGTAGCATGCATTAAAATAGCTATGCGATACAGCAAACTATCACATGTTGTTGTTGCATAGGAGGTGGTCCCTTGGGCCAAGGTGGGGTTGATGCAACCCATAGGTGAGGACCTATGGGTCCCCACTGTCAGCAGGTGGAGTGAGCTGAAGATAGAGGCCACTGGAGCTTCACCTATACCACCCCTCGTTCCCCGTGGGTTGAGCCTTTGGGTGCCAGGGCCAGCAGGACTTTGGTGGGCCTCGAGGTTGGTTAGCAAGAGATGTTGGTTCAGCCCAGAGACAGCAGATGATAGGTGGTGTAGTCCTACCCTGGACTGGGTACGGTACTGGAACTCGGGCGCCAATGGAACGGAGATTAGCTGTGGGCACTCAAGTAAAGGTAGGCTGAAGCCTAATAAGTCCACATCCAGGGAGTAGGCTAGGAGAGGCATCAATGACAGGCTCAGATCAGGGCTGGTGGCAAAGCAGAGGTTGTGGCAAGCAATGCTGAGTTCTGATCATGGAGAAGTCAATAGCTTTAGTCAATCAAGGCAATGATCTGATCACGGAGAAGTCAATAGCGTTAGACAATCAAGGCAATGGTCTGATCATGGAGAAGTCAATAGCGTTAGACAATCAAGGCAATGGTCTGATCATGGAGAAGTCAATAGCGTAGTCAGGCGCAGCAGAAGTCTGGGCCTGGAGATAGGCAGTAGCATAGTCAAGCAAAGCAAAGTCGATATTCTTATAGTCAGTCGAAAACATAAACAGGGCAGGAACGAAGAAGACAGGAACTAGGAACAACGGAGGTCAGGAACGAAGAGTAGAGAGGATTCTCTAGTAGCAACGAGTACTCAAGTAGCGAGGAGACCTGTTGCAAAGGCAATGCTATGGAGCGAGGCCTGAGCTTAAATACACTGAAGAGTTTGACGTCATCATCCGTGGCCATGGCCAGGCTACCACCGCGGGCCCTTCATAAGGATCAGTGATGCATGCATGCACTCCTAAAGAGGGGCGCGGCGCGAGTAGTGGCATCTCTCTGCAGACCATGCAGAGAGGCACGATGAGCAATGGCATCTTGAGCTGCAGCACTGGGAGCCAAGGCAGAGCCGGAGGCACCGGGGGCGACCCGAGGTCGGAGCCGGTTGCCAACCGCCACCAACGAGGAGGAACCAGTAGCTGGAGTCTGTGTAAGAAGGTGAGGAAGTTGTGCCACATGTCTGCCACAGACGGAACATGTAACAGTTGTGGTATCTCAAAAATTCCCCTAACCACGCACTATTTTTATTGCAGGCGCTATATTTTCTATATTTATAGCAAAATGATAAATCTAGGTCTAAGTTTGTAACCCTATTCTGCACTTAGGAAACCATTAAAAGCCTGCTTGAAAAGACATGTTTTTAAATATTTTCTAAATTCTTTCAAGTCAGACATGAGTCACAGCTTGTCAGGTAATGTATTCTACAAAATGGGACTTGTTACAATTGCTTTGTCCTTGACCTCCCTTAGGAGTGCCTACTGGATTGATGACACACCCAGTAGACCTGAATTTGCAGAGGGTAGGTTTCATTGCGAGGAGTATACATGAATTGTACACAGTGCTCTAAATGAAGTCTCATTAGGAATATATATAATGGCAATATCACCTCCCTTTTTCTGCTGACCATTCCTCTCACGATAAAACTAAAACCAGCAAAGGAAGCAGTGAAACAGGTATAAAAAATGATTGAGTATCTAGGGAAAACCAAATTCCTATCTCTTAGTGAAAGAATCACACCCCTTCTGCAAGAAGGAATCACAGCTCTGAAAATTGAGAGAATGATTGTGTCTCTGAGGTTAGGTAAAACTCCTTAGGAAGATGGATTATCCTCAAATTACTATAAAACTTTCTCACATATCCTTTATAATTTAGAATTTATAAAGGATAATCTTTTCTACAATCCATATTAGCCTGGATATTAGTTATTTTAATGGAATATAAGAACCCTGATATTGTGATTCATACAGACCCATCTCTCTTCTGAACTGTGACATTAAAATCCCAGCGAAAGTTTCAGCTTGTAGAATTATTCATAACCTTGGAAAAGATGACTTTTGAACACATTTGCTTAAGTGAATGCCCAGTTTGTTTAAGGAATCTTTGCGTAGGTCAGGTTTAATGGACATGGATCAAGACAATTTATCTTGGGCAAAGGAATGTGATAAGGGTGCTTCTTACCACCATTTCTATTTATGCTCTCATTGGAGTCACTGCCGAACACTGTTAGGGCCAATCTGAACATAAAGGAATTTACTGGAAAGGGGAATAAGGAACACAAAATTGTGTTGTTTTGTGAACAATGTTCTCCTCTGTGCAAACTCCTATACATCTCTTACTTAAAATAACCAAGGGGATCTCTATCTTTAGGAGTCTACCTGGATACAAAATCAATTTAGGAAATGCATTATCTGGTTAACTGAAGGACAGATATTTGTCTGGACAGCGTTACCTGGGTAAAGTTAATCACCACCTCTTTTTATCCAGGTAAATTTTGTTTGGTCAATGATTTACCCAGACATAATTTAATCAGTGGGGGATGGGGAGGTGAAGAGGGATGTGATGTGAAATGTTGATATTTGTCTAACTCCCAAAAGTAGCCAGACAAACCCTTTAAATGTAAAACCCTTTGAATCTGTTCCTCAATCATTTCTCAGATTAGCATAATTCTGTAGGACCGTGTACCTACAACACTATGTGGAAGTCAAAAGACACTTATTATCCTGTAAAATAGCACAAATATCTTAAGAAACACGATTCACACTTAGAATTCCATATATTATATACCACTGCTACATATAATCATTTCTCTGACACAATCTACTTCACATATGCATACACTTTCATTTGCATTTCATTATTCCATCTTTCCTTGCTTACAGATCACAACTAAAAATGATTACAAAAAAAAAAAAAAAAAATTAACATCGCTCAGAAATATATCATAGATATATACAAACTCATTCGAGCAGGCTTTGGGGACAGTGTGGAGTGTGGGTTGGGCCCCTCCCTTCATTATATATCCTATATCTGCTGTTGCTGGAGTGAAGAAGGACTGCTTGGCATATTCTGCTGGTCCTGCTCTTGGTGCAGTTAGCTCTGCAGTTGCAAAGGCAGTGTGCATTAGTTTGACTACAAAAGAAGAAAACAACAAAACAAGTAGCAGATAATAAGATATATATATGTGTATGTGTGTGTGTGTGCGCAAACTATTGCAAATGTTTCAAAAGAATACTTGAATACAATAAAAATAGAAATAAATAAAATTAAATTAAATAATTGACACAAAACATTTAAATCTAAAGTCCAGACAGCCATATTTTAGCATTAATGCCAAATATAGGTGAAATGTGAAATAAAAATGAACATAAATCCTATTGGGGTAATTTTATAATAGCTCACCTAAATTACAGGGTCATTTATCTCGCGCATGATAATGCCCCAACGCACACGATAAATAACGCTTCTCAAATACAAATGCAAATTCCACATTGAGTATTTCAGTGGGAGGAGTCTGGGCAGAGTTAATGGAATTGAGGGTCATTAGCATCTGATGTGATACAGCAACGCATGATTTAGCCTCTACTAGCTGCATTGTACAAATCAACTCCTCTTGTTATACTTTTCACCCATTATAATGACTACAAATATTTAGTGATGTCATTATTACTATGAATACCTCAGAATGTTTCTGTTACAACATCTTCCCAAACCTCACCTCACCTTCCAAAACCCACCCTGATTCAAAGTGCCCCTCTATAGTGGTACATATATATCAGGGATGTGTATTCGTTTATGACAAAATAGGAAATATAGACGATATTTCCTATTTTGTCGTGGTTAGGGGGGCTGACTAAATCGGAGCGGCCTCGGAGGGAACTTTCCTTCCGTGTCACCCTCCCTTCCCCTACCTAACCCACCCCCCTGCCCTACCTAATTCTCCCCCCCCCTACCTTTGTTGGGCAATTTGCACCTGCTTGAAGCAGGCATAACTTGTGCGCGCCGCCTCGCATCCCCCGGCACAGGCCGCAGTGCCGGGGGACTCGGGACCGCCCTCCTGGCCTGCCCCCGAACTGTCATCACGCCCCCAGACCCGCCCTGGACCTCCCCCTGACCATGGACACGCCCCGGACACGCCCCTTCCCGCCCCTTTTACGAAGCCCCGGGACTTACACGCGTCCCGGGGATTTGCGCGTGCTGGCGGCCTATGCAAAATAGGCGCGCCGGCGAGTGAGTGCCGTCAATGAGGGCAGTTTTCAAAGGGAATTCTGCAAAGTAGGGTTTTACCCTCAGAAATGGCATTTTAGAGATGTTCATGACCAATACATGGATAAAGTTACATGCATACATACTCTGAGCCTAGCTTTTAGAATAGTCTGTGGTATACCATTTGGGCATGTAAGAGCACCAAAATTAAGTGATTATGTCAGAGTTCCTCAAGGATCTGTACTTTGAATGGTGCTTTTTAATATATTTATAAATGATCTGGAAAGGGGAACAATGAGAGAGGTGATCAGATTTGCAGAAGGCACAAAATTATTGGAAGTAGTTAAATCACAAGTGGATTGTAATAAATTGTAGGAGGACCTTGTGAGACTGGAAGATTGGGCATTCAAATGGCAGAGGAAATTTAATGTGGACACGTGCAAGATGATGCATATAGGTAAAAATAACCAATGCTTTAATTACATGATATTAGGTTCCATATTAGGAGTTCCATCCCAGGAAAAAGATCTAGGTGTCATAGTGAATAATACATTAAAATCATTGTTTCATTCTGCAGCAGTGGTCAATAAAGCAAACAGAATGTTAGAAGTTGAAGGGAATGGTGAATATAAAGGAGACTGCAATATCAATGTTATCATTCATCTGGGGACCAATGATCTTTCTAGAAATGGTATCATTGAAGTACAAGAAGATTTCCAAAATCTAGGGAATAGGATAATAGAAACATGTTGAAAAAATGTATAACCTGTTCATGGAAAGGGAAAGGAAAGGCTATGCCAGATGGATAATTTCGATTCCTGACTCAAAACCTGGTATAAGGAAAGTGGTTTTGGAAACATTGGAGGGAGGGGTCCTGTATGGAGCAATAAAAGGTTAAATGGTAAGGATGGCCTACATTTGTTGGTGGCAGGAAAGAGGATGCTATGTGAAAAATTCAGATCATACATTATCAGGTATTTAAACTAGGGAGCAGGGGTGGCAGGAGTTGGCCAGTGAAATTGATATGTCAGCCCCAAGCAGTATAGGAAGTGAGAAGAGAAGGTACTAAAATCAATCAGTTCAAAAAAACAGAAAAGGTGACTAGGAAGAGCAGCTGGAAAGCTAGGACCACAAATGTTCATAGTCTGAGGAATAAAATCCCAGACCTGTAGGCCTTAATAGTGGAGACAATCTTGGACATTGCTGCTGTTATGGAGACGTGGCTCACTGAGTCTCATGATTGGGATATGGCCATCCCTGGCTAGAACTTGTTAAGGAAGGACAGAGAGGACAGAAAAGGGGGAAAGAGTAACTCATTATGTGAAAAGCAACTGAATTGTAAGAGATATGGAGTAAACAAATAAGCATTATGGACCCTCCTACAGAACGAAGACGGTGCATTTATTTTTAATGGTGTGAGCTACAGGCTTCCAACTCAATGGCGCCGGCAGGAAATCGCTCCCAGACCCCCGCTGGACCCCCAGGAACTTTTGGCCAGCTTGGGGGGGCCTCCTGACCCCCACAAGACTTGCCAAAAGTCCAGCGGGGGTCTGGAACGACCTCCTGCAGTCGAATCGTGTTGGTCTATGGCCGCCGCCATTTTGCGGCGGCCATTTTGCAAAATGGCGCCGGCTGAAGACAACACGATTCAATAGCAGGAGCCCGTTTCGGACCGCCGCTCTACCCAGGGTAATTTAAGGCATTTGGGGGGGGGGGTTCGGGAGGGTGGGGGATTTAATTTAAAGGGTCGGGGGTGGGTTTTAGGGGGTTTTAGTGTGCCGGTTTTCCTGCCCTCCCCCTTCCCCTGATCTACGATTTTTTGACGATAAATCAGGGGAATTGGTATTGTATCGTGGCCCTAACGGTTTTTGACGATTTAAAATATATCGGACGATATTTTAAATCGTCAAAAAACGATTCACATCCCTAATAACCAGTAAGAAAAAGGATGTGATAATCCCCCTTTACAGCTCCTTGGTAAGGCCTAACCTGGAGTACTGTGTTCAGTTCTTGAGACCATATCTCAAAAAGGATAGAGACAGAATGGAGGCAGTCCAGAGAAAGGTGACTAAAATGGTGTGAGGTCATTGCTTTTACCTTTTTCGCAATGTAAAAAGCTCAACCCATTTTGGTCACCTTTCTCTGGACTGCCTCCATTCTGTCTCTGGCAAATAAAATGAAGGATGTCATAATGCCTCTGTATCACTAAATAGTTAGATTTCATCTTGAATACTCTGTGACATTCTGGTTGCTGCATCTCAAAAAAGATATAGTTGTACTGGAGAACGTACATAGAAGGGCAACCAAAATGATAAAGAGCATGGGATGGCTCCTCTATGAGGAAAGGCTAAAGAGGTTAGGGCTGTTCAGCATGGAGAAGAGACAACTGAGGGGGGATATGATAGAGGTCTAAAAAATCCTGAAAGGACTTGAATGGGTAAATATGAAACAATTATTTACTCTTTCGAATAATACATGGACTAGGAGGCACTTCATGAAGTTAGCAAGTAGCACATTTAAAACAAATCAGAGAAAATTATTTTTTACTCAATGTACAATTAAGCATTGGAGTTTGTTGTCAGAGGATGTGGTTAAGGCAGCTAGTGTATCTGGGTTTAAAAAGGATTTGAATAAGTTCCTGGAGATGAAGTCCTTAAACTGCTATTAATCAATAGGAAATAGCCACTGTTTGTTGCCAGCATTAGTAGCATGGGATTTATTTAATGTTTTTGGTACTTGCCAGGTACTTGTGACTTGGATTGGCCACTGTTAGAGACAGGATATTGGGCTTGATGGACCCTTTGTCTGACCCAATATGGCATATCTTATGTTCTTATGTTCATCAAATTATTTATGAAGTGAAGCTAAAAGACCTAAATAATTATACCCTGGAAGAGAGGAGATGCAGGGGAGATATGATACAGGCCTTCAGATATCTGAAAAGTTTTAATGATGCACAAACTTTGAACCTTTTCTGTTGGAAAAGAAACAGTAGAATTAGGTGTCACAAAATGAATCTTCAGGGGAGATGACTCAGAACCAATGTCAGGAAATATTTCCTCATGAAGAGGGTGCTAGATGCCAATGCTCTTCTGGAGGAGGTGATGAAGACCAAAAGAGTCAAAGAATTCAAAGGGGCGTGGAGTAAACACTGTGGATCCCTAAAGACTGAAGAACCAACATGAATAAAAGGGTGCATGGGAGTAACCTACTCAGTGCAACAGTTAATACCCTTTAGCAGAAACACAGGGATTACTGTCCTCAACCAATAAGCCTTGATACTTTTGATGCAAATGCAACATCATACTCTGCTTTCATGGAGGGTGTTGCAGTCCCGGGCCGTGCCCCGGTCCCCTCCACTTACCTCGGGGGCGGCCTGGGCCGTTTTGGGACATCTTCAGGCCTCCAGGCCCTCCAGTGCGTCTCTCCCTCCTTGGGAGAGACGCCGACGGCTCGACGCGGCTGGCCCTGCCCCCTGACGTGCGCGCGCGGGGAGGAGCTCCCCTTAAAGGGGCCAGGGCAGGAAAATCCTATCTGCACCTGTGGATGATGTCAGACGCCTTCAGGGTATATGTACCCTGCATCTATTTCACTCCAGTGCCTTGCAACAAGGTTCCTGGAGTTGGTGTGTGCTTGCTGTGGTCTTGGTTGCCTTCGTCCTGCTTCTGCCTTCCCTCCGCTGTTGATTCTTCTGGCTCTGACCCCTAGACTGGCTTTGGATCGCTCTCTGGCATTGACCCCTGGACTGGCTTTGGATCGCTCTCTGGCTCCGACCCTGGACTGGCTGTGGACTGCTCTCTGGATACCGATCCCTGGACTGGCTGCGGACCACCCTTGGACTCAAACTCCTGGACTGACTTCTGGATTTCCTACGACCTGCTGGAGGCGCCAGCCATCCGGAACCACGACCTGCAGGAGGCGCTTGCTTCCGGACCACCCACATCATCAGGAAGGCGCCTAAGTCCCAGCGGCCGTGTCCCTACGGGCCCCTCCTGGGGGGACTTCGGCTTCCAGGGTGAATCTCCTAAAGTCCCAGTGGCTGGACTCCTAAGGGCTCCTCCCGGGGGAGTACCAGTCTCCAGGGCGAAGAGTCTTCTTCCTCTTCGGTCCAACACCGGCCATCCGTCCAGTGAGGATCTAGTCCTTGGTCGCAAAGGACTTCACAGTAGACCAGAGCGTCAGCCAGCACCGAGCTTCCGAACCGCCTCCTGGTTGGGACATTCGCTGTGGACCTTTACAGCACTCCATCTTCTGTTCCAACCAGCCCAAGGGTCCACGAACATAACAGAGGGTGGGATAAAAAAGGGGAATTTGATTCAGACAACAAACAATATGTGTCCCAACCTTTACGGTCTGGGATACTGGTATGCACATATAAAGGAAAACGCACAGGACTGCTTCTACAGCCAAGTCCAAAAGCAAGCAAGTCAAGCAGTATTTGCCTCAATTTTCAAGAAAGCTCCTCACCCAGTAAAATTGTTGCCAGCAGTCATTTTTTATGGGTTTGGCAATTGCTTGGTTTTTGATTATAAATATTACTATCCTCATCATAAGGCTTGTGGTAACTGCATGAACTATCTTTAAGAGAAACTTGGGGGTTACCTGCAGGGCACCGCAGATATCACCATAAGAAGCTTGCTGAGCAGAAGGACCATTTGGTCTTTTTCTTCCATTATTACTATGTTTCTATGTTACTATATATTAGGGATGTGAATCATTTTTTGACGATTTAAAACAATCGTCAGATATATTTTAAATCGTCAAAAATCGTTAAGAGTCGCGATACAATAGAAATTCCCCCGATTTATCGTGAAAAATCGTAAATCGGGGGAGGGAGAGGGCGGGGAAAACCGGCACACCAAAAAACCCCCTAAACCCACCCCGACCCTATAAAACGAATCCCTTACCTTCCCCCACCATCCCGAACCCCCCCAAAACTTTTTACGAGTACCTGGTGGTCCAGTGGCGGCGCGGGGACCGATCTCCCACTCTCGGTCCATCGGCGCCATTTTGGCTGCCACTCAAAAATGGCGCCGATGGCCCAATTAAAAAAAAACCCACCCGACCCTTTAAAAACGACCCCTTAGCTTCCCTCACCCTCCCGATCCTCCAAAAACATACCTGGTGGTCTAGTGGTGGTCCCGAGAGTGATCTCCCGTTCCCAGGACGTCAGCTGCCACTCATAAAGATGGCGCCGATGGCCCTTTGCAAACCATATGACAGGGTATCCGTGCCATTGGCCGGCCCCTGTCACTTGGTAGGAGCACTGGCTGGCTGGCGCCAATAATCCTTGGGGGTCCAGCGAGGGTCCGGGAGCGATTTCGTTGTCGGCTGCCAGTAATCAAAATGGTGCCGATAGCCTTTGCCCATACTATGTCACAGAGGCTTTCGGCGCCATTGGTCAGCTCCAGTCACATGACAGGAGCACAAGATGGTGCCGATGGCCATGTGACAGGGGCTGACCAATGGAGCCGGTAGCCCCTGTGACATGGTAGTTCAGGCTATTCGGCACCATTTTGAGCAAGCCTGGCAATAGCGCACAACTTGGGCACAAAGGATCAAATGGCACCCGGGACCTCGCTGGACCACTAGGTATGTTCGTAAGTCTTGGGGAGGGATCGGGATTGGGGGGGGGGGGAGTGTTGTATTATAGTTAATTTAAATGTTTGGGGTGGTTTGGGGCGGTTTTTAATTTAAAAAAAAAAAGTGCCCCTCTCCCCATGCAAACCCGAAAAACGAAATTTCCCCGAAATTCGGGGAAAATTTTTTTCGGGTTTCGGGGACTCCGAAACCACAACGAATTAGGAAATTTTGTGTAATTTCCTAATTCGTGCGATAAACGAACCACATCTCTAGCAATTATGGCTGCTATTATTGTGAGTGATAAAATGAGGGCTTTTCTCACATATACCTACACAGCCTGGCTGGGCCCAAAAAAAATAGCCTTTTCTTACCTATCCTGTCCTCCTAAATTTTCTATGGTGGGAGAAGTGTAGTAGTTGTAGGATTCTGGTGGTTCACTAGCCTACTTATGTGATGGAAGTGGGATTTGCACGCACATGTGCGCATACATTTCAAATAGTGTGCACATGTACACATTTTCAGCCTTTCTGATACCATGTGCACACGTATGTGCGCCTATGTAATAATGGCAGTCGCTTCTGCTAACGTGAATAATATTGGTGAATTTCTGAACAGTTTAAATTTACCCCATCTGCAAGAAGCTCAAATAAACAAGCTTGCAGCCCCCATTTCTCTTCTGGAGATACAGGAAACCATTAGGGAGTTTCTAGGAGGGAAAAGTTCATGGGCCCTGACAGAATTCACATGGAGTTTTTAAAAGAAATTTCTGCAGGAAGTTTCTCCCTTTCTTCTCCCTCTTTTTCATGGGGTTGGGGGGATGGGATTGGTTCTAGGCAACATGGCGGATGCCTCAATTTCACTTATTTATAAAAATGGGAAAGATGCCCAAGAATGTGGTTCATACTTGCCCATCTCCTTGTTAAATTCAGATAATAAAATATTGGCAAAAGTGCTACAAATGCATCTAGATTCAGAGTTGCTAATTCTGATTCACGGAGATCAAACTATTTTTGTGAGGGGAAGGATCTGCATGGCTAATACTAGAATACTTTGAAATATACTTCATATGGCTAAGAGAGGGTAGGTAAACCAGCCCTGGTAATTCCATTAGACACTGAAAAGGCCTTTAATAGACTAGGGTGGTCCTTTTTTCAGTTTTCACACATTCTGACCTGCCTGACATGCTTCTCAATTGGATATGAGCTACTTCTGATAAATGGCACTCTATCACCATTTATTAAAATAGCCCAGGGTACTATCAGGGCTGTCTTTGTCACCCTTGCTTTTCAATCTAGCCATTGAACCCCTGGCAGCAGCTATTCAATATCATCCCAATGGCATCAGACTAGGGGGAGGGACCAGAAGATCTCGCTCTATGTAGACAATGTGTTCATATACATGACATCTCCCTTTACTGGTCCTGACCAGTTATTTTAAAACTTCTTGTAACTTATGGTGCCTTCTCGGGTTATCAAAAAAAGTCAGACAAGTCTGAAATCTATCCTATAGATTCTAGATCTCCTATACCCAAATATTTCTCAGCATTTTGGGAGGTTAAAGAAGTTTTAACTAAGTAAGCTTATATTTCCCCATGGATTTTCAAAGCTTATATTCTAAGAATCATAGTGGACTGAATGGAAGGCTCAGGCCTGGGGGATTTGCCTATTATGTGGGTGAGTAGAATCAGTATGTTAAAAATGAGTGTACTAGCAAAATTGCTTTACCTCTTCCAGCATGTTCCATTTTCTGTACCATTGCAAATGTTCTCTGACTTTCACATCTGGATGGGCAAATCATTAGAAATTATAAACTGACTAGGATTAAATTAAGTCAGTTGTGTCTGGGATAGCAGCAAGGGTGGGGGGGGGGGGGGAGGGTGGCCTTGCCCAATCTCCATATTTATTATTGGACCACCAGACTAGTCTGTCTTCAAGCTTGGATATGTGGATCAAGTGCCCTCTGGTTATCACTGGAACAGGAACAGCAAATAGAGTGAATTTGGTTGTTCTTCCTTTTTGATCTCCCACTTTACTGCAGTGTTGCAGGGAATACAGAAATAGTCCAATATTGGTGTATACGCTGCAAGTCTGGTGTTCGGTCATTGGATTTCTTGGATTAGAGGAGGAAGGCTTATCACCAATTACCCCAATATAGAGTAATCCAGTTCTGTCCAGCTGTATCTTTACTCTTGTTTTCAAAGACTGGAAAGAAAGAGATTTAGTTACCCAAGCTCACTTATGGGGGGATGTATGTGTTCAGAATTTTAATCACTTGTGCAAGTCTTTGACCTGAGCCCAGAGTCCCATGACCAGTAATGCAGTTGAACACCGCTTGAATGTGGCATGACCTCTTAGACCTCTAAATGGCATAGAATATTTCATCAATGACTTTGATTCACAGATCCATGGTATTGCGTTAGTATATGATGGTATCCTGGAAGGTAAATTTGGGAAGGACACGTCACCTGCTCTCATTGGTGCTTGGAATACAGACTTACCGTATATACTCGTATATAAGTCATTCACTTGTATAAGTCGATAGGCAATTTTGAGATCAAAATCAATTGAAATGCATTGGCCCTAGTATATCTCAAAGTTTAAAACTAGCAATCTATCAGGAAGATAATAATTCATGAAAAGCCATGTTCGTACTGAAAAATTTGACGTAATGTGCTAACTTTAAAACAGGTCAGCGGTATGACCAGTTTTGGCCGCATAAGTTAAGTGGCTAACTTAACTTATGTGGCAGTTGGTGCACATGTATGTGCATACCAAAGAAACATTATAGTATACGCAGAAATTATGCGTGGAAAGTATACACGGATAGTATGGGGCGGATTTTAAGAGCCCTGCTCGCCTAAATCCGCCCAAATCCGGACCCGCCCCCAGATCCGGACCCGCCCCCAGATCGCGTCCCGGCGCGCTAGCGGCCCGCTGGCGCGCGGGGATTTACTTCTCCCTCCGGGAGGCGTAAATCCCCCAACAAAGGTAAGGGGGGGTTTAGACAGGGCCGGGCGGGTGGGTTAGGTAGGGGAAGGGAGGGGAAGGTGAGGGTAGGGCAAAAGAAAGTTCCCTCCGAGGCCGCTCCGATTTCGGAGCGGCCTCGGAGGGAACGGGGGTAGGCTGCGCGGCTCGGCGTGCGCCGGCTATATGAAATCGATAGCCTTGCGCGCGCCGATCCTGGATTTCAGCGGCTACGCGCGTATCTACTGAAATCCAGCGTACTTTTGTTGGCGCCTGGAGCGCCAACAAAAGTACGCCTATTCGCGGTTTTTGAAAATCTACCCCTATGCGTGTAGAAGTCAACCCAGCTTTTTTGGGTCAATTTTCCAGCATAAATTTCTTGACTTATACACAAGTATATACCGTAGATATTGGGCTATACTGTAAAGAGTGGACAAGTATTTGGAAATCTGCTCATCACCTTTCCATTGGTGCAAGGAGGGTTGCTCTGATGATTTGATTGCTGCATTGAACATACAGAACCACAATATTTTATTTCAAATGTTTTCCTGAATCTATTAATACTTGTTGGAGGGCTATGCAGAAGTAGGTACCTTTATACATATGTGGTGGCATTGTCAAAGTGTCTGTTACTTTTGGTCCCATCTAACCCAGGAAACTGCAGATATACTAGGCTTATCTGTTTTTGTTCGGCCATGATTGGGACTGTTAGATAGCTAAGAGATCTCTCTGGTACCAGTTAAGCACAGAATACTGGTTAGACAGCTGATGAAAGCAGCCAGATTCACTTTCACAACTTTATGGAACACTATTGGTGAAACTAAGTACGCGAGATAGCAGATATTGAAAAGTTGCGTATGATTTAAAAAAACATAAACTTTAAATATGAGCAGATTTGGGGTCCTTATATAGAGTTCTATACACTTGCACTCTTCATATCTTGCTCATAAAAGTTTAAGTCTGTATTGCTGTGATTTAAACTTTATCTCTTGTATTTTGTTGATCTATACTGAAATAGTTGTATGCTGTAAAAAGTTGTTAAAGAATTACAACAGAGTAACAGGGATTAATGGAGTTTGTTACTTGTGTCAGCCTCAGATTGGAGATAAGTGATATTTTACTTGCATAAAAGATCTTTAAAAAATGTGATAGACAGGACAGATGATTATATGTAAAGCATGTTTATATGCTGGTAGTGCTTAATATGATGGTCCTTTATGCCAAATTTCATTATATATAAGTACAGTGGTTGTTTGTTTCTTCACAAGTGTTTTTTTGTGGCAATTCATTTGATTATCCAAGTATGTTCAATAGATCTCCCTCCATTCCAGCCCTCCTTCCTCCCCGATGTGCTGACATAATTGCTGCTGCTGCTGAGTCACTGTGATTGGGTGAGTGCCAGATCCTTGCACCATCGCAGTTTAATTTTAAAAGGAGAAATGGTGTTGGGGCCGTAGGGAAGCCCCAACACCACGATAAGGAAGGCCAGGCCAGACCCGCTGACATCACTGATAATATCTGAAATCTGGGGGGGGGAGCTAATTTCATTAAAAAATAGAGCAAATAAATAAAATTTAGTAGGAAACAAAGGTGGTGGGCAGGTAAGAGAATCCTGGCCACCTAACTGCCACCAACTCCCCTACGCTGGAACCACTGTTAAAATATTTAATTTGCTACATTGTAAGCCCTACATGTTAGGCAGTTTAAAGCCCATTAAAATTCCTACAAACCAGAGAATTTTCCCAGCGCCAGTCAGCAAGAGTCCTGCTAACACTGACACAGCTGTAGAAAAAAGATTGCAGTAATTGATTTTGAAAAACAATATTAAAGGCTTTTTTAAGAGCTTTGTAACATTTTAAAGGTTCAAAATGACATTAAAAAAACAAACAGTAGAAATAAATATTTTTAACAATAGTAAAAATACTTCTAAAGTTAGTAGCAAGAACACATTTTTTTAACACAATGGTAGATTCCATCCACCGGTAAAAATTAGAGGACTGGATAAGCATTAGGCCATGTCCCGGGGAAGCAAGCGCCAGCAGTAGGCCAGTGTACCGAAGTTACTTCGGCGCTGAAGGAGCAGTAAGATAAAAAACAAACAAAAAAAAAAAATTTGAGTAGCTAAGTAGGAGTTAGGGGTCGGGGAGGAGAGGGCTAAAGAAAGGAAGGGTAGGTAGGGCTATAGGAAAGTTCCCTCCAAGTCTGATCCTTAATTAGAGCAGACTGGCAGAAAAATGGGCAAAGGCCTGATCACTTCGCTGCGCATACTTTACAAAATTCCCCCTCTTGCGCATACAAGAGGCCACCTGACGGCACATGCGTGCATGGATATTAAAATCCGGCACGCATGTGCAGGTGGGAATCATATTTTTGAACATGTGCGTGCCAACGCATGCATGTTATAAAATAGCTGCGTCCATGTGCACGCTCCGGGAGCTGCCTGCAGATGGACGCCCGCATGGGCCTTTGAAAATCGACCCATATGTGTGTGCACACACCAACACCATTAACTACAGATAAAAAGTAAGGAAGGGACGTGAAAGAAAAGTAAAAGAACTAGGAAAAAAAAATAAACAAAACATACACAGGGAGACAGACAAAGAAGATAAAGTAAAAAATGTAAAGAAGCACATTCTTACTCAGGAAACATTCTGAGGTCCATGTTTGTTCAATTCTTGTAACCTAGGGAGACACAAGAATAACAGAAAGAATCAATTCTTTGAGTCACATAATGGAGACAAACATATTAGCTGAAATAAAAGTTTTCCTAAGACAGCTAATATTTATCTGACTGTGAGACTGAGTAGAAGCTTGAAACTCTGAAGCATTTTACTCTAAGTTCTGGTAGTGATAAGGCCTAGAAGAATAAAAGAAGAGTGAAATACAGAGGGGTTTTTTTTGTTTACTTATATATTGTATTAGATAAAAAAATGTGTTTATAACCAAAGTATTTGGTTTAGAGCAAATGATCTATTTTATGTGAAATCATTTATCTGTTAAATGTGCTTTGGCACATTAAATTTTTAAAAAACTTGCACCTTTCTGGTGATTCCATCTAATTTACTTCATTTTAAAACTCCCTTTCTTCTCTACCCCTGAGAGGGTCTTTGGGTGTGTGTAGTCCTCTTACGCCTGGTAAGGTGCCCTGAAAAGAAGGAGAGTATTTCTCTATACTGTCCCTTTTTGTGAATACCCAGCGACACCAAATTTAAAACATCTGGAGACAGTATAATTGTTAACTCAGCTACCGAAAGTCACAAAAGAGAGGGAGCATTAGAACCTCACCAGCAGAATTGAGTTAAAAACTCTCCAACATGGAGAGCCCTCAAGATGGCCACCTGAGCAGCAGGGATGTGCATTCGTTTGCAACATATTGGCAATCCACAACGTATTGGGCCATATTTGTTGTATTCGTTGCATCACAAAACGTATCGCGATTCTCACGAATACAGCAAATCTTCACCAAATTATTCGGCCGTCTAAAGGAGAGAATTTAAACAAAACCCCCACCCTCCTGACCCCCCCAAGACTTGCCAAAACTCCCTGGTGGTCCAGCAGGGGTCCGGGAGCCATCTACTCACTCATGCCGTCGGCTGTCGGTATTCAAAATGACACCGATAGCCTTTGCCCTTACTATGTCACAGGGGCTACCGGTGCCATTGGTCGGCCTCTGTCACATGGTAGGAGCAATGGATGGTGATTGCTCCTTTTAGATTGGTCCACTGCTGATCCACATCTCTCTCGTTCTCCCATCCGTTTAGTTCTTCCTCTAGGTACTTCCCCATTTCCTCAAAGTCCTTGTTTTTGAACTGTAAAACTCGGGTATTTGTGCTTCTTTTCCATATTCTTTTAGTGATCTTAAACCATACCGTTTGATGATCACTGGTGCTGAGGTGGGTGCCCACCTGGACATCAGATACATTATCTCTATTAGTGAGCACTAAGTCGAGTATAGTTCCTTCTCTCGTGGGTTCCATTACCATTTGTTTGAACAAAGTTACTTGCATGGCATCCACTATCGCTCTACTATTTTTAGATTCTGCAGATGGGATTTTCCAGTCTACATCTGGCATATTAAAGTCACCAACAATCACCACTTCTCCCTTCTTACCTATCTTATGGATGTCTTCAACCAAATCTCTGTCCAGTTCTTCCTTTTGGTTTGGAGGCCTGTAAACCACTCCAATATAAATGGATGCTCAGTCATCTTTTTTTAGGTCGACCCATAGTGCTTCTTCCTTGCCCCAACTTCATTGCATCTCAGATGCTTGGATATTGTTTCTGACATAAAGAGCCACACCTCCCCCTTTTCTATCCACTCTGTCCTTCCTTAACAAGTTATAGCCTGGTATTGCTGTATCCCAATCATGAGATTCTGTGAACCTTGTCTCTGTGATAGCAACAATGTCCAATTTTGCCTCCATCATTAGGGCCTGCAGATCTGGGATTTTATTTCCCAAACTATGAGCATTTGTGGTCATAGCTTTCCAGGTTCTCTCTTTAAGGTTATTGCTTTTCCTGGATGCCTTATGAGACTTTAGTTGAGATTTGTTATTCACTTCACTCTTTCCTTTTGCAGTTGTGCCACTGATGACAGAGTTATCCATCTCAATTAGCTTTTTCTTTTGGTTATGGATCTTGAAATTCTGCATGCATTGGGTTTTTTCTCTCTTTTCTGGTAACACTTCAATGTTTTTCTCAAGAACTTCTTCAGTTTTTAATATAGAGAAGACTTTTTGCTCATTTTGCATTTGGTACAGTGTGTGTCTCCTCATCACAGGTCTAATTCTACCAGAGCCCACTGTAATCCTGGTTTTTAATGAATTTGTGTGCAGAGGCTGCAGGGACATTGTGTGGTAGGGGGGGGGGGGGCATTTTTTTGCCATCTCAAAATTCTTCTGCCTGAGGCAGCCGCTTTACCCTCCCTCATTGGGGGGAGCACTTTTTGGGACCAAATGACTTTCTGAAATAACATTATGATCAGGAAACCAAAAGATAAATTCACAGCTATCCATAAGACTTTTGATGTTAAAATTATCAAAAACTTCAGAACAGACTTACAAGTACTCTAGATTTGGGGTTTTTAATTCACTACTAAAAATAACTCTAATGCCACTCTATGAAATTCACCCATCAATCCCAACCTCTACCTCCCAACCTTTTCCCTTCATGCTTATCTTATAATGTATTCCATGATTCACTTATATTCTCTGGCAAGTTCAACATTTACTATGATCTTCTCATTTTTGGGGCCAATGTAATAAAACCCACGGCATTAATAAAAGCAGTTCCCACAGCCTGCAGTAAGCTAATAACATGCAAGTAGACCAGGAATAAAAATAAACGTGTTAAACAGGAAAAAAAAAAAATGTGCTTTTTTTTTTTGACTCATGGTCCATTTGTATACCAATACAACTGAAGAAAAAGAAAAAAACCCTGACCCCTTCCCTCCTGCTTGGCACAAACGTAGTATGGCATGATGTGGCATGGTGTGTAGTGTGCCCAGGCATGGGCTGATCTGAGTCGGTCTAGAAAGTCCTCCCTCCCTCTCTGCTCTCCAAGCATGACAAACCCCCCTCCCTGCAACCTTAAAACAATCCAAGTGGAGCCAAGCAAGGCAGGGTCAGGTCCAGGCTGGATTCTGGTTCTGAGTCAAGGTCCAACCCATTAGGGCCTCCTTACCCTGCCAGCCCCCTCCCTCTCAGCTTAAAAAAAATATATAAATCTGGCCCAGTAGAGCTCCCATCCCCCCCCACCCCCCGACCCAGAACTCCAGCCAGAGAGGACCTTACCTCCTTCAGCAGGGGTAATCCTTCACTGGTAGCAGATTGGCCCCCCTTCCACTGTCACATTTCATGCAAGGACCAATTCTCTTTCAGAATTCTGAAAAGATAGCCTTCTGAAAGGGGATTGCTCCTCTCAAGAAGTGAATACATTAATATTAACTGCCTGATCTGATACACTCGAGTGGGGTTTGATCATCCTCCTCATTACTATAGGGGTTTAACTCCTGCCTCTAAGCATGAGTTAAATGTCCTGAGATAAAAGGAAGCATGCTAGGCAACCTCAGCATTAGAATGCCTCTATGAACTGCAGGTTAATAGTTAACAATCTAATAATATCTAATCTTGCTGGAGATGGTTTAGCGTGAGTTTTTTCTGTCATTAAAGCCTTTGTTGCAAATCAGGGTTAGGTTAGAACCAAAAATCACGCACTGTAAAACAAAGAGTTAAAACCCATGGTTGTGTCAGTGTAGCTTATTACATCAGCCTTTCTGTTGGGATAGGAGAATAGAAGTCTTAACTGCAGAAGGCTAGTCAAGGAATGTATGAAGTTAGAATAATAAAGAGGTTTTACCTTGTTTGTTTACTGGAATTTATTTCTGTGCATTCAAGTGGACTAATATGGCTACTATACTACTTTATGAAAGATAGAAAACATTGTTGCCATGAGGTCCAGAACTGAAAATGCAGAGAACATATCTAGGTTTACGGTGTTTTACAGTATAAACATTCCCCCAGTACTCAACCTTGCCAGTGTTGAGGATACAAGTTTAAAGGGCCTTAAAAAAAGGAATTTAATCCATGGGCTTAAATAAGTGCCTATACAGAACATATGATTTCATCTTATTCTCACAACCACATTGGGAATCATTGGTTTCCTGGCTAGACAAATCATGGCTATAAGCAGATGGCATTCAAATTGGAATTGATCATATATGTGTTTGGTAAATCAATAAGGGTGACATTCAGTAGAAGAGAACCGGAAGGGTAATTGCCAGGTTCTTATGGCCTGGATTGGCCATTGTTGGAAACAGGATGCTGGGCTTGATGGACCCTTGGTCTGACCCAGTATGGCATTTTCTTATGTTCTTATGTAAGGCTCATCTGCATACTTTTCCCAGTATTCCCTGGGAAAGGACTCCAGAGGTCACAGCAAGCAATCAGGTTTCGAACTCCACAGCCCCAGCTTTCAGAGGCCCCACACTCTTTGTAGTAGAAGAGGACCAGAAGGCTCATCTGCATACTGCTCCCAGCAACCCCTGGGAGAGGACTCCAGAGGTCACAGCAAGCGATCCAGGTTTCGAATTCCACAGCACCAGCTTCCAGTGGCCCCGCACCCTTTGCAGTAGAAGAAGGCCGGAAGCCTAGTGGCACATGAATCTCAAACCTCTCAATCCTTTGAAGGAAGATCAAAGTAATGGTGGTTAAAAAGGATTGGTAAGTATAATTTTGGAAATTCTTGGACTTAAAAACATTTGGAGAGAGGTTTAATAGTGGGATATAGTCTTTAGTATGTTTCTGAAATAATAAGCAAGCCAGAGGGTGATAATTCTAGTGGTTTTCTTTCCCTCCCACCCACCCCTAACTCAATCCTTGATTATTAGGCAAGAGACATTTTCTCAGTAAAAATCTATCTGGCTCTTTTCTAATTCACACTATTGCACCAGCACTTATTGAGAGTTTAATCATACCCTTGTATGTCACTAGCAGATTAATTAGTGAATACGCCTATACATTTAAAGTTCTCTAATTCCTACTCCCTTAGCAACCTAAACTTAACTAGGATCTCAACAAAATTAAGATGAAGGCAGCAGTCCAGCAGCAAGAGGGTGGCTTTCCAGTCTTTTGCATTGAGTGTCACATATATGATTTTGTACTTGCTGGTGAGAGATCGTATGTGCTCCTGATTCTCAAAGAATAAGTCCAATCTCTGGAGGCTAGAGTGGCAGACCTGGAAGAGCTGAGATGGACAGAGAGATACATTGATGAGACCTTCGGGGACATAGTAGCCAAGTCCCAAATACAGTCTGGCAGCCCCGGTGCTGCCATGGATCAGAAAGGTCTACCAGTTGGAGAGCATTGTCCTGGTACATCAGGAAGTAATCCTATAGCAAGGACATACTCTCCAGGTGATGCATTGTCCTCTCACAGTGAGATCAAGTCTCCCAGGGCTACTGCCCAGGAGGAAAGGGTTAGGTTGGCCATCATATTTGGTGATTTGATTATTAGAAATATAGATAGTTGGGTGGCTGGTGGACATGAGACTGCCTGGTAACTTGCCTGCCTGGTGCAAAGGTGGCGGACAGCATATGTCACCTAGAAGGGAGGAGCAGGAATAGCCTAGTGGTTAGAGTAGTGGGCTACAAAAACCAGGAGACCATGGATCAAGTCCCACTGTCACTTCTTGTGACCTTGAGAAAGTCACTTTACCCTCCTTTGCCTCAGGTACAAAACTTAGATTGTAAGCCCTCTGGGGATAGGGAAATACCTACAGTACCTGAATGTAAACTGATGTGATTTCTCAGATTGAATGTTGGTATATAATAAATAAATATAGAAGTGCTGGGGAGAGGCCAACTGTGTGGTACATATGGGCACCAACACATAGGAAAATGTGGGAGGGAGGTTCTGAAAGACAAATTTAGCATTTTAGGTAGAAAGCTGAAATCCAGAAACTCTAGGGTGGCATTCTCTGAAATGGTCCTTGTTCCACGTGCAGGTCCCCAGAGGCGGGCAGAGCTCCTGAGTCTCAATACATGGATGAGATGATGGTACAGGGAAGAGGAATTCAGTTTTGTAAGGAACTGGACAACATTTTGGAGAAGGGGGAATCTTTTCTGAAAGGATGGGCTCCACCTTAACTAGAATGGAACCAGGCAGCTGACACTAACTTTCAAAAAGGAGATAGAGCAGCTTTTAAACTAGAACAAGAGGGAAAGCTGACAGTCACTCAGCAGTGCATAGTTTGGAGGAATGTATCTTTGAAGGATACTAATGAAACAGGAGAGTTAGGGCATCCCAACAAGATTAAATACTCAGTAGAAGCTATATGGATAGAAATTCCATGTGTGTTGGGTAAGAGTATAGTGATGGGAGTATATTATTGTCCACCTAGCCAAAATGATCTGCAGATGATGAAATGCTAAGAGAATCAGGGAAGCTAAACAATTTGGCAGTGCAGTAATAATTAGAGATGTGAATCGTGTCCTTGATCGTCTTAACGATCGATTTCGGCTGGGAGGGGGAGGGAATCGTATTGTTGCTGTTTGGGGGGGTAAAATATCGTGAAAAATCGTGAAAAATCGTAAAAAAACGTAAAATCGCAAAACCGGCACATTAAAACCCCCTAAAACCCACCCCCGACCCTTTAAATTAAATTCCCCACCCTCCCGAACCCCCCCCAAATGACTTAAATAACCTGCGGGTCCAGCGGCGGTCCGGAACGGCAGCGGTCCGGAACGGGCTCCTGCTACTGAATCTTGTTGTCTTCAGCCGGCGCCATTTTTCCAAAATGGCGCCGAAAAATGGCGGCGGCCATAGACGAACACGATTGGACGGCAGGAGGTCCTTCCGGACCCCCGCTGGACTTTTGGCAAGTCTTGTGGGGGTCAGGAGGCCCCCCCCCAAGCTGGCCAAAAGTTCCTGGAGGTCCAGCGGGGGTCAGGGAGCGCTTTCCCGCCGCGAATCGTTTTCGTACGGAAAATGGCGCCGGCCATACGCATATGGCCGGCGCCATTTTCCGTACGGAAAATGGCGCCGGCAGGAGATCGACTGCAGGAGGTCGTTCAGCGAGGCGCCGGAACCCTCGCTGAACGACCTCCTGCAGTCGATCTCCTGCCGGCGCCATTTTCCGTACGAAAATGATTTGCGGTGGGAAATCGCTCCCTGACCCCCGCTGGACCTCCAGGAACTTTTGGCCAGCTTGGGGGGGGCCTCCTGACCCCCACAAGACTTGCCAAAAGTCCAGCGGGGGTCCGGAAGGACCTCCTGCCGTCCAATCGTGTTCGTCTATGGCCGCCGCCATTTTTCTGCGCCATTTTGGAAAATGGCGCCGGCCGAAGACAACAAGATTCAGTAGCAGGAGCCCGTTCCGGACCGCTGCCGTTCCGGACCGCCACTGGACCCGCAGGTTATTTAAGTCATTTGGGGGGGGGTTCGGGAGGGTGGGGGATTTAATTTAAAGGGTCGGGGGTGGGTTTTAGGGGGTTTTAGTGTGCCGGCTCACGATTCTAACGATTTATAACGATAAATCATTAGAATCTCTATTGTATTGTGTTCCATAACGGTTTAAGACGATATTAAAATTATCGGACGATAATTTTAATCGTCCTAAAACGATTCACATCCCTAGTAATAATGGGAGATTTCAATTACCAGCAGACAATGGTGCAAGAACACACTTTAACAATCCACCTTGTTTTTGAATTCAAGTGCTATTTAATGAATATCTCTCACTCAATGTGGTCGGCAACTCCACAGACTTTACGGGATGTTTTATATAGGTCCCCCATAGGGGACCTATATAAAACTCAGAATTCATATAGGGACCTATATAAAACATCCCGTAATGTCTGTGGAGTTGCCGACCACATTGAGTGAGAGATATTAATTAAATAGCACTTGAATTCAAAAACAAGGTGGATTGTTAAAGTGTGTTCTTGCACCACTGTCTGCTGATACTTGCTTATGTGCAAGGTTTGCTTCTGGTTTTGGAAGATTTCAATTACCCTAATATTGACTGGGTAAATGTAACATCAGGACATGCTAGAGACATTTATTTTTATTTATTTGTTGGTTTTTATATACCGTTGTTTGGAGCAAGCCTTCACAACGATTTACAGAAATAACAACTGCTTATATAAAACATAGCAAAACTGATTACATTATAACAAAAAAATTAGGAGGGACAGAGATTGGAGAACCTTCACAACGGTTTATAGAAATAAAATCTGTTTACATAAAAAAATACATATAATTCCTGGATAGAATAAACAACTGCTTCATGGAGCAATTGGCTCAGGAACCAACAAGAGAGGGAGCTATTTTAGATTTAATTCTTAGTGGAATTCAGGATTTGGTGAGAGAGGTTACGGTGGTGGGGCCACTTGGCAATAGTGATCATAACTTGATCAAATTGAACTAATGTCTGGAAGGGGGGCAATATGTAAATCTACGTATTGCCAGAGGATGTGGTTACAGCAGTTAGTGTAACTGTGTTTAAAAAAGGTTTGGATAAGTTCCTAGAGGAAAAATCCATAAACTGCTATTAATCACCAAGGAATAGTAGCTTGGGATCTTTTTATTGATTGGATACTTGCCAGGTTCTTATGGCCTGGATTGGCCACTGTTGGAAACAGGATGCTGGGCTTGCTGGACCCTTGGTCTGACCCAGTATGGCATTTTCTTATGTTCTTATGTACTCACAGAAGGGGAAGAAGTGGGATACAAAGTGCAAGTGTGAGGGAAAGTGTTGGTCAGAAGAGGAGGGGGAGAAAGGGAGTCAATGAGGGGTAGAAGAGGAAGGGAAGGAGAGGAGAACAAAATGAGGGCTACAAAAGGAAGGAGGGGGAGAGTAGAGATGGGGGAAAATGGTATAATCACACTCACCCCTCAAAAACCCAGTCACATCACTCAGTCCCTGCATCCCACAAATCCCCAACACAACAGGCTCCCCCATACAACCACCTGATTCTGCACACACGCACACAACAAACAAACAAAAAAAACAAACACACAAACACACACACACACCCTTCCTCTGTGAGGGGGGAATAGTGTGAGGGGGGAATAGTGCCCCCACCCATATATACAGACCTCTCACACATTCACCCCTCACACACACCCCACCTACACAACTACTGCCCATGCACAGGCAAATGCATGCATTCAAGGGAGGGAGAGGAGGCCGGTACAATGTGGTGAATGGAAGGGAGTGGAAGACAAAGTGCACACACATACACCACTTAAGAACATAAGAACATGCCTATACTGGGTCAGACCAAGGGTCCATGAAGCCCATCATCTTGTTTCCAACAGTGGCCAATCCAGGACATAAGAACTTGGCAAGTACCCAAAACTAAGTAATTCCCACGCTACTGATGCTAGTAATAACAGTGGCTATTTTCAAAGTCAACTTAATTAATAGCAGGTAATGGACTTCTCCTCCAAGAACTTATCCAATCCTTTTTTAAACACAGCTATACTAACTGCACTAACCACATCCTCTAGCAACAAATTCCAGAGTTTAATTGTGCGTTGAGTGAAAAAGAACTTTCTCTGATTAGTTTTAAATGTGCTACTTGCTAACTTCATGGAGTGCCCCCTAGTCTTTCTATTATTCGAAAGAGTAAATAACCGATTCACATCTACCTGTTCTAGACCTCTCATGATTTTAAATACCTCTATCATATCCCCCCTCAGCCGTCTCTTCTCCAAGCTGAAAAGTCCTGACCTCTTTAGTCTTTCCTCATAGGGGAGCTGTTCCATTCCCCTTATCCCACCTACACCACCACCACCACCACCACCTTTCTCTTCCACACAAACACAGAAACAGGGGTGAGGAAAGGGGATCAAAATGGAGGGTAAGAGATAGAAAAAGTGTCCCCCTGACACTATCCTTTCCCCTCTCACACATCATCTATATCACTTCCACTACACACACACATATTTGGTAGAGGAGGAGAGGGCTACACAATGGAGAGTTGAGGTGGGGGGAAGAATGTGCACATACCACATCATAGACCACTACTTTCCCTCCAGGCACTACCCACCACCACCTGTACACACTTCTGCCATTTCCCAACTCCATTCCCCCCCCCCCCCCCACCTGACACAAAGAGGTGAGGAGAAGGGTAAAATGACTAACCTATATGGGCACTCACTGGGGAGGGAGAAATCTAAAGTAGAACAGGGAGGGGCAGAAAGAGGAAAGGCAGAGACTGGGACCATAAGGAGAGTGTAAAAGGCTTTGTGCATACACATAGCTTTCTTCCCAACACCCTCACTGGGGCATGCACATACACACACACACAATCATGGGTGAGGAGTTGGGGACATAATAGAGAGTGCAAGGGGGAAAAAGAGCTCACAGCCAGACATACAACACCCCCCCCCCCCCCCCCCCACTCACTCACACACACACACACACACACACACACACACACACACACACACACACACACACACACACATCACTTACACCCAGTCTCCATATCCCTTCTACACACATTCTCTCATCAGCGGGCTTGGTAAGCAAAGCGAATAGGGGAATAATCCCAAGATTTAGATAAAATGTGTGACATATTTAGACTCCCTGTGGGACTCCATAAATAATGGTACAAAATTTAAAGGGGGTATTACCCAAACTGCTGGATCATGCAAATAGGTCAGAAAGCACCAGACATTATTGTAAGGAGCATGCAATGTATAATACATTTTCCAGAGTCAGTCCCAGAATGCATGCAGTTCCTGGAAAAGCTGTGAACTTTGGGAGAAACTGAAGGTACATTTTCACTGACAAAACAATAAAGAAAGTGCCACCTTGTTCACTTATTTCCTGCCATGTTCTCCCTTATCACAAACCAAAATGTGAGCAGAGCCAATGATTCAAATCTCACCTTTGGATAGTGTATGACGAGAGGCTAGATTTTACAAACAAAATGTGCATTTACTAAAATGTTAAACTGAACTCATAATAAATTGATGCCAAACAGACCCTGAAATAATCCCAAATGAGCTGATCCAATAATATGACTGAAAGGCAGCCAATTAATTTAATAGCAGGCACAATCTCAGCAGCAACTTTCTGGTAACAGAAGGATCAACTCCTAATTACTAAGGATTGAAGGTGCAAAATAATATAGTGTCAGCAAAAGTTAAAGTCTACTCTGAATGATAAATTACACTTTTGTTTCTGCAAAACTGGCAGACAAGCTCCAGGAAAGAAATTCAAATACAAAGAATGATATGAAACTGATATAGATTCAGGAAACTTTCAATGGCATAAGAAGCTGTGCATGCATTGGCAAAGTAACACATAAAACTACCTGCATATCCACAGAGTTGACAGGTACTTTTTATTCATGGACTCTGCACTCATTTTCAAAGCAAAAGTATGTGCAGCTTTCACTCTGAAAATTGCCTAAGGAAAATTACCCACAGACATTTACACCAGCTAATGTGTGCAGGTATGTTTGAATTGTCTAAATTACGCACATAATTATAAATCCTGATCCTAAGAATGCCTACCTGCCCACCCCCCCTGCAGGTAAACATACACACTGAATGTGCATATTTTTACTGTACCCGTCGGTAAGACTGTTGTTCCAAAGCATCTCAGGAAGAAAGTGCTTTTTTGGGCACACGATTCCAAGCTGACCGGCCATCCTGCTCAACGTCGAACCCTGCTCAAGATACAGGAACTATATTGGTGGCCTACCATCAAGAAGGATACCTACTCCTATGTGGCATCCTGCACCAATTGTGCTAAGAACAAACTTACTTCGGGACAACCTTGGGGTCAGATGCAACCTCTGCCAGTTCCAGGTTGTCCCTGGTCGCATATCACTACTGACTTTGTAGTCGATCTACCCACATCCAGAGGAATGAACACCATCTGGGTGACAGTGGATCGATTTAGCAAGATGGCACAATTTGTGGTGTTTCCGGCATACCCTCTGCATTGGAGCTCGCTAAGCTTTTCATACAACACATATTCCGTCTCCATGCTCTACCTTTACATATCATATCCGACCGTGGATCTCAGTTCACGGCACAATTCTGGAAGGCCTTGTGTAAATTATTTGACATCACTCTTGACTATACTTCAGCCTAGCATCCACAATTGAATGGTCAGACGGAACGGATGAATCGGACGATGAAGCAGTTTATTCGAGCCTATGTCACGTCCCGACAGAACAAGGGCCAAATTGCTTCCATGGGCTGAATTTGCAATCAACTCTCATCTAGCTACATCTACTGGAAAGTCATCTTTTGAAGTGGTTTTTGGACGTTCTCCAATAACGCCACCTCCACTGAAGCTCTCAGTGACGTCTCCAGCCGCTAAATCTACTGCTGATGACATCTATAAACTATGGGTTCAGACTAAGGATATGCTAATCAAAGCGAGTGATCGTGCTAAGAAATACTACGATGCATACCATGCGCAAGCTCCAGTCTTCAAGGCAGAGGACAAGGTCTGGTTGTCAATTATGCACCTCAGACTCAAACTACTAGGGATGTGAATCGTGTCCTCGATCATCTTAACGATCGATTTCGGCTGGGAGGGGGAGGGAATCGTATTGTTGCCGTTTGGGGGGGTAAAATATCGTGAAAAATTGTTAAAAATCGTTAAAAATCGAAAAATCGAAAAACCGGCACATTAAAACCCCCTAAAACCCACCCCCGACCCTTTAAATTAAATCCCCCACCCTCCCGAACCCCCCCCCACATAACTTAAATAACCTGCGGGTCCAGCGGCGGTCCGGAACGGCAGCGGTCCGGAACGGGCTCCTGCTCCTGAATCTTGTCGTCTTCAGCCGGCGCCATTTTCCAAAATGGCGCCGAAAAATGGCGGCGGCCATAGACGAAAAAGATTGGACGGCAGGAGGTCCTTCCGGACCCCCGCTGGACTTTTGGCAAGTCTCGTGGGGGTCAGGAGGCCCCCCACAAGCTGGCCAAAAGTTCCTGGAGGTCCAGCGGGGGTCAGGGAGCGATTTCCCGCCGCGAATCGTTTTCGTACAGAAAATGGCGCCGGCAGGAGATCGACTGCAGGAGGTCGTTCAGCGAGGCGCCGGAACCCTCGCTGAACGACCTCCTGCAGTCGATCTCCTGCCGGCGCCATTTTCCATACGAAAACGATTCGCGGCGGGAAATCGCTCCCTGACCCCCGCTGGACCTCCAGGAACTTTTGGCCAGCTTGTGGGGGGCCTCCTGACCCCCACGAGACTTGCCAAAAGTCCAGCGGGGGTCCGGAAGGACCTCCTGCCGTCCAATCTTTTTCGTCTATGGCCGCCGCCATTTTTCGGCGCCATTTTGGAAAATGGCGCCGGCTGAAGACGACAAGATTCAGGAGCAGGAGCCCGTTCCGGACCGCTGCCGTTCCGGACCGCCGCTGGACCCGCAGGTTATTTAAGTTATTGGGGGGGGGGGTTCGGGAGGGTGGGGGATTTAATTTAAAGGGTCGGGGGTGGGTTTTAGGGGGTTTTAGTGTGCCGGCTCACGATTCGAACGATTTATAACGATAAATCGTTAGAATCTGTATTGTATTGTGTTCCATAACGGTTTAAGACGATATTAAAATTATCGGACGATAATTTTAATCGTCCTAAAACGATTCACATCCCTACAAACTACCCTCCTCTCGGTTTGCTCCTCGCTATGTGGGACCATTTACAGTCCTTCAGCGTATTGGCAACGTCACCTATTGTCTGAAGTTACTTTGAAATGTTTGTATGCTAATGCCAGAAGTCTAAGAAGTAAGATGGGAGAATTAGAATGTATAGCAGTGAATGATGACATAGACTTAATTGGCATCTCAGAGACTTGGTGGAAAGAGGATAACCAATGGGACAGTGCTATACCGGGGTACAAATTATATCGCAATGACAGAGAGGAGCACTTGGGAGGAGGTGTGGCGCTTTATGTCCGGGATGGCATAGAGTCCAACAGGATAAACATCCTGGGGTAGATTTTTAAAAACTGCGCGATCGCGTACTTTTGTTTGCGCAGCAGGCGCAAACAACAGTACGCTGGATTTTATAAGATACGCGCGTAGCCATGCATATCCTCTAAAATCCTGGATCAGCGCGTGCAAGGCTGCCGATTTTGGTAGCCAGCGCGCGCCAAGCCGCGCAGCCTGCCTCCGTTCCCTCCGAGGCCGCTCCGAAATTGGAGCGGCCTCGGAGGGATCTCTCTTTCGCCCTCCCCTCACCTTCCCCTCCCCTTCCTCCCTAACCCACCCCCTGGCCCTATCTAAACCCCCCCCTACCTTTATCCATGGATTTACGCCTCCCAGAGGGAGACGTAAATCCACGCGCGCCAGCGGGCTGCTGGCGCGCTGAGACCCGACCCGGGGGCAGTTCCGGAGGGCACGGCCATGCCCCCGGAATGCCCCAGCCTGAAACCATGCCCCAGGGCCCGCCCGCAAAATGCCACGGCCCGCCCCCCAAAACGCCGCGTCGTTCGGCCCCACCCCCGACACACCCCCGACACACCCCCTTCCAAAAACCCCGGGACCTACGAGCGTCCCGGGGCTCTGCGCGCGCCGGCGGCCTATGCAAAATAGGCACGCCGGCGCACAGGGCTTTTAAAATCCGCCCGCCTGCGTGAGACTAAATACAAAATTGAATCTTTATGGGTAGAAATCCCTTGTGTGTCGAGGAAGACTATAGTGATAGGGGTATACTACCGTCCACCTGGTCAAGATGGTGAGACTGACAGTAAAATGCTAAGAGAAATTAGGGAAGCTAACCAAATTGGTAGTGCAGTAATAATGGGAGACTTCAATTACCCCAATATTGACTGGGTAAATGTATCATCGGGTAAGCTAGAGAGATAATGTTCCTGGATGGAATAAATGATAGCTTTATGGAGCAATTGGTTCAGGAACCGACAAGAGAGGGAGCAATTTTAGATCTAATTCTCAGTGGAGCACAGGACTTGGTGAAAGAGGTAACGGTAGTGGGGCCGCTTGGCAATAGTGATCATAATATGATCAAATTTGATTTAATGACTGGAGGAACAGTGTGCAAATCCAAGGCTCTCGTGCTAATCTTTCAAAAGGGAAACTTTGATAAAATGAGAAAAATTGTTAGAAAAAAAACTGAAAGGAGCAGCTACAAAAGTAAAAAATGTCCAAGAGGCATCATCATTGTTAAAAATACCATACTAGAAGCACAGTCCAGATGTATTCCACACATTAAGAAAGGTGGAAAGAAGGCAAAACGATTACCGGCATGGTTAAAAGGGAAGGTAAAAGAAGCTATTTTAGCCAAAAGATCTTCATTCAAAAATTGGAAGAAGGATCCAACAGAAGAAAATAGGATAAAGCATAAACGTTGGCAAGTTAAATGTAAGACATTGATAAGACAGGCTAAGAGAGAATTTGAAAAGAAGTTAGCTGTAGAGGCAAAAACTCACAGTAAAAACTTTTTAAAATATATCCGAAGCAGAAAGCCTGTGAGGGAGTCAGTTGGACCGTTAGATGATCGAGGGGTTAAAGGGGCACTTAGAGAAGATAAGGCCATCGCGGAAAGATTAAATGATTTCTTTGCTTCGGTGTTTACTGAAGAGGATGTTGGGGAGATACCCGTAATGGAGAAGGTTTTCATGGGTAATGATTCAGATGGACTGAATCAAATCACGGTGAACCTAGAAGATGTGGTAGGCCTGATTGACAAACTGAAGTGTAGTAAATCACCCGGACCGGATGGTATACACCCCAGAGTTCTGAAGGAACTAAAAAATGAAATTTCAGACCTATTAGTAAAAATTTGTAACCTATCATTAAAATCATCCATTGTACCTGAAGACTGGAGGATAGCAAATTTAACCCTAATATTTAAAAAGGGCTCCAGGGGCGATCCGGAAAACTACAGACCGGTTAGCTTGACTTCAGTGCCAGGAAAAATAGTGGAAAGTGTTCTAAACATCAAAATCACAGAACATATAGAAAGACATGGTTTAATGGAACAAAGTCAGCATGGCTTTACCCAGGGCAAGTCTTGCCTCACAAATCTGCTTCACTTTTTTGAAGGAGTTAATAAACATGTGGATAAGGTGAACTGGTAGATATAGTATACTTGGATTTTCAGAAGGCGTTTGACAAAGTTCCTCATGAGAGGCTTCTAGGAAAAGTAAAAAGTCATGGGATAGGTGGCAATGTCCTTTCGTGAATTGCAAACTGGCTAAAAGACAGGAAACAGAGAGTAGGATTAAATGGACAATTTTCTCAGTGGAAGGGACTGGACAGTGGAGTGCCTCAGGGATCTGTATTGGGACCCTTACTTTTCAATATATTTATAAATGATCTGGAAAGAAATACGACGAGTGAGATAATCAAATTTGCAGATGACACAAAATTGTTCAGAGTAGTTAAATCACAAGCAGATTGTGATAAATTGCAGGAAGACCTTGTGAGACTGGAAAATTGGGCATCCAAATGACAGATGAAATTTAATGTGGATAAGTGCAAGGTGATGCATATAGGGAAAAATAACCCATGCTATAGTTACACAAACAGAATGTTGGGAATTATTAGAAAGGGAATGGTGAATAAAACGGAAAATGTTATAA